>NC_061150.1:3294975-3979495 GCF_905220365.1 Vanessa cardui | reverse complement strand
GTTTCAAACTTTCAGACGTCACAAACAATAGAGGTTGTCTTACAAATAATAACAATAATAATAATAATAATAATAATAATAATAATAAAGAAATGATCATAATTCGAAATATCACAATGCACGAACATACGTAAAATTCGTGCGTTTTATGATTTAATATAAATTCTATTGAATGTAGAATGTGAGAGAAGTCTGTTATATATATATAAAACATATATTATATATTTTTCTTATATGACGATATTCTATAGATCGTTAAGGATATCATTTTAAATATTACTATTATTATTGCAAAGATATCAACAATTTTGAAGAATCAAACATATCGCAAAACTCCCCGCTTCCCTCGAAAAACAAGACGTGATCTCTCCTTCCCCCTGCCCCTCGATGGCCATCCCTACCATATAGCTTTTTCGACTGCACGCTACATCTCTCTTTCTATCTAATAGAAACTTCGATATCGCCATCTCTTTCGCACACGGACCGAAAGACACACGTATTAGTTAGTCGAGCGCTTATATATCAGCGGCGCGTCGAACGGCGAGACTACCATAAAGTGAACGCCTCTGACCGACATCGGACGGATTTCCGTACGCGTCTTTCTTTGACAAGTAAACAAGTAAAACCGAAGACAAGAAAATGACCGGTCGCGGTAAAGGTGGAAAGGGTCTGGGGAAAGGAGGAGCGAAGCGACACAGGAAAGTGCTCCGTGATAACATCCAAGGTATCACGAAACCGGCCATCCGTCGTCTCGCACGCCGTGGCGGTGTCAAACGTATCTCGGGTCTGATATACGAAGAGACTCGCGGTGTCCTCAAAGTTTTCCTCGAGAACGTAATCCGCGACGCCGTCACATACACCGAACACGCCAAGAGGAAGACCGTCACCGCCATGGACGTAGTGTACGCCCTGAAACGTCAGGGACGTACTCTCTACGGTTTCGGCGGTTAAAATGTTTTCGATGTTTTATATTTTGTAATTAAATAAAAAAAAAAAAAAATTACAAATATAATACACTGCGAAAATTAATAACATATAAAAAAGGCCCTTTTCAGGGCCGCATATGGATCTGTTTATATATACGATGATACTCGTTTCAATCGATCAATAATGACGTCTTTTCATAACAACACATACACAATATATTTATAAAAAATAATACAATAATAATATATGTATATCTGATATGATATATAATATAATAATAAATAAATTTTATTATTTTTAATTATAAATAAATATAATACATACCGATATATATCGTTGACATAGAAATAGACTCTACCGTGTATCTCTCTCTCAATGAGAGCATACAATCGATGATAAAATATAATTTCTATTTAAAATACGATTTCTTATATATGAAAAAAAAAAAAATATAAATATAATAATTATAATAATTATTATTATATACTACTAATAATATGTTTTTAAATACATATGTATTATAATAAATCGTCCATGTCTTCGTCGTCGTCGTCGTTCTCTCGGCGCTCTACTTACTTCAAGCGCTACGAACGCGACGCGCGAACCTTATAATCAAACGCAGCGAAGAAGCTCGCGTCTTGTAAATTTACACTGTTACTATGGATTATTTTTATTATTTAAACTCTCTCTCTCTGAACTCTTATTATTTATCTATCGTAATAGATTCAATATATTAATATCATTCGATACTTATTCACATATCAGACTACGTTTTCTCGTGCTTCGTATGACGACTCGCATAGTAGCGTGTTTTACGAACGTCGACTTGGAACACGCTAAAATTGTTAGTAAATTATCGAATAATAATTGCGCTTTTATACATTATCAGTGCGGTATCTTCGCTTTCAATATGTCGATGTAACGAAGCGTTTTAAACGATTTTAATAGAATAAAATAACTTTTAAACGAAGCACGAGGTACGCGTCTAGAACTATAACGAATTTAAACGCGATTCGGACTCATATTTGTCGAATTATTCTACGAAAACGACTTTCATACGATCGATAGGTTCAAGAGGTAAATTTTTATATAATATAACGTTCATAAAATACTCTAAATTATATAAATATCGTATTCGAAATGATACCTGTTAGTGAAAAGTTTTAAGCGTTCGTACGAGAAATTGTCTAGCGACATCGCGGCTCTCCTTACGGTATTGCTCGAACTCGACTTACCACTAGCGACCTCTCCGTCGCGTCGAATTCTCGATTATACCCGTCGATCGTTCGTCACATTTGATTTATTATAAGTGATTGTGTGAAGTGTATTATTATATATATAAATTAAATAAATAAAAAATAAAATGGCCGACACAGCAGTAGCAACCGAAGCCCCAGCACCGGCGACCCCTGCGAAGAAACCGAAAGCGTCCGCGGCCGCCGCCGGTGGCGCCGCCGCGAAGAAACCTAAGGCGAAACCGACTCATCCTAAAACATCCGAAATGGTCAACAGCGCCATCAAAGAGTTGAAAGAACGTAGCGGTTCTTCGCTTCAGGCGATCAAGAAATACATCGCGGCTCAGTACAAAGTCGATTCTGAGAAATTGGCACCGTTCATAAGAAAGTATCTGAAGAGCGCAGTCGAATCGGGCGCACTCATACAGACCAAGGGCAAGGGCGCATCGGGATCGTTCAAACTAGAGTCGAAATCGTCCGCTTCGAAGAAACCGGCGGGTGCCGGTGTCGGAGGCGCGTCAGGCGGCAAGGCCGCGTCATCGGCCGCTTCGGGTAAGTCGAAGAAGGCTGCCTCCTCCGCTCCCGTAGGCGGCAAGGGCGGCGGCGCCGCCGGCAAGAAGGCGGCCGCCGGCGGTGCTTCGTCCGGTGCGGCGGCGTCGTCGCCGTCCAAATCGGCGAAGGCGAAGGCGACGATAAAGGATAAAAAAGCAGCAGCCGCTAAAAAGAAACCGGCAGCCGCGAAGAAGGCCGTCGCTGCGGCGGCTCCTTCGAAGGCGAAGGGCGCCGCATCGAAGGCGAAGAAGACTGCGAAACCGCCGACTAAGAAACCGAAAGCGCCGAAACCTAAGAAGGCCGCCGCCGCTACGCCGAAGTCGAAACCGGCAGCCAAGAAGGCCGCCGCAGCCGCCGCTAAAAAGTAAGTCGCCTGCAGAGCAGCAGCAGCAGCCGCCGCATCGGTGATAATGACGATGACATCTTTCAAAAAGTATCATCATAAACAAAAACATCATCAACAACAACATCAACATCATCGACGACGACATACATTCGTCGAATCCTATATCGTTGCCGCCGCTTCAACGGCGACGACGACGACGACGACGAAGACTGTGAAGATGACGATGAGACGATGCAAGCGTGTGCGGCGCGTAAATCGCACGACAAAAAGCCCTTTTCAGGGCTAACATAAGTTTCATAATAACAATAATCATATCGAATGATAAGAGTTAAAATGTTTCGAACGATACGACGAATAATTTTGAACACTCAATTATGAATTTATATATAAATAACTAACTATATACGTAATAGGAACTACAATACATATAATAATTATTATAAGAAAGTATCCACACATACCTTTATCGTACATATTATAGCACTATTTTCATTTTTTCATTTCAAAAACAAACAAATAAACATACAAACTGACCTACCTAGATAGATCATCATAATCAATCATTATGAGCATACGTTATTATTATAAATATTACACACACACAAACACGAAAAGGACACGCGCGACGACCCTGCTCGCCCGACCTAATTCGCTTCAATAATATCTATTATTTTTCATTTCATTTCGTTTCTACATTTTTTCATACTTTCCTTTTCTTACATTCTTTCTTTCTCTATTTTTTCAAAAATTTTTCCTTCATTTTTATATTCGCATTCGCATTCGCAATTCACATTCGTATTCTTCTAAACCCCCCGCACCGCACGCATACCCCACCGCCCCGCCCGACTGCCCGACGGTCTCGACTCTCTCTCACTCACTCGCTCGCTCGCTTTCTCGATACCACAGCACCGATGTGCGCTACGACGGTCCGAATATATAAATGAGGAATTCTTCGTTGCGACGTTATTACTATTCACCGCGCTGTCGAGCCGTACGCACGCGTACCGCGCTCTCTCTATATTGTCGTTTGAAGTTCGTTTTCAATAAAACATGTCGGGTCGCGGTAAAGGTGGCAAAGTTAAGGGGAAGGCAAAGTCGCGTTCGAACCGTGCAGGTCTACAGTTTCCCGTCGGACGTATACACAGACTCCTGAGGAAGGGTAACTACGCGGAGCGCGTCGGTGCCGGTGCACCGGTTTATCTCGCGGCCGTTATGGAATATCTAGCCGCCGAAGTACTCGAGTTGGCAGGTAACGCCGCCCGCGACAACAAGAAGACCAGAATCATACCGAGACATCTTCAATTGGCGATCCGTAACGACGAGGAACTGAACAAGTTACTCTCTGGCGTGACAATCGCACAGGGTGGCGTCCTACCTAACATCCAAGCCGTACTTCTACCCAAGAAGACCGAGAAGAAGGCTTAATTAATTAATTAATAAACACGTTAAGCGTGTCGTTCTTCGTCGTCTCGTGATGATTAAAAAGGCCCTTTTCAGGGCCACAAAATATATCTTATATGCATAAAAAAAAAAAAAAATAACAATATGTTATGTTTCCTAAACGATTATGACGTCTTATTTACACATAATTAAATATATTAGATTATTACATATACACATCTCAGAAGATAAAGATTTAGACACATTTTAAAGCTCGTTGAACTCTTTTAGATATAGTTAAACTGCTATTAATTACGTTTACACGCGATCATCGTCGTACAGCTACGTAGACGACTACTACGACATATTTTTATAATAGATATTAAAATTTATTATTTCACGGTAATTACTAAATTATATATTTTTCGATTAATATGAATCAGATCATTCATAAATGATAATGATAACATAAACATTACTAACGACAAATAATATTATTTGTCGTTAGTAATGATTTTACCACATTCACCTATTTATTTAAATGTATTATATTTTCTAATAATGAGCTATTCTTACAGTACAGTAATCGGAACGACTGACGATCGGGGGTGAGGAGAGCGGCGGGGTAATTTCGTATCGTATAAAACGAGAACCGAATAACACACCTCCCTCCCTCCCCTCTAACCTCCGCCCCTCTAGCGCTCGGCGCGACGTCTAGTGACTCTCTGATTGGTCGAAAGTGTTCCGTTTCTGTACGGCGCACCGTACGCGCGAACGCTACGCGACCCGTGCGGGCCTTATTTAAGCAAAATCCCTAGTTCGTTATACGACAGATTCGCTTGCGCTCCCGTACGGTACGCACGTGTGTCGCTTATTATTAATATATATTGTGAATTTATATATTCGACGACATCATGCCGCCTAAGACTAGCGGTAAGGCCGCCAAGAAATCGGGCAAGGCTCAGAAGAACATCTCCAAATCGGACAAGAAGAAGAAGAAGCATAAGAGGAAGGAGAGTTACGCCATCTACATTTACAAAGTACTGAAACAGGTACATCCCGACACCGGTATCTCGAGTAAGGCGATGTCGATCATGAACTCTTTCGTGAACGATATCTTCGAGCGCATCGCCGCCGAGGCCTCTCGTCTCGCTCACTACAACAAGCGATCGACTATCACATCGAGGGAGGTGCAGACGTCCGTGAGGCTTCTTCTGCCCGGTGAGCTCGCCAAGCACGCCGTCAGTGAAGGAACCAAGGCCGTAACGAAGTACACGAGCTCTAAGTAATCGAAGCGTCTTCTCGCGAACACACAAGCTTCGACGAGATCGCTACGATTTATTAAGGAGATTGATAAACTTTTAAAAAGGCCCTTTTCAGGGCCACAAAGAATTTCGATAAACAAATTATAAATAAAGTTTCAAACGATTTAGACATCTCGCAACTCTCAAATCGCCACCGCGTCTGTTATGATAACAAAAAAAAAATAACGCTACATTTCTATTTATTAAAAAAAAAAAAACTTTTACTTCACCTTACTGATAACATTCATTTAAATATAAATATTAATATATACATATACACAAATACATATATATATATATATATATATATATATATATATATATATATATATATATATATATATATATATCATCTCGTATATAATATTAGTTAATTTTATATATATTTATTTATTATTACAACGTCGTAGTTACCTGTTCCTGCAGAGATCCGTAGCGTCGTAGGCATCGCCGATGAGCTTAGTACATTTCTATCTTGTATGTCCGAGTAGAGTGTAACTAGCTGCCTAGAGACTCTTTCGAAGTTTGTCGATGGTATCTGAAAATTGAAAGAAAATTATATTATTTATTAATTAAAACATTCAAATAGTGCAGAGAAAAGCTATCATCATCATCATCATTTTAAAGTTTATTTTGTTATGTGTGTCGATTTACTACGAGGTGTACGAGGTGCGAGAGAGAGAGAACGTGCACAGTGTAGAGAGAGAGAGACGGATATAGTGAATAGTCATCGCGGCGGTCCCTCTAGCCGTACTCGAACTCTTATTTAAAGAACCGTTCGAAAAATTTTATCTTTATTCATTCCGTAACGTTCACCTCGTGCGGACGTGTTGTGTACGTCTCGTTTTGTCGTTATAATTTTTTCTTTCGCGTATCTTATTAACAATAAAGGATGGCTCGTACTAAGCAGACAGCCCGAAAATCTACCGGTGGTAAGGCACCGCGCAAGCAGCTCGCCACCAAGGCGGCTCGCAAGAGCGCTCCTGCCACGGGAGGAGTGAAGAAACCTCATCGTTACAGACCCGGTACGGTCGCCCTTCGTGAGATCCGTCGTTACCAGAAGAGCACCGAGCTTCTGATTCGCAAACTGCCATTCCAGCGTCTCGTACGTGAGATCGCTCAGGACTTCAAGACCGATCTCCGTTTCCAGAGTTCCGCAGTGATGGCTCTGCAAGAAGCTAGCGAAGCTTATCTAGTCGGTCTCTTCGAAGACACGAACTTGTGCGCTATCCACGCTAAGCGTGTGACCATCATGCCTAAGGATATTCAATTGGCGCGTAGGATCAGAGGAGAACGTGCCTAATTTCGGCGTCCTCGTCATCGTTCTCGCAGTTTTATTTTTCATAAAACTGAGGATTATTACGAATATTACAAAAAGGCCCTTTTCAGGGCCGCAAATATATCTAATAACAAGAAATTTTTTTTTTTTCGTCGTACGTTTCAAACTTTCAGACGTCACAAACAATAGAGGTTGTCTTACAAATAATAACAATAATAATAATAATAATAATAATAATAATAATAAAGAAATGATCATAATTCGAAATATCACAATGCACGAACATACGTAAAATTCGTGCGTTTTATGATTTAATATAAATTCTATTGAATGTAGAATGTGAGAGAAGTCTGTTATATATATATAAAACATATATTATATATTTTTCTTATATGACGATATTCTATAGATCGTTAAGGATATCATTTTAAATATTACTATTATTATTGCAAAGATATCAACAATTTTGAAGAATCAAACATATCGCAAAACTCCCCGCTTCCCTCGAAAAACAAGACGTGATCTCTCCTTCCCCCTGCCCCTCGATGGCCATCCCTACCATATAGCTTTTTCGACTGCACGCTACATCTCTCTTTCTATCTAATAGAAACTTCGATATCGCCATCTCTTTCGCACACGGACCGAAAGACACACGTATTAGTTAGTCGAGCGCTTATATATCAGCGGCGCGTCGAACGGCGAGACTACCATAAAGTGAACGCCTCTGACCGACATCGGACGGATTTCCGTACGCGTCTTTCTTTGACAAGTAAACAAGTAAAACCGAAGACAAGAAAATGACCGGTCGCGGTAAAGGTGGAAAGGGTCTGGGGAAAGGAGGAGCGAAGCGACACAGGAAAGTGCTCCGTGATAACATCCAAGGTATCACGAAACCGGCCATCCGTCGTCTCGCACGCCGTGGCGGTGTCAAACGTATCTCGGGTCTGATATACGAAGAGACTCGCGGTGTCCTCAAAGTTTTCCTCGAGAACGTAATCCGCGACGCCGTCACATACACCGAACACGCCAAGAGGAAGACCGTCACCGCCATGGACGTAGTGTACGCCCTGAAACGTCAGGGACGTACTCTCTACGGTTTCGGCGGTTAAAATGTTTTCGATGTTTTATATTTTGTAATTAAATCAAAAAAAAAAAAAATTACAAATATAATACACTGCGAAAATTAATAACATATAAAAAAGGCCCTTTTCAGGGCCGCATATGGATCTGTTTATATATACGATGATACTCGTTTCAATCGATCAATAATGACGTCTTTTCATAACAACACATACACAATATATTTATAAAAAATAATACAATAATAATATATGTATATCTGATATGATATATAATATAATAATAAATAAATTTTATTATTTTTAATTATAAATAAATATAATACATACCGATATATATCGTTGACATAGAAATAGACTCTACCGTGTATCTCTCTCTCAATGAGAGCATACAATCGATGATAAAATATAATTTCTATTTAAAATACGATTTCTTATATATGAAAAAAAAAAAAATATAAATATAATAATTATAATAATTATTATTATATACTACTAATAATATGTTTTTAAATACATATGTATTATAATAAATCGTCCATGTCTTCGTCGTCGTCGTCGTTCTCTCGGCGCTCTACTTACTTCAAGCGCTACGAACGCGACGCGCGAACCTTATAATCAAACGCAGCGAAGAAGCTCGCGTCTTGTAAATTTACACTGTTACTATGGATTATTTTTATTATTTAAACTCTCTCTCTCTGAACTCTTATTATTTATCTATCGTAATAGATTCAATATATTAATATCATTCGATACTTATTCACATATCAGACTACGTTTTCTCGTGCTTCGTATGACGACTCGCATAGTAGCGTGTTTTACGAACGTCGACTTGGAACACGCTAAAATTGTTAGTAAATTATCGAATAATAATTGCGCTTTTATACATTATCAGTGCGGTATCTTCGCTTTCAATATGTCGATGTAACGAAGCGTTTTAAACGATTTTAATAGAATAAAATAACTTTTAAACGAAGCACGAGGTACGCGTCTAGAACTATAACGAATTTAAACGCGATTCGGACTCATATTTGTCGAATTATTCTACGAAAACGACTTTCATACGATCGATAGGTTCAAGAGGTAAATTTTTATATAATATAACGTTCATAAAATACTCTAAATTATATAAATATCGTATTCGAAATGATACCTGTTAGTGAAAAGTTTTAAGCGTTCGTACGAGAAATTGTCTAGCGACATCGCGGCTCTCCTTACGGTATTGCTCGAACTCGACTTACCACTAGCGACCTCTCCGTCGCGTCGAATTCTCGATTATACCCGTCGATCGTTCGTCACATTTGATTTATTATAAGTGATTGTGTGAAGTGTATTATTATATATATAAATTAAATAAATAAAAAATAAAATGGCCGACACAGCAGTAGCAACCGAAGCCCCAGCACCGGCGACCCCTGCGAAGAAACCGAAAGCGTCCGCGGCCGCCGCCGGTGGCGCCGCCGCGAAGAAACCTAAGGCGAAACCGACTCATCCTAAAACATCCGAAATGGTCAACAGCGCCATCAAAGAGTTGAAAGAACGTAGCGGTTCTTCGCTTCAGGCGATCAAGAAATACATCGCGGCTCAGTACAAAGTCGATTCTGAGAAATTGGCACCGTTCATAAGAAAGTATCTGAAGAGCGCAGTCGAATCGGGCGCACTCATACAGACCAAGGGCAAGGGCGCATCGGGATCGTTCAAACTAGAGTCGAAATCGTCCGCTTCGAAGAAACCGGCGGGTGCCGGTGTCGGAGGCGCGTCAGGCGGCAAGGCCGCGTCATCGGCCGCTTCGGGTAAGTCGAAGAAGGCTGCCTCCTCCGCTCCCGTAGGCGGCAAGGGCGGCGGCGCCGCCGGCAAGAAGGCGGCCGCCGGCGGTGCTTCGTCCGGTGCGGCGGCGTCGTCGCCGTCCAAATCGGCGAAGGCGAAGGCGACGATAAAGGATAAAAAAGCAGCAGCCGCTAAAAAGAAACCGGCAGCCGCGAAGAAGGCCGTCGCTGCGGCGGCTCCTTCGAAGGCGAAGGGCGCCGCATCGAAGGCGAAGAAGACTGCGAAACCGCCGACTAAGAAACCGAAAGCGCCGAAACCTAAGAAGGCCGCCGCCGCTACGCCGAAGTCGAAACCGGCAGCCAAGAAGGCCGCCGCAGCCGCCGCTAAAAAGTAAGTCGCCTGCAGAGCAGCAGCAGCAGCCGCCGCATCGGTGATAATGACGATGACATCTTTCAAAAAGTATCATCATAAACAAAAACATCATCAACAACAACATCAACATCATCGACGACGACATACATTCGTCGAATCCTATATCGTTGCCGCCGCTTCAACGGCGACGACGACGACGACGACGAAGACTGTGAAGATGACGATGAGACGATGCAAGCGTGTGCGGCGCGTAAATCGCACGACAAAAAGCCCTTTTCAGGGCTAACATAAGTTTCATAATAACAATAATCATATCGAATGATAAGAGTTAAAATGTTTCGAACGATACGACGAATAATTTTGAACACTCAATTATGAATTTATATATAAATAACTAACTATATACGTAATAGGAACTACAATACATATAATAATTATTATAAGAAAGTATCCACACATACCTTTATCGTACATATTATAGCACTATTTTCATTTTTTCATTTCAAAAACAAACAAATAAACATACAAACTGACCTACCTAGATAGATCATCATAATCAATCATTATGAGCATACGTTATTATTATAAATATTACACACACACAAACACGAAAAGGACACGCGCGACGACCCTGCTCGCCCGACCTAATTCGCTTCAATAATATCTATTATTTTTCATTTCATTTCGTTTCTACATTTTTTCATACTTTCCTTTTCTTACATTCTTTCTTTCTCTATTTTTTCAAAAATTTTTCCTTCATTTTTATATTCGCATTCGCATTCGCAATTCACATTCGTATTCTTCTAAACCCCCCGCACCGCACGCATACCCCACCGCCCCGCCCGACTGCCCGACGGTCTCGACTCTCTCTCACTCACTCGCTCGCTCGCTTTCTCGATACCACAGCACCGATGTGCGCTACGACGGTCCGAATATATAAATGAGGAATTCTTCGTTGCGACGTTATTACTATTCACCGCGCTGTCGAGCCGTACGCACGCGTACCGCGCTCTCTCTATATTGTCGTTTGAAGTTCGTTTTCAATAAAACATGTCGGGTCGCGGTAAAGGTGGCAAAGTTAAGGGGAAGGCAAAGTCGCGTTCGAACCGTGCAGGTCTACAGTTTCCCGTCGGACGTATACACAGACTCCTGAGGAAGGGTAACTACGCGGAGCGCGTCGGTGCCGGTGCACCGGTTTATCTCGCGGCCGTTATGGAATATCTAGCCGCCGAAGTACTCGAGTTGGCAGGTAACGCCGCCCGCGACAACAAGAAGACCAGAATCATACCGAGACATCTTCAATTGGCGATCCGTAACGACGAGGAACTGAACAAGTTACTCTCTGGCGTGACAATCGCACAGGGTGGCGTCCTACCTAACATCCAAGCCGTACTTCTACCCAAGAAGACCGAGAAGAAGGCTTAATTAATTAATTAATAAACACGTTAAGCGTGTCGTTCTTCGTCGTCTCGTGATGATTAAAAAGGCCCTTTTCAGGGCCACAAAATATATCTTATATGCATAAAAAAAAAAAAAAATAACAATATGTTATGTTTCCTAAACGATTATGACGTCTTATTTACACATAATTAAATATATTAGATTATTACATATACACATCTCAGAAGATAAAGATTTAGACACATTTTAAAGCTCGTTGAACTCTTTTAGATATAGTTAAACTGCTATTAATTACGTTTACACGCGATCATCGTCGTACAGCTACGTAGACGACTACTACGACATATTTTTATAATAGATATTAAAATTTATTATTTCACGGTAATTACTAAATTATATATATTTTTCGATTAATATGAATCAGATCATTCATAAATGATAATGATAACATAAACATTACTAACGACAAATAATATTATTTGTCGTTAGTAATGATTTTACCACATTCACCTATTTATTTAAATGTATTATATTTTCTAATAATGAGCTATTCTTACAGTACAGTAATCGGAACGACTGACGATCGGGGGTGAGGAGAGCGGCGGGGTAATTTCGTATCGTATAAAACGAGAACCGAATAACACACCTCCCTCCCTCCCCTCTAACCTCCGCCCCTCTAGCGCTCGGCGCGACGTCTAGTGACTCTCTGATTGGTCGAAAGTGTTCCGTTTCTGTACGGCGCACCGTACGCGCGAACGCTACGCGACCCGTGCGGGCCTTATTTAAGCAAAATCCCTAGTTCGTTATACGACAGATTCGCTTGCGCTCCCGTACGGTACGCACGTGTGTCGCTTATTATTAATATATATTGTGAATTTATATATTCGACGACATCATGCCGCCTAAGACTAGCGGTAAGGCCGCCAAGAAATCGGGCAAGGCTCAGAAGAACATCTCCAAATCGGACAAGAAGAAGAAGAAGCATAAGAGGAAGGAGAGTTACGCCATCTACATTTACAAAGTACTGAAACAGGTACATCCCGACACCGGTATCTCGAGTAAGGCGATGTCGATCATGAACTCTTTCGTGAACGATATCTTCGAGCGCATCGCCGCCGAGGCCTCTCGTCTCGCTCACTACAACAAGCGATCGACTATCACATCGAGGGAGGTGCAGACGTCCGTGAGGCTTCTTCTGCCCGGTGAGCTCGCCAAGCACGCCGTCAGTGAAGGAACCAAGGCCGTAACGAAGTACACGAGCTCTAAGTAATCGAAGCGTCTTCTCGCGAACACACAAGCTTCGACGAGATCGCTACGATTTATTAAGGAGATTGATAAACTTTTAAAAAGGCCCTTTTCAGGGCCACAAAGAATTTCGATAAACAAATTATAAATAAAGTTTCAAACGATTTAGACATCTCGCAACTCTCAAATCGCCACCGCGTCTGTTATGATAACAAAAAAAAAATAACGCTACATTTCTATTTATTAAAAAAAAAAAAACTTTTACTTCACCTTACTGATAACATTCATTTAAATATAAATATTAATATATACATATACACAAATACATATATATATATATATATATATATATATATATATATATATATATATATATATATATCATCTCGTATATAATATTAGTTAATTTTATATATATTTATTTATTATTACAACGTCGTAGTTACCTGTTCCTGCAGAGATCCGTAGCGTCGTAGGCATCGCCGATGAGCTTAGTACATTTCTATCTTGTATGTCCGAGTAGAGTGTAACTAGCTGCCTAGAGACTCTTTCGAAGTTTGTCGATGGTATCTGAAAATTGAAAGAAAATTATATTATTTATTAATTAAAACATTCAAATAGTGCAGAGAAAAGCTATCATCATCATCATCATTTTAAAGTTTATTTTGTTATGTGTGTCGATTTACTACGAGGTGTACGAGGTGCGAGAGAGAGAGAACGTGCACAGTGTAGAGAGAGAGAGACGGATATAGTGAATAGTCATCGCGGCGGTCCCTCTAGCCGTACTCGAACTCTTATTTAAAGAACCGTTCGAAAAATTTTATCTTTATTCATTCCGTAACGTTCACCTCGTGCGGACGTGTTGTGTACGTCTCGTTTTGTCGTTATAATTTTTTCTTTCGCGTATCTTATTAACAATAAAGGATGGCTCGTACTAAGCAGACAGCCCGAAAATCTACCGGTGGTAAGGCACCGCGCAAGCAGCTCGCCACCAAGGCGGCTCGCAAGAGCGCTCCTGCCACGGGAGGAGTGAAGAAACCTCATCGTTACAGACCCGGTACGGTCGCCCTTCGTGAGATCCGTCGTTACCAGAAGAGCACCGAGCTTCTGATTCGCAAACTGCCATTCCAGCGTCTCGTACGTGAGATCGCTCAGGACTTCAAGACCGATCTCCGTTTCCAGAGTTCCGCAGTGATGGCTCTGCAAGAAGCTAGCGAAGCTTATCTAGTCGGTCTCTTCGAAGACACGAACTTGTGCGCTATCCACGCTAAGCGTGTGACCATCATGCCTAAGGATATTCAATTGGCGCGTAGGATCAGAGGAGAACGTGCCTAATTTCGGCGTCCTCGTCATCGTTCTCGCAGTTTTATTTTTCATAAAACTGAGGATTATTACGAATATTACAAAAAGGCCCTTTTCAGGGCCGCAAATATATCTAATAACAAGAAATTTTTTTTTTTTCGTCGTACGTTTCAAACTTTCAGACGTCACAAACAATAGAGGTTGTCTTACAAATAATAACAATAATAATAATAATAATAATAATAATAATAATAAAGAAATGATCATAATTCGAAATATCACAATGCACGAACATACGTAAAATTCGTGCGTTTTATGATTTAATATAAATTCTATTGAATGTAGAATGTGAGAGAAGTCTGTTATATATATATAAAACATATATTATATATTTTTCTTATATGACGATATTCTATAGATCGTTAAGGATATCATTTTAAATATTACTATTATTATTGCAAAGATATCAACAATTTTGAAGAATCAAACATATCGCAAAACTCCCCGCTTCCCTCGAAAAACAAGACGTGATCTCTCCTTCCCCCTGCCCCTCGATGGCCATCCCTACCATATAGCTTTTTCGACTGCACGCTACATCTCTCTTTCTATCTAATAGAAACTTCGATATCGCCATCTCTTTCGCACACGGACCGAAAGACACACGTATTAGTTAGTCGAGCGCTTATATATCAGCGGCGCGTCGAACGGCGAGACTACCATAAAGTGAACGCCTCTGACCGACATCGGACGGATTTCCGTACGCGTCTTTCTTTGACAAGTAAACAAGTAAAACCGAAGACAAGAAAATGACCGGTCGCGGTAAAGGTGGAAAGGGTCTGGGGAAAGGAGGAGCGAAGCGACACAGGAAAGTGCTCCGTGATAACATCCAAGGTATCACGAAACCGGCCATCCGTCGTCTCGCACGCCGTGGCGGTGTCAAACGTATCTCGGGTCTGATATACGAAGAGACTCGCGGTGTCCTCAAAGTTTTCCTCGAGAACGTAATCCGCGACGCCGTCACATACACCGAACACGCCAAGAGGAAGACCGTCACCGCCATGGACGTAGTGTACGCCCTGAAACGTCAGGGACGTACTCTCTACGGTTTCGGCGGTTAAAATGTTTTCGATGTTTTATATTTTGTAATTAAATCAAAAAAAAAAAAAATTACAAATATAATACACTGCGAAAATTAATAACATATAAAAAAGGCCCTTTTCAGGGCCGCATATGGATCTGTTTATATATACGATGATACTCGTTTCAATCGATCAATAATGACGTCTTTTCATAACAACACATACACAATATATTTATAAAAAATAATACAATAATAATATATGTATATCTGATATGATATATAATATAATAATAAATAAATTTTATTATTTTTAATTATAAATAAATATAATACATACCGATATATATCGTTGACATAGAAATAGACTCTACCGTGTATCTCTCTCTCAATGAGAGCATACAATCGATGATAAAATATAATTTCTATTTAAAATACGATTTCTTATATATGAAAAAAAAAAAAATATAAATATAATAATTATAATAATTATTATTATATACTACTAATAATATGTTTTTAAATACATATGTATTATAATAAATCGTCCATGTCTTCGTCGTCGTCGTCGTTCTCTCGGCGCTCTACTTACTTCAAGCGCTACGAACGCGACGCGCGAACCTTATAATCAAACGCAGCGAAGAAGCTCGCGTCTTGTAAATTTACACTGTTACTATGGATTATTTTTATTATTTAAACTCTCTCTCTCTGAACTCTTATTATTTATCTATCGTAATAGATTCAATATATTAATATCATTCGATACTTATTCACATATCAGACTACGTTTTCTCGTGCTTCGTATGACGACTCGCATAGTAGCGTGTTTTACGAACGTCGACTTGGAACACGCTAAAATTGTTAGTAAATTATCGAATAATAATTGCGCTTTTATACATTATCAGTGCGGTATCTTCGCTTTCAATATGTCGATGTAACGAAGCGTTTTAAACGATTTTAATAGAATAAAATAACTTTTAAACGAAGCACGAGGTACGCGTCTAGAACTATAACGAATTTAAACGCGATTCGGACTCATATTTGTCGAATTATTCTACGAAAACGACTTTCATACGATCGATAGGTTCAAGAGGTAAATTTTTATATAATATAACGTTCATAAAATACTCTAAATTATATAAATATCGTATTCGAAATGATACCTGTTAGTGAAAAGTTTTAAGCGTTCGTACGAGAAATTGTCTAGCGACATCGCGGCTCTCCTTACGGTATTGCTCGAACTCGACTTACCACTAGCGACCTCTCCGTCGCGTCGAATTCTCGATTATACCCGTCGATCGTTCGTCACATTTGATTTATTATAAGTGATTGTGTGAAGTGTATTATTATATATATAAATTAAATAAATAAAAAATAAAATGGCCGACACAGCAGTAGCAACCGAAGCCCCAGCACCGGCGACCCCTGCGAAGAAACCGAAAGCGTCCGCGGCCGCCGCCGGTGGCGCCGCCGCGAAGAAACCTAAGGCGAAACCGACTCATCCTAAAACATCCGAAATGGTCAACAGCGCCATCAAAGAGTTGAAAGAACGTAGCGGTTCTTCGCTTCAGGCGATCAAGAAATACATCGCGGCTCAGTACAAAGTCGATTCTGAGAAATTGGCACCGTTCATAAGAAAGTATCTGAAGAGCGCAGTCGAATCGGGCGCACTCATACAGACCAAGGGCAAGGGCGCATCGGGATCGTTCAAACTAGAGTCGAAATCGTCCGCTTCGAAGAAACCGGCGGGTGCCGGTGTCGGAGGCGCGTCAGGCGGCAAGGCCGCGTCATCGGCCGCTTCGGGTAAGTCGAAGAAGGCTGCCTCCTCCGCTCCCGTAGGCGGCAAGGGCGGCGGCGCCGCCGGCAAGAAGGCGGCCGCCGGCGGTGCTTCGTCCGGTGCGGCGGCGTCGTCGCCGTCCAAATCGGCGAAGGCGAAGGCGACGATAAAGGATAAAAAAGCAGCAGCCGCTAAAAAGAAACCGGCAGCCGCGAAGAAGGCCGTCGCTGCGGCGGCTCCTTCGAAGGCGAAGGGCGCCGCATCGAAGGCGAAGAAGACTGCGAAACCGCCGACTAAGAAACCGAAAGCGCCGAAACCTAAGAAGGCCGCCGCCGCTACGCCGAAGTCGAAACCGGCAGCCAAGAAGGCCGCCGCAGCCGCCGCTAAAAAGTAAGTCGCCTGCAGAGCAGCAGCAGCAGCCGCCGCATCGGTGATAATGACGATGACATCTTTCAAAAAGTATCATCATAAACAAAAACATCATCAACAACAACATCAACATCATCGACGACGACATACATTCGTCGAATCCTATATCGTTGCCGCCGCTTCAACGGCGACGACGACGACGACGACGAAGACTGTGAAGATGACGATGAGACGATGCAAGCGTGTGCGGCGCGTAAATCGCACGACAAAAAGCCCTTTTCAGGGCTAACATAAGTTTCATAATAACAATAATCATATCGAATGATAAGAGTTAAAATGTTTCGAACGATACGACGAATAATTTTGAACACTCAATTATGAATTTATATATAAATAACTAACTATATACGTAATAGGAACTACAATACATATAATAATTATTATAAGAAAGTATCCACACATACCTTTATCGTACATATTATAGCACTATTTTCATTTTTTCATTTCAAAAACAAACAAATAAACATACAAACTGACCTACCTAGATAGATCATCATAATCAATCATTATGAGCATACGTTATTATTATAAATATTACACACACACAAACACGAAAAGGACACGCGCGACGACCCTGCTCGCCCGACCTAATTCGCTTCAATAATATCTATTATTTTTCATTTCATTTCGTTTCTACATTTTTTCATACTTTCCTTTTCTTACATTCTTTCTTTCTCTATTTTTTCAAAAATTTTTCCTTCATTTTTATATTCGCATTCGCATTCGCAATTCACATTCGTATTCTTCTAAACCCCCCGCACCGCACGCATACCCCACCGCCCCGCCCGACTGCCCGACTCCCGACTCCGACTCCGACCTTAATAATAATATACGTATTTTCACGCACGCTATATTTATGGAACGATTAAACCACGCCCACTTATCTGCGAAACGCGGATGACCAATCAAGGACTTTAGTTTATAGCCAATCAAATCATTCAATATCGAACGGTTTTTAATTGAATTCCAATTGGAAGATAAAGAATGATTCTGATTGGTTATCATATTATAATCTCGTTCGTGTAGTTAGGATTTGTGTTACTACTGATTGAACCTCAGTACTCACAAGTTACAACGAATTTCTTTTGATAATATTACGTGTTGTATACGTCATCATATATATTCGTCATCATATTTAGGCGTCAAATACTTAAAAAGTAAGCAGATTCGAACGGAACGGTGGTATCTATCGAATATACATATTTTTAGGCAAAGTGATGGATAGAAACTCGAGTGCGCAAGCTCGTACCATTATGGGCCATGTGATAGTCATACCTGCTAAAACCATTACGTTGATTGTCTTCAAAATCAGCGGGATGTATCGATATAACGAGGCCCACGACGACGCCTGCCGCCCGCGCCGCCTCTTATGCCATTTTCCTGAAATACATCAGTAACAATATTTGAATACAATGAGATAAATAAGGGCACAATATGCCTAATATTTCGATAATTAAATGACATTACTTTTTATAAATAAATTTGAGTTGTACGAATTTTTGACTTTAACCATTAAAAACGAATATATTCGTACCAAACAACAGTCCTATATCATATTATGAGCAATAGCGTAGGTCAGGGTAGGCGAACCTTTATGCATCAATGTGACATTTTTTTCTAAAAAAAATGTTTAATGGGTTCATTGCCATGCCATTTGCCTTTGATTTATTTGTAAAATAATAATAATAAATATTATCAAAATTCTTCTGAATGAAGTAAACAAAAAAGGTACATTTTGGGATGTTTTTATAACACGCATAAATTAATTACTGTAAATTCATCATTGAAAATAATGACTCGCAAGCATAGGTAGATGAAAACATTGTTAAATTAGCATGAGCCAGCTTTTGCTATTAGCATTTTTACGATCGTCGATCGATAAAATACCTACTTAACACATTTTTTACACGTGTTTTATGATCGGCGACGCGCGCGGCGCGCCCTTGGTTCGCCTGCCCTCAGCCCTGGCGAAGGGTAATAATGATAATTATTGCTTGTTCAAAATAAAACAGCGCCATCTATGTTATTACTTCTACAAACTGATGCTTACAGTCAATTGATATAGTTGGCACCAGCCACTAGAGGGCGTTAAATCAAAGAAAGTTGCTAATAGTATAAAACCTTATAAACAGATCGCCAGCTCGTATATACATATGTTAGTTATACTCTTATAGAGTAAAGTAAGTCTGTGTGTCTGTCTCGCCTTCTGTCCAGTAACCAATTTAAATGAAATTTACAAATAGGCCACAGCCTGAGAAAGAACATAGGCTTATTTTTAATTGAAAAAAAGTATTGTTTATTATAACTAGAAACAGGACATCTATTACGAAGGGTTTCCACGTCTGTATGGGGGTCTGTAATTTTTTGGGCTAGATTAAAATCATCAAGGTAATATTTTAAGTTAATTTTTAAATATGTATATTCATATTTAAATATGTATATTCATACATATCATTGTTCGTAGCGCGCGCGTCAACGACATCGTTTTGTTTTTCGTCTGCCAATAATAATTAAAACACACATTAGAAATAAAACAAGTTTCATTAAATAGTCGATATTAAGCAACAATAGTAGTGTTCGTATAAAGTTACAGTGAAATAAAAACATATTGTGTTAGTTATAATCGGAATTAAAGTGTTTTTAACTAAAAGAAATAATAACAAAGACCATCGGCATTACTCATCGACTGTGCTCACGGCTTATCAGAGATATCCGTCCTGTGCAGATAAGGGATAATCACCTCTAGTGCGACAGTGCTTACTATCATTATTGCATATACAGTTCAGTCGAACCAGTGGAAGATTGTGCAGTTAAATTTTATAATCTACCGACAACATTTTAACAACAATTTTTATTCGCATTATTTATTGAAAATTAATATATATAATTTTAGAACACACAAAAATGAAATGCTTTGCATGTAACAAACCGATACAACGCAGCCAGCTTTTAACTTGCACTTCGTGCCATAACACTTACGACTATAAGTGTCTAAATATAAGTGAGGAACAGTTTCACAAGCATTTTCAAAAAATAAAACGCACTTGGTTGTGTCCCTCCTGTATGAATGTCACTCGTCGTAAAAACGACAATACACCAGTGCGCAATCAATTTGAATCTTTGCTCGAGGATGCGAACATGTCCTGCGAAGACCTATTACCCAAGTCAGGCGACGCTTGCGTATCGGGAGAAGGTACTGTTATGCGTGTAGGTGAAGAATCTGCATTTGGCAACAACTCATTTCCCACGATTTCAACTAACGCAATTCCGTATGAACAATTTGGTATGTTACTTGACTCTAAAATTGAACAAATCAGAAACACCTTACTATCGGATTTTAAAAAAGAATTTTCTCTTGCTGTTGAAAGACTAAAATCGGAATTCACTCAATCACTGGAATTTATTGCTGCAGAACAAAATTCTCTAAAAGACGATGTGAAAACTTTAAGAAAAACCGTCCACACACTTCAAGAAGAGAATACAAAATTAAAGTCTGATGTCAATGATGCCAGTCGTAGACTGGCCATTTTAGAGAAATCGTCAAGAAGTCGTAACGTCGAAATTCACCTCATCCCTGAGAAAAGAAACGAAAACATACTGGGCATAATCAAAAAAATCTGCGAAGTGATCACGGTACCAATTACAGAGAGTGACATATGTGCCTTTCGACGGGTCTCCAAGTTGAATGCGTCCTCAGACCGTCCCCGTAACATACTTGTTACGCTGCCCTCTGAACGGCATCGTGACGTACTCATATCAGCGTTTAGAAGATACAATAAAACGAACAAATTGAGTCCACTCAATACATCAGACTTGCAAATTCCTGGTGATAAGAAAAATATATTTTTGGCTGAACACTTATCCCCGGAATGCAAAATTGTTCATGCTGCTACTAGGAAAATGGCTAAAGAACGTTCTTATACGTTTGTATGGGTGAGAAACGATCGCGTTTATACAAGAAAAAATGAGCAATCCCCAGCATTATTAATAAAAAACATCGAGGACTTAAAAAAACTAACATAGTTTTTCTATATTGAACTGTTGGTTTATTACTTTGGATGATTTCAATTAAATTATGTTAATATATTATCAAAACGTCAACAGAATTCGATCAAAAATTAAAGATCTTTATCTTAATTCACTTACTAACTGTTACGACTTAATTTGTTTAACTGAAACTAATCTGAATTCCTGTATTTATGATAATGAATTATTGGATGATCGATATTTTATATTTAGACGTGACCGTTCAAGTACATGCATTAATAAAAATGAAGGCGGTGGCGTTCTGATAGCAGTCAATAAGGAAATAAATGTAGTTCGACGAGTAAATTGGGAAAGTCCTATTGAAGATATTTGGTTAAGCGTCGTATTGCCAAACAATAAATTAAAAATCAATTTATGTGTATGCTACTTACCTCCTGATTTGTCACAATATCATTATAAATGTTTTTTTGATAATATGCATAAAAATATTTTACTAGCTGGAACTAACGACATTAACCTTATTATAGGAGATTTTAACATCCCGACTCTTTCTTGGTCACGCTGTGAATTAAACAATAAACTTACACCTACCAGTACAACATCTTTAGACTTTAAGTCATCAATATTTCTTGAATCACTAGCGATATGTAATCTTTCTCAATTTAACTTTATCCCTAATAAAGATAATCGACAACTAGATCTTGTTTTGTGCTCTATTGATAATATTGTTGTTGAAAATGCTGATCCACTTGTACGCATGGACAATTACCATCCCCCATTACAGATACTTACTAAAGATATTAAAATTTTTAAAAGTAATAAAACAAATAATCAATCCTACTATAATTTTTACAAATGCAATTTTACTAAGGTACAAGAATTGTTAAACCAGATTGATTGGTATAGCTTGGTCGAGGATGAAGACATAGATATAGTTGTGGATATGTTCTATATGAAGCTTAATGAAATAATAAAAAAATGCACTCCTACCGTTAAGAAATCATCTAACTATAACCACCCGAGCTGGTTTAAAAAATCACTCATAAAGTGTTTAGCTGAAAAAAACAAATACCATCGTCGCTTTAAACTGTACAACAATCCTCGTGATTATGATACTTTTTCGATGTTACGCGCTAGATGCAATAAATTAACAAAACTATCTTTTGACAACTACCTATCCTTTACAGAAAAATCAGTAAAACATAATATTAAAGCATTTTATAGATATGTGAATAATAAAAAGATTACATACGATTTCCCGCAAAACATGTATTATAAAGATTCGGATACAACAGATGCCCAGGAGTGCTGTGAACTGTTCTCTAGGTACTTTAGTTCTGTATTTGATGAGTCTCCAGATATTTATTCTAATTTAGAAACAAATTTTGAACCTAACTACAATTCGACTCTAAGTTCAATTCACGTCACACAAAAAGAGATTTTTTTGGCTTTAAAAAATTTAGACCCTAACAAAAGCTCGGGTCCCGATGGAATTCCTCCATATTTTCTAAAAAAATGTGCTGTTGAATTGTCCTTGCCGTTGTATTTAATTTGTAACAAATCTCTTGATTCCGGTAAATTTCCTTCAGTTTGGAAAACGGCACATTTAGTCCCAATCCATAAATCTGGCGATAAATCAGACTGTGCAAATTATAGACCAATAAGCATTCTATCAGGTATGGCTAAAGTATTTGAAGCTTCGGTTTACAAGTATTTGTACAGTCACATTAGTCCTTCCTTATCCCAAAACCAGCATGGCTTTATTAAGGGCAAATCTACGGTCACCAATCTATTGGAATATAAAAATTTCTTATGTAATGCTTTTGCGAAAAAAGGTCAAGTAGATTCAATTTACACAGATTTTAGCAAGGCTTTCGATAAAGTTAATCACAAAATTTTGCTTGAAAAACTAAAACTGTATGGTATTCATGGTTGCTTGTTTAGATGGGTAAAATCGTATCTATTAAATAGAAATCAATTAGTACGACTAAAAGGTATATTATCGTCACCGGTTATTATTAAATCAGGTGTGCCCCAAGGTTCACATTTGGGGCCTCTTTTCTTTAACGTATTTATAAATGATCTCATTAATGAGTTAACTTCACCCTCTTTACTATATGCGGACGATTTAAAAATATTTAACGTCATTACTAATTATCTTGACTGTGTAAATCTACAAAATGACGTTACTACCCTGTCCAAATGGTGTCAAGTAAATAAAATGAATTTAAATATTAAAAAATGCTTTGTTATTTCTTTTACAAAAAAACGTCATAAAATATCTTTTGAGTACAAATTGCAGGGCAAGGCAATTGCTCGACAATCAGTAGCTAAAGATCTTGGAATACTTTTTGATGATCAATTAACTTTTCGCGATCATTATAATAATATTACAACCAAAGCTTTAAAAAATTTGGGTTTCATAATACGTACAACAAAATCCTTCAAAGAATCTTATGCTATTATTTCATTGTATAACACCTTAGTTCGGAGCATCCTTGAGTACTGTGCCGTGGTTTGGTCTCCCTCTTACTATGTGCATTCAGATAGAATTGAAAAAATACAACGAAAGTTTCTAAAAGTATTAACTTATCGAAACAATCTTCATAGACAAATCAAAAGCTACAAAGATCGTCTAATAAAATTCAAAATGACCCCATTAAGTACTCGCCGACAGCAGCAGGACTTGATTACACTTCACAAAATCATACATGCAAATTTAGATTCTTCTGATTTGCTCGCGAACATAAACATTAATACGAGGTACAACTGCCGCAAGCCAAAAACATTCTCATTACAAGTTTTTAAAAACAATACCTCTTTTTATAATCCAGTTATCAGAATGTGCCGCCTTTATAATGAAATAACTATTAATAATAATCATGAAATTGATATTTTTAATACAAATCAAGCGACCTTTGTAAAAATTGTAAAAAAATGTCTATTTTAAAAATGCAATTTGTAAATTTAAAAAAATTGTAATTATTAACGAATATATTTCTTTTGTCTTTTTTGTAAATTCAAACCAAAATTGTTTATTATACCAATTATTTATTTTCTTCTTGTAAATTTAATTCGTGTAACTTCATTGAATATGAATTTTAATATTTTATTTTTGTCTTTTTTTGTTTAGTCCATGTAATTAAATTTTATGATGTTCTTGATATACCTACTGTTGTAATGTTATTGTTTAGTACTAGTACATAGTTATCCCCTGTATTGGAATTTGTTAACTATAACAATTGGCAATCCCGTCATGTTGTGCATGCACCCTCAGGGTTATAATCTGTTCGACACTATTAATGATTATGAAATATTCTCTATGTGATTGTAACCTGTTGTGTTTGCCTTAATAAATAAATAAATAAATAAATAAATAAATAAATATTCCGCTTGAGCAAAGCAGCGGTTAACAGCTAGTTTAACATATATTTATGTTCACCTCAAACTATTTTTTATTTTGTTTATTACATTCAATAAAGTGTTCATAATAATAAAAAAACCTTAACAAAACAAGTGGCAATCTTAAAGATAATATTTATTACTCACCAATAATTTTTAACTTGCACAAAGTCACTCCTTCTCAAATGGTTTTAGCATTAGCTAATTTGTTACAACATGCCGTTGATTCAGCGCCATCTGTTGACTAGCGGCAAAAACGAGATTTATGCGAATATTTTTTTTTTTTTTATAATCCATAATTAGGCTAAATAAAAATTTTGTTATTAAATAAATAATATTACATAGTTTTAGTACAGTTATTTTAAAAAAATATCACTAAGCGTTTATACCATTAATTTCATTCCAAAACGAAAAGAATTTTCAAATATGTAGTTTAACTGTTATACTAAATTGAATTATTATTATCAACACTATTTTTGGCGTTAAAAGTAATAGCTTTTTGCAAAAGATCAACCTATTATTCATCTTTTCAAAAATCAAGGGCACAAGAACATTAACCCAAAATCAACGATATTCTAATAAACAGATATGTTATATCCATACTAAACAACAGAAAAAAGTGTGCCGCGCTGGGGACTGTTTATTTTAGTTTATTTTTACATTTCGTATTACTACGTAAAACGACTAAAGGCAAACGTCCCAATTAGGACGTTTTCTAGTCTTCACTTTTTGCGCGTTAATAACATACTTATCTGTTTACTAAAACATCATTGCCCAAAATTAATTTAATATAAATTACAGGGTAAAATCACTTTTACTAAATGTCTAATAAATAAACAGTAAACATTTAAAATTAACTAATATCATTAAAGATCAAAATATTTAAATTATAAAAGTACTCACATGAATATTCACCCATCAGAAGCACTTATTAATAAAAACATACCTGCATATTATTAAAGAATATCTACATTAAATACGTATCACATTTTAACTACGGCTAACTTACTAAAGTAATTCTCTATATTAAATTTTTTTTATTAAAAACATTCACTATCCAAACTATTACACGACCACAGAGCTCGATATTCAATCACAAATAACTAAATAATGAGTCGAAAAAAGTAACGATAAAAATTTAAAATACAGAAAAACATTTAAAAACATCCTATTTACAAAACAGATATCCAAAAAAGAACGTTAAATTATAAATACAAAGACCATTTTTGCATAATATTGACAAATTTGTAGAACAAAAGAACGGCCGGCGCGGCAGTTGCAAAAATTCTGAGAAATTTTGCTATTTTGACGGGTACGTTAATTTTCAAACAATAATAGTTCTTAACATTAACAGTTAAGGAGTATAATTGCGTCACAAAATCATCTTCGTAGTCATAAATTATTTTATTTTTTTTATTACTATTGCCGAGTAGTTGCCGGTATTATTTTAAGTTAATATTTTGCGTTGAATAATTTTGTATTTAGTAAAGTAAGTGTACGTTATATATTTTTATTAAATATTAAAATTATAGATATATTTAAATAAATAACATCTAATTTAAAAGTGGATTTACGATTATATGTTAATGCAGTTACAATCATTGTGAGAGGCCCAAACAATTACATAAAACATATTATTACTAAAAATTTGCTATACGAGCCAGCAATTAACTCAGAAATTCGTAGCAGCTATATAGAAGCACGTATACAATGAGCCGAAGGAGAAAGATACTAAAATTTAATTTCCTAGTAGTAACAAAAACATATATAATAATAATAATTGTCTATTACTATCCGAACTCAAACAAAAATTGCTTTAAAACTAGTTTAATCTTGATATTATTGCAATATAATTATACATTGTTACGTTCTCATTAATAGTTACTAAGTGAATAAAAAAAAACAAAAGAAGATCACAGAACATTCGATTTTACACATTACTTTTTCTTTTTGAATGTTGTAAAAAAGGTTTTATATCTGGTAAAATAATGTTAATTAAAATTAAATCAATTTAGATGTTTATATAATATAGATATTATTGAAATAAAGAGCGTATTAGGCGCGAACAATGATAATACTCAAATCATCAACACAGATAAGATGAGGTATATGCAGAAGTAAAGGTTAAAAGAGCTTGGAAAGATGACCATTTCAAAATAATTCAACCTGTAGTTTTAACCTCAGGTGCTCTTGGCACAAATAAAAGCCAAAATAAAAAAAAAAGTAAATGTTATTATATAAAAAAATTTAATCGTCGATCTTTATGACCGTTCGGAGTGAAGATTATGCCTAGTAACTAAGAACTCCTTACTCCTTTTAAAAATACAAATTTACATAATGTTAGGTATGTACAGACTAAAGTACATACATAAGTTAGATAGATAGATAGATAGAATATACTTTATTGTACACCACAAACAATAAACTTTACATGGAAGAAAAAAAATAATAAATTAAAATGTGCAAAAAGGCTTTTTAATATGACAATCAATAAGTACATAGGTGTAAATTGCTTTAAAATTGATTTGATTTGTACCACGTAATGAGTTATTGATATTTTGACAACCTCCGTGGTCGAGTAGTGTGTGCACCGGTTTTCAAGAGTACGCCGAAGTCCTGGGTTCGATTCCCGGCCGAATCGATGTAGAAAACGTTTATTATTTTTCTGTATTGTCTTGGGTCTGGGTATTTTTTGTACAGTCTTTGCTTCTGATTTTATGAATTAATGAATTATTCTTTATTGCACACCACAAACAAAAAACAAAAAAAGAAAGTAACACAAAATTAATAAAATACAAAAAAAGAAGTACATTAAAAGTGTTGTACAACGGGCAGACTTATGGCTTGCTAGCCATTTCTTCCAGACAACCCTATCAAAGGGAGATTTCAAAACCATCGGCGTAGGCGGTGCAGTCATAAACTTACATACAAATAGTTACACACTTATACTTATACTTTTTTTTTATTCTTTATTGAGGAACAATAAACAATTGCACAAAAAAAAAGTGGTAACAAAAGGAGTAATCTAAAGATAGGCTTAAGAGTATTTGCACAATCTACAACATTGTCCACGGATACATTAAAAAAAGCATAAGGAACAAAGACAGACTACCCAACAAACATTTTAAAGATCGCCACAACGTGTCACCAGTAACTTTTGGTTCTATAAGCTGGTCGCCGTTACGCCGTTATAACGTCGACATCACCAAGAAAAGGCCCATTTTATACGACTTAGTGTCCTATAAGAGTCATGTAGCGGTCGCATAAGTTACTTTTTGGTCGCATAGTGGTCGCATAGTGGTCGTATAGAGGTCGTGCGGCAGACTTATAGTGTTTATTACCGCTGCTTTACGACATTTGCTCGAATAGCAGTATCCAACACGCTTCTTCCAAGACTATATTTGTTGTCAAAGTGACTGGATAAAATATTAATTGTAAATTTAATTTGAAAGCTGCCACGAACAAACTTCATTGATTGTGAACATTATTTTTTGTTTATTCATCTATGTGTTCACTTCGAAACTCAAGTTCAAGGAATATTGATCTGATGGGAAATTAATTTTATCGAGTATAATGCGCTAGTTTTATCTATATAATGAACGCGCTAGTGTAATTAAGTAAATAAATAATATTTTATTGAGATTTTTTAAGGGGACTACATGAGCTAAATGCAAGTTTTAAAATGCCAAAAAGTATATAAACCAAATGAAAAAAATATATGTTAATCTTCAGGATAGATGCTAGTTATTAATTGTGTTGAAAACATGATGTAATTAATTTGGTACGATAGAAAAAAATCGCAAAGTTACCTCTAAATAAAATTTTAACAAAAAGAAAAACCGACTTCAAACAAAACACTATTTTAAAACAAATGAATATGCACGAAAAAGTAAGAAAAATAATTGCGTATTCAACATATTTTTTAGAGTCTTCCTAAGTTAAATGAAATGAAAAATATTAGACTACTTAAAAGTCGATTAACGATTATATCATGTAGTTATAGATATTGGTATATTTGGAGCCGGTGTCAGCCACGGTGCCCTTGCCCCAACAATCAAAAGAAAGAAGCGATACGAGCCCCTTGATTGATCCAGTATGTTATTGTGTAAAAGGTAATTTGTAAAAAACATATTTGTTAAAGTATTCTCGTATGGTTTTTTGATAGATATACTGTAGGGTTTTATTGGCTGACACCGACTCCAAATATAACAATAATTATAACTACATGATATAATCGTTAATCGACTTTTAAGTAGTCTAATATTTTTCATTTCATTTATCTTAGGAAGACTCTAAAAAATATGTTGAATACGCAATTATTTTTATTACTTTTTCGTGATATTCATTTGTTTTAAAATTGTGTTTTGTTTGAAGTCGGTTTTTCTTTTTGTTAAAATTTTATTTATTTTTTGATTTTAAGTGAAGCTGATGTTGACTAACTAATTTTTTTTAATATGGATAGATTAAGTGTTCCGTTTATATGAGTCAGAAACTACTTCGAGGACAATTTCAAAGGAAACTTGCGAATAAAGCAAAAACAGACTTTCGAAAATGCGGATTTAATACGTCACGCGGCGTAAACTACAAGGATCCCTCGAAAGAGCTGTAATCGAACTCAGCAAAAAAACTTTGAAAAAGACCAACTATATTTCGTACATCATATGACATCACATCACATACACAAAATTTGATTAAAGATAGTAAGAAATTCTGCCCCATATCGCACCCTAACTGCGAGCCGTATAGGAGTTCCATCACTACATAGTATAAAACAAAGTCGCTTTCTCTGTCCCTATATCTTTAAATCTACGCAACGGATTTTGATGCGGTTTTTTTAAAAGATAATGTGATTCAAGGGGAAGGTTTGTGTATATAATACATGAGCAATATAGTAAAGAAACACTGATAATTTTAGAAGTTTGCGATGTGATGTCGTATATAAACAAATTCTGTAGTATATTTAGTATCAGTATTACACCCGTGCGAAGCCGGGGTGGGTAGCTAGTTGATTATAATATTCGACTATGATAATTACATAAACATAACCACATTACGGAAGGTGACTCAAATATCCAAATAACCTATAAATAAAAGATTCGACCGAGTATCGCTAACGTGCGTAAGTATATATTTTATAATAAAAAAAGAATTATCAAAATTGGTTAACGTGATTTTCAGTTATTCACCTATTTGTCGCGCATATACATAATGCAAATTTAAGACTTATGTCGTTTTCACATGGATACCATAATCGGAAAAAAAAATAAAAAAATGGGACCCCACGGGAAGCACTACCTTTCAAACAAAAAAAAAAATTATCAAAATCGGTCCACCCAGTGAAAAGTTATGAGGTAACAAACATAAAAAAAAAAAAAAAAAAAAAATACAGACGAATTGATAACCTCCTCCTTTTGGAAGTCGGTTGAAAAGTAGATTACGGGTAAATAATTATATACTTATAAGATAAACATCCCAACAAAATCACGTTCAATCATGTAAACATTTAAGTAAATCTAATTTATACTTTCTATTGTTATCGTAAACAAAAATATCAATTTTGTTAAAGGTTACATTGTAGCTTTGCAATAAGCGATATAAGTTTGCCAGCATTGGAATTAATAAATGATAAAAATCTCCCTATGCTCCGATTACACTTTTATGAAATCGGATACACTATCAAAATACGAGTTTATTGAAATATATATTTATAATATAAATGTATTAACATAAAGAAGTATTTCTAAGATTTGTATCAGTTAAGATAGAACAGGAATAGTAGAATAAGAGAATGATTGAATTACGAAAGTTACTTTTCGATTTCGATAAAAGTAAAATTTTATGCTAAGTTTAGAAATCAACTTCAAAAAATCTTGTTATGAATCAAGTTGGGTGGGTCTGAAAATCCACATCAGCGCGATTTTTAAGACATTTTCTTTCTATAATACGACTTTGAAACCGTCAAGAAAATTCCAATAAAGTCATCAACGCACCTGCAAGCCCCCAGCCACCGTTTTCACTTACCATCAAGTGAGCCTCCATTTCGTTTGCCCCTTGTAACATGAAAAGAAATTGAATCGACGATATTAACCAAATTGGTTGCGGTTTAGTAAACGGATGCAGGAATGGCGAGGGTAGAGGGGCCTTTGGTATTCTCCCTAAATCGAATAGATTAAGAAGATATTTAAATTGCACTAAACGTAAACAACAGAATCTTACTATTATAAATAACAAAAAACAATTTTACAGAACCATGAATACTAATCATGAAAACAATACCATTCAGAACTCCAATACTCCAACACCATTTGGAAAAACCCAGTATAACATAACACTAATGCTGACTGGCTCCTAAAATCAATAGTCACAGGACATATTACCGCTATGGACTTTGAAAATATTCCCATAGACACTTTCATACAAATTATAAAACGCACACACCTGGGACTGATAACATTCGCAACTATTGGTACAAAAAACTCACATGCGTACGTACATCCGTTCATTCACATTCACATAAATCAATTTATTCATGTACCGGACACTATGCCTTCATTCATATCTCACGGAATTACTTTCATTGTCTCGAAAGATTCAGATTCCATAAATCCAGCTAATTACCAACCTATTACATGTCCTCAAACTATATACAAAATCATAACAGGGTGTATCAGTCACTTAATTTATTCACACATCACCAAAGTTAATTGCTAGACAGCAAAAAATTGATTTGTGGTCTCAAAATTCTCTACACGAAAGGCATCTAGCCGATCTTGGTCGGTCACACGTCGACAAAGATGCGTCGAACTAATGGCTTCGGAGAGGAGAGCTCTTTCCAAACTGACTACAAACTTGGACACGACCAAGTAGCTGCCATCGTCCATCAGAACCTAGCTCATTCATTAATTAATAAAAAGGTTGCCTGTTACAAACATACACCTGACACCGTATTAGAAAACAAAGCATTTAAAATATATTGGGACAGAACTATAATTACAGATAAGACAATACACTATAATAGACCGGATATTACAGTAATAGATAAAAATAAAAATGCAGTATTTATTATAGACAAAGCAGTACGCAACACACATAATCTCCTTATTACACACACTGAAAAGATTACAAAATATGTAAGACTGGCTATCGAGATCAAAAGCTAATGGCAAGTAGATAACGTAAAAATCTTGCCCATTGTAATATCTACAATGGGCGTTGTCCCAAAAACGCTCTCGACTAAACGCCCTGCGATTGCCCGCATCCACCATCACACTCATTCAGAATTCAGTTATCCTAAACACTTGCCGTTTCATACGTAAATTCTTGGCATCATCATATACGTAAACTCTACAAAGGCCGATACACTTGGCTTCGGCTGTCTGTTTCACCACCCCTCTAAAAGGGAGAAAAAGAGAAGATAAAACCTAAATAAATATTAATAATAAATTTACTTGGTGGTAGGGCTTTGTGCAAGCCCGTCTGGGTAGGTACCACCAACTCATCAGATATTCTTCCGCTAAACAACAGTACAAAGTATTGTGTTCCGGCTTGAAGGGTGAGTGAGCCAGTGTAACTACCGGCACAAGGGACATAGCATCTTAGCTCCCAAGGTCGGTGGCCCATTGACGATGTCGGGAATAGTTAATATTTGTTACAGCGTCTATGGGTGATGGTGACCACTTACCATCAGGTGGCCCATATGCTCGTCCGCCAACCTATTTCATACAAAAAATTCTGCTTTTATGACTCAAAATCAGAATTTTTAAGTATATTTCTATATAATCTTTAAGTTTTATCAACTTTCATAATTTATTTTTCACCACCGAAAGTACCCTATAACAGAAGTTGTGTCACAATATGTTTACTACAATATTATATATATTTACAACATAATACAACATAATGTATCGAAACAGTGAGCGGCGGATTTAACGCCTAGTTTCCGAATTAGCAAAGTTAACACCTCCTTATTGGAGATGGATTCGGTCGTCTCTATAATAAAATTACAGATGTTATTAACAGTAATTTAATTTGATGTTTAAAAAATCATAATACAATACAATACAGGAAGGATACTACAGTAAACAGCGGTCGGCAACCTTTTGGTAGGCAAGGGCCACAAGGTAGCAAAATAAACTATAGGCGGGCCGCAGTCATAAAATTTACCTTATAAGCACAATATACCTACTCATAATTAATTATTGTTAATTGTCATATTTCGTAGAAAAAAGCAAAATTCTATTAAAATTTTTAATTAAAAAGATACATCATTTAGTTCATATAATATATATATATATCACTTACATTATGTTTATATGTTTGGACGTTATATCTAGAAAAATAAGAAATGTAAACTACAAATGACCTAAATAGGAATCAGACTTTACACAAATTTTAGCGTGATGTCTGAAATTGCATTTGAGACGCTATTTCTTGTATGTTACCTGTCATATTTGTCAACTTTTTTACAAAACAGTCACGGGCCGCAATGAAGAGGTTTGTGGACCGCGTGTTGCCGACCGCTGGCGTAAAAGTCTAACTGCTCAGTTTAAAATCGGTTCTTCTTGATAAAGTCTTAAACTTACCGAACCAGCATGACGATTCAAAAGTGCTATTATTAGCCTACTTGAATAAAGAATAAAAAAGAACAATAATTCTGATTTGATTTTGTAAAACCTTGGCTCAAATGCACTGAGACGACTAAGGCGACTAAGGCTCCTGTCCAAGATTTGTGCTTCTTAAAAGTAAAAAGTGTACGCGCTTCGTACACTACGAAAAAGTTGAGGCAGCAATTTGTAAATTTTTTATGAGCAAATTTAGCGATTTCTCAGGTGTTAATGACATCCATTCTATCACTTTTTAATGATGAAGATAATAACAGAAGAAAATTATTTCCAACATAAACGAGAGCTTTATAAGAGTCAGTGGCGGTTTTACAAATCTGACGCTAGCTATTCAATTTTTGCCGCCCCTACTTTTTTTGCAACATTTATGATTTGTGTTCTATCGTCCTTATTACATTTATTATCGGTTTTTTCCCGTTATTAGTACGATTATAACCTTGGTGATATTTCTGTCAGTTACTAAATTATTTTTTCCAACCCGCTATGTAGTGACGAGTATAAGGATAACGGACGTAATGTGTATACATATAATTATAAGTTTTTTTTTAATTTCTGTAAAACAATTTGAGACTCACTCGAGCATATTTATGGACATTCGGTAAATCTTCCCCACTTTCACCACCACAAATTTTAAACGGCTCGAATGATTTTTATCCTCAAACATGTCTAAGAAAACTCGCACGTTAGTAACCTTTAATATAAAAAAAAACTAAATAAGTGGATTCATCTGTTCGGGAGTTCTGGAGCTATGATTTTTTTATTTTTATTTTCTTTTTCATTTTCTTTTCTTTTCTTTTTTTTATGTTCAAAAGTCTACAAAAATAAAATGACAATCAAAAGAAATATGATTACATTTTTGGTTATGTAGACACGACATGCTTTAAATGATGTAACAATTTGCTTCTAATTCATGACAGCAGCATACAATTTTTTTATTTTTTGTTTTAGTTTAGTTATTTAATCTCTTGAAACATTTTTTTTAAATAGTTTTTAATGCTATAGAACGGTCGGTAAAAATATCGTAATTAGATCGAATACTGTTGTAAGTTGAACACATACGGTATAAAGGCGAGTGGCTAAGAACATTTGTTCTAGTGGTAGGTAGAGAAAAGGTTTTACAGGTTCATGAGGGACAGAAAATTGTATGCGTTGCAGGATATCGGAGACGTCTGTAAACCCATGAATTAGCTTGTAAAGAAAGATAATGTTGTTCATGTTTCTTCTAGTGTGAAGTGAGATTGTTCTGTAAAATTTGAGCCTCTGTGTGTAAGATTTAATGCCACAGACACACACACTGGCAGACAGACACGTTAAACTTATAAAAGTTGTTGTTTTTTGTGATGTACAAGTCATAACCTTTTATTTGATACCCCACTTGAGCATATTTGCAGACATTCGGTTTTTCTTCCCCACATTAACCCCCCATAATTTTTAAACGGCTAAACCGATTTTCATCACACATGTCTAAGAACACTCGCCCCTAAAAGACCTATAAATTCAAAACAAACTAAATTGAAATCGGTTCATTCGTTCGGGAGCTATAATGCCACAGACAGACAGACAGACAGACAGACACGTCAAACTTATTATAACACCCCTCTTTTTACGTGGGTGGTTAAAAAGAGCAAACTATTTCTTTTCACGACTACAGATTCACGATGGTTCTCTTCTTGGAATGATAATGCAACTTTTTGGAAATTAAAAGCAAAATGAGTTGTTTGATTGTTGTAAATGTCACAGCTAATAGGGTAATTTAATTAATAAAACATTTTCACGAAATTATACTAAAAGATATAATTTTACTAGAAAATACTTCGATGATGCAGTCGGTAGCGACAAAAGGGGATCGAGTTGGCTCGAGAGCCTCAACGCCGAACCTCGTGCTGAAAGGGTTGATGTGTTGTACGGAACACTATCGGACTGTGACAGACTGAGGTCACGGAATATCTCATACAGTAAACTCGTTAGAGTCTCATCTGAATGGGTTGTCAACTCAGACCAGCTTGACGACTGGCTTCCCACGAGGCGGGTGACCCTACTCTACCGCGTCAGTGTAATTGTATATACCTCAAGTGCTGTACAAAAAGTTGATAGCGCGATTCAGGATCATAGAATAAAGGCAAATGTTTTTTCTATTAAATGAAAGAAGCATAAAGTTGTTTGGAATATAATTGTAATAAATATAAACAAGAATAATTTTAACTGTCAATAAATATCAGCCCGTCGCAGATCATAACTATTACACATTATAAACAATAATAAACCTGACCGATGCGTTACGTAACGAAATGTTGGATCCGATATGAACACTCAGCGCCATCTATTGGCGCACAGAGTTCAACTGAGTGCACGGAACACACGCGTAATGGATAAACACTTTTCTTCTTACTCAAACAAAGTGTCTGTACGTCCGACAATCCGATGAACAAAAATAAATTAATCGTACTATACGTTGGAAGCTCAGCGTCTCGGTAGATACGAGAAAGTCATCTGAAGGGTGTCACCGATACTATTCGATAAATATATATTTTTTTATAAAAATAAAATCAATTATTTTTTTTTATAATATAATTAACATCAGTATTTATAATATTAGAGCTCGAGAATGTGCGTATACTCACAGTTGCTTGGCAGTGTGTTTACAACAATTTAATGTATGTTCATAATAAAACACATATTTCAACGGAAACTAACAATCATTGTACACACTGTAAAGACAACAACAACGTATAGCTTTGCGAAGGAGGAAACTTTAACAGAAGATTACTTTTCCTCCTCGTGTCTTTATTAGACATCCCAAGTGAGTCTCGACGCTCGAGCTCAAAGATTATATATAAATAATGATTTTAATTTTATTTATAAACAAAAATTCTAACAAATTAAACCAACTTTAAAAACACTATTTCAAAACAAATGAATATGCACAAAAAAGTAAAAAAAAATTGCGTATTCTTCGACAACTTACGAATCAATTGACTTTTTCTACTCATGTGTTTACCCACTTCAAATGTCACTCGAAACATACCGATAAATAGCACTGATCAAAATCTTTATATTTTTTAGTTTAACTTAAATGAAATGAAAAATATTATACTTCTTAAAAGTTGATTTACATTTATGTTATGTAATTATAATTATTGTTATTTTTTGAGCTTGCGTGCTTAAATAAATTAAATAAAAATATATACACATATATTTATCAAAAATCAATAGTTTCGGTGACTACCTTCAGATATATAAGCTTTATAGTATAGTTATTGTATATACACTACTTTGAGTATTTACGTTTGAGTAAAAAAGTGTTTATCCATTAAGTGGATGTTAAGAATAATGAAATGACATCTTCCTCATCGCCTCGTGTGTTGCGTACTTGCGTGCGCTCAGTTGAACTCTGTGCGCCAATAGATGGCACTGAGTGTTCATATCGGATCCAACATTTCGTTACGTAACGCATCGGTCAGGTTATTCTTTTTTATGTGTAATACTTGTGATATGCGTCAGGTCAATACTGATTTTAGTTAATATTATTTTTGTCTACATACATTACAATTGCATTCGAACCAAACTTATTATTTTTATTTTATTAAATAAAAAATACAATTCCATAATTCTATCATGCCGAATCGCGCTATCAACTTTTTGTACAGCACTTGCGATATATACAATTACACTGAGATAGCATAGTGGGGTCACCCGCCTCGTGGGAAGCCAGTCGTCAAGCTGGTCTGAGTTGACAACCCACTCAGATGAGACTCTAACGAGTTTACCGTTCAATATTCCGTGACCTCAGTCTGTCACAGTCCGATTTAGTGTTCTCTGAAACACATCACCACGAGGTTCGGCGCTCTAAGGCTCTCGAGCCGCTTGATCCCTTTTTATCACCATCGACTTCTATCATCAAAGCACTTTCTAGTATAATTATATATTTTATGTGTAAAAATAAATAATAAATTATTATTAAAGACAAGTATTCAAAATATTCACGTACGTGTTAGATTTGTTTATAGTGCTTAACATATTATGTTATAATATTTTCTTATTACTTTGTCAGTATTTTAGGTTATAGGACAATAGAAGATGATCTGAAGCACAAATAATATTTATTTAACAGTTATAATAATTGTTGCGATCGTAATATTATATCAAGTAATATTTATATAAATACTAAGTACCTTAAAACAGACTATGTATTTTAATAATTGTAAATAACAATTCATATATTATGAATAATAATACTTAACATGGTATAACAATCATATTTTATCACAAATAACTTTGCTTTCAGGGATCTCTTAGTAAGGAAAATGATAAGGATAGAATCCTGCATTATTCAATGTAGAACATGCAATGCGCTGTGCTCCGTTATAGAGTTTCTCAGATTCTCTTCATCATCATCATCAGCTCCTGCCTGCCGCCTTGCGTATATCGTCACTCCAGCGTATTAATCCGGTGGGCTATGTCGATGACTTTGGTTCTTTGACGGATCACCTCATTTCTGATGCGATCCCTCAGAGAAACGCCGAGCATAGCCCTTTCTATAGCACGCTGAGCGAATTTAAGCTGGTTGACCAGCCTTGTCGTGAGTGTCCACGTTTCGGCTCCGTATGTCATGACGGGTAGGACGCACTGATTGAAGACTTTCGTCTTAAGGCACTGTTGGATCGACGATGTTAAGATTCGACGTAACTTCCCAAACGCTGCCCAACCCAGCTGAATTCTTCTATTCACCTCAAGGTTGTTTCTACCTAATCGCAAAGTCTGCCCGAGGTAGACATGTTTTTGAACAACTTCGAGGACGGTACCGTGTATCGTAGTCGGTTCCGGTAGAACATGTTCATTGAACATGACCTTGGTTTTATCCATGTTCATCCGTAGGCCGATACGCATAGAAGAATCAGCCAGCTCGTTTAGCATTTGTTGTAGGTCCTGCAGCGTTTCTGCCACGATGACGATGTCGTCTGCGAATCTCAAGTGAGAGATGTATTCGCCATTGATGTTGATGCCACGTCCTTTCCAGTTCAGTTGTCCAGTGTCTTGAACATATCCTCCATTGCATTAGTGAACAATTTGGGGATATGACGTCCCCTTGTCTCTCTCCTCGATGCAATGGTATGGGATTTGTTTCCTGATTCTGTACTCGGACGGACATGGTGGCACTTCGTAGAGACATATCATCACTTGGATGTATCGCCAATCAACTTGGCAACGTTGCAGGAACTCTAGAACAGCCCAGATTTCAACCGAGTCAACGGCCTTCTCATAATCCACGAATGCAAGACACAGGGGCCGATTATACTCATGGGACTTCTGTATAATCTGCCGCACTGTATGGATGTGATCTATGGTGCCGTATCCGGTCCGAAACCCGGCCTGTTCCGGGGGTTGGAATTCGTCGAATCTTCGCGCAAGACGGTTCGTGATCACTCTTGAAAACAGCTTATAGACGTGTCTCAGTAAGGATATGGGACGATAGTTCTTCAGCAGGGTTTTGTCTCCCTTTTTGAAGAACAGGACGACCACACGGGTCGGCATTAGAAATTCGCATCCCGAATTTGATGATAGTAGGGGTTGTTTCTTAAAGGGGTTGTTCCCCTCTCTCGAAATTTACCACTCCCAACCCGCGGAAACCCATAGTTTTTTTTTAATGTGCGTTTAAAGTTACGTGCAACGGATCGATATTTTACATTAGGTATAATTAACCTTTAATCATTATTTTTATGTTTATTAGATTTTTCTGTATTATATTTTAACAAATACTATATTAATTTATAGTAAAAAAAACGTGTAAAAATTTAATTTAATTTTGTAGTAAAGCGATTCTTTTGTAAAGAAAATAATAATCACCTAGAAGATTTTACGAACATGATAATATAATACAATATAACATAAAATATAAAAAAGATCCATTTATCGCATTATTAAATTTAGTCAAGTATATATACAGATAAATGGTTCTTATAAATTTCTAAAATATACCTGTTGTTGTTTCTATTTTTCACTCAAAATTAACAGCCCCCTCACAGGAGTGGCGAAGCCACTCCGGCAACAAAAATAGTAGATAGTTATAGTAGCTAAGGATAGGTTAGGTTAGGTTAGATTTTATGACCAAACGCTGCGCAAGCCGAGCGAGCGAAGCGAGCGTGCCGCGGCAGCGGCCGGCGCAGCGCCAGAAATCACATTGTATACCAATAATTGGAATTTTATATCTCTCCCCTTCTAAAATTTAACAAACAGTACGAATTTTGATGATTTTAGTATTGACATTTAAAAATTGAAAAAAAAAACTAATGATTTCCGCGCGGGGGGAGTGGTGGTGTAGGTACTAACCACGCCCCCTTACCCCCCACCCCTTCCCCAACCTTAAATTCGGGATGCGAATTTCTAATGCAATCCCGACCACACTCCTATTATAAGCCTCCGGAGTTCTCCCTTCGAAGAGGACAGAGTTAAAAAGCGTCTGAAGTTCCCTAAGTACCGGTTTACCTCCCGCTTTTAGTAGCTCTGTGGTAGCGCCGTCCTCTCCAGGGGCTTTTCCATTTTTAAGCTGTCCAAGAGCAGTCTCGACTTCGCCAATACTGACTTCAGGCAGGTCTTCGGAGAAACGGCGTGGTAATGTAGCTCCAGTATCCTCATTTTCGGGATCAGGTCGAGATGCATGCGATGCGTATAACCGGCCGTAGAAGTCCTCTACTTCCGAAAGTACTGCCGGCTTGGAAGAAACGACTTCTCCACTTGCTGTGGTCAACTTCGTCAGGTGGCTCCTTTCAAGAGATTGTACGAACACCTTAGACCTCCGATTCTACTCAATAGCTCTTTCAATTGCAAGAGTATTGGAGCACCGGAGGTCGTGCCGTACGCGCCTGCTGATCTCTTGGTTTAATTGCCGTTTCTCTGACGAAGTGACAGGTGGGTTTTCACGTCGTTTCTTCATGAGCCCTAAAGTCTCTTCTGAAAGGTTGGACTTGCTGCCCTTACGCTGCATGCCACAATTCTCTTCTTCCCTGAGAATTCGAACTACATTTTCGAGGTTCTGGTTTACGTCAGTTGTGGTTTCCACAACAGCGAATCGGTTCTCCAGGATTGACTGGAATGCGATGCTATTTCAAAAAGCACATATGCATAACAATTTTCATAATAATCAGTCAAATAGTTTCTGAGTCTATAGATGGCAGACATACAAACACATACTTTTTAAAATATATAAATAGCCTATCATTTGCGCAATCACGTGTTCTTACCATATACCAATTCTTGTAAAGATCGGTTCAGCCGTTCTCGAGTTATAGCGGGACATACAGACAGACAGACAGACAAAAATTTCAAAAATGGTAAAGCTGATATCAGTCAGTCATAAAATGAATACCTGTGAAGGAATTAGACAAAAAAATGGATTGCACAGACAGACTCTAGATATTTATATAGTAGTATAGATATAGATTTGTATTAAGTACCTAAGTAAGTAAGGTTTTTTTCATTGGATATTATTTTTAGTTAATGTTGTGGGAGTTTTAAAGAGCTAACTTTAGGACGAATTCGTTCGTGTGCTAATATGTATTTCCATAAATGTCCTTTCTCGTCGTTCTATTTCGGTTGCTTTGGAGTAAATTCCTACTTTTATATATTTTTGGAAAGCCTATAAAACGGGCATGTTTTTAAAATAATCTGCAGGCCAAGTTCGATACTGATTTATTTCGTTCTTTGAGGAAAAAAAATCAAACAATATTTAAATAATTGCATTTTTAGCCTCGCATTATTAAATTTGGACTGTTATAATTATCATTTAAATGTCCAGTGTTTAATCGTTTTTATAAAACAGAAGAAAAAGACTGATTTGAATTGATTAATTTTTGTAGTTGCATTTTTGTAAAATTTAACAAAAAGGCTTAAAAAAGTGATAACTCAAAAATGTAATTTCATATGGGGGTTAAAATTATTGCAAATAGTCACCTCTATCACCTCCTGCCGGGAATACGTCGAAATACCAATAACCCTGTATTTAATACATAAAGTTATAGGTATTATAAAAAAATACTTTATTGTTGCGTCGCGTCACATAACAAAATGAATCGTTGTAATAACCATTCAGCGCCATGTATTAGCATTCAGAGGTAAACTGAACTAGCAACAACTAACAAACTGCATAGAACACGAAAGGTGAAAGCAAGATTATTATCTTAATATTCCATAAAGTATACTAAAGAGCGCTTAAACCAAATGTAATTTAGGAATAAGAAATTTTGTAATATAGCGTGAATAAAGTATTAATAAGCAAATCGGAGAAACTCTCTATACCTATTCTAAAACAAAACACAGCACACACAGCATGTTCTACAGTGAATAATACAGGATTCTATTCTTACTCTTATCTTCACGAAGAAGTCCCTGAAAGTCGGACGATCGTGGCAGAATTTCGATGAAATTAGACACATGCAGGTTTCCTCACGATGTTTTCCGTCACCGCCGAGCACTAGAATAATTATAAACATAAATGAAGCGCATAGATATATCCTAGCCTGGGTCTAGGTCCTTGCCTGGGTTTGAACCCGAAACCATCGGTTAAGATGCACGCGTTCTAACCACTGCGCCATCTCCGCTCACCGGCCACATACATGTCATTGTAATTAACTAACTTTGGAAAGGGTCCCATCCTCCAAGTATTTCGGTGAGTACTATCTAGCATGCCGTTGTATTTTGGGTGCAAATCGCCATCTATCGGCCATAGTTGTCAAACATGTATACTTATGTTTTCAACCATACTTTATATTTCATTATATAAATACATATATGAAACCCATTAAAGATTTATTGAAATAATTATTTGTACATATAACACTGTAAGTTCTGACATTTAATAGGTTTTAATTTGATTGTTTTATTTTTTAAAGATGTGAGCGTATATCGCCATCTATTGGCATTCATAGTAAGATGTGGATCTTCATATATTGTTGTTAATCATCGCTTAAATGATTATTATTATTGAAATTGATAATTTATTATATGAATGTCTAAAATACTTAATAATTATAGTTAAATAGTGATTAGCAAATTAGTAGACTGTTGTTTGTTAACATATTTGTTATTTTTATTTGATGGGCCTTGATATTTCGACATTACCTACGAATTTCTCGTTGATATTGTCGAAATCTCAAGTTACATCAAATAAAAATATAATGCTAATGGTAACTATTCCGTTTTAAAGGTATACGTAATTTTAATATAGCATAGAAAAGAAACATTCAGCGCCATCTATTGGCGCATAAAGTTTAACTGAGTGTACGGAATACAACAAACGTGTAACTTGTCTGAAATCTAATAGTTTCTTAAGACTTCGAGGTGTTTAACGGCTCAATAATGAAAAAAATCCTCTAATAAATAACTCATTAATGTGACAATAATTTATTTTCGATATTTATTTGGATTACTAATAAGAATGTAGTGAAAGTACCTGAAAAGGTTATTGGGAATGGTTATGAATATAATATAGAACACGCATCTAATTAAATAAAGGTGAAATGGATAACTTTTGAATATGGCTTCGATTTCGAGAAACGGCACTAATTTACAGCAAATTTTTTTTTATATAAAACTTGCAGAGGTACACCAAATTTTCAGCTATTATTGAAGAATAACTATTTATCAGCAAAGAGTCCTAAGAGAGAGGAGTGTTTTGGATCCTTAGTTAATTTTGAATTCAGTGCTGACGCTCCGTAAAAGCCAACATTTTTGGCGACTGACGACTGATTGACTTTTTGGCGAGTCTTTACGACTGACTTTAGCACTTGGTCTAATGTAATGACATCTCATTACAGACATGTCTTTTGATACATTTTCAAAAGCCCGTCTCCTGGAAGAAGACAAGAGGAAAGCCTTGCTACCGACACGTTACGTGAGCAGTTTTGTATTGAAATTTTGAATTAGCAATCAGCGCCATCTATTAGCAAACAGCGAATAACTTTGAACACACTACAACAGGGAAGCGTAAGATTTGTCTGATGGACATTATAAATTCAAGAATAGTAGAAAATATAATTTTCTCTTATTATTAACTCGGTAGACTATTTCCTGTTGAGAATTAAAGAGATATGGATTCCCCACCGCAGTCGCTGATGCTACCCTTTTGGGGTAATGTTATCGAATCCTGCACAGCCATCATGTTTTGGGGGGAAGGGGGATCGAGCACCTGGCCTTAATGTTTATTAAACATTATTATCTAATATTTATTATTTTTTACATTGGTTTTTTTTTTAATCTTTTAAGTGTTAAGTGCCAAAACATTTTATTTTTAGTAAATGAAAAATAAAATGTTTTTTAAAGATTGAAAAAGTTTAAAAATTAATATATAATTGACTACCTATTGATAAAAGTAATATTTCTTAAATGGGATTTGTTATTCTGATTGAAATTTAATTATTTATACAAATAAAAAGTAAACGTTAATTTCATTTGGTTCCTACTAGCAGCGCCATCTGTAATGCGCCCATAACAGACTGCGTTATAAAATGTTGTATGTTTATATAAAATAAGTATTTGCCATCCTTTTTTTTAAAGCACTTTTTAACTGAATAATTAGTAGTCATTGTTTTTATTATATATTATTTTATTATACAAAGTCGTAGTTTCGTACATTCGTTATAATAAATTCTTAAAAAAAACAATCATAATTATAACGAAGGCACGACGCACGATTTGCAGTATTTGTATTAATTATAAAAAGTTCTAGTCGCTAATATCCGTTTTGTTTCGGAGGTATGCTTTAAAAACGATCACAGTTCTTACGACGTTGTGTTTCATTAACACGTATGTTTATAAATAAAGCTTAACTTACTAGAGGTGTACGGACACTGAATAAAGAAACCATTTAATGTCTCCGACCAGACATCGATATGGGAATCATAATATGAACTATAAATAAATATCAGTCTGTTATTGTAGATGTTTGCGGCGCCGCGGCACAGTATGAATATTGTAGTATGATCTCGAATTATGAAAAAAACATAACATCACAAAAATAAATAAGTCTCCAATATGTTCCGTGACGAAATTTTGTACCGAAAATAGACATTAAGCGCCATCTATTAGCGAACAAAGATCAACTGAGTGTACAGGATACGGAGATGGATGATTAATATTATTTCAATTGAAAAAAATGGACTTTGGAGGCTTAACGTCTAATACTTAGGTATATTTTATTATTATAAGACGCACAGTACCATAAAATACTGCATATTAACATAAGCTTTAATAATAGAGCATAGTGCGCTACTAGCGCATAAAATTTAATTTAGTGTAGGGATAATAAAAGACGGAAGCAAGATACTATTTAAGTACATTTTTGAACTTTGGCTTAACTAAAATGGATTTTGACCGTCTCAATATTTAGAAGTAAGCTAAAGACGCTACAAAAGCAGCTCAGCCCCTCTCGTTTAAACGTTGCGATTATACAACACGGGAAACAAAATGGGAGATATAAAACCAAACAACTACTAAATCAAGAAAATGTATAAACAGCGTTCAATTCAGAAAAACATCATTATGTTCTCTCTGTTTCGACTATTTTGAGTTGGTTGATTATAAGTTGTAAAAAAAAACAAATAAATTAAATAGCTACCGTTGCGCTGCACAGCAAAATGTATCGATAATGAACATACAGCGCCATCTGTTAGCGCACAAAGGTTAACTGTGTATTAAGTATACAAAAGTATACAAAAGATGATGGATACAAAGGATGAAGGAATTACAATGTTATTATATTATACAATAAAAAAAATTTATGCTTAAGAGTGTTAATTCCAATTGCCGCTTATCAATTTTTGTCTTAATTTTTATCAATACATTCTAAAGTAGGCAATCCGCTTGTTTGTGGTGTTTTCAGAAGTAACACAAAACTCGTTTTATTACACATCAATAACACTGATTTGTATATTTTTAATAAATAATTTACTATATATCGGTAAGCTTAATTTAGGATTTTGTCTTTAGATTCTCTTAATAAGAGACTAAACTTGTATAGAGTATTCTTGTTTAAGTAACTGATACGTAATTCGCACACCGATCCTTTTAAAACACTCGTTAAGCGACTAATTTGTCTAAAATTTTCTTGAACAAACTATTTCATGGTCCAATCATCAGATTAATATTATTATCTGATTATTTTGCTAAAATAATGACAAAAACTCGTCTACGTCGTCCTGAGAACACTGTTGACCGAGCCGTTGTATTTATGCACGCAGTCGCCATCTATCGGCAGTAATTGTCAAAGAATGATCTGTATGTCTTGAATCATAGTTTATATTATTTTTTTTTATTAAATGAATGTATAATACACAAATCATATATTAAATAGTTATTATAGTAATAAAAATAATGCAGTTATATATCAAGCTCTAATGTTTACTATATAGTGATAACATTGTTTTAACTTTTCAAGATAATAGGCTTATACCGCCATCTATAGACAATGATAGTAAACGATTGATCTTGATAGTTTTAGTGTCAATAATTGTTTAAATTATTCTATTTTATTGTATATCAGACTAAAACACTTACGATTTACATCGAAACCGATATTTGTATGTATACTGTTATTAATCAACCTCCAATTTAGTACATATTGTTGCTCTATCTACAGATGAATATTTATTTTTCATTTAGTTTTTAAATATATGTATAAAATAAAGTGTTTAACATAATTATTGTGAATCAATTTTAATTAATTATGTAATAAGTAAAACATTATTTCATTTGGTTTCGACTTGCAGCGCCACATGTAAATATTTTGAGAAATAACGTGAAGTAAATTAATTGGAATTACATACAATAATAGAGAATGTGTTAGTATTCATTTTTTATATTCATGTATTAATTTGCAGTCGTTGCGTTCATTTGCATCAGTTTATTATAAAAAGCCCTAGTTGCAAATATCCGTTTCAGCTATTTCGGAGGCGTTTATAAAAACCGATCGATCGAAAAAACCCGTTAAGGATGTAAATGTTTGTAATTCTGTAAATGTTTACCTTAACTGTGTGTTCCACTGTGATGGAATCTGAACTGGGAAACCTAGTATCTCCGACATATACGTCAGAATAATATTAACAATTAATAAATATCATCCTGTTTCGGTATATGCTAGCTACTCGTTTTCTAAGTGCGGAGCCACGAGGGTTACATTCGCATTTTAGAAGGAATTTTAAATTAAGAGTTATGAAAAAAATTATACTACAAATCATAAAATGAATTACCTAGCGCCATCTATTTGCAGACAAAGTCCAACTGATTGTACAGAATACATTAAACGGATAAATAATATTATTTTATTATTGTTAAAATCTAATGATATTGAATTGTAAACCAAATGTTTTTATAGTTTCTTTTTTATTAATGTTTATTCCGATAATCTGATGAAGAGAAGTCGGAAGGAGACTTCCGTCAACGAGTCGGGGTTACTTCGAAATCGAAGCAAATTTTAGTGTTTACTTTCGAAATCGAGCTAGGTATAGAATACCAATCAAGTAATACAGTTTTGACGGAACATTCGTTCGTATTCCTGATACTCTCACAGTATCCCTATTGATTTCATTCGATTAACTGAATACATACCAAACTTTATATTCAAAAGGAGATGTTCCAAGTTTGTACGGAGCTCTGGACATGTCCATGAGCACCTAATTAAAGGTTACAAAAAAATTAATAAAACTTAGATTTTACGTTTTTTTTCATGAATTACACGTTGTTTCCATGTACATTACATTTTTCGCGATAGTATATAGCAATTTTATTAGTATGTCATTAAATGGCGTTTATTATATTGTCAAAATATCTAATTGACAAGTTTCATTAATTATGTAGTGTTATTACTTTAAAAACATTAACGTAAAACTGTAAATGTTCCTAATTTTTAATATCAATATATAGTAATGATTTACATCAGAAGGACACTATTGAGGTGTACAATAGGTATACAATACACAAAAACAATAGATATGTATAATAAATGAATATTATATTTAGTATAACATCAAAAAAATAACATTTTATAAGTGATATAATAGATATTAATAGTTGTATTATTTTATTACATACGATGAATAATTTTTCAGAACGTAAACATGGCGCGTCAAATTGCCATATAATATTTTTTTATAAGTTATCTAATATTTTTGTACGGCGTTATTTCGCAAGATAAAAAATCGTTGTTATTTTTAAGGACTTAGTATGATTTTTTAGCATTGATTTATATGGTGCTCATTGACATGTCCAAATTTGGAACATCTCCTTTCAGCTGTGAAAACGAAAATGTGGGTTACGAAATCGCATATAATCGCGTTTTGCATAAAGATGATTTTAGTAAAAGTTTTATAATTACAGAAAAACAAGAAATGTTTTTACGTACTATTCTACAGTATATTAGCTAGGATTAAAAATAAATTAAAAAAAAAATCCAAATGCATTGAAAATAAACATGCGCCGCCATCTATTAGAAAGAAAGAAATATTTACCTAGGCTTCGCACAATTACAAGTTGGACTACCGTAGAGGAAGAGCAAGGCTAAGGAGGTTCGTCTCGAGACCCGAACCCAACCCTGGCCTGGGCCAAATTGGAAGACCCGAATTTTTATAATTATAAAAAGTATAAAAATAAATAACAAAAAGCAACAAAGAAGGGAAAAAAATAATAATTGATAAGTAATTATACTAATGGAGTCTGAAATATGTGTACCATTCAACTTCCAAGTTGCGTTTCAAAACCCGACGCTGATTTTTTGAAAAGCTGCGTCGGGTTTTGAAACCACGATTTATTTATGTTAATAAATCTTTTATTAAACTTAGCTTAACAAATAAAATAACTGAAGACAATATTTTCTCTTTAGCTAATAAAATCAGACGAGGGTAACTATCGCAAGGTTGCAGACGTCAGTTTATAATCTATGCTTCATAGTTCGGACCGCGTGGCGCGTGCGCCGGCGGTGAATCGACGGGGTCACGTATCCTGCCACTGTGAATTGTTTTATATACATTTTTATTACGTTATACAATAAAAGTATAACATACGAAATTATTGCGTTAAATCTGAAAGTTCTGCTTTGTTACGGTAAGTAGAATATATAATCATTGTCATAGACCTTACGTAACTGGACTTTGTACCTTAATATATTATTATGTACCAGACGAACCGTACAGCGTGTGTACTACTAAGCTGTGGAACAATAGAAAAACAACAGCTTTTGCAGTAGTGCGAATTTTATAGACCAACTTGATGAACTACGGAGCCATATCTTTAAGGTAAGAAATAAATAATTATATTAAATATACATTATTAAATTATACCTACTATATTTATAAATGTTAATTTAAATTTTTTTCATATTTAGGCAAGATATCTAAAATAATCATGATCTAAATAAATAAATTAAACAAAAAAAAAACAACTAGCAATAGGTAGGTAGATAGACTTTTATAAGGTATGAATAAACAAATGCCTACCCGAATTATAATCATGATTATCATTACATAGTATAAAACAAAGTCGCTTACCGCTGTCTGTCCCTATGTATGCTTAGATATTTTGAATTACGCAACGGATTTTAATGCGGTTTTTTTTTATAGATAGAGTGATTTGAGAGGAAGGTTTTCGTATATAATAAATGAACAATATAGTAAAGAAACACTGATAATTTTAAGAGATTCTATAGATGTCGTAACATATTCTGTAGTATATTTTTATCAGTATTACACCCGTTCGAACCAGTGTATTCATAAAACGAAACCCGCATGGGTTACACATAATATTATGTCTAAATGAATACTACAATTATAAGTAACTAGCGGCCCGCCCGGCTTCGCACGGGGTACGTAAGATTTTATGTTTTTTACCTTTCATTTATATATTTATTTGGTTTTATTTTTACATAAATTATTAGTAGTTTTTTGTTTCCCCTATTGTATAATAGAAGTAGATAAATAAAAATTGTGTAAGGTTAATTGAATTGAAACAACTCGTAGCTAAAAATGTAATTACCTTTATTTTAAAAACTATGAATGGTGTTTTGTAAGTTGTCCTTATAAATAAAATAAATAAATAAATATTTTTTAAATACAGTGCCACATTATACAGGGTTATCGGTAATTCGATGTACTTTCGTTATGGGGTGATAGAAATGACTATTTGCAATTATTTTAGCCCCCATGTATGCATAATGTACACATCAGGCAAAAGTGAACAAATGAAATGTATTTTGTACATCTGATTTGTAACACACCGGATATTTCAATTTCAAATGTCAATATTTAAACAAAAATAATTATTATCCGTTCAAATTAAAAAAATGCGAAACGAAAAAAACGGATCTATATTTAGTATGACGTCACTCCTGTCTGTCACTGGCCCGTTGATCATACTTATCCACACTGGCTGCATACTTATACACTGTTTCTCGCCTTTTGAGATACTTTTTTGTAAAAATTTAAAACGGACTACTCGATACTCCGAAAAAAACCGTATTGACGTATGTTTTGTGCCAATGTGTTCACCTACTTCACAAAGTTTTCAAATAAATGGTTTTTGGGTGGACCTTCTGACAAAAACTGAGAAAAAAGCTGGCTTCAAGCTGAAAAGAGGAATCTGGAGTTTGCTTTGACAAACCCAACTTCCATTTTCATTCGAATTACGCAATTAATTTGCATTACAATGCTCACTTTTTTATAATTATAACCTCAAATAAGTAGTCATAACAGGAGTGACGTCACTGAACGCTAAATAGTGTTTTGAAATACGTTCCGTTTCAAGTTACTTTAATTCGTAATTATTGCTAAAAAACAACATTATATCAAATATAAACCTTGCAGTGGCTCTTCTTTTATACTTTTTTTAACATTTTAAAAGCAAAATTTTCATAAATATATTATTTGCATGTTCCCTGTAAATTCATAAGAAAAAAAGACGCAAATAATGACTGAAGCTGTATATTATATGAATATGTTAGGTTGGAGAGAAGGTTCTGTTGTATATTAATTTTTCTTTGTATAATTTTACTTGTAAATAAAAATAATCTAACTGGAGAGTCATTAGGATTTTCATTTGAAAGATGGCAACAAGTTGTAGCACATAACGGGCACACATACCTAATCGATTAAAATTAAATACATATTTGTATCCTATTAGTTTGTATCTAATACAAAATATATAAACGGTTTTCAGGATCCGAAGGGGAGGCGGGTTGTTCCAGCACTTCTGTGCAGCACACCGGAAACTGCGACGAAATGCTGCTGATCGATGATGAAGCACTATGCATATAAGGCGACGCTCCTGTGGGATATTGTACAACTCAAGTTACTACCCAGAACAATTTCTGGCTTATGTTTTGTATAACACCAAAGAGGATTGCATCTAAATTATCCGTGCCTCATTATGCTGTGGACACATGTGCGTGAGCTGGAATTCGGAAGCAGCAGCAGAGACAAGCATTTCGTACGCGTTGTATAAGGTTTCTCAAGTGTAGTCTAGGTCTTTTAAAATCAACATAATAGGCTATTTAACTGGTTTTTAAAAACCATTTTATATTATTTATAAATATACATAGAGGTTAAGGAACCCAGTAAAAGTAGTTTTTTTTTATTTCTGGTACATATTTGCTGAAAAATATGAAATTAAAAAATTAATATTTAAATAGCTCGCGAAAACGGTACTTTGACAATATGGCTCTGCTTTGGGGTCGACAAAGAAGGTTAACAAGCAAGTGACGTCATCATAAACCCGGCCAATCAGGAACGTTTTGTGTCACGTAACAAACGTTGAAAAAAATGGATTTTTATTTATGGATTTTTGAATAAATTATATATTCTTTTCAACTTTCGTAAATAAATAACCATTTCTAACTCATAATGTACACTGATTACGATAATTGACACTATTTTTCACATTGTTAAATAGCCTATTAAGTTGACACAGTACCATTAAAACAAAGTTTAATTCTCAAGTCTTTACTGAGAATGTATCTTACTCTATACAAACTTTTAACCTGTAAAAACAATTACAAACTGTATTGATGGTGTGCGGGACTGCCTTTGTCCGGCAGCTTTCGATGTTATATAAAATTAATAGATAATAGTAAATTGAATAAATATAGTAGTTTATATAGTTTAGTTTATATAGCAATTTGTTAAAATTATAGTAATAGTTAATTGTTTAGCCAATAGTTTATAGTCATAAGAAAATTATTATTTGTGAGTGCAAGAGACGGCCAATAGTCACACGCTATTAGTCGAAACAATAAAGAGCTTCACAGAGAGGGGTCGGGTCATGCGCACTCGCGTACACGTGCACTGTAAAACGGGTATATGATCCCGGCCGTCACAATCACTCAAGGCTCCACCGCTTAACGGAAGACATATTAAAAGGCTTCGCCTACAGTAAAGCTACCTCCACAGGGGCTCTATTCTTCGACGTAGCGAAAGCATTCGACAAAGTCTGGCACAATGGTTTATTATATAAACTACACTTACTAGGGCTGCCAGACAGACTCGTGCTCACCATACGAGACTACTTGACGAATCGCACCTTCCGCTACCGAGTTGAAGGAACCCTGTCCTCACCTCGCCCTATCAGGGCAGGAGTCCCTCAGGGCTCCGCGCCATCTCCCATACTTTACTGTCTATTCACCAACGACATACCGAAGGCCACTCCAATGGTCAACCTAGCCCTCTTCGCGGACGACACCGCACTCTATACGACCTCAACCTCGACTAAGGTCATCGCAAGGAGACTCCAAGCCGCAGCCAACGCACAACCCAACTGGTTTAGGAAATGGAGAATCGAAGTAAACCCCGAAAAAAGTGTAGCAGTACACTTTAGTAGAAACCCCATTTACATAAAATGGAATCAGGGCCAACCGGGAGACATTAAATTATTCGATAAACCGATACCCTGGAAACCGGAAGCGAAATACCTGGGGGTCACCCTAGACAGTAGACTAACTTTCAAATCTCACGTAACTAGAGTCCGAAGGAAGATTGTATATGATGTTATGCGGCCGGAGTAAAATGTTCCTCAGAAATAAGACGACACTATACAAAGCCTGCATTCGTCCTATCATGACCTACGCGAGCCCTGTCTTTGCTCATATCAAGGCGACGCAATTCAAAATATTGCAGACCATTCAAAATAGATTTCTCCGCATTGCCACGGACTCGCCGTGGTACATCCGAAACGTAGATCTCCATAAGGACTTGGACATCGATTCGATCGCAAAGCATCTCAAAATACTATCGACGGCGTATTTTGAGAGAGCTAAGGAACACAGCAATCCGCTGATTGCTCAATCGTGCCAATACACCTCTCGCAGAGGTAATATTCCAGGTAGACTCAGGCGGCCTATGCACGTCCTGAACGACGCAGACACCAACCGTACCGAGCTTTCGCTCAGTACACAGTTAGCCGTTGCTCGCTAACGACCCCTCGCTTGATCTGCAGCATGAGCCGGCCAACTGCCGCTGAGCCCAATCCTGGACCTGTAATGGGTCCAGAGGAGGATAACGACATCCTGAATTTCAGGAGAGAATTTCGCCGGACGCACTCGAGGTCGCCGACGACGAGCGAGAGGAGAGACCGATCACGGTTTCTCCGTCGTGTCGTCCGACCAGTCACCGGCCCCCACCACTCGCCGTCCCTGCAGGTGGACCTCTCACCGGGTCGAAGCCAGCAGTCGAGCAGCGAGGGCGAGAGCGGGAGCACCGCAGCGCCGCAGCAGTGTTGTCGTGCAAGTCAAACTTGCACCAGAGACTGGCAAGTATGCGTACGGCGCAACCCAAACCCACCAGCTCTCTTTCTGTGCACAGCATGGAGATCGACAAGCAGCCCAACGCGCCCAAGAAGAAGAGCAAGGCTAACAAGCTTGCTCCGAAGAGCACGCCTAGTGCAACCACAAAAGTTGCACCCACACCAGCGCCCGCACCAGCAACGGGACCAGCGCCGGCTCGCAAACCAGCTGCCTCCGCCGCAATACCCAGCAAAGGGAATAACAAAGAAGTTATTAAGGCCACCATCACAATCCTCCACGGAGTACTCATCCGGTCATCATCATCGATCATCCGGTGCGCTTGATCGGATCGTGGGAGACTACGCGGTCACGGACCGGACTCGCCGAAACGAACATCATCACAACATCAGAACACCGAAGACCACGCCTTCCCTACTTACAACTTGCCAACTTACCCACCCGACGCCTTCACCACATCGACGAACTTCAAACTTCAACGAGAGGAGCATACGCACACATTTTGGCAGCTACGAGATGTCTCCGAACCCTCTTTCTGTACCGCACGTCCACGCACGGAGTCAGCAGAAGCCGGTCGCCCTACCTAACGACACAATGGAGGTCGAAAACGACAGCGATGGCGGGAGGTCTCTCGCCTCTGAGTCTGACGACTCCGACGTGGTTTACTCGGAGGCGGATGTCGTTATATCCGAAGTGTTATCCTTTATCCAAAATAAAATTCAGATAATGGATGAGGAACGTATAAGGCGTATTTGTAATACTTCTTTCTCGGCTAAAGAAGTGTCTGAGGCGAAGAAACTGCTGTACGGCGCAATTCCGACTACAGTACGAAAAGTTATTAGAAAAGGGGAAAGGAAGTTACTCCGGGACGTGGAGGACATTATATGTATACTTAAAGAAACCGATCCCGACATAACTCCTATATTTGTAGCGATGAATTCAAATAAACTTCCACCCGTCTCGTTCGACTATGAAGATGCATCTAAGCTTTTGAGGGACTTAAACGTACTAGCAGGACTTGAAGCTCTTGCAAGACACTTCTGTGCCTAAAGGTGAATTTTCGCTATTGAAAATTGAACTTGAAAATCTCAAGTCAGCTTCGTTAATGAACAACTTGAATATTAACCTGCGACGGAGAGGCGCATATTGATTGAACGAATCAGATGTTGATGTGGCCCTACGGGTATTCATTATAGTGAAGACAGAGAATCTCCTGGCTCGAATAAGAAAAAATCGTCAAATGATTCGAAAATGTCGGTAGATTGAAAAAAATGTACGCAACGGTCAATAACAAGGAATGAGGCGCCACCTGTCGCTGCAATGATTTATTCTTTCAGCAGTCACCCGACGTCGGCTTGAGGAAGCGGCCGGAGCAAGTTGGACGGAGCCTGCCCCAGTGCAAAGTTGCAGTTTGCCAATCCTGCACAGTTTTTGTTTTCAAAAACTCCTGCAGGATTCACGTTGCTGACTGCCCACAATCGGGATCATCCGTGCGCACGAACAACACTTCCGCTCGCGGGCGCCTAGCTGGGCCTCCTTCAGGGGTTTCACCTGGCTGGGTTGTACGCGCCGAGGTAGTTGTTGCCGTGCTCACGAGGGTTGGCAGACACCACCACCACCATGTCGGAAGGGGGGAAGCTCCCCATTAGACCAACGTAAGCGCGGAAGTGTAAGGTCGGGGATACCGCGGTCGGTTGTGCGAAGAGACATCTTCGACAACGCGACCGTGCCTATCCCCCGCACCTCCGCCGCCCCGCCGCGCCCCACGTACCGCATAGTCCATGCCGAATCGGGAGACGAAGAGGAGAGCCGGGAAGCCGACGCGTACTTCGAAGCGGTAGTATCTGAGTCTACTACAAGCTCGGAGGTTGCGAAACGCCCGAGGCCCCCAGGCCAACAGGGCCCCCCTGCACCAAAACAAGTGCCGAACTCGGACTACCCGCCGACTACAGCGGAGTGCTTGCCGAACTGGACGCGGCACTTCGAGGCCATCAAGGCCCAACTTGGACATACTCCCAACACGTGACCGATTGGAGAAGAGGTGCGCTTCATACCCGGAACGGCAGAAGAGTTTCGGGTGATTCATAGACACCTCACCGAAGCGAGAAACCAGGATAAATCAATATCCTGATTTTGCTACAGCCCCGCTTTTGTACTACCAACCAAGGTAGTCATTAGAGGGCTACCTTTCGACACCCCAACGGAAGAGGTCATCGCCGCCCTACGCAGCCTGGAATACCTGGCTCAACGGGGGAAGGCGATTCGCGTCGGAAAGGGCAGGCACGGGAGCACGTATTTCGTGCAAGTCGCTCGCCTTAGCGAACAGGAGCTCAAGGAGCTTTACAAGGTGACAGAGCTCCTGTGCATGCCCGGCCTACTGGTGGAGGCCTGGGAAGGTGGCAAGAGCCCTCCCCAATGCCATCGCTGCCAGGCATATGGCCATGCCTCGGCGAACTGCCACAGGCCCATCAAGTGTGTTCGCTGGCGAGCATCTGGCCAGGGACTGCCCGCGCCCAACGAAGAACCGTCGACGTGCGCCAACTGCGGCAAGGCGCACACGGCGAAGGACCGCAGGTGCGCGGTGTACAAGAGAGAGGCCAGGTGGAGGTGAATCAATGTCCTACCACCCCAACCACAGACGCCTAAGGAGAGCAAGAACGCCGCGGTCCGAAGAATGCAAAGGGAAGATGGAGAAAAGCACCCTCCACCTTCCCCTCCACAACAGGAAGGGCTAAGGAATGAACAACGAACCTCCGCCCCCGCGCCGAGGGTTGAACGAAACCAACTGGCAATGGAAATACCTTTTGTTGCACCTTCCTCTCTTGCCCTCCCGGCCCCGCAAGAAGCGGTTCCAGTACGGGTGGCGCAGGCTGAGCGTCGGGACGCGCCAACAACAAGAACAACATCAACTCCACCAAAGACGAAGCCCCTCCGGCACAAGAGACCCGGATAGCACCACCATCATCCGGGTCTTCGTGGAGGCGCTCACTGCGATCCTGGTCGCTTATACACAGGCCAGGACATCATACCGGCCATCGAATTCCAGCTAAGTAAGAGGTAAGGCGCACAGGGTTTATCTGAGTGCACGGAACACACGAGGCGATAAGGAACATGTCATTTCATTATTCTTTACTTTCACTTAATGGATAAACATTTTTTTACTCAAACGTAAATATTCAAAGTAGTTTATATATACAATAACTATACATAAAGCTTATATATCTGAAGGTAGTCACCGAAGCTATTGATTTTTAATAAATATATGTGTATATTTTTTATTTAATTTATTTAAGCACGCAAGCTCCAAAAATAACAGAAATTGTAATTACATTATATAAATGTAGATCGACTTTTAAGTAGTCTGATATTATTCATTTCATTTTAGTTAGGAAAACTCTGAATAATATTGTGATCATTGCTTTTTATCTGTATCAGTGGCGGATTTACCAATAGGCTGAGTAGGCTGGAGTCTGGGGCAGCAGATTTAGAGGGGCGACAAATTTAGTCCAAATTTGTTATTATCTTATAGAAATTAAAAAATATATCTATATGTATACACATTACGTCTGTAATCCGTATACTCGTCATAGCGGGTTTGAAAAACAATCTAGTAACTGGCAGAAATATCACCTAGTTTGTAATCATACTAATAACGGGAAAAAACCGATGTAATGAGGACGATAGAACACAAATCCTAAATGTTGCGAAAATAAAGTTGGGGCGGCAAAACATGAATAGCCTAGCGGCAGATTTGTAAGTCCGCCACTGGTCGGTATGTTTGTTATGTCGGAGTCACATTTGAAGTGAGTAAACATATTCACGAGTAGAAAAAGTCAATTGATTCATAAGTTGTCGAAGAATACGCAATCATATTTTTTAACTTTTTGTAATTAAATTTAAGTAATTTGTTTTAAAGTGGTGTTTTGTTTAAAGTTGGTTTAATTTGTTAAAATTTTTGTTTATAAATAAAATTAAAATCATTATTTATAATCTTTGAGCTCGAGAGTCGACACTCACTCGGGATGTCTAATGAAGACACGAGGAGGAAAAGTAATCTTCTGTTAAAGTTTCCTCCTTCGCAAAGCTATACGTTGTTGTTGTCTTTACAGTGTGTACAATGATTGTTAGTTTCCGTTGAAAATATCTGTTTTATTATGAACATACATTAAATTGTTGTAAACATACTGCAAAGCAACTGTGAGTATATACGCACATTCTCGAGCTCTAATATTATAAATACTGATGTTAATTTCATTATAAAATAAATTAATTGATTTTATTTTTATAAAAAAATATATATTTATAGAATAGTATCGGTGACAACCTTCAGATGACTTTCTTGTATCTACCGAGACGCTGAGCTTCCAACGTATAGTACGATTAATTTATTTTTGTTCATCGGATTGTCGGACGTACAGACACTTTGTTTGAGTAAGAAGAAAAGTGTTTATCCATTAAGCGGACGGTAAGAATAATGAAATAACATCTTCCTCATCGCCTCGAGTGTTCCGTGCGCTCAGTTGAACTCTGTGCGCCAATAGATGGCGCTGAATGTTCAAATCGGCTCCAACATTTCGTTACGTAACGCATCGGTCAGGTTTATTATTGTTTATAATGTGTAATAGTTGTGATATGCGACGGGCTGATATTTATTGACAGTTAAAATTATTCTTATTTATATTTATTAGAATTACATTTCGAATAACTTTATGCTTCTTTTTATTTAATAAAAAAATCATTTCCCTAATTCTATGATCCTGAATCGCGCTATCAACTTTTTGTACAGCACTTGCGATATATACAATTACACTACACGGAAGAGTAGGGTCACCCGCCTCGTGGGAAGCCAGTCGTCAAGCTGGTCTGAGTTGACAACCCATTCAGATAAGACTCTAACGAGTTTACTGTATGAGATATTCCGTGACCTCAGTCTGTCACAGTCCGATAGTGTTCCGTACAACACATCAACCCTCTCACCACGAGGTTCGGCGTTGAGGCTCTCGAGCCAACTCGACCCCTTTTGTCGCTATCGACTGTATCATCGAAGTATTTTCTAGTATAATTATATATTTTATGTGTAAAAATAAATAATAAATTATTATTAAAGACAAATTTCCAAAATATTAACGTGCGTGTTAGATTTGTAAAATAATATGTTATAATATATATATATAATATTTAAAGAAGAATTTATATTTTCTTATTACTTTGTCATTTTTTAGGTTATAGGACCATAAAAGATGATCTGAAGCATAAATAATGTTTATTTAACCATTATAATAGTGGTTGTGATCGTAATTTAATATCAAGTAGGTAACATTTACATAAATATTAAGTATCTTAAAACAAACTCAAACTCAAATTGCTTACAAAGTATTACACTTTCTTATTGACGGTCAATTGAAACAGTACCACCGGTTCGGAAAAGAAAATATCCTGACCTGAGAAGAACTGGCGAAAGAAACTCAGCGGGTTTTTTTTTTGTCTCATATATTTTCAGACTTTGTATTTTAATAATAACAAATAACAAATTCGTATATTATGAATAATACTTAACATGGTATAACAATCATACTTTATCACAAATAACTCTCCCTTCAGGGACCTCTACGTGAGGATAATGATAAGGATAGAATCCTTGCATTATTCACTGCAGAAAATGCTGTGTGTGCTGTGCTCCGTTATAGTTTCTGGGATTCGCTTATTAGTACTTTATTTAGCCTATATTACAAAATGTCTTACTTATAACTTAGCTACTCAGCTGTTCCTGTTTCTAAATTTTATTTTAAATTTGTATAAAGTAAGTCACTTAAGTAAGTAAGTAAAGTTTTTTTCGTTGGATATTATTTTAGTTAATCTTGTGGGAATTTTAAAGAGCAGCAGCTACCTTTAGGAATTTCCATCGATGTCCTTTCTGGTCATTTCGGTTGATTTGTGATAAATTCCTACTTTTTATATATTTCTGGAATGCCTAGAAAACGGGCATGGTTTTACAATAATCTGCAGGCCGAATTCGATAGTGATTTATTTCGTTCTTAAGGCAGATTGCTGAGGAAAAAAATTAAAAAATATTGAAATTATTTCGTTCTCAGTCTCGCATTTTTTACTTTGGACAGATAATTATTATTGAAATATTGACAAGTGTTAGTTAAAATTACATACATTACAATAATAAAAATAAAATAAGTTTGTATTGCTTTACAAAAAATAATCTTTATGCACCTGTAAGAGAAACGACATTAAATGTTAGTGTTAACAATGTCTGTTCCTAAATTACAAGATTCTTAACTTTTCTAAGATTGCTTCTACTATATTAATATTTTTCATAGCTAAGAAAATTTAGTTGTCAATGCGCGTTCGAGGACATTTGATGCGCGAACCTTTTTTGTTTACACATATAACACTGTTATTTCTCAAGCTCCAACATTTAATAGGCTTTGATTTGATTGTTTTATTTTTTTAAAGATATGAGCGTGTATCGGCATCTATTGAAGCTCATAGTAAGATGTGGATCTTCATACATTGTTGTTAATCATCGATTAAATGATTATTACTATTGAAATTAATAATTTATTCTACGAATGTCTAAAACACTTAATAATCATAGTTAAACAGTGATTTGTAAATTAGTAGACTCTTATTGTCGAACTTAAATAGAAATTACATTTATTTAAAACGAGATGTTTACCATATTTGTAACTTTTATTCGTTGGGCCTCGATATTTCGACATTACCTACGAATTTCTTATTGATAATGTCGAAATATCAAGTTTTACTAAATAAAAATTATAGTGGTAATGCTAACTATCCCGTTTTGAACGCATATGTAATTTTAAATTTGCATAGAAAAGAAACATTCAGCGCCATCTATTGGCGCATAAAGTTTAACTGAGTGTACGGAATACATCTTATGTGTAATCTTGTCTGAAATCTAATAATAGTTTCTTAAGACTTCGAGGTGTTTAACGGCTCAATAATGAAAAAAATCCTCTAATAAATAACTCATTAACGTGACAATAATTTATTTTCGATATTTATTTGGATTACTGATAAGAACGTAGTATTTGAAATGCTATTGGCAATGGTTATGAATATAATATAGAACACGCATGTAATTAAATAAAGGTGAAATGGATAACTTTTGAATATGGCATCGAGTTCGAGAACGGGCACCAATTTACAGAAAAAAATTTGTGATATAAAATTTGGACACTTGCAGGGGTACACCAAGTTTTCAGCTATTATTGAAGAACAACTACTTATCAGCAAAGAGTCCTAAGAGAGAGGAGTGTTCAGGGCCCTTAGTTCCTTTTAAATTCAGTGCTGACGCTCCGCAAAAGCAACATTTTTGGCGACTGACGACTGATAAACTTTTTGGCGAGTCTTACGACTGACTTTAGCACTTGGTCTTTAATAATGTAATGTATTCTCATTTCAGACATGTCTTTTGATACATTTTCAAAAGCCGTCTTGTCCTGGAATAAGCCAGGAGGGAAGCCTTGCCACGGCCACAGTGAGCAGTTGCATTGAAAATTAGCAATCAGCGCCATCTGTTAGCGAACAGCGAATAACTTTGAACAGACTACAACAGGGAAGCGATTAGACGATTGTATTGATTGTGATTATAATATTATTATCAATTCTCGATATTATTTCGTATTTATACCCGTACCTATCGTTCACATGTGAGTTCGATATGCCCGTATAATACGAAATAGTTACTGATCTTAGCTTTGTTTTTGGACATTCCCTGCCCCCCGCAACGCCCCCCCCGGTGCCAGTTGTACTCGCCGCGTCACCCCGACGTTGGCTTGAGGAAGCGGCCGGAGCAAGTTGCGTGGAGCCTGCTCCCGCGCAAAGTTAGATCAGACGAATCCTGCACGTCTTTGATTGCAAAGACTCCTGCAGGATTCCCAGTTTGACTGCCCTCAACCGGGATTACTAGTGCGCACGGAAACAACTACCGCTCGCGGGCGCCTAGCTGGGCCTCCCTCAAGGGTCTCACCTGGCTGGGTGGCACGCGCCGAGGTTGTTGTAGCCGTGCCGTACAAGGTCGAGCAGCAGTTCTACCACCACCACCACCATGTCCGAAGGGGGGGAGCCCCCCCCCTTGGACCAACGCAAGCGCGGCCGAGGAAGATCGGGGATACCGCGGTCGGTTGTTCGAAGAGATATCTTCGACAACACGACCGTGCCTGTCCCCCGCACCTCCGACCCCCCGCCACGCCCTATGATCCGCATTCTACACGCGGATCCCGAGGACGAAGAGGAGGACCGGGACGTGGAGGAATACTTCCCCGAGGTTGTAGATGAACCTACAACAATCGGAGAAGGAGCCAAACGCCCGAGGCCGGAGTCGTCCCCGGAATCAACACAGGGAGAGGACAAGCGTCCGAAAACGGACCCCTCCCCCCCGCAACCTTCACCTCCGAAAACCCCGGAGAAAGACGAATCGCCGCGCACCGTGTCACCTGCCTCGTGCGAGGCATTTGAGGAGGCTACGGAAATGCCAAAGGCACGTGAGTTCCTACAACCACCACGATCCCCCTCACCCCTTGAGGGGGGATCGCAAGAATCGTGGCCGCGTGACTCGACCAGTTACGCGGCACTGGCTTCACTGGCGGGTGAATCAATGGCACCACGCCCGGACTCGCCACAACCGGGGCCATCAGGCCTCTCATACGCGGAGGCAGCCGCCGCACCAGCATCCCCAAGAAACAGGACGCAACCACCCTCAACAACGGCCACGACAAGACCGAAAGATGCGCCGCGTTCCGGTTATCCGCCGATCACGGTGGAATGTCTGCCGAACTGGACGCGGCACTTTGAGGTCCTCAAGACCAAACTAGGACACGCCCCAAATGCGCGCCCTATGGGGAAGGGCGTAAGATTCCTGCCGGGCTCAGCGGAAGAATTCCGCATCATTCAAAGGCACCTGACGGAGGCGAGGACCCAGGACAAAGCAATAGCCTGGTATTGCTATAGTCCCGCCTCCGAGCTGCCTACCAAGGTGGCAATCAGGGGCCTACCCTTTGACACCCCGCCCGGGGAAGTAACTGCTGCCATGCGCTCCCTGGGATTTCCAGCCAAGCGCGCGAAGGCAATCCCCAGCGGTAAGGGCGGGAGAGGATGCACCTTCTTCGTACAGCTCGCACACCTAAATGAGCAGGAGCTCAACGAGCTCTACAAGGTGACCGAGCTGTTGTGCATGCCCGGACTGCTGGTGGAGGCCTGGAAAGGCGGAAGAAATCCGCCTCAATGCCACCGCTGCCAGGCATTCGGACACGCCTCGGCAAACTGCCACAGGCAAATCCGATGTGTTCGCTGCGCCGGCGAACATTTAGCCAGGGACTGTCCGAGACCCCTTGAAGAACTGCCGACGTGCGCCAATTGCGGTAAGGCGCACACGGCAAAGGACCGAAGGTGCGCGGTCTACAAGCGGGAGGCAAGAAGGAGGGGCATCAATGTTCCCCCCCCACAACCACAACCGGCCGCACCCAAAAACAGAAAGGCCGAGCTAAGACGAAGGCAGAGGGAAGGAGGCGAGCAGCTCCCTCCCCCCACAACACGAGAACCAGAGCAGCCGGCTAGGGCCAACCGCCAACCTATCCCGGCGCCTAGGAGGACTGTCGAGTCCGAAGTACCGCCGCCAGCCACTGCCCCTTCCTCCCTCGCCCCACCGGCAAACCAGCCGGTCGAACGGGGTCAACCTCTACCCAAGAACAAGAGGAAGAGGAGGAAGAAAAGAAGAGCGGCGAGACCGGCCAAATCTGAACCGGCGGCAGCGTCCACCCCGCAGCCGAGGCAGGTGACGAGGGCGGCCCCTTGTGTCCCACAAACAAGGGCTACAGCACGGGCAACCCAACCCGAGCAGCGGGACGCACCACCACCACCACCACCACTAAGACCCACCCACCGTAGAAATGACCCGGATACTACAACTATAATCCGGGTATTCATGGACGCACTGACCGCAGTCCTGGTCGCGTATACGCAGGGCCAGGACATTATACCCGCAATCTCAGCTGGAATAGCCGCACTCGCGCAGCTCAATTCCAGCTGAGAATCGCCTATTGGAACCCGGGCGGCATCAGAGGACATATCCGGGAGCTAACTTTACTCGCCCAGTCGCAGGATCTACACATTATCCTCCTGGGCGAGACCAAGCTCTCGGAGAATGTCGAGCTCCGCATCCCGAACTTCCTCGTCTACCGTCGCGATGAAATCTCTCCCCGGGGCGCCCCCTATAGGGGCACAGCTGCCCTGGTGCGGAGAGATTTAGTACACGAGGAACTTGCGCACGCCCCCTTCGTGAGTCTGCGCACACAAGGGGTGCGGGTGCAAGCTGGTGAGATGGAGCTCCAGCTGTATGCCGCCTACAAGCCACCCGGATTGAACTTCTGCAGTACTGATGTCCACACGCTCTTCGAGTCGCAGCTGCCTACCCTGATCGTGGGTGATTTAAACGCCAAGCACCACGCTTGGGGCTCGCGTGTTATCACCCAGGCAGGGAAAAGGCTCCTCGAAGACAGCGAACGTCGAGGCTACGGGGTGATGGGTCCCGGAGCGCCGACCCACATCCCGTCGCGAGCTAATCAACAGCCCGACGTACTGGACATAGTACTGCACCACGGACTGGACTGCCCCCTGGATGTCGAGGTCAACTATGACCTCAACACACAGCATCTACCTATAATGGTCACGCTCACCCTGCAGCGCGATTTCAGAGTGCCTCGTCCCCCAAGATCGCGGGTGGACTGGAGGCGTTTCTCCGCCGAACTTGCGGGGCTCGAGCTTATGGTCCCAATCGCGACGCCTGCCGACGTCGATAGGGCAACTAAGAAAATTACCCAGGCGATCGCAGAAGCCAAGGAAGCCGCCACCACCTATGGCAGCTCAATGCAGGAACGCCGGGACCCGCTTCCGAGCTCGCTCCGCGACCGGCTCAGGAGAAAGCGTCAGCTGCGCCAACTCTGGGCACGGACGCGCTGCCCTAGGGTGAAGCGTGACCTAAATAAACTTGCAGAGGAGGTATCTCTCGCGCTGGTGGCTCTCGAGGATGACCAGTGGGAGGTCACCATCGATCGAGCATCCGAGCGCGACACAGCACTTTACCACCTCTGCAAGAAACTCACCGGACATGACGAGCCTATCTACCCGCTGCTAGACCGAGCGGGTAGAAGAAGATACTCCTCCAGCGACAGGGCTGAGATCCTCGCGGAACACCTGGAGGAGCAATTCCAGCCCAACAACCCGGACTTAACAAACCCCGATGTCGTCCGTCATCACGCAGCGATCCACGACCAAGTGGAGGCTTTCCTGTCGGCACAGATCCCGCCGCTCCGGGGAGACTATTTCATCTCTCCGTCTGAGCTGCGGAAGGCCGTCCTCCGCCTACCTAAGCGGAAGGCGCCTGGGCCTGACGGGATAACCAACGCTGCGTTGATGCAGCTACCCAAGAACTGCCTCGTAGCGCTCACGAGTGCATTTAACGGCATACTCCGGACCGGACACTTCCCCGAGGCGTGGAAGGTGGGAAAGGTTATCGCCCTTCCCAAGCCGGGCAAAGACCGCCGACACCCGGCCAGCTACAGGCCGATCACGCTACTCTCGCACGTCGCCAAGCTGTTTGAGCGTCTGTTGCTGCGAAGACTCTCGCCTCACCTGCCCCTGCGCGAGGAGCAGTTTGGTTTTCGCAGCCACCACTCGACGACGCTCCAGCTGACGAGGGTCCTCAGCTACTTGGCCAGTGAGCGCAATAGAGGGCAACACACCGTCGGGGTCTTTCTCGACATGGAGAAGGCTTTCGACCGAGTGTGGCATGCCGGACTCCTGGCCAAGTTGTTGAAAACGACGACGCCTCTCGCGCTAGTGCGGGCAGTAGCGTCGTTTCTGGAAGGCCGTAGCTTTTACGTCTCGGTGGACGGGGCGGACTCCCAACCGCGCCCCATCCGAGCCGGAGTACCACAGGGTAGCTGCCTGTCGCCGCGACTCTACGCGGCGTACACGGACGACATCCCCACCCTCCGCGACCATCTGCGTGAGGGTGAAGAGGACGTGCTGTTGGCCCTTTATGCGGACGACAGCGCGTTCTTTGCGTCGTCCTATCACCAAATCGTCGCTACAAGAAAGATGCAGCGTCTGTTGGATCTGCTGCCAGAGTGGCTTGACAAATGGAGGATGGCCGTCAACGTCGGTAAGACGGCCGCTCTGCTTGTCGGCCGCCAGAGGCCGCTACGTCAACTCACCCTCCGAGGCCAGGACGTAGAGTGGAAGACCTCAGTGAGCTATCTGGGGTGTCACATCGACCGGTCGCTGCGGATGGTTGCCACTGCCAATAAGGTAGTGAACCAAGCTGCGGCGGCCCGTTCGAAGCTGCACCCCCTCTTCATTTCTAAGCTCAATTTGAGAACCAAACTGAGGATCTACGGTGCCTACGTCCGCTCGCGCTTGACGTATGCGGCCCCTGCCTGGTACGCGCTCTGTTCCGCGCACCAGAAAAGAAGGATCCAGATCCAACAGAACCGATGCCTGCGACTCATAGTAGGAGCTCCGAGATACGTCAGGAACGACGTGATACACAGAGATACCAGGACGCCCACCGTGGAGGAGTTCGTCCGCAATCTCGCGCGCACAATGTTCGCTCGCGCGGACAACAGTGGGCGCGGGCACCTCCACGGCATAGCACCACTCCATGCTCGACCACCAGATGGGCGTCCCCAACCTCGTGAGCTCCTACTATCGCCGACCACCTGCACCGACGCAGGCATCGAAGACGACGATTTGGTGCCACAAATAGGACGACGCATTTAAACCACAAGGACTAGACAACCACCCGGAGATGACAACCCACAAATAGCGAAAAGAGGACATACCACTGGGTCCATGGGACCCTGGCCCATTGGGCCAAAAATAAAATGACACGGCAGCGTGTAGGCTGCCGTTGAGGACATGCCCGGGCAAGGAGGTACGCCTCGAGGCCCGTACCCCGCTTGACCTAGGCCAAGCAGGACGAACCCGTCGATCGACAGGGAAGCGTAAGATTACTATTCTTAAAATTTGTCTGATGGACATTATAAATTCAAGAATAGTAGAAAATATAATTTTCTCTTATTATTAACTCGGTAGACTATTTTCCTGTTGAGAATTAAAGAGATATGGATTCCCCACCGCAGTCGCTGATGCTACCCTTTTGGGGTAATGTTATCGAATCCTGCACAGCCATCATGTTTTGGGGGAAGGGGGATCGAGCACCTGGCCTTAATGTTTATTAAACATTATTATCTAATATTTATTAATTTTTACATTGGTTTTTTTTTAATCTTTTAAGTGTTAAGTGCCAAAACATTTTATTTTTAGTAAATGAAAAATAAAATGTTTTTTAAAGATTGAAAAAGTTTAAAAATTAATATATAATTGACTACCTATTGATAAAAGTAATATTTCTTAAATGGGATTTGTTATTCTGATTGAAATTTAATTATTTATACAAATAAAAAGTAAACGTTAATTTCATTTGGTTTCTACTAGCAGCGCCATCTGTAATGCGCCCATAACAGACTGCGTTATAAAATGTTGTATGTTTATATAAAATAAGTATTTGCCATACTTTTTTTTAAAGCACTTTTTTAAAACTAACTGAATAATTAGTAGTCATTGTTTTTATTATATATTATTTTATTATACAAAGTCGTAGTTTCGTACATTCGTTATAATAAATTCTTAAAAAAAAAACAATCATAATTATAACGAAGGCACGACGCACGATTTGCAGTATTTGTATTAATTATAAAAAGTTCTAGTCGCTAATATCCGTTTTGTTTCGGAGGTATGCTTTAAAAACGATCACAGTTCTTACGACGTTGTGTTTCATTAACACGTATGTTTATAAATAAAGCTTAACTTACTAGAGGTGTACGGACACTGAATAAAGAAACCATTTAATGTCTCCGACCAGACATCGATATGGGAATCATAATATGAACTATAAATAAATATCAGTCTGTTATTGTAGATGTTTGCGGCGCCGCGGCACAGTATGAATATTGTAGTATGATCTCGAATTATGAAAAAAACATAACATCACAAAAATAAATAAGTCTCCAATATGTTCCGTGACGAAATTTTGTACCGAAAATAGACATTAAGCGCCATCTATTAGCGAACAAAGATCAACTGAGTGTACAGGATACGGAGATGGATGATTAATATTATTTCAATTGAAAAAAATGGACTTTGGAGGCTTAACGTTTAATACTTAGGTATATTTTATTATTATAAGACGCACAGTACCATAAAATACTGCATATTAACATAAGCTTTAATAATAGAGCATAGAGCGCTACTAGCGCATAAAATTTAATTTAGTGTAGGGATAATAAAAGACGGAAGCAAGATACTATTTAAGTACATTTTTGAACTTTGGCTTAACTAAAATGGATTTTGACCGTCTCAATATTTAGAAGTAAGCTAAAGACGCTACAAAAGCAGCTCAGCCCCTCTCGTTTAAACGTTGCGATTATACAACACGGGAAACAAAATGGGAGATATAAAACCAAACAACTACTAAATCAAGAAAATGTATAAACAGCGTTCAATTCAGAAAAACATCATTATGTTCTCTCTGCTTGGACTATTTTGAGTTGGTTGATTATAAGTTGTAAAAAAAAACAAATAAATTAAATAGCTACCGTTGCGCTGCACAGCAAAATGTATCGATAATGAACATACAGCGCCATCTGTTAGCGCACAAAGGTTAACTGTGTATTAAGTATACAAAAGATGATGGATACAAAGGATGAAGGAATTACAATGTTATTATATTATACAATAAAAAAAATTTATGCTTAAGCATGTTAATTCCAATTGCCGCTTATCAATTTTTGTCTTAATTTTTATCAATACATTCTAAAGTAGGCAATCCGCTTGTTTGTGGTGTTTTCAGAAGTAACACAAAACTCGTTTTATTACAAATCAATAACACTGATTTGTATATTTTTAATAAATAATTTACTATATATCGGTAAGCTTAATTTAGGATTTTGTCTTTAGATTCTCTTAATAAGAGACTAAACTTGTATAGAGTATTCTTGTTTAAGTAACTGATACGTAATTCGCACACCGATCCTTTTGAAACACTCGTTAAACGACTAATTTGTCTAAAATTTTCTTGAACAAACTATTTCATGGTCCAATCATCAGATTAATATTATTATCTGATTATTTTGCTAAAATAATGACAAAAACTCGTCTACATCGTCCTGAGAACACTGTTGACCGAGCCGTTGTATTTATGCACGCAGTCGCCATCTATCGGCAGTAATTGTCAAAGAATGATCTGTATGTCTTGAATCATAGTTTATATTATTTTTTTTTTATTAAATGAATGTATAATACACAAATCATATATTAAATAGTTATTATAGTAATAAAAATAATGCAGTTATATATCAAGCTCTAATGTTTACTATATAGTGATAACATTGTTTTAACTTTTCAAGATAATAGGCTTATACCGCCATCTATAGACAATGATAGTAAACGATTGATCTTGATAGTTTTAGTGTCAATAATTGTTTAAATTATTCTATTTTATTGTATATCAGACTAAAACACTTACGATTTACATCGAAACCGATATTTGTATGTATACTGTTATTAATCAACCTCCAATTTAGTACATATTGTTGCTCTATCTACAGATGAATATTTATTTTTCATTTAGTTTTTAAATATATGTATAAAATAAAGTGTTTAACATAATTATTGTGAATCAATTTTAATTAATTATGTAATAAGTAAAACATTATTTCATTTGGTTTCGACTTGCAGCGCCACGTCATGTAAATATTTTGAGAAATAACGTGAAGTAAATTAATTGGAATTACATACAATAATAGAGAATGTGTGAGTATTCATTTTTTATATTCATGTATTAATTTGCAGTCGTTGCGTTCATTTGCATCAGTTTATTATAAAAAACCCTAGTTGCAAATATCCGTTTCAGCTATTTCGGAGGCGTTTATAAAAAACGATTGATCAAAAAAACCTGTTAAGGATGTAAATGTTTGTAATTCTGTAAATGTTTACCTTAACTGTGTGTTCCACTGTGATGGAATCTGAACTGGGAAACCTAGTATCTCCGACATATACGTCAGAATAATATTAACAATTAATAAATATCATCCTGTTTCGGTATATGCTAGCTACTCGTTTTCTAAGTGCGGGGCCACGAGGGTTACATTCGCATTTTAGAAGGAATTTTAAATTAAGAGTTATGAAAAAAATTATACTACAAATCATAAAATGAATTACCTAGCGCCATCTATTGGCAGACAAAGTCCAACTGATTGCACAGAATACATTAAACGGATAAATAATATTATTTTATTATTGTTAAAATCTAATGATATTGAATTGTAAACCAAATGTTTTTATAGTTTCTTTTTTATTAATGTTTATTCCGATAATCTGATGAAGAGAAGTCGGAAGGAGACTTCCGTCAACGAGTCGGGGTTACTTCGAAATCGAAGCAAATTTTAGTGTTTGCTTTCGAAATCGAGCTAGGTATAGAATACCAATCAAGTAATACAGTTTTGACGGAACATTCGTTCGTATTCCTGATACTCTCACAGTATCCCCATTGATTTCATTCGATTAACTGAATACATACCAAACTTTATATTCAAAAGGAGATGTTCCAAGTTTGTATGGAGCTCTGGACATGTCCATGAGCACCTAATTAAAGGTTACAAAAAAATTAATAAAAGTTAGATTTTACGTTTTTTTTCATGAATTACACGTTGTTTCCATGTACATTACATTTTTCGCGATAGTATATAGCAATTTTATTAGTATGTCATTAAATGGCGTTTATTATATTGTCAAAATATCTAATTGACAAGTTTCATTAATTATGTAGTGTTATTACTTTAAAAACATTAACGTAAAACTGTAAATGTTCCTAATTTTTAATATCAATATATAGTAATGATTTACATCAGAAGGACACTATTGAGGTGTACAATAGGTATACAATACACAAAAACAATAGATATGTATAATAAATGAATATTATATTTAGTATAACATCAAAAAAATAATATTTTATAAGTGATATAATAGATATTAATAGTTGTATTATTTTATTACATACGATGAATAATTTTTCAGAACGTAAACATGGCGCGTCAAATTGCCATATAATATTTTTTTATAAGTTATCTAATATTTTTGTACGGCGTTATTTCGCAAGATAAAAAATCGTTGTTATTTTTAAGGACTTAGTATGATTTTTTAGCATTGATTTATATGGTGCTCATTGACATGTCCAAATTTGGAACATCTCCTTTCAGCTGTGAATATATAATCGCGTTTTGCATAAAGATGATTTTAGTAAAAGTTTTATAATTACAGAAAAACAAGAAATGTTTTTACGTACTATTCTACAGTATATTAGCTAGGATTAATTATAAATTTAAAAAAAAATCCAAATGCATTGAAAATAAACATGCGCCGCCATCTATTAGAAAGAAAGAAATATTTACCTAGGCTTCGCACAATTACAAGTTGGACTAGAGGAAAGACCGTAGAGGAAGAGCCCGGCTGAGGAGGTTCGTCTCGAGACCCGAACCCAACCCTGGCCTAGGCCAAAGTGGAAGACCCGAATTTTTATAATTATAAAAAGTATAAAAATAAATAAAGCCAAATAACAAAAGAAGAGATATTTGTCCGGTTCCTAAAGTCAAAAGTAAATTTGCACAACGTTGTTATAGTTCACTAGCACCTAGGCTATATAACAAACTTAATACTGAATATAAAACAAAGAACTTGTCTAACTTTCAATTTAAAAAAGTAATTAAAGAATGGCTTACGAATTTTGATTTTAAGGAAACTGAGCAGTTGTTGAATTAAGACTATTGTTATTTCAAGAGCTGACATAAATCACAAATAATTGTTGCATATATACACATATTACTAAATACACACTCATAGCACGCAACATCATACATAAATACACATATACAGACAGGGCCGTAGCCAGGATTTTATTTCGGGGGGGGTTCGTGCTCCAGAAAAAAAAATGTTGCTTTTTTTCGGCAATAGTAAAATAAGCATAAACATATTAAAATTAAAATTTTATTTTAAAATTTATTTAAAAGACAACCGACGACTTATTTTATGTTATAGGGGGCAAACGAGCACGAGGCTCACCTGATGGAAAGTGGTTACCACCGCCCATGGACATCTGCGGGGCTTGTAGGTGCGTTACCGGCCTTTAAGGAATGAGTACGCTCTTTTTTTTAAGGTTCCGAAGTCGTGTCGGTTCGGAAAAAGCGTCGGCGAAAGCTGTTTCAACAGAGTGGTTGTGTAATGAAGTATCATAATCACCTCATCCTGGACGGTCGATCGAGCTTCGGGCAGCAATTTGTGCATCTCGGCCCGAGGCTCATCAACGACGCCGCCGCTCTCGGCCGCCTCCTTCCGAATGTGGGGGGCCGGGATCGCTATGCCTAAAGCCTAAAGCCGCAGAGGGTCATAGCGGTGAGAGGCGTCAGAAGGTACCGTACGGTGTCTAGGACTGCCGCGACACTTCTCGCGGGCGATCCTCCCTGGAAGCTCCAGGCGGAGGTGTTCGCGGAGGTGTACCGGTTCCGGGTGGAGGCGAGGAACCGCGGCGACCGTCGAGGGTCGGCGGTGGTCGGGCGAATCAGAGTTCTAGCCCAGCAAGCCCTGACCGCCCGATGGCAGGAGTACCTGGGGTCACCCACGGCGGGCCTGGCGACTGTGGAGGCGATCCGTCCCCACTTGAGTCGCTGGGTCGCAAGGAAGAAGGCCACGCTCAACTTCAGGACGACGCAGGTACTTACCGGGCACGGATGCTTCGGTAAGTACCTGGACGGAATAGCGCGGCGGGAGGTGTCACCCTCCTGCGCCGTGTCGACTAGTGCACGACACCCTGAGTGAGTGTGCCGCGTGGAGGCCCCAGAGACACTCCTTGGCGGCGTCTATGGAGCGAGACGATCGGGAAGGAGGAAAAAGCGCTACGCGCACCTTCTCCCCCCGCCTCAATAGGCGCCGCAAGGACCAGGAGGGGTCTCAGTACCCCGTGAATCCCCCCTACGTGTTGGAGTCAGGGCGTCACGGTAGCATGCGTAAGCGATACAGTGGCGTCCACCGAAAGACGGAGAGGGTACTTTGGTTTTTAGTGGGTAAACCCGGTGGACATGGGCGCACTCGGCGTCCAGGAAACTGGAGAGTCCCACAACCCCCAATTTCCATCACGCGGGGGAAGCGCGTAAAGCGTTTTTCCGGCGAGAAAAAAAAAGGTAGAAAATGTCTTAAAAATCGTGCTGTTATGGATTTTTGAACAATAAGGTGGTGCGGGTGAAACTATGAATTTTAACGAGATGTCCGAAAGTGAAATTCAGCAGCTGGGATTAAACAGAACAATGCCTCCGAACATTTTCCGGGAAATATTCGGTAGAAGATGCAGAGTGATCTAACATCTCTACGCAAAGCCAAAGGATCAAGCAAGTCGAAAAGGGCTTGATCGTCGATAATTCGAGCCGCTCTGCGTTGGATACGGACAAATGGAAGGAGCTAGTACTGGAGTCACTCGCCCAGAGGTGTGAGCAATATTCCATGTCGGGTTCAATTTGCGCCTTGTGTAGTTTTAGGTGATGGACTGGCGTGAAATACTGTCTTGGATTGCTGAGCACACCGAGCTTTTTTGATGCCAATTTGGCTTTGCGTTCCAATTGACGAGGCTCGAAATATCCACGCCAAGTATTCCGATACTAGCTGTGACAGCTATTGGATCTTCTGAAATCGTGGAGATACGAGAAATGGTAATTTTTTTAGCGGCTAACGCGCAAACTTACCTTTTTTGGGGTTGAAGTAGACTAATTTTAGCCGGGGGGTCCGAAGCTACTAAGTGAGCCTAAGGGACTACTAAAGGAGAGTACTTCCCCGCCATCAAATATTTTAATAGCAAAATAGCAATCATATTATATGGACTATGTTTAGCCGGCCCCAGTTTGAGACTTTGTTTAATGAAGAATCGATTTCAGACACAAACTTGTTCCGGTTTTTTCCGACGTTTTCCCGAGAAATATTAGCCCGGCCGATGTATGAGGTATTTACAATCTGCATAGCAGTGAATGTTACAGATTTACAACAAGTCATTGATAAGCAGAAGAAACAGAGTGGGTGATAGAACGCAGCCTTGTGCAACACCAAGAGCCATCATTAACGAATTTTAAATCAGAGCATGCACCATATATAACGACTTTAATGTTCCGATCTGCCAAAAAGCTGGTGATCCAATTGCATAATTTCCCGGGAAGGCCGTAGGAAGGGAGCTTCGAAAGAAGCGCTTTGTGCCATACGCTATTGAAGGCCTTCGCTATGTCCAGGCTGGTCGCCAATGCCTCCTCCTTGCTTTCAACTGCTTCCGCCTAACTATGACTAAGGTAATCTAGAAGATCACCGGCTGAACGACCTTCACGGAAACGAAACAAAGAGGTGATGGCTATAGGCCTATAATTGGACAGGTCTGGGCGATTACTCTTTTTAGGGATAGGACGCACCAAAGTAGTCTTCCAGGAGTTCGGCTGCTTTCGTAGTCGGCGACTATTCGGTAAAAAGCAGCGACTATCAGTTTTTTAATTATCATAATCACCTATATATAGATTGATATTCTCAATAAAATATATATGGAATGTGTCAGAAATTTTACAATATGTGTTACTCATTTCAAAGTGTAATGGTACTCTGTAAAAGGTTTATCTTCTTTAGTATCTAAAATTACTAACATGATATTATGATATAAAAAATTAGTATCATAATGAAATGTGAATAACGGGATGATTATTATTGCCTCTAGTCTTTGCGTAAAATGATTCATTTTGTTTAGATTTATTGGCGTATCAAGACCAAATGGCTTAATTTTCTGAAGAAACCAATAAATACTTACGTTTTGTTTGTTTCATTAGCGCAAAATATTTTTTTGATAAAACGATAGCGGTTAGTGAAAACATTTGGGGGGGGGGGGGTTTGAACCCCCAAAACCCCCGCCTGCCTACGGCCATGTATACAGACACACACTTACACACACACGCGTGCCCACATAATATTAACCTTTATCATTTTAATTCACTACTTAGTTTGGTAAATAGTTTCTTTTGTGATTTGATTGTTATTATTATTGTTATTATTATTTTTTTTTTTAATTTTCCATTTACTTTTACTTTTATAATAAGAAACAATTTGTAACCTAAAATCTGGGAAGGAACTGACTTCCAAAACACAGCGAAAGCTAGTTTGGAATTCAGGGCTGGCATTTAATAATGTAAACATAAACTAGTGTGTGAAATAAATAAATAAATAAATAAATAAAATAACAAAAAGCAACAAAGAAGGGAAAAAAATAATAATTGATAAGTAATTATACTAATGGAGTCTGAAATATGTGTACCATTCAACTTCCAAGTTGCGTTTCAAAACCCGACGCTGATTTTTTGAAAATCTGCGTCGGGTTTTGAAACCACGATTTATTTATGTTAATAAATCTTTTATTAAACTTAGCTTAACAAATAAAATAACTGAAGACAATATTTTCTCTTTAGCTAATAAAATCAGACGAGGGTAACTATCGCAAGGTTGCAGACGTCAGTTTATAATCTATGCTTCATAGTTCGGACCGCGTGGCGCGTGCGCCGGCGGTGAATCGACGGGGTCACGTATCCTGCCACTGTGAATTGTTTTATATACATTTTTATTACGTTATACAATAAAAGTATAACATACGAAATTATTGCGTTAAATCTTAAAGTTCTGCTTTGTTACGGTAAGTAGAATATATAATCATTGTCATAGACCTTACGTAACTGGACTTTGTACCTTAATATATTATTATGTACCAGACGAACCGTACAGCGTGTGTACTACTAAGCTGTGGAACAATAGAAAAACAACAGCTTTTGCAGAAGTGCGAATTTTATAGACCAACTTGATGAACTACGGAGCCATATCTTTAAGGTAAGAAATAAATAATTATATTAAATATACATTATTAAATTATACCTACTATATTTATAAATGTTAATTTATATTTTTTTCATATTTAGGCAAGATATCTAAAATAATCATGATCTAAAGAAATAAATTAAACAAAAAAAAAAACAACTAGCAATAGGTAGGTAGATAGACTTTTATAAGGTATGAATAAACAAATGCCTACCCGAATTATAATCATGATTATCATTACATAGTATAAAACAAAGTCGCTTACCGCTGTCTGTCCCTATGTATGCTTAGATATTTTGAATTACGCAACGGATTTTAATGCGGTTTTTTTTTATAGATAGAGTGATTTGAGAGGAAGGTTTTCGTATATAATAAATGAACAATATAGTAAAGAAACACTGATAATTTTAAGAGATTCTATAGATGTCGTAACATATTCTGTAGTATATTTTTATCAGTATTACACCCGTTCGAACCAGTGTATTCATAAAACTAAAACCGCATGGGTTACACATAATATTATGTCTAAATGAATACTACAATTATAAGTAACTAGCGGCCCGCCCGGCTTCGCACGGGGTACGTAAGATTTTATGTTTTTTACCTTTCATTTATATATTTATTTAGTTTTATTTTTACATAGATTATTAGTAGTTTTTTTTTGTTTCCCCTATTGTATAATAGAAGTAGATAAATAAAAATTGTGTAAGGTTAATTGAATTGAAACAACTCGTAGCTAAAAATGTAATTACCTTTATTTTAAAAACTATGAATGGTGTTTTGTAAGTTGTCCTTATAAATAAAATAAATAAATAAATATTTTTTAAATACAGTGCCACATTATACAGGGTTATCGGTAATTCGATGTACTTTCGTTATGGGGTGATAGAAATGACTATTTGCAATTATTTCACCCCCCATATACATAATGTACACATCAGGCAAAAGTGAACAAATGAAATGTATTTTGTACATCTGATTTGTAACACACCGGATATTTTAATTTCAAATGTCAATATTTAAACAAAAATAATTATTATCCGTTCAAATTAAAAAAATGCGAAACGAAAAAAACGGATCTATATTTAGTATGACGTCACTCCTGTCTGTCACTGGCCCGTTGATCATACTTATCCACACTGGCTGCATACTTATACACTGTTTCTCGCCTTTTGAGATACTTTTTTGTAAAAATTTAAAACGGACTACTCGATACTCCGGAAAAAATCGTATTGACGTATGTTTTGTGCCAATGTGTTCACCTACTTCACAAAGTTTTCAAATAAATGGTTTTTGGGTGGACCTTCTGACAAAAACTGAGAAAAAAGCTGGCTTCAAGCTGAAAAGAGGAATCTGGAGTTTGCTTTGACAAACCCAACTTCCATTTTCATTCGAATTACGCAATTAATTTGCATTACAATGCTCACTTTTTTATAATTATAACCTCAAATAAGTAGTCATAACAGGAGTGACGTCACTGAACGCTAAATAGTGTTTTGAAATACGTTCCGTTTCAAGTTACTTTAATTCGTAATTATTGCTAAAAAACAACATTATATCAAATATAAACCTTGCAGTGGCTCTTCTTTTATACTTTTTTTAACATTTTAAAAGCAAAATTTTCATAAATATATTATTTGCATGTTCCCTGTAAATTCATAAGAAAAAAAGACGCAAATAATGACTGAAGCTGTATATTATATGAATATGTTAGGTTGGAGAGAAGGTTCTGTTGTATATTAATTTTTCTTTGTATAATTTTACTTGTAAATAAAAATAATCTAACTGGTGAGTCATTAGGATTTTCATTTGAAAGATGGCAACAAGTTGTAGCACATAACGGGCACACATACCTAATCGATTAAAATTAAATACATATTTGTATCCTATTAGTTTGTATCTAATACGAAATATATAAACGGTTTTCAGGATCCGAAGGGGAGGCGGGTTGTTCCAGCACTTCTGTGCAGCACACCGGAAACTGCGACGAAATGCTGCTGATCGATGATGAAGCACTATGCATATAAGGCGACGCTCCTGTGGGATATTGTACAACTCAAGTTACTACCCAGAAATGATGCTTTCGTTTTGTGTAACACCAAAGAGGATTGCATCTAAATTATCCGTGCCTCATTATGGTGTGGACACATGTGCGTGAGGCGGAATTCGGATTTCGGAAGCAGCAGCAGAGACAAGCATTTCGTACGCGTTGTATAAGGTTTCTCAAGTGTAGTCTAGGTCTTTTAACATCAACATAATAGGCTATTTGACTGGTTCTTAAAAAACATTTTATATTATTTATAAATGTACATAGAGGTTAAGGAACTCAGTAAAATTTGTTTTTTTTTTTTATTTCTATTACATATTTGCTGAAAAATATCAAATTAAAAATTTAATATTTAAATAGCGCGCGAAAACGGTACTTTGACAATATGGCGCTGCTTTGGGGTCGGTGACGTCGCTTGTCTGTGTTATAATCTGTGGCACATACAGTAGGCGAACAAGGTTAACAAGCAAGTGACTTCATCATAAACCCGGCCAATCAGGAGCGTTTGGTGTCACGTGACAAACATTGAAAAAACTAGATTTTTATTTTTGGATTTTTTAATAAATTAATTATCATTTTTAAACTCATGATATGTACTGATTACAGTAATAGACACTTTATTTTTCGCATTGTCAAATAGCCTATTAAGTTAACACAGTACCAGATTAAAACAAAGTTTGATTCTCAAGTCTTTACTGAGAATGTATCTTATTCTATATGAAACTTTTAATCTGTAAAAACAATCACAAGAATCTCGTATAGTTGCTCTTTTCATATAAACAAATTTACAATGCTGGGTCAAGGGACCCGAGTCTAACTCCAAGCGTTTCTTCAATCAACTAAACTGAGGTTCATATTTCTATAACGAGTTCAACTTCCTTAAATGTAAATTGTATGTTACTATTTATGTTACCAACTAGAATTGATTTGTTTCCTCGTTGTTCACGATTACTCAAATAATTTGCGAACCATTTAATTGTTTCAAAACTGAATCTGTAAAATTTAAATTTGGATGAGAACAGCATCAATTATATCGAAAGCACGAGAAAAGTCCAATAAATCAGGAATCGTTCCTTCACCTCGACCACACGGAATATTACCTGTAACATGTAAAAGTCTGTAAAATGTAAATCTATGAAACTTATCGAATGAAGACCATTAAATTATTTCCAAATCTAATGAATATATCAAAAGTGTTATAGAGAATATTTTTCTTATTAATATGCTATCAAGTGAAATTAAGTCAGAGCTAAAGGCATAAGTATTGTTATCCTCTAAGTGCCTTGTTTTTTTATAATACATTACTGCACAAAGGTTAGCTGAGTGCATGGTATAAAAAATATCGTCACGTTATCCTACGGTACTACTGCTACTGTTCATCACGTGACACGAAGATCACAGTATCATTACATAGAATAAAACAGCCGCTTACCGCTGTCTGTATATTTGCTTAGATCTTTGTAAGTATGTAACGGATTTTGATACCGTTTTTTTTTTTTTTAATAGATAGAGTGATTCGAGAGGAAGGTTTTTGTATAATACATGGACAATATGTATAGTAAAGAAATAGAAAACATGTTAAGTATACTTAGTATCAGCATTGTACCCGTGCGTAGTCGGGCCGGGTCGCTAGCATTTTTATAATTTAGACTTCCCCATGCCCCTGTTGTACCATGCCAGTTGTACTCGTCGCGTCATCGGACGGTTTTAGTTTTGCTTACTCAATAATGAACACTTTTGATACTGCACGTTTTTATTTTTAAAAAACCCTGCAAGATCATCAGGCACAGACTGCCGACGACCTCAAAATCTGCGTGTACGGTCGAAGTTCCACCTGCGGGCTCTTAGCTGGGCCTCCCTTTAGGGTATTATCTGGCTGTTGTAGTTTATATTGTAAGATCAACCACCACCATCATATTGGAAGACGAATTGCCCCCTTAACCTTAGGCTAACGGAAGCGCTTACGAGGCAGATCGGGCATAACACGGTTGATTGTCAAAAGAGATATCTTCGACAACGCGACCACGCTCTGCCCCTTCACTGCCACCGCCCACCCCAGACCAACAGTCCTGAACAACAACAACTCAAGGTGAGTTGACGCATCCAGGACAGGACGTAGAGTGTCAGACTTTAGTTTGTTACTTGGGGTTTCACATAGATTGGTCGCTGCAAATGGTTCCCACCATCAATAGGGTGGTGAACCTGCTGCGGCGGCCCGGTTGAAATTTAACACAAGCCGCCCGCGTCTGATGTACGCGGTCGCCCCTTGTAACGCTCTGTTCTTGGTGCACCAGAAGTGGAGGATGCAGATCCAGCAGAATCGATGCCTGTGAATGATAGTAAACCTAATAGAACCAAGTACCAGGGGCTCATCTGGTCTTGAGGATTTCCTTGGTCGACGACCAAGGAAATCCTTGGGACTATGAGGGAGCACAAGCAGCTTTGCCCTCTTTACAGAGGCAATCCTTAGTGCTTTTTGGCCGAGGCGCTTGACGCGCCGACGACCAACTGACCTGTCCGCTCCTTGAACCTCCCTGTCGACCACCTCAGCTGAGGACCTCTCATTGCGCGCCGTCTCACCTAAGATGAGTGAGGCCTTTTGGAGGCAACGGAAGCTCCTTCCCAAACAGCGCATTTATAACCACCGCGTTCCCCCTCGCCTCTAGAGGGGAATTGTAGGAATCTTGACCCCGTGACTGAAACAGTTACGAAGAAGAACGGAGTAGGACGTACTGTTGGCCCTGCACACGGACGGACGGAGAGTGCGTTCTTCTAGTCGTTTACCACCAGATGCAACGCCGGCTGGATCTGCCGCCAGAGTGGTACGATAAGCGGAGTATGGCCGTCAACATCCAGTAACACGGCCGGTACGCTGGTCGGAGCCAAAAAGCTGTTACACCGTCGTCAGCTTACCCTACGAGGGCAGGATGTGGAGTGGCAGACCTCAGTTTGTTACTTGGGGTGTCACATGGATCGATCGTTTCACATGGTTCCCACCGTTAACAGGGCGGTGAATCATACTGCGACGGTCCGGTCGACACCCTGTTCACATCTCGCCTAACTCTGAAGACCAAACTGAAGATCTACGGAGCTTACGTACGCTCGCACCTGACCTATACGGCCCCCACCTAATTCGCCCTGCTCGACGAGCTAGAAATGGAGAACCGATGCCTGCGTCTCATAGTAGGCTCCGAGGTACGACGATAGTAATGACGTTATCCATCGAGACACCAGGACGCCCACCGTGGAGCAGTTTGTTCGACACCTCACACAATGTTGGCTCGCGCGGACAACAGTGTGTGCGGGTACCTCCAAGGTAGCACCGCTGTATGCTAGACCACCAGACCACAGAGAGGCGTCCTCAGTCTCGAGTACTCCTGCTGTCGCCGACTACCTGACCCGACGCAGACATTGACGCAGACGACCTGGAACTACTATAGGACGACGAAACCACCGGACAGGACAACCACAAGGACAAGACCAGATAAGACGACGGAACCACTGGGTCCAAGGACCCTGTCTCATCGGGTCAAAATTAGATGACGCGGTAGCCGAGGCTACTGGGGAGGAATAGACCGGGTAGGGAGGGAAACTTCGAGGCCCGTGCCTCTCTTGACTTAGGACAACCAGGAAGAACCCAATCTGTCTGTTAATGAACATTTTAATTTATATATATATATATATATATATATATATATATATATATGTGTGTGTCTAAAACACTTAGATATCAATTTAAATCGTTATTTGTAAATACATATATGTTCTGTTAATGTTATCAAACTTTAAAAATTAACTTTTATATATTTTTTAAATTATTCTGATAATATTCAATTAATTATGCAATATGCAAATTAATTGCATTTGGATTCTACTTGCAGCGCCCCCTATAATGTGTGCTAACTTATAACACACTGTGTATTAAAAATGTTGGTCTATATTAATTTTATAAGTAAATCAATTGACTATTTATTTATCAACTAATTATGAGGAAAAAAATAAGCAATCATTTTAAATGTTAGTTGATTAATTTGCAATAGGTAATTGCATTAGCTTATTGTTATTATTCGAAGGTACGCATAAAAAAAAACGAGCATGGTTACAACGACGTTACCTTGTATTATCACATTTGTAAATATACTCTTAAGATACTAAATAAAGTTTATCAAAAATGAGTGTGTTTCACTGTGATGGAAACTGTTCCAGGAAATCCTAAACTTAATGTGGGCAAGGAACATTTTGAACATATTTATTCATACTTATTTCGAATGTTTTAAAAGGACAAAATTACAGAAAAGGAAACAGATATTTTCCTGAACTTTACATCCTTAATGATTGATTAGTACCTTATGTTATACTTCCCACGGGTGCAATACTGATACTAAATATACTACAGAATTTGTTTATTTACGACATCACATTATAAAGTTCTAAATTATCAGTGTTTCTTTACTATATTGTCCATATATTGGATACAAAACCCTTCCTCTCGAATCACTCTATCTGTTAAAAAAAATCGCATCAAAATTCGCTGCGTAATTTTAAATATTTAAGCAAACATAGGGACAGAAATAGCGACTTTGTTTTATACTATGTAAAGATTATTTATTGACTCATTGAATTTCTTAATTAATTTTAATTTTTAAAAGGTCATTTATAAACGAATCATAAGAAACGACAAAGATGAGATTTGAATTAAATTATTTAACAACACATTACAGTTTTTTAGAGGTATCGATTATTTTATTCACATTCATTACGTGTAGCGAAGAGTGGAATATCTTTTAAATTAATTCTAATATATTTATTATATAAAACCTTTTTGCGTATACTTTTGGATTTACCATAATTTTTTAATGTTTTTTTCGCATGAGACGCGAGGCCCTTTTCACAACGAGGCCTTACGCCGCCTCTGATTTTAAATATGTGCAAAAAAATTTATATTTATAGAAAAATTAAGTTTTTTAGAACAGTTATTTACATTTCAGTGCTATCAAACTTTACTATTTGTTAGGCAATGATTCTTTTAATCTTATGAAGACATTTTATGTTCATTTTATTATTTAAAATATGTTTAAGTATAATTTCTTGCAATAAATATCATCATTCTGATTAATCTTACTAATTATTGCACGCCTGGTGCATATTCTTCTCAAATTGTTGATAGTATTTTAAATAGCACTCATTGTCCTAACACAACGTTAATGAAGGGGAATGTAAATAGAAAGAATCTGTTGAGATATTTTACTGAATTACTTGATTTAAATGTTACAAAAGTGATACTTTTTACATTTCCTTACATAAAGCATTTGCCACAGGAAAATACTATTAGACTTAAATTAAATATTTATTTTTTATTTTATGGAATAAGTTGGCGGGCGAGCATATGAGCCACCTGATGGTAAGTTGTCATCTTCATCCATAGACAATGACGCTGTAAGAAATATTAACTGTTCCTTACATCGTCAATGTGCCACCAACCTTGGGAACTAAGATGCTATGTCCCTTGTGCCTGTAGTTACACTGGCTCACTTACCCATCAAACTGGAACACAACAATACTGTGTATTGTTGTTTAGCGGTACCTACCCAGACGGGCTTGCACAAAGCCTCACCACCAAGTAAAATATTTCGTTGTATACAATGTGTCATACTAATTACGTAAAAATTGTAAACAATAATTGCAAAATTAATTTAATTTACATAAATAATATATTGAAATTTAAATCATGTATTTTGACTAATGATAGGATAAACTAATAATAGACTGCGTAATAAAATGTTAGTTTATATTATTTTTTAAGTTATTCGCGTGAAATAAATTATTTAGACTATATGTACTATTAGAATAAAATAATAACTTCTTATTAAAGCATTTTTCGTAATACTAATTGAATAATTTGCAGTCATTGTATTATTTTAAAAAGTTGGAGTTGCGAACCTCCGTTTAAATACATTCTTAAAAAAATTACAATCATTATTATAACGAAGGCACGATTAACAGATTTGTAAAAGTAAACTATTTACATAACTAATAAAGTTTATAAAATCTGATTGCGTTTCACTGTGATGGAAACTGTATCAGGAACTAAACCGAAGATATCTCCGTCGTCAGCCCGTGTCGCCATCTATCGGCAATGGTTGTCAAATAAGCATGTCCATGTTTTAAATCATCGTATCATTTGGCTTATATTACTATACTTTATTTTCTATTTGTAAACATAATACTGTTATTAATCAAGTATTTTTGCCACCATTCCAGGCGGTCTAGCTTTATACAACAGTTTTTAATTCATATTAAAACACTTAATGTTATTAATTGTTGTTACTAAATAATGTACACTAAGTATTAATCTATATGATGGTGTTTAGTCTGTTATTCTAATTATTTCAAATTTCTATAAAAGACAAATAAAAAATCTGCTATATTATTATATTTTTACTAAATCAACCAATTGTTAGGTTGACCAGACCACTGCTTCTATTGAGCAGTGCAATAAAATATTAAAAAGTAATAGTTTGGAATGTGTTTCAAATAATTTAAATTGAATTTTAAGACAGTAGAGGTAGTCTCTGGCTCAAGTATTAATACTGAATACTGATATAAATTTACCTAGTAGTAATTCATCCTTGGATAAATTCCTAAATTTTTTATATTAGAAATAAACAAAATTATACTAATAGGAAACTTGTAAACCTGGTGCACCAAAACATTCAAGGAATGTTAGGGAAAGATTTAGAAATTGAGTTATTCATAAACAGCAATTACGTTGATATTTTATGTATAACAGAACACTGGCTTGTAAATTATCAGTCTGTGTTTACCTTCAGTGGTCACCAGATGGCTAGTCTGTTCAGTAGAAAAAAAGCTATACGTGGTGACTCATTAATACATCTTAATAAAAATTTAAAATGTAAAGAACGTAAGGATGTTGTGAGCCTTTCTATTGAGCAGACTATTGAAATAGCCTGTGCAGAGCTTGAGCATGTCATTGTTGAATGCGTATATAGACCTCCTAGTAGGTTATATGAAGCATTTGAGAAAATATTAGAAAGTGCATTATTGAAATTATTTGGATCGAGTAAATATATTTTTATTTGTGGTGATTTCAATATAAATTTATTAGAAAACTATAACACAAGTATTAGATTCAGATCATTATTATACTCATATAACCTCAATAACTTGTTCCTAGAACCAACTAGAATCACTGAATCCATCGCAACATGTATTGACAACATATTTACCAGTTGTGTTCCAAATCATAAATGTATGATAAATATGTTAAGGTCAGATCATTGTGGACAGAGTTGGCTTCATTCAATTTGCAAACAAAAAGCAATACAAAGGATTTAAAACAGACATTTGTACCTATCAATTTGTACCGAATTGAGAAGTTCAGAAGTAATATCATGGCAAAGCTCTCATATTTATAATTAAATTATAATTCGAATGAGCTTTACAACATTTTTTTTAAATTAATCAAAACAGAAATTAATGCCATTTTTGCTCCTAAGACAGTCAGTTCTAGGAATTTTCTTAAGGTTAATGATTGGGCGACTGTCGGAATTCACAAGAGTAGGCAAAGGTTGTATGAGCTTTATAGTGAAAGATCATACAATCGGTCATTTTCAACCGACTTCAAAAAGGAGGAGGTTATCAATTCGTCTGTATTTTTTTTTATATTTGTTACATCATAACTTTTTACTGGGTGGACCGATTTTGATAAACAATTTTTTGTTTGAAAGGTAGTGCTTCCCGTGGGGTCCAATTTTAATTTTATTTTTTTCCCATGATGGTATCCGTATGAAAACGACATAAGTCTTAAATTTGCATTATGTATGTGCGCGATAAATAGGTGAATAATTCAAAATTGGTTGGCACAATTTTGATGATTCTTTTTTTATTATAAAGGATATACTTTAAGGGAAATTTGGTGAAAGTTTGGTAAGGTTCTGAACATAGGATCCATAACAAATTACGGTAACGGGAGGGAACGGAACAATTCTGAGGAGCACGTTAGCAATACTCGGTCGAATCTTTTATTTATGGGTTATTTGGATATTTGAATCACCTTCCAGAACGTGATTATGTTCATGTAATTGTCATAATCGAATATTATAATCAACTAGCGACCCGCCCCGACTTCTCAAGGGTGCAATACTGTCACTAAATATACTAAAGAATTTGTTTATTTACGACATCTCATTGCAAACTTTTAAAATTGTCAGTGTTTCTTTATTTTATTGTTCATTTATTATATATACAAACCTTTCCCTTGAATAACACTAGCTATTAAAAAAAACTGCATCAAAATCCGTTGCGTAAAGGACAGAGAAAGCGACTTTGTTTTATACTATGTATTGACGGAACTCCTAAACGGCTTACATCAGTTTAGATTTAGGGCAGAATTTCTTACTGTCTTTAATAAAATTTTGTGTATATGATGTGATGTCATATGATGTATGACATAGCATACGAATAGCTCTTTTGCAAAGTATTTTTACTGAGGTCGATTACAGCTCTTTTGAGGGTGGTACCTTGTAGTTTATGCAGCATGACGTATTAAAGCCGCATTTTCGAAAGTCTATTTTTGCTTTATTCGAAAGTTTCTTTTGAAATTTTCCCCGAAGTAGTTTCTGATTCATATAAACGGCACGCTTAATCTATCCATATTAACAAAAAAATGTGCTTCACTTAAAATCAAAAAATAAATAAAATTTTAACAAAAAGAAAAACCGATATCAAACAAAACAGTATTTTAAAACAAATGAATATGCACTAAAAAGTAATAAAAATAATAGCGTATTCAACATATTTTTTAGAGTACTCCTAAGTAAAATGAAATGAAAAATATTAGACTACTTAAAAGTCGATTTACGATTATATAATGTAGATATAATTATTGCTATATTTGGAGTCGGTGTCAGCCAAGAAAACCCTACAGTTTATCTATCAAAAAACAATACGAGAATACTTTAACAAATACGTTTTTTACAAATTACCTTTTATACAATAATATACTGGATCAATCAAGGGGTTAGTATCGCTTCTTTCTTTTAATTGTTGTGGCAAGGGCACCGTGGCTGACACCGGCTCAAAATATAACAATAACTATAACTCACTATATTCAATAATTAGTGGGGTGTTTCCTGACCTCATGAAACGTAGTAAAGTAATGACAATATTTAAGTCAGGTAGTACATCAGACCCCAATAACTATAGACCCATCTCTGTACTACCAACTCTTAGCAAGATCTTTAAAAGGTTATTACTAAATCAAATGCTAGTACATTTTAACAAGAACAAGTTGCTAAGACAGTTGCTAAGTAGAAACAGTTTGTATTTACAAGGGGTCGCTCGACAACTGACGCTGGCGTTGAGCTCGTTAAAAATATTTACAAGGCCTGGGAGGAGTCACAGGATGCCTTAGGGATTTTTTGTGATTTATCTAAGGCCTTTGATTGTGCGCAACACGAAACCTTGGTCAGGAAGCTACGTCATTATGGAATCATGGACACTGCACTCAGTCTTCTGATTTCGTATCTAAGCAATCGGATTCAGAGGGTTGATGTAAATGGAAAGAGATCTCCCGGGGCTCAGGTTACTGTGGGTGTCCCTCAAAGATCAATTCTTGGTCCATTTCTCTTTCTGGTTTATATAAATGACTGTCACATCTCTTGGGTGATAAACTCGAGATACTATTGTTTCCTGACGATACTTCTTTAATTTTTAACAAAAAAAATCAATCATGATGTCAAAGCGTGATAAAGCTAAAGCTCGCCTTAGAAAATGGTCGTCTGATGATAACTTGGACCGATACAGATTACTGCGAAACCGATGCAACAAATTATGTCGTGAAGCGAAGTGTAGATACATCCACGACACTATTCATAATTCTGACAGTAAACAGGTCTGGAATTTCCTAAAAACTTTCGGTGTTGGTAAAGTTCCCGTTTCTGGTGACAATTTAGTGGATCTCAATGCTTTAAATTCACATTTTTCTACATCTCCTATTGTTTTGGACGATGTAATTAAATCAAATACTATTTCGGACTTGTCCAAACATGTATTACCGCAATGTTCTTCTTTCTCTCTTCAGCCAGTTACCGAAGATGATGTAAAGAAACATGTATCATCGATTAAATCAGCTGCAGTTGGTAGTGATTCGATTTGTTCCAGAATGATTCTCCCTATTCTCTCTGAGCTCCTTCCTGTCCTGACGCATCTGTATAATTACTCCATATATACCTGCACTTTTCCGTCAGTATGGAAAAATGCTCACATTATCCCTCTACCTAAAATACCTAACCCTAGTTCTCCTTCACACTATAGACCAATTTCAATCCTCCCTTTCCTTTCTAAAGTTTTGGAACATATCATTCACGAACAGTTGGCGTTTTACCTCGTGTCTAATCGTCTCCTGAGCCCTTGGCAGTCTGGTTTTCGAGCTGGTCACAGCACGGTTACAGCGCTTCTAAAGGTTACGGAGGACATTCGATACGCTATGGAGAATCGTCAACTTACTGTAGTTGTATTGCTTGATTTTAGCAATGCATTTAACTCGGTAGATCATGATGTTCTTTTATGCGTTTTACGATCTTTAAACGTGTCATCCTCTGCGTGTATCTGGTTTGAATCATATCTTCGAGGACGCTCGCAGTGCATTCAGTTGGGTGAATTAAGCTCAAATTGGAGCGCGCTTAATTCGGGCGTTCCTCAAGGCAGTGTGCTATCCCCTCTTTTATTTTCTGTCTTCATTAATACTATATCAGCGGTAATTTCTTCTAAGTTTCACCTTTATGCAGATGATCTACAATTGTATCGCCACTTTAGTGTTGTGGATGTTACTACGGCTATTACTGGTATAAACGAAGACCTCAAACGGATTCACAATTGGGCTAACAGTTTTGGCCTTGTCGTGAATCCCGCAAAATCGCAGGCATTAATTGTTGGAAGTCGGTATATGCATAAATGTCTCTCTTTAAATAGCATTCCTCCTTTGGCATATAACGGCATACCAATTAATTATACCGAGCATGCCAAAAATTTGGGTCTTCTTTTCAGTAGTGACCTGTCCTGGTCCAAGCATATCAATGAGGTAAGTAAAAAGATTAATTTCTCCTTTCACTCCCTTAAACCTCTTCAATATTTCCTTCCTACAAAAACAAAAACTCTTCTTGTTCAATCTCTTTTGCTTCCTCTGATAGATTATGCTGATTCCTGTTTTCTCGACGCTACTGAAGAACTGCTTGATAAACTTGAGAGGCTACAAAATTTATGCATCCGCTTCATTTTTGGTCTATGCAAATTTGATCATGTCTCTAGATTTCGAGCTGAACTCAAGTGGCTTCCTATACGTCTTCGCAGGGATACTCACGTTCTATGTCTCCTTTATAATATACTTTTTAATCCCTTATATCCCAATTACCTTCGAGAACGTTTCAAGTTCTTGCATCCTCCTGGTTCTCCTTGCCGTCCTAATGTCCAGCTCCTACTACAAATCCCTTCTCATAATTCTAATTTTTACACCTCCGCTTTCACAGTGCATGCAGCGCGTTTGTGGAACGCTCTGCCGTGCAGGATTCGCACTTCTAATTCAATTCACATTTTTAAAAAGAAGTTAAAAGAGCATTTCTTATCAGTCTCCTAATTTTGGCATATTAAGTAGTGTATATGTATTTATATGTATGTATATTATAAGCATTTATATATGTAAACTTTAATGTATTATATATATATATATATATATATATATTTCTCATTTTTAGTTTAGTATTTGTTTTAGTTTTATTTTGTAATTGTAAACTCTTGCCTGTCTACCTTTCACTGTTCTGTCTATTTTCACTCTTCTGGGTATGCTGGAAGAAATCTCTTATAGGGATAAGCATACCTTTTAAATTTTGCTTTCCTGTGACTTATATATTTGTATCTGTACTGTATCTGGCAAATTTTAATAAACTGTTAAATAAAAAAAAGACGTCTTTTAATGTATGACGATGTGAACAATACTCTCTCCGAAATAGTACATTGGTTTAGTGTTAATAATTTAATGTTAAATAATAAATAGACAAAATGTATTAAATCCACTACTCCTATGTAAGATGTGTCAAAATGAATGTACTTTTAAACGGGGAAGCATTAGATGTATTAGAATCAACAGAGTTCCTATGGTATAACAATTGACTCTAAGCTCCAATGGGGCCCCCATATAAGTAAATTGTCGAATAGACAGAGATCAGGTCTGCAGCCTATGCGGTAAAAAAGTTTTTTTTTTAATTGACTGATGTGGATACCGCTCGCCTAGTGTATTTTAGCTATTTCCACAGTATTATGTCGTATGGCATCCTACTCTGGGGTAATGCAGTTGACATGAATACTATTTTGTACTGCAGAAGAGGGCTATTCGTGCAATTTATAACCTGGGCCCAAAAGATTCGTTAAGATGTAAATTTAAAGAAATTAAAATAGTGACTGTCGCTTCTCAATTTGTTTTTGATAATATTATGTATGTACGCAAAAACATAAATGATTTTCCCATAAATTGTGACGTACATACCATTATAACTAGGAACAAGAATAAACTTGTTACGCCTAGTACCCGATTACACAGGGTTAGTAACTCTTTTTTGGGGCAATGTATACGTTTTTACAACAGGATCCCAGAAATCGTTCAACAATATTCAATAATAAAATTCAAAAGCATCGTTAAAGAGCGTTTGTGTGCTAAAGGATATTACAACACTAATAAATTTCTAGTTCACTGCACACCATAGGAATGAGATGTTCGCCACCAGGCTGTTTCAAATAACAAAAATATGTTTATTATTGTAAATTATTATTATAAAAAAAAATCCCGCTGAGTTTCTTCCGACCGTTCCTCTCGGGTCTGATTATATTCCGAACCGGTGGTATTGTGATCAGTCAAATATCGTTGTAATTTAACGCATTTTTTTTTTCGCTCAATAGGAATCTATGCGTATTGCCTTCCATATAATAGAGAATAGTTCATTTTCAACATGAGCTCCCACTGTTTCCCATCCAAACAAATCAAGTGAGTTTTACTTGATGTATAAAAAGTTTTATTGTAAGTATATCAATATTAGATTTAAATTTACGTCAAATTCAATTTAACTAGTACTCGGCACTAATAGCTAGGAAATAAGAATCAAAACCTCGCATCATAGATAATACATATATGTATACTGAAATAGATGCGCCACGGGCGAATCAGCTAGTTATTATTAGCTAGCCTGTGCAATAGATGGCGCTGGTTTCTTAGAGCGTGCATATATATATATCTATATATATATATATATATATATATATATATATATATATATATATATATATATATATATATATATTAAATTATAATTGCTTTTTACTTCCGAGGGAGGTTGTGTAAAAGTTTTACTAAAACAGAAAAACACATATTGGAAAGATATATCACATTGTGTTTTTTGGTTTAGTAAATCTTTTACTTGTTGACAGATTGAATATAAACAATTGTAAAAAAGGTAGAATGTCTTTATTTGTTTAGTATTTTTCGTTATGCATAACATTAATGAACACAATCAAAAGTTGATTTCAACAATTATAAAATGCTCAGAAATTGAAGCTAATACAGTTCTTCAACAAAATGGCCACTCGATATCTCCATATTTTTCATTTTATTCAGGTCCATAAGTGACTACGCGCATCACGATTTTGTCGCGCGTTATTTTATGGCAGTATTTTTAAATCGTGCTGTACTTTAAATTTTTGCTATTTTTATCGCATATACATAACAACCCATAAGGTACATTTCGGCGACAGGTACATCGTGTTACTTAAAATCATACCATTCCGTCCGTCCGTCAATCATAATCATCCCGCGCACCATACATTGCATAGTTATGAAAATCATATTTATGATTACTTACATTACTAAAATACACAAGTAATAATTGATTACTTAGTTAAAAATATAATTAAATAATAAATTATAATGAGATTCAATATGTATTATACATATATAAATATAGAGAACTTAAGCTATAGCTCTATATTGAAATATGTATAGAAAACAAAAGTAACTATAGTTAATTTTTACTTATTAACTGTAGTTACTTTTCTCTCCTATGAATTTTATTATAATTAAAAGCTTGTAATTTTATTTCATCATTTTTGTCAAAATCAACAATTTTACCTATTAAAATACGATTGACACCAGTACACCAACTATTGACTATTAAATTAATAGATAAATTAATTAAATAATTAATTAATATTATTTTATGGTTACTACAAGTAATCATTGAGAAATCACACCTGCAATTTATAAAGAATAACATTTTATTCTTTAAATCTATTATTTGTGGAGAATCTCTTAGACACGTAATAATCATAAAATAAATTTCATTTAGTAATTGCACAAAATCATCACATGCATTAAATAACGATTTTTTCGTGTAATCAATTGCATAATTTAAGGAATAAGGATCAGCTTCAGATTTCAGCAAATCGATCAAACATTTTTTACAATTTTTAAATATTTTAGATTTGCTTTTCTTGATTACATAGCCTGCAACATATTTCTTTGCTTCCTCATGCAAAATTGAGTCACCAGATTTAATTTGATGCATTGTGGTAATCAAAGAATCAATTTCACATGCAAAATTAGGAGAATCTAGAGATACAGATTTCTCTGATAGTAAAAATTTCATTGATTGTAGCTGTTGATAGTCATCCTTTTCACAATTAGCGTTAATTGAATGGGGTGAATTCATATTATTAATCAATAATGTTTTATACGCATTTATAAATTGCATGCGTGTGGGTTTAACGTTTCTAACTCCATTACTTCTGATACAACAGAAGAAATTCTCAAGGGGATCCTGATTGAAATTTCTTGTTAATATTTTGGTTATTTTAAAATTTTCATTTACATATTTCCACATTTCTTTAAATGTCATTATATTATGTATCCAATTATGTATAGATGGCACTTTTTCATATTTAAATGTTACTGTGCCATCACAATTTTTTATTACTTTTTGAAATGTAATAGATTTTAAAATTGGCATTATTTCATCCCAGAACTGGAAGTGCTTCGAGTTATTTTTTAGACACCCCTTGAGAACTTTTGCTGTATCATGGTATGAGTGGCCATTAAAAGAATCAAATAATTTATCAAAAAGGAGCAGTAGGTCAGCAGTGTTTTCACATTCTGGTGGTAGGATTTGTCGTTCTGTAACAAGGTAAGAAATGTTGAATTGTCAGCCAATTAAAATATTAATTTAAATAAAAGATTCAATAAAAGACATTTAGAATTCTTGCATTGAATATTAAAAAAAGATCAGGTGGTTAAACTAATTTCCTTCACAAACTTGTGTGTAGCAACACATTCAACTTCTGACACATACAATTTATTATGACAGGCAAAATCTCTCATCTAAAGCATAATTCAATGAATTCCACATGACACTCATTATGAACTTTCAAACAACTTCTTACAAAAATGTCAATATAATTATTATCATTCTGCCCTAAGATCAAAATGTTAAGCTATTTTCTTTCAAACTTACTTGCTAGGTATCTCATAACTGCAGACACTCGCTGACTAAAAACTTGTGCTGCATATTTTACTTTCATTTTTGGCACTTTTTTTGGATCTATATGGTATTCCGTCAATTTATTAATGATTCTCAATTCATCTTCTCCTCTGTCTTCATTCAATAATATTCTTAAATGTTCCCATTTTGCCAGCTTTTCTTTTTTCTCTTGAACAAATTTAATATTTTTTGTCATGAAATTATTTCGTAGTCCTTTTAATAGATGAGGTGTATCAAATAATGTTAAATTTTATACCCTCTGAATGAGCCTTTTAATAACTTTAACATGATTGCCTTGACCTGAAATCAAAACAAATTATTTTTAGCAATATCTTTCCCCAAGTCTGTTATTTTTCTTGGACAAGTATAACTTCAAAAACTTTCAAGACAAGGGCAGGGGGAAAATAGTTTTTTTTTAAACAGTTTTAATCACATCTCCAACCACAAACTACATGACAATAATCACAAAATAAATAAATGTTTTGAAACATGCAAATGTAACTCTCTTATTTGATACCTCACCATGAGTTTATATTTTTTTCACACTAGACAAGAAATAGCAGCAATATAAATGACTTTACATATTATTACTTTAAATAATTTAACATACATTTTTTTTCACATGTGTTTGAAACAGAATTGAATAATCTTTTGTACCAACCTGCTACAAATTTTTGTTTGATACCAGATTTAGTTATATTTATTGTTTTAGTAGCCTGATCCATCAAAACTTCAGTACCTGTCTCAGTAGATATTTCTGTAGATGTTGATGCCCTAACAGACACATCATCTGTAACAATAAGAATTATGTTACAATAATAGAGAAAACTATTAATATTAGCTGTTACTTATATAAACTTGTATATAAAAGCTTTATATGGGTGGACAGATTTTTTTTGGAACAAAGTTGCTTAAATTATTATACTGTCTGCAGCTATCTGTGTGCCAAATCAATCCAAACAAAAATACAAATCTTGTGCCTTTATAATGATATTTTTAAGAATGTTAAATAAATCTCACCTCTCTTAATATTCAAAGTTGGAATAGCATTTCTTGTTAGCCTGTTGCTTGGTAATATATAATAATTTTCAAAATGATTATTGCATAATCTCAGTTGGTTATAGATGTATATATTTCCTCTTTTCTTCGTGTTATTCTCTAACACTGCTTTCCAGATTTCAAACCTTTCTACATCGTTTTCAGGCACCGGGAAATGATGCAGTGGACCTGAAATTTAACATCTTTAGTTAAAAATAATGATAATATATTTAATAAACTAGAGAATCCAAGATATTCGGTCATTATTTAGTCATTAGTTTTAAAGATACGAATTTAGAAAAAAGCATCGACGAAATATATAAAAAGGGCTTGCACAGAATGGAAGCAAGAAAAGATGGAAAGTTTTTAAATAAAATGACAGGACAACAACAGTCGTCCTATGCACGTGTTAATAATATTTAATGTATTACTTACCTTCTACGTCACACCCGAAATAACAGTTTTTTCGTGTACTTTTCGATATCTTCGCCGTCATCATCAATTTAAAATCTTTGCCGGAGTTGGTCAAGTGAGGAGTATGAAACTGTATCCGTAGAAAATAGCCAAATATCAATGAAAGAAGCACTATCAGAGTCCGTAAAACACGCCAAGGTCAAAATAAAAGTGAAAATTTATATGAACGCAGAGAAAACAACGCACGCACAACACACAAACGAACTATATTCCAGCCACATTCGATCTGGAATTTTAGTAAACAAACCATGTGTCATCAACATTAGGGTTGATACACTTTTAACAAAAAATAATAATTATTATAATTACAACTATATTCATTATAACACAATTTCCTGTTTAAACACAAAAAATTTAATTTAATAAAGAATCCAAAAATTTTATTTAGCCGGTCAATACTTAATTTATATGAAAATTAGCTTAAAATCAAAGTTTAAAAATTTTTAATTAGCACTATAATATTACTACAAAACTAACAACCCTATATTTTAATACTGACGTAAAGAAATCGCAGGTTTGTAACATTTTGTGAGTCTTTTTAAGCAATTGGCAGATTTAGAAAGGTATAGTACGACACAAATTAGATGTAGCATCGGAAAATGCAATGGAATGAAAATAAAACCGATTACTGTCGATTGATACAACCAATAGAAATAGCTCCCTATCGCGCCACTCGACGCTATTCGTCGCTATCGATTCACGCGTCAGAGAAAGCAAGTGCATGTAAATCGACGAATATATTAGGTCATATGATATTACTAGTTATTACGTTTGTGCAAAGATCATTTCGCATGAGAAATAAATATTGATAATTTGGGATAGCATACTCAACTCGGGTTTGATCGGTTTTACGAATTTTGCCCATGCGACATCTAAGTTGTGTCGTACTATATATAATAGCGATACAGGCTCTTCGTAATTGGTGGAGTATATTTTTAGTCGTATTATAATGGTAGTATAACCACAACAGGTTAAGAATGTTAACATTACATACAACGTTTTATTACACATAGATTAAAAAAAGATATCTTGTTTTGGCTAGCATAAATATAGCACTAAAATCACTGTTTCAAATTAATCTTAATGAGTGCGGTCGTTTGGGAGGCGATAGATAAAGTTAATAAAGCGAATTATATAACTACGAGGTTATTTCTGATATCATTTTAAAATTGGAGGTATTATTTTTGAGATCTACATTATTCCAGATCATCATAAGTATTATAATTATAACCAAGAATGCGCTTAGTCCTTTGTCTTAAATATTTTATTATTAATCATCAAATTTAATTTTTATTAATATCAAAAATAATTGTTGTACATATTTCTAAAAATGTTTTGAGCATCTGCCTGACGTTGGTTGCTAAGCAACGCTTTGTTATTAAACATTCCACATCGAATTTGGCTGGAGTATAGACAAGAATAAACTTACTGTTTGCGTATTTTCAAACTTTGCGAACGTTTATATAGTTTTGAATTTCAATACATCACGTAGTACATGCCATTGTAAAATTGTGATCTTGAATAAATTTATTCATAATATATATGTACAATTAATATAACTTTACTTAATTAATAATATTTGAATATAGATTTTCTCATTTTGGATATTTAAAATTTAATAAATATTAAAAAAATAAAAATAATTTATAATAGGGCTCTGTAGCGACATCTAGTGCAATTTAAACGTTTTTTAAGTGATTTAGATGACTTGCCCCGTCAAAAAGATGGTGCTAGTTTCCATACAAATATTTTTTACGGTCATTTGTATTGGAGTGTCACCCCCATGCCTCGCATTCTATCGACTTTAAAGTCAATGTAAGTAACAATCGGATACTCGGATATATGGTACTGTGTTCTGTTATTTTCAAATTACCTTTTATAAATACCAAAAGCTTAAAAAAATATTTCTAATTCAAAAATTTAGAATAAAAAATATATTTTTTTAAAATAACATATTTCATGTCCGCTTTCCCTCTAATATAGCAAAGTAAATCATGATGACAGAGACAGAATTCGATACTTTTTCAGATATAAGTGTAATGAAAAAGTTTGTAATAGGTACTATATAGTACATGTGTTTCAAACTTTAACAATAAAAAATGAAATATTTTAATTATGTAGTTGCCAGTAAATATTAAAGTTGATATATACTTATATTTTTGTTTTGTTTGTTACTAAATAGTCCTCACAGATTAATACTTTTTTGTATTTGCTTGATTTTATTTTATTTTTTATGTATAGTGTGAAATAACCAATTAAATTAAAAATCTGCTTTAAAAAAGGAAATTGGTAATAACTGTAATAAAAAGTATCATTTTTTTATCGACTTGTGTTCCAAATCAAGTACTGTATTAGGGGCTTTTGTATAATCAAATATCATTTTATTTATTATATCTCTTTTTTAACAAAATTAATAACAATACGTAACTCAAAATGTTTGATTTATATAAACATGATATAAACAAAAAATATTCAATATAGCAACGATAATCGAGTAATAATTGTTAATCGATTTCATTACGTAATGTTGGTACAATTGAGGTAAGACTTCTACTTCCACTTTCGTGTTCGCTAAACTTTTGAACTTCCTTTTCACTTTTACCGTCCCCCGATGCTGAATGCCGATCATTGTTCATGTTCTTTCTTCTTTAATTTTGTACTAGAATTTGATTAGTTTCGTGCATAAGTTTCTCGCTTTTATTCAAATGAAATTAAAGTGCATATAATGTCATCAAACATTCCAAATGTAAGTCTTCATTTTTTTTTATATTAACACATTTTTCAGTCAAGGCATGTTCATGGCGTTTTCTGTTGAATTGTGGTTTGTTACCTTAATTATCTGAATACTACATTTAAAAAGTGTTACATTTTATTGTTTAAGCTAAGGTTTGGTAAAATATACGTTCAATGTTTCAACCCATTGTGTATTGTGAAATCAGTAATTAGTTCAAACTACCCGCAATCCTATTCATTTTGTATACTAGTGTATTAACAATTAATTTTTAAAGTAGTTTCATAAACGTATATGATGAAACAAATTAGGAAAATTAAATAAGTGTGTAAAGAGGCTAAAATTTTAACAATGGCTGCGTACTATGGCGGCCTAAAATTGCAAGCTATTTTTCGCTGCATGTAAAGCGAACAGACTTTTAACTTTTACCGTGGCGTGGAATGGGGTAAATTTAACGCAGCTTCTATTTCCGCCTTCATTTTCTCACTATTCCAACGACATGATCGAATCACGCCGACTGTTAGTAATTCCTACGGATAAACGCATGTATGTGTTTCTGGGCAAGTTGCTCGAAGCAGCTTCCTCTCTACCTTATGGTTTTATTACTAATATTAAGTATTAACTGTTGAAGAAGAAATCTTATAAGAATATCTTCAACTTTTGTTCCAAGATAGATTTCTTTAAAATTGAGTATTAAAATCTTAAATATTTTGTTAAGTTTCATCAATAATCTATTAGTTACGGTAGTTTATGGATAGATTAAACCGGGTAAGATATAGAGTTAAGTTAAAATATGTTCTTATCAACCAATTCTATTTGGCTGTTTGTACCAGTTACTGTATTGTATTTCACCCCTAAACAGCAATACTGAGATAAACTCGTTCCATTGTTAAGTTTGAGCGAGTAAGTACAGCCACAATCTTATTTAATTCAGTTGCCGAGGTGTTGCATTGTCTATTTAAGGGATGTTTAATATTGACTACAGACAGTGACTATTATGAGTATATTCATTAAAAAAAGTATTCTAAGTGATAACTCAATGTTTTGTGTATTCTGATATAATAACTACTAACAACTTTTTCCAGATCACTATGGCTTGCCTAGACTACTGCAGCAGATGGCATGTAATATATCTACATGATCCTGGCTGATTGACTACAAATGTGTGAGTATTACACTATTTACTTATTATTTACTAGGAGTTCAAACCGTTAATTCAAATGTTCAATATATATTATATTAAGCTAAACAACTACAAATTAACAACATTCAATAAAATGATAATGTTTGTTTGTCAGGACTAAAAATAAAAATATCTGCAGATTTTATGAAATATGCAGGCATATATAATAATAATTTTACTATGGTTTCTGCCCAATACAAAAACCTATATATTTTAAACATAAATTAAGCTAATGAAAAAACAGTACCCTTTTGTTTCTGAACCTGCAATCTTTGTTTAAAATTTTCATGTTCTAAGACTTAGAATCTAAGTGCTCATAATATAATAAGTATTGATTATCTATTTATTCATTATTTTTTATATTAACCAGGTAGGTATATGACTACTCCACCTGATGGTAAATGGAAGTGGAATCCAAATAAGAAGACATATAGGACAGCAAGAATTAGCCACACTAGTCCCCTACTATGCTGGCCCTCAAGATGCCTCTTCACACCTCATTAGAAGGCACCCAGGTTATAAGAGGGGAACACATATGCTGGTAAATAATGGTAAAAATATAAAAACTTATGGTTTTTTTTTTTATTAGTACATATGTATTTTATTGTTGTTTATTACTGAGGTATACATATTAAAGTAAAGTAACAGCCTGTAAATTTTTCACAGCTGGGTTATGGCCTCCTCTTCCATTAAGGAGAGGGATCATTCCTCACAATGTTTCTTACAGTATCATTGTCAATGGGTAATGGTGACCACTTACCATCAGGTGGTGGTATGCTGGTACGCCAGCTTATACCATAAAAAATAACTTGTTATTCATATACATATTTCAAATATGATTTGTTTTATCAGAGCAGTATATTTGTCAATATGTTTGTAAAAAGCTTAAAGTTTCATTTTGAATGATCCAATAAGTATTTTTTCAATTATAAATATAATTCAATCTATAACTAATGTTAAACTTTTGTAATAAACATCAATGTATTAATTTGTTTTTAATTTACATTGCAGTAAGAGAACAAAGTCAAGAATGAAAGAATTTGGAAGTCTTCGCACTTGTGACATCTGTGAGTAAAAGTTATATTATATTCATTGTTTTAGTCTTTTTTTGTCATATTTTATAAGGACTAAAGGACTAGATTAGAAGAGCCGAGATGGCCCAGTGGTTAGAACATGTGCATCTTAACCACTGATTTCGGGTCCAAACCCATTCAAGCACCACTATATATATGTGCTTAATTTGTGTTTATAATTCATCTCGTGCTCGGCGGTGAAGGAAAACATCGTGAAGAAACCTGCATGTGTCTAATTTCATTGAAATTCTGCCACATGTGCATTCCACCAACCCGCATTGGAACAGCGTGGTGGAATATGTTCCAAGCCCTCTCCTTAATGGGAGAGGAGGCCATTAGCCCAGCTGTGGGAAATTTACAGGCTGTTTACTGTATACTTTTTTTTTAAAAGGACTAGATTTCTGTATAATTTTTTCTACGAATGAAATAAACATACTGTTTATCTGCCAGCAAAAGTTATCTTGGACAATTAACTGGAAACTATTGTTATTTTTTTAATGCATAGATGGTAGCCAGTGGTGTGGTAAACAGTCCATCTGATGGTGAGTGGTCGCCACTCACTTCGACATTGGCGCCGTAAGAGATCTTAACACGTTCAGTGCCAGCGACACGCCTAGCGTGTTCATGCGAATTTCTATAGCCACGCCGCGAACACGCTAGGCGTGTTCTAAGAATTTCAGTGATATCTTAAAAACTAGGCTAAATTATTCATTCAAACTAATTGTGTGCAATCTTCAAGCGATAAGCTACTGAGTTTTTAAGTGGCCCGTTAAAAATAATATTTTTTTTTATTTTACAAAAAAATGTCTTTCGTAATGCCGGCGACACGCTAGGCTTGTTCACTTATTAAGGATAATCATAGATTGTCAAACTGTTTTTTCAACAAACCACATTTTATTTATGGCTTATTACCAATTTGTTGAAAATTGAACTAATTTTGTTAGTTTTCTCAAATTTGCGGAACTTTGTTACATTTTTTTTTTGTACAAATATCTATTATTATAAAAATTTATACACCTTTGTAGTATAAATAAAAATTTTAACAAAAAGAAAAACCGACTTCAAACAAAACACTATTTTAAAACAAATTAATATGCACGAAAAAGTAATAAAAATAATTGCGTATTCAACATATTTTTTAGAGTCTTCCTAAGTTAAATGAAATGAAAAATATTAGACTACTTAAAAGTCGATTTACGATTATATAATGTAGTTATAGTTATTGAATCGAATTGATAACCTCCTCCTTTTGGAAGTCGGTTGAAAACTATATAAGCCGTAATTCTGCCATTCCTATTTAATGACAAAGTTTATACTAAATTGTCTTACTTTGTGTTATGTTGATACTGATTATGTATTACAAGTACCTATATGTTAGTTCGATTAATCATTAACTACCACATACATACACCAAATATATAAAATTAAACACTAAATAAGGCTGATTTACCTTAAAAATGTAAACTCATGTCAACTTCAAATTCGTGTTACAAGAATTGAAGTAATGAAACAATAAAACGAGTTTAGCTTACAAGAAGCTTGATTATTTTTTAATTATTTGTTTATTAATTATTACTTATTTAATTGTTCTTTATTATTATATCAAGACATGTGCACCGAATCGATATCCTATGACCTTTGAACATTTCTAGCAACTAATAAGAAAGTGAACGAAACAAGTGAGATAAAAATTGATTTTAGAAATTAATAAGTATGTATTTGAGAAAACAAAAAAAGAAGGTGGATTTTTATGGACACTTTATGAAGCGAAATTTAAACTCTGTTTTAATTTGTATTGAAAGTTCTATTTTATTTTATTTGATTATACCTTGCTACTTTCAAACTGACCCGCGTCCTTTGCAGGGATACAACAGTAGATAACAGGTAACAGTATATATCATGAACAATTTTTTTATTGAAATACGAACTAAATCATAACGCGATAAAAAGTATATATCAAATTCGACACCAATATAAATATGATATGTGGGAATTTATTAAAAAGTTTTACAACCACTGATTACATTATGATGTTTACTTACCATAGAAGCGGTTTTTTGTCATAATTCCAGGATAAAACACTGACAACATTATTCTAAACACCTTAATTATTGCATAACACAAGAAATATTAACTAACAAAGACCGTTTTAACAAAAAAATTATCATTTTTTTGTTCCTGTGCCAGTGGACACGCTACGCTTGTCCATACAATTTATCTAGCGATGCCGGGGACACGCTTAGCGTGTTCGCGGCTTTATGTATGGCGGCATCGCTATGAGCATAGGAAAAATTTAGGTGGCAGTGAACGTGTTAACCGTTGCTCCTATATTGAGACAATCTCAGGAACTGAGATTACCTTGTGCCTTCAAACCAGACCAAATCAATAAAAAGTCTGACGACCTCTGTGGTCGAGTAGTGTGTGCACAGGTTTTCATGGGTACGCCATCCGGGTTCAATACCCGGCCGGAAACGATGTAGAAAAAAATTTCATTAGTTTTCTACGTTGGCTTGGGTCTGGTTGTATGAGGTACCGTCGTTACTTCTGATTTTCCCAAACACAAGTGCTTCAGCTACTTACATTGGGATCAGAGTAATGTATGTGATGTTTGATAATATTTATTATTAAAAAAATAAAATTTCTCCTTTGCAGTAAAGTATCTGATGAGTGGGTGATACCTACAATAGGCTTGCACAAAACCCTACCACCAAGTAAAAAAGACTTAACATCAAAGGGCCCATTTGCCAGACTGGCTACCTAGTTCATAGAAAAAGAAAATGCTTTGATTTTATATTGTTTCTATAAAACTTTTATATTTTGTTTCCAGGTCCGGAGTAACCATTATATGTGAAAGAACTGCTTCATTTCACCGCATGACCGCTGATTGTGATGCTGAGTCGAGTTAAATTATAAGTTAAATGAAATGATTCCCTCATGTCGCAGCTAAAGGTGTTTATCTTATCGTTACATCTTTATTTATTCTTTATTGCACAACAACAACAACAGCCTGTAAATTCCCACTGCTGGGCTAAAGGCCTCCTCTCCCTTTGAGGAGAAGGTTTGGAACATATTCCACCACGCTGTTCCAATGCGGGTTGGTGGAATACACATGTGGCAGAATTTCTATGAAATTTGTCACATGCAGGTTTCCTCACGATGTTTTCCTTCACCGCTGAGCACGAGATGAATTATGAAGGCAAATTAAGCACATGAATCAGCGGTGCTTGCCTGGGTTTGAACCCGCAATCATCGGTTAAGATGCACGCGTTCTAACCACTGGGCCATCTCGACTCTTTATGCACCCAATCTTAAAACTATAAATAACATTTTTGATACACGAAAGTTGCATGAGGTGCAACGGGATGCCTCATCGCTAAGCAGCAATCCCTTCCAGGCGACCTTTGTGTAGAGGATCATATCTCTCTCATCACATCTTTGTGTTTCGCCGCCGGTTTTCCGAACCGATGAGACTCAGGAACCTTCAAGAATAGCGCGTCCTTCCTTAAAGGCCAGCAACACTGCTAGGCGCCGGTTTGTCCATAGGTGGTAGCCACTCTCCATCAGATTCTCTCTTGTTTTATTCCCACCTAGAATATAAAAAATACCAGCGTTTCAGCGCTTCATCTCGTAAATACTGAAATGAAATGTTACTTATAAAGTAGATTTCTTAAAAAGAAATCGTTCTATAGTGATGACGTCTTCCATCAATCGATCAATTTAAATATATTATAATAATATTATCTCAAGGGAGATTTTGTCGACTACGCAGGACATGTTATAGTGCACACAAACAGATGCACTCTTTACTTGATCACTCATAATAAGAAGGGTCGGCAACACTCACACGCCGGACTTAGTTCAGGTGGTTCACCAATGGTTTTACGTGCTATCCGAGGTGCGAGTGCACACACATCCAATATTCAGACTCCGGACTGTTACTGAGATTCGAAAGAAATATCCAAACCCTTTTATCGGCCTGATCGAAGAATTGATGTGTGACTTTATACCTAGCCACTAGACCAATTGAAGATATGTCATTAGTAATAATATTAGTTTATTTATATTGTAATAAGATAACAATGTATAGATGGTTTTATTCTACATAATAAAAGTACATAGTTGTTAAGAGTACATCTGACATTAATTATAAAATTGTATAAAACAACGGTGTTCGGGATCACTACTGTTGAACTATGAGCGTGTCCGAACGAGTTTGCTGTAGTTGACGAAGGAATGTAAAGACAAAATGCACTATTTAAAACTTTGCTATCTAGCTGAGGTAATCGGGAGACTTGTTCTTCGCAGTGTGCACTGTGTCGCTTGTCGCTTGAGTGATGTCAGCGCTAATGTGTTGTTGGTAATGATTTTCTATACTTTTTTTATGTGTGAAGTATTGCTGTAAGTATTGGCTCTACTGGCCTTTACAGCGTCACCTGTCTTTCGGGCGAGAACTAATGTCCCTGCCCTGAGGTTGAGATTAAATCTAAATTAAATCTAAAGTTCGTCCTGAGGGTGTCTCCTATGAGATCGCACCTCGCCTCAGAACGCAGTCGGTGGGGAGTGATTCTAACACTTGAGTGAATTTACTGACGTCTCGGCCGCCTCCGAGACGTCGCATAACTGGCTCCTCGCTGTGGGTGTGTGGTGTGTAGTGTGTTTTTCCCTACAAATGGTTTGTTTGCGATAGTGAGGCTATCGTCTGTGTCGTTCAGGACGTGCATAGGTCGCCTGAGTCTATTCGGAATATTACCTCTGCGAGAGGTGTATCGGCACGATTGAGCAATCAGCGGATTGCTGTGTTCTTTAGCTCTCTCAAAATACGCCGTCGATAGTATTTTGAGATGCTTCGCGATCGAATCGATGTCGAAGTCCTTATGGAGATCTACGTTTCGGATGTACCACGGCGAGTCCGTGGCAATGCGGAGAAATCTATTCTGGATGGTCTGCAATCTTTTGATGTGCGTCGCCTAGATGTGTGTAAAGACAGGGCTCGCGTAGGTCATGATAGGACGAATGCAGGCTTTGTATAGTGTCGTCTTATTTCTAAGGGACATTTTACTTCTAGTAAAGAATCGGAGATAACGCGGGAGCCCTGAGGGAGCTTGTGTGATGCTGACGGCCGGGTTTGTATCCATTTAACAGTGCACGTGTGTGTGAGCGGTCAAGACCCCGTCCCCTCTATGAAGCTCTTAATTGACCAATAGCGTGTGACCAATGGCCGTCTCTTTCACACACCATTTTTACAATAATAATTTCTTATGACTATTTACATAAACTATTAGCTAAACAATTCGTAAACTTATTAACTATTACTATAATTTTAACAAATCATTATATACTCGTAAACAACTATATGTTCTATTTACTATAGTCTCTTACATGCTATTAATTTTATACAACATCGATGGCTGTCTGACAAAGATAGCACCCTGACAAAAGAGGTTCAATATTACTGTATATATTTAGTAGAGTTTCTGTTTTTGGTTCCGTTTCTTGTTATAATTTGTGAATAATATGACTGGTTTGTTGAACAAATACTGTTGTAGGCAGCGTCTTGTATTCTGTTCCAGTTCTTGTGTGTGACAAAACTTCATGATTGGTTGCCTCGCTCTACCTGAATGTACGCTTGAAAGTACGATATAATAAAGCAGCTCCATATAAAAAAAATGTAAAAAGAGGTCGATTATGACTTTATTCTCTAAACGTGCGGATAATGCCTGTAAGTTAAAAGGACTACTTAGTTAATAGTATCGTCAAATGAAGCGACGAATATATAATTATTAAAATATTCAAAAATATCGCTTAAGATTTTTTTATATGCAAATTAAGATTCTGGTAAGTTTGAATTGACTTTCGTCTTAATAAAAGTTCCTTTGATTTGTTGATGGTATTCGTGTGGCTTGTGACACATCATTGAAACTGTGTGTTGTTTGATCTTGTCCTTTTTATATATCTGTTCTTTAAATCATGTCACCTGAGAGGTAACAGTACTTTGGCAAAGTCAGCACTATACGTCTGAATCTGTAATAGAGGAGGCCTTCAGCTTACGTGTCTCTGACTGATTGCCATTTGGAAATTTAATACTAACTCTTTCAATGTCGTAAAAAGGAAAAGATCTGTCATGTGGATATGTCTGTATTTAGGGACTGTTCGTTCTCGTTTGATTCTAATATTGTATGTAAGGTACTGCCATTTTGTTACGGCAGATGTGTCCTTCAGGTGTTCGTCGTTTTGCTTTGTGTTGTCAGTGTTTAAATTCATAATAATTTATTCATTTATTAAACAAACAAATAGCAATCATAATCAACAAAAATCAATCAAGTTTCTATAAACAGCTAACACTTTGAAGTGAAATAGAAAGAGAAGAAAACCTCAATACAACAAATAATAAGAAGTATTCACTTCTAACCTCTTCTACAAGAGTGTCTGAAGTTAACAGCTCTCGTGTAAACAGTCGTCTTTCTATTGTTTTATCTATGGAAAGTCAAAATACTTAATCTTTTTAGTTACTCCATACCTTCGAAATTACACTGTATATTATTCATAATTCGTGTTCAAAATGAGATCCCCTATTTCGTATACAAATATGCATTCTTTTTCTTAATTCACTTTTTACTACAACACTACTCAAGCTATGTCGAATAGAATTTGCAGCATTCATTATTCTTGTTTTGAGTTCTTCAATTGTTTGTACCTACTGATGAAACATCATAAACCAGGGTTTTCGTATGCCCCCAGACATAATAGTCCATCGGAGTCAAATCTGGACTTTTCGCTGGCCATGGGATTGGTCCTCCTCTGCCAATCCATCTATTACGACAATTGCTGTCTAGCAACTGTCTTACGGACATTCGAAAGTGTGCGGGGCAACCATCATGCTGGAATATAATTCTCTGCCTAAGTTTCAGCGAAACATTTTCGATGCAGGATTTCTCTAAGCAAGCTTTCATAACTTTCACTATTTAAGTTATCAGGTAGGAAATGTGGCCCAATAAGATTATCATTGATAATCCCCATCCCGACGTTTACCTAGAAACGTCTTTGTGAACCGCTTAATCGCTTTTTGTACGGCTTTCCCTGTTCTTTTTGAGAACAATATCGAATATTGTGGTAGTTAGTAATACCATCTTTGTCAAACTTTGACTCGTCTGTCCATAAAATTTTGCTCAAAAAATTGGGATTTTCTGCATCACAGTGTAGCATAAATCGGCAAAAATCTAAACGTCTTGCAGGATCTCCTTCTTCAATCACGTGTACGGGTGTGTAATGATAGGGATACAATCCATCCGCGTGGACAGTAAACCAGACTCCATTGAGATACGCCCAGTCGGTTTGCCACAATATTGGTGGCAACTTTAGGGTCCTCACGAAAATGACGAATAATTACATCTTCTTCATCTGGAGAACGGACACGAGGGCGTCCGGAATTAGATTGTCTCCTTTGCACGCAACCAGTTTCTCTAATTCGACGATACACACCAATAAAGACACTATTGACAGGTGTCCGGCAATCCGGAAATCGACGATTATACTCACGACGAGCAGCTGCGGCGTCATCGTTACAATATCCATAGCAAAATAAGATGTCAGCGTATTCCTCATTAGAGTACGATACTCATTAGAGTTGTAGTATACTTTCCTCATTAGAGTAGTATACCCGATATCGACAGTAACGTCCGTCGATATCGATCGGGTGGTATCTATTGCTTATGTTATGCAAAACACTACACGCAGTAACTATTTCTGCACAGTCCACGTCCACAAGGCTGCCTTCACAGTCCCATCTCCTATGACTGCGCTCTGGAAGACTCTTGCACCACGGTATTCCTTCATTCTTCTCACGCCACCCACATATGGCTCCTGGACCAACGCAAATGCGATTTTGTGTCCACTGGCCTCAATCATGAGTTCGTTGGTTGCCAGTTCCTTACGCTGGAGGTTAGCTTGGGCGACTGCATATTTCCTGATGAGGTTGATCTGTTGGTTTGTCCGTACCCAAGGCACATGGAGTATTGCACTAGTAGCGATTGATCCAAAGTTCTTATCTTTTGCATGTCTATATGCAACTTGCCCGTTTGTAGTGTTCTGTTATGAATAACCGGAGAGACCCTGAGCACAACGTGTCTAGTGTGTGGGTACCTTGTTTTTTTTAAATATTTTATTTCCACTCTATCATCCGATTTATTGAGGTTGTGGAACTTGTTCTGATTTCTCAGTGCCGTGAGAATGTCCTCCTCACTGTGCACGGTGAGAACATTTTTCAGTATCAGCATGGGGTCTTGGTTTTTTACCTCTTCCACGTGTATGTGTTCCTCCACACACCTCAGCCGTTCCTTTAATTTGTCCCTTTCATCTTTGGTCTTGCAGCCCACTATTTGCACAGACATCTCCATCTATCTTATATCTGTCCATATATCTTAAGGCAATCTAAAGTATTTTCTACAACTACCCGGCTTTTAGTGTTTAACTTATTATAAGTTTCCTCGTCAGATCCCGGTGCCGGATTACTGTAAGATGTCATAAACTTTGGTCGTTGAGGATTTCCAGAGTCACCTACAAATTACTATTTACTAGTAGTCGCCCGCGGCGTCGCTCGCGGCGTCGCTCGCGGCGTCGCTCGCGTTTAAGGGTGTTAGAACTATGTCCTTTCTTGGAATTCAAGTTTGCTTCATACCAAATTTCTTCAAATTCAGATTAGCGATATGATTATGAAGTATAGACATATAGACAAAGTTACTTTCACCTATAAACCTAGTAACCTAAACAAGGTCACGATTCCGATGCAAATTTTCATTTGTTTATTCGGCTGTTCTCTCAAACAAAAGCATGGCTCCTCCAAATTTAAGGTTGATGCTTAGGATTCTACCATTATAATGTTTTAGATTTTGGAGATTATTACACATTGAAATAAAACTAGTTTTAAAGGATTTAAATCGCGTGTATTAATTATTTTAATCATCCCGACGTTTCGAGCACTCTACAGCGTTCGTGGTCACGGATAGACTGAGGTCTGTTTGTCTATTTGAAGTACAAAAGAAATATTATTTAGGTACAACTACCGCCAACGATTTCTTAATTGGTATCTTGAGTAACGTTCCGTTTGCACGCAGTAGGCACTAACTGTATCTTTAGGTCTTGCAGTCTGTTGGATTTGGGATTTTAAAATTTTTAATAAGTAGATCCCAGGTGTTTCCCAAGTCTCCAACCATCTTCTCTATTGAAGTTCGGATGTTTTTGAATTTCAATAGCCTCACGTATCATTCTAGGAATGAATCTGTGTTCTCTAGCGAGGATCTGTGGTTTTTCAAATCAAATTAAAGGTTAGATTTATCCAGAGAATGTTCACAGATTGCAGACTTTGAAGAACGCCTATTTTTGACATCTCCTATATGTTCCTTGACCCTAGTACCGATACTTCTCTTTGTTTGGCCTATGTAAGATAAACCACACTCACATTCGAGTTTATATACTCCCGCAGTTTGTAAAGGAATATTACTCTTGATAGGTCTCAAGAACTGTCTCACTTTCTTATGAGGCTTGTAAATGTTTTAATCGAAGCTTCAAGATTTTGCCAATCCTGTCTGTAACTCCCTTCACATATGGTAGAAATGCAGGTTGTCGCTCAACTGTGGGTGGCTTGATACGGCTTCTGTGATGCTGGCGAGGCACGGGCAGCTTGTTCTGGTGGAGTGCAAGCCTGACCTGACGTAGCTCGTCCTCTAGGTGTTCAGCATCGCAGAGATGGTGGGCTCTCTGAAACAAAGGTTTGCCAACGGTAGCTAATAAGGATGTCAAGGAAAGCTAAAGAATTATTTGCCTCTAATTCCATAGTAAATTGAATGTTTTTATTTATAGAATTAAGATGTTCTAAAAATGCAGATGTCAGGTCACTTGGTAGTATTGTGAAAGTGTCATCTACGTACCGTTTATAAAACCTAGGTGTTATTGGTCCGGAGCGACGAGCCCTCTCCTCCAGGTCTTCCATGAATAAATCGGCGACCACGGGGGCATAATGGAGAACCCACGGCTACTCCGTCAACTTGTACACAGAATTCATCATTCCACAATAAATAATCAGATGTGAGGCAGTGATGTAACAGCTCTGCATATTCAATAGGCATGTAGCTTTTCGATGCAGTCTTGTATGGGTAAGCTGGTAAACAATGACTGGACATCAAAACTAACCATTGTCTCATTGTTGGTTAATTTAAGGGAGCTTTCCAGTGTGACGGCCCGAAAAATCGCTGTTTTTCGCGATTTTTTTTTAAAGAAAAAATAATCTAATCGGTCTGGTTTTTTTTTGTATATTAATTGGTTATTAAAGAACACAAAACAATTTTTTAAAGATCGATTTAATTATTTATTAATATCTATAAAAATTATGGAAAAATTGTTGCAGAAAATGCACTTCGATGCGGTGTCCACGATGGGGGTCACAATTTTGGTCTGAAACAAAAAAAACAAAAAGATTATTGATCGGTATATAATTTCGTGGCTTTCGTGCTATGGAGGCTTTTTTTTTTTTGCAAAAATGACGCCGGTTTGAACAAAAAGTATCGATTTTAGCATTTTTTTTGGGCAGTTTTTTTTACAAAAAAATAGGAAGATGTCAAAAAAAAAAGAAGCTTCCATAGCACGATAAACAATGACGTTAAGAATATTGTGTGAAAAATTCAACTCGATAGCTTTAAAACTCTGCCCTCCAAGTTGGACACCGTTTTGAAAAATGCTGTTTCGAGAAAAACGCGTTTAAAGTTTGAATTGAGAAAATTTTAGGTAAATTGTTTACTTACGGTCAATCAGCGATGCCAGGTCCATAAAGTATCCTTTCTGCTTCTTCGAAAAGATCGTGCTGCATTGATTGTTCACTGCGACGAGCTGTCCTCGCCTCTTTACTATCCAAGGACGTCCGGCGGTTCGCTTGCGTGATCCGCGCATCTTTGTACTTCGCGGCGAAATCTGTGGCGCTCGGCCCTATCGTGCATCCCATCGTCTCCAAAATTTTTAAAATGGGATCGTAACCTTCATTGAAGGTGCACACAGCACACTGTGCAGCGATTTCTACGATCTGCTTGCCGCAGAATACATGCTTCGGGGCTAGTTGCCACACACAGTGATTAAAACTCTCGTTATTGTTTTGCGTGTTCGCGCCCGTACATCGTTCTAAGAGATCGTCTGATGTTAGATCGTCGTAAATCGGCTTCAAAACTTGCTGCACATCTTCGTCGAGTGCTGGTGGATGGATGTACTCCTCTCCTCTGGCCTCGGCCTTGCGCCATTCGCACCACGAATCTTCTCCCGGAGGGCAATACTCATGCTGAGGATTTTCGTCAGTAGAGCTTTTGTGATAAAATGTAGCCCATATGGCTTTCCTCATATTTTCCACGGAATTGGAGTTTCGACGAACTGCCAAGCCATAATATTCGGAGAGATTTGTCAATAATTTTAACGTCAATTGCGCTCTTTTCGGTTCAACAGCAGTTTTTTTTGTTTGATTTTTTGTAGTTTTCGGAGTACTCGAACGAGATCCTTTTTTTTTCGGTTCACTCTCCATTGCTTTGTCTTCGATTTGCTTTTTGGCTTTTTTTAGTTGAACTAACCTTTTTCTTGCTTCGTTTCCCCTTTTATATACGCGCTTTTTCACGTGCAAAACGCAATCTGCAGGATTTTCACGATTCCATAATAGGTGTTATTGTTGAAGTTTGCAGTTAAATCCATCAAGGCGATAAAATTTCTAATGCCATTTATGCCGATGCCGACCATTCGCATGACAAAGCAGAAACGACGATTGATTTCATACGCGTTTTTTATCAAAGGACAAGAATTTATCTCGGCCGGATCTGGACACGAACACTGAACACAAATTTTAAAACCCAATCCGCGAATCGATTTTTTAAAAAACTTCACGTCGCTATTACACTTTTTGCACTTCAACAGTTCCTGAAGAGCGCCGAAAACCAAAAAGAACTCCAAAATCACGTAGCTAAACGTTTGATCGATTCGGACTTCAAACTCTGGACTCTTTTTCGAGATTTTTGCTGCCGAAGTGCTCGCAAACGTTATATCTGTTTCGATATCATGTCGATTTGTTCCCTTGAAGCCCGCGGATCTTTTTCTTTCATTTCGCGGATGTCCGCTCCTCGAGCCTTTTCTATCCTGCCACGCACATTGCTTTTTCGTTGGTCTATCCATTTTGAATGTCGAAACTAAACTGAGAGACTAACCGGACTCACGTTGGAACACGTTGGAAGGGACACGAGCAGGTAGAAACGAGACAATAGAAATAACGGTCGCACGGGCCGACGCCCGACGCGCCAGCTGTTCGACGCGCTCCGTTGCCTGCTTCCAAGAAATGCTGTACAGTAACCGGAATAATCTGAATTTCGGCATGAAAATTTTAGGGAATACTCGGAAGAGTGTATACTATCCGATAAATAAAAAAAATCGATTTTTTGAAAATTTCACACTGGAAAGCTCCCTTAAGGTCTTTGATTTCACCAACAAACTAGTAAGAATCCTTGACATACGCCGCAGTGTGTCCTCGGAGGGGTGATAATATCCTTGCTATGTATTGAGCCAATCTACGCCGTGGCCAAAAGTATGGAGCACCCCCAATATATTTCAATTTTATTATGAAGGCTCATTCGGAAGTAAATGAAACAATTATATAAGTTTAATATGGTGTTTATTATTACAAAAAAATACTATTTAGTTGGCCCACCCCTGGCCTTAATCACAGCAGTAATTCTTGCAGGTAGCGACGTAACTAGTTTTTTACAGTCTTCGGTGCTTATATTGTTCCACTCTTCACGTAAACGCCTTTTCAAGTCTTCTTTGGTGTGTGTTTTGCAGTCGATACCACGCATTGGGGGTTGAATTCTTCGCCCACGCGACGCACGTAGGTGATACCAGGGGTATCAAATACCTGAAATTAATCGTAAACAAGATAGTTAATAAATTAGGAAACATAGAATCGGTTAATTATTATTTTAATTTATTTTGTTTTATCTATATTGTATACAATATTATCTGACTTACCTCAAAGTTTGATTCGTCGAACCATATGATATTTGACCAGTCTTCTTTCGTAAAATATTGATATTTTAGGGCCCAGGCGTAGCGGGCTCTTTTGTTATTGTCCGAGAGCCATGGCTTCTTCCTGGCTTTGCAGCCTTTAAGGCCAGCTTCCTGAAGCCTTCTGCGAGTTGTTCTGGCAGATCTGTTGATATTGTTTTATTGACTTCCGTTGATAGTTCAGCAGCAAGCTCAGAAGTTTTTTTTCTATTTTTTAAAGATTCCCTTACTTTCGGTCTTCTCGGTCAGTGGTGATGCGTTTACGGCCTGGTTTGGGCCTGCTAAGGTGTGAGCCGGTAGCGACGAATCGTTCAATAGCTAATTGCACAGCTCGACGCGAGTATTTCACGGTTTTAGATATTTGAACTTGTGATTTGCCTTGCTCATGCAAAACTTGAATTTGCACTCGTTGTTCCAGAGTAAGTTCATTCTTTTTAGGCATTTTGGAATAATATTAAATAATGTTAACACAAAATAACAGCAAGAGAGCACTAAGTCACAGCGTGTAATTTCTCTTGATGTTTTGATAGTAACGCGGATGTATTTTTAAGAATATTATTTGTAGGGTCTTTAGTTACTTTTTTATAAGTTTTTACATCCGATAAAATCGCGGATATTTTCTGGTTATAATATAATCACACGTATCCATCACAACGGTCGCGTTTCCCTTATCTGCAGTTCTTCAGTGCAATAGATTAATCACGAGTAAGGTTTCTTTTCGGTGGCCGGCTTCGACGTAAAACACTCGAAATATCCTGTCGGATAGCTTGCGAGTCTTCCTTTGTGATGTTATTTTTGAAAAGACACTCCCTCCACATTGCAAATAATGTCGTCAAACGGTATTTTGAATGGAGCCGGTGCAAAATTCGAGATGATAAAAATAATTAATATACCTATTGCTATTTAAAAATACATTCCGTCTTTAAATATATCTTTGTCTCCACACATGGTGATGATCAGCTTCCTCAGCCTTTGTAGCCAGTCGTATTGCTTAATATTGCCTTCCAGACATTATGCTGATTTTCGAATGAAATCTCACCAAAAATAAATAAATAAAGCTCTTAATCGATAAGAAATTAACGATAACATCAATTCACGTGCCTGAATCTGTCAAGTGTATTATTTTGACTTCAAAGTCGATAAAGTTAATATAACAAATATTCGTACTACCGATTTTGGTTCCTCTGCGTTTTACCTTTGAGGCGAGTGTTAACCTCTCTCTGCAGGTCCCAGAATGTCTCTTAATATTATCTATAGTCAGGTAGGCGTCGTTGGGTCTGCTCGCCGACCGTTTGCATTGAACGTCGCTAAAGTTAGCGATCAGGGTTCGATTCTGCTCTTAAATGACGCCATTAATGCATCATTTGAGTGGGGACTTGATAGCGCCATATGGCGTCGATAAGGCCTGCGTGTTCACAGGCCGCCTGAATCCTGGCCTGCGGATCATGTTGCGCTGAGCGCAGCTTGCCTGCCAGGGTATTTAACTCCATTGGATTGAAAACAAATGCGCGCGGAGTGCCCGTACATTTGGCAACGGTGACATTGCCCCGGGGCACCCCGGTTGCGGGGGACTTCTATTCGGATGCCAGACAGGTGGCCAACCGATTTAATGTTGAAGATTTTCTTCCCTTCCGGGGAGAGGTCTAAGACAACGAGCACTAGCTCGTAGGGGCGTTTAGATTGCGCGTGGTACATCCTGTGTACCTCGCGCGCTGGCAGGTCTTGGTCCTTGAGGCTCTCCATGATGAACTCATTGCTGAGTTCGCAAGGGAGCCCCTTGATGACCACTCGCAGTTGCTTCTCGTCTTCGAGAGCGTACGAGTGGTAGCCGATATTGTTGCTCCGCAGGAAGGCGGTCAGGCCCCTGTGTTCCGCGGAGGTCGGGACAGTTACTTTTATTCCTTGCGCGGTGGTGCACGCGTGAGTATAATGGATACGCTTCTGCGTAATCATAAGGGAGATATGCTCCCAGGCACTCTTGTCCTGTACGAATATAGGGGGCGGGGCCTTCACTCGAGGCTCCTCGTTAGCTTGGGACCCAGGGGGTGAAGTCGACTCTTCGCGGGGAGTCGGGGCAACGGTCGGACGCTTCGGAGCTTCCGATTGGCGGGGCGCCACGCTTGGCTCCTCCCTCTCCGGGCGGACTGCCTTAGTGGGCGGTGCCCGCTTGGATGGGGGCGTGGTTTTAAGCGCAGACGCTTTGCGCTTGGATGATTTGGATGTGACGGGTTCGAACCCGTCATCATCAGTTTCCATGGATGCTTTATCGAAATAGGTATTTAACCGATATTTCTTTCATCACTTTCGTGATGGAGTCGACTCCTAGGTCTCTTTGCAGATCGACGTTGCGCATGTAGAACGGGCAACCGGTCATCATACGCAAGCTTCGATTCTGTACGGCCTGTAGTCGGACTATGTTATGATCGCTAGTGTGTGCGAATGCTACACTAGCGTAAGTGAGGATGGGACGGATGCATGCTTTGTATAGTGTCTACCTTATGTCTAAGGGACAGCTTACTACGCTTGCATAGCATCGGATATAGTCTGCTTAGAACAAAGAGTGCTTTGTTCCTTGTGTTCGTGATATGAGGTGTAAAAGTTAGCTTCCGATCAAGTGTGACGCCTAAGTATTTGACTACTCGACGCCAGGGAATAGGCTTGTCGTTTAAGGTTATTGACCCCGGGCGAGCACGCCCGGTGTCAATGAATCTATTACCTCGATGAAAGTAGACAGCGGTACTTTTATCGGGATTGATTTCAATCCGCCACATTCGGAACCAAGCGCTTAGAGCGTTGATCGCCGACTGTAAGCGGGAAGTGATAATTTTCGTCGATAAGGCGGACGTATACAGAGCTGTATCGTCCGCGAATAATGATAACTCTGTATTCTTGTGTTTCGGTATATCCGAAGTGTACAGCGAATACAGAGTGGGAGAGAGCACTGAGCCTTGAGGGACTCCGGCTCGGAGGGGGCGGGCGGAGGACAGAGTGCCTTCCACCCGGTAGCGAAACGTACGATTCGATAGATAATCGTGTATTAATCGTACGAGTCTGTCGGGGATGCCTAGCATATGTAGCTTGTATATAAGCCCGTTATGCCAGACTTTGTCAAAAGCTTTCGCTACATCGAGAAAGAGGGCGCCTGTGTGTCTCTGATTCACACGGCGGGAGAGGCCTTTGAGTATGTGCTCCGTTACGCGGAGCACGGCGTGTGTACTCGAGTGTCCGGCTCGAAAGCCGAACTGCTCGTGCGAATAAAGGTTATTGACCTCTAACACTACTTTGAGACGGGCTAGTATAAGCCTTTCATATATTTTACCCAACGAGTTTATTAAACTGATGGGTCGGTAGCTCGAGGGGAGATTCCTCGGTTTACGGGGCTTGTGTATACCCACGACGATGGCTTCCTTCCACTGATCGGGGAAGGAACAACCCGCCATGAGAGCGTTGAAAATTGCTACTAATAAGCAAAGAATCTGAGCAGGTAAGTATTTAATTACCTTGTTAGAGATGCGATCCGGTCCAGGGGACTTTTCGCATGTAGATCGTGCACTATCTTTTTCACCTCATCTACCGTGGTCGGGGTGAGGGGATCGTCACTAAGGGGGCGATTGAGTAGCTGTGTTACCGTCGAGTCAACTTTCGCATGGTGCTCGGGGTCACAGGGGAGTGAGCTAGGGGAACATTGGTTCTCGATGTTGCTAGCTAAGCACTCGGCCTTATCGCAGTCTTCAAATGCAACTGTGTTGTCGGGTCGGATCAAGGGTGGTAAGTCCGATACCGTATCGATTTTAAAAGTTTTTGAAAGGGACCAGTAAGCTAAGTGAGACGGTGTTAGCTCACTTAGATGTCTGTTCCATCGCGTGCCTCCGAACTCTGCAACTCGGGTTCTAACCTTTCGATGCAGGTCCCAGAGTCGTTTTTTGTTCGCGTACGAAGGGCAAGAGTCATGGGCTCTATTAGCCGCGTTACGTCGGTTAATTAAATCTCTTAGTGACCTAGGGAGCTCCCAGCGACCGTCTGGTTGCACGGGTATCTCCCTAGTACTATTGTCTATCGCGTCGCGGATATATTGAGTTACTATAGCCGTCGCCGACTTAGCATCATCTACCGTGTCTATGACGTCTGGTATCGAATCTAACGCGGGCGAATCGATTGGAATTGCTCTGAGAGTTTTTTCCAATCGATAATCGACTTAGTTTGTATATTACGCGTGGGATCAGGTCCTAGTTGTATCATAACTGGTCTATGATCCGAGTCTAACTCGGGTATGGTATGTATGGAGCGCAAGCGGAGCGCCACATTATTAAAAATAGCAATGTCTAAAACATCTGCTCTGTCGCGATCGTTACTATTTAGGAACGGAAAGCGAGTCGGGGTTGTAGGGGCTAAAATTTCAAAATTAAATTTAGAGAGGGCGGTCAGACCATCTAGTATGGTACCGTTTCTATTGACTACTCTGGAGTGCCACCTTGGGTGCTTACAGTTTAGGTCTCCGGCCAGAATGACCGAATCACCCATTGAAAGGAGCGCGCTAATGTCGCTTTCTAACAATAATTTAGTCGGAGAGAGATATACCGAGGCGATAATGATCGGTTGATGACCGGTCATTGCCACCTGACATACAGACGCTTCGATGTTGCTAAGCGGCGGCGGGTCCATAGGGGTGCAATGTAGCGACCTCCTATAATAAATAAGCATGCCCCCGAGGGCAGTGACCCTATCGTTACGAACGATTTTATAATTAGCGATTTTCGGATCGCGTATGCTCGGTTTTAAAAAGGACTCTTGCACTAAAAGGAAGTCGGTTTGATGCGCGGTTACGAAATCGCGAACTTGCGAATCGAGCGGGGTTTGAGCCTACCTGCTGGGACTGCCATTAATAAAGCAGTTGGGAGGGGACTGAGTAACGCCATATGGCGTCGATGAGCCCGGCGTGTTCGACTGTCGCTTGCAGTCGCGCCTGGGGGCTATTATTAGCAGCTCGCAGTTTACCTGCGAGTGCTCTGAGTTCGTTAGGGTTGAAAGCCCCTACGAAGTCGCAGACGAGTTTAAGGTCGTCTGCGATGCTGCCGCTGTGTACAGCGGGGGCGGATGGGGCCTTAGGGGCCTTGGGGGCCTGCTGAGGCCTGGGGGTCGGCGCCTGCTGTGGTGCAGTTTTCTGCACCATAGGCAGGGGCTTGTCCCAGGCGTTGACAAGGGGTAGGGGTGCGGGGGTAGGCGGGGTCTTAGTCGCCTGCGCGGGTTGCGCGGGCGCTCGCCTCGCCTGGGGCCTACCGCTGACCCTACGTCGAGGTGCTCTGGAGCAGCCTCGGTAGTTGGCCGGGTGTGTCTGACACAAGACACATTCCGGCGGTACTTCCGGATTGCACTCCTTGCGCAGGGAAGTCCTTCGTACCGTGGTCTCCTAGGCACTTGACGCACCTAGGCCGGGCGGAGTGTCCGTAGAGCTGACAGCGATGACACTGTCCCGGTGCGCCTCTGTTGCGAGGCACTTCGACGGCTACACCCGAGAGGTGGCCGACGGATCGAATATTAAAAATTTTCTTGGCCTCTGGAGAGAGGTCAAGGACGACAAGTACGAGGTCGAGCGCCTTCTTAGTGGTCGCGTTGTACATACGATGTACTTCGCGCACCGGAAGGTTATCTGCCTTAAGCTCGCCGAGGATGAACTCAGTGCTGAGTTCCCTCGGGAGTCCGCGTATTACTACGCGCAGCTGCCTCTCCTCTTCGAGGGCGTAGGAGTGAAAGCCGATGTTCCTGGCTCTCAGGTGTGCGGTCAGACGCCTATGGTCGTCTGACGTGGGCACTTGGACCTTGATACCTTGTGCGGTATTCTTAGCCTTAGTGTATCGGATTCTCTTTGCAGAGATCTCCGAAGAAACGTTCTCCCAGGCTGCCTTGTCCTGGATGAAGACCGGGGGCGGCGCCTTGAGGCGGCGTTCCGCGCGGGAGGCAGCGTCAGCTGTTTGGCTGGCCGGCTGTTGAGCTGGCTGCCTAGCTGGCTCGCTGCTGGGCGCGGACACACCCGTTGCGGGTGTCGGCCTGGGCGGGGTGGGGGTGCTAGGGCGCAGGGGGGAGCGTGACTTGCTCCTCTCCTGCTGAACCCTCTTAGGAGGGGGAGATACCTTGCGGGAGGCTGCCTTCCGCTTGGTTCTTTTTTTCTTATTTGAGACGGTTTTAAAGCCGTCTGAAATGTCAGAGTCGGAAGAGCCTACCTCCATCTCCTGGGATGAGAGGTAGGGGGAGTCCGGTCTCGGGTCCGGGGAGGCCGGTTGGTCCAGGTGGACCACGGGTGCGGCTTGCTGGGCATAGCCTGCCAGGATCTCAGGGTGATGAGCCCTGAGATAGGCCAGGAGGCCCTCAAGCGGGTGTGGGGTGGTATCGGCCATGGTGGCCGCGGGGGCTTTTAACGTCTCCCTGCCCAGGGCAGGGACTTGTGTATAAATGTAGCCCTAAATGAATTTAGTTTGGCTCTGTTACGGTGATAACAGAGGTGTGTGCCTAGTCCTAACAAAAAAGGAATGTAACACTGGTACTTAGGATAGGGCTATGGTGCCAGCTCCGCGCTGTTTGGTCTCCCGCTTGTAAATTGGGCAGGCCGTGTTATTTGCGGTATGTGCGTCTCCGCAGTTGGCGCACGTCGGTATATCTCCTGAGTTGGGCTGCTCTGCGATCTCCATGCTGTGCACAGAAAAAGAGCAGGTGGCTGAGACTAACACGATATGCTGTTTTTTTTTTCGAACTGAGTACTGCTGTTGGCCCTATTGGCCTTTACAGCGTCACCGGACGAGGTAGGCGAGCTAAACTACTCAAGCGTAATGATGGGAGTCCACTGAAGGGCTCAGAATACGCGCATCCTAAGGGTGCCTCCTGTGAGGCCGGACCTCGGCTTAGGACGCCGTCGACTGCAGGGAGGAATGACGTGTGCATTCAACGGCGACTCCGCCGGCGGGGTCGGTGTGTGTTGTATGTACCTATTTGAGTAGAGTTGTCGGCAGTGACTCTGTCGACGGGATCGTGTAGGACGTGCTTAGGATAGAATAGGTAATTACAAGGGGCTGTACTTGCTCGCAGTGGATATCAGGGAGTTAGAATGCTGCGACGCTTTGTTGAAATATCGGATTGAAGGATATGTACCCTACCTATACCCGTTGGCCGGGTTGTGCGCATGAGCGCGCAAAACCCCGACCCCACTATCCAGGCAATATTTGTTCAGCCAATAGCGTGTGGCTACTGTCTATCTCTTTCTAATTATACAAATTTTACTTATTCTATTACACACCATACTGACGATATATTCATATCAATACAAACGATTGTGACACGAATACAAACTATTACTTATAACTACATACCAAACTATTTGCACACTACTAGCAGTTAAGACGAAGATAGACCCGAACAATATTAAAAATAATTTTATTTCATTCTGATGTACAGTCGGGGTAAGCAAAGGTTCGTCACCTTAAGATCCATTTTCGTGTGCGCAGTATGAGCGATAAACTGCTTTACTGATCGAGAATGACATATTGCGTCGCAATGGTTTGATGTTTAGATTCAAAAGGCACTAAAGTGTTTAAGACTTGATAAAGGAATGAATTTGAAAATAGACGAAGGTTTTCTTACTCAGACTGTACAATAGGATCAAATATATCATAAGCTTACAATGCAGTTCTATGTCGTTTACGTATAAGAGGCAGGTTCATTGTTTCCGTTTTCAGATAAATGTTAAATACAAATGTATTCATGTCACATTAAGAAATACGTCACTATGACGGCACGGTGTGCTGTATAATAATTGGTTTAAATTATAAATATATTTATTTTGTGCTTCTGTTAGAAATTTACAGTATGATGAAAACACAAAGAATAAATTTAAATTTAGAATTTTTAGTAATGTCAAACTTATGTCTGAATAAAACAACACTCGTTTTCAAAACAGAAACTTTATTAATTTTATTACTATTCTTATATAATTTTCTTTAAATTTTTTAGAATTTAATGAACTACATTATAAGAACTATATAAATGTTTAAAAATTATACAATCTCAATTAATTCTAAGATAAAAAAATTGTATCTGATAAGCTGTCTCCTTTTAAATTTATAATATAACAATTTTCATTACATTTAATTTGTTTTATTCTATTTCCCATTTCTGTGTATGGTAGCCCTAGACTACAAATATTAAGTATTAATAGTATTCTTTGCTTAAATTATTGCTTATCGCTTGGCCTACCTTGTCCGAGTATGTACTATAATACATGTATGTATTATAAGTATATTTTAATTTTATTTTAATTCTGACTCTGCCTATTTTGTGTCATCGAATATAAGAAGTGGCATAAAAGTGTGAGCAGACTGACAATTACAATTTATGTGCTGACTAGTTGTCGCCCGCGACTTTGCTCGAGTTTAAGGTTGGATGTCACGTGTGAGGCAAAAAACGTAGCCTTTGTCCGTCCTTGCAGTTTGTTTCACACCAGATATCATCAAATTCGGTTCATTGGTTTGGTCATGAAAGGTACATTATTATAAATATAGTTTTGCGAGTCGAGATGGCCCAGTGGCTAGAACGCGTGCATCTTAACCGATGATTGCGGGTTCAAACCCAGGCAAGCACCGCTGATTCATGTGCTTAATTTGTCTTTATAATTCATCTCGTGCTCAGCGGTGAAGGAAAACATCGTGAGGAAACCTGCATGTGTCTAATTTCATCGAAATTCTGCCACATGTGCATTCCACCAACCCGCATTGGAACAGCGTGGTGGAATATGTTCCAAGCCCTCTCCTTAATGGAAGAGGAGTCCTTATCTCAACAGTGGGAAATTTACAGGCTGTTACTTTATTTTACTTTAACAAAAAATGTGTACGGTATCAATAAAACTAAAAGTTGAACAAAGAAACTTGTTTATTATTATATCCAACTATTTTAACAGTTATATCTAATTTCTACTAAGGATTTCCAGAACTAAAATCTATCAAATAAATCTTAATTCATGTTTATGAATGAGCGGTCTTCCTGCTTGGAAGCTGGTCTAGAAATGTTGAGAGAGTTTCAAAAGCGACTTGCAAATTTAACATCATCAGCCTGAAAAGATAAAAAAACGTCGCCATATTTTAATGACAATATTCATACTACAACTAGTTTTCGTAGACTTCGAAACGCATATAAAATAACGCTTGAATGAAATAGAATTAAAAGCACCAATAGCGTCTAGAGCTCATATGGATTCAGGAAAAACTACTTTGATTGTTTCTCGTGAATGGCGATTAAAGAGAATGGTTGTTTTCTTGATTTTTCTTTAATTCACGATAATAAACAAAAAAACCAAGTTAATAAATAGCAATATTTGAAATTAAGTTTATTTGCATTCTTGGAGCAACAGACTCTCTTCGAAATGTTTTTAACAATGTAGGAATACTCACTGTTGCGTCACAATATATTTAAAACAATATTAGGTGTATTTATAGTGACATTGGTCACTTTGATAAAATCAGTGATAATCAATCATTATGTTTACAAGATGCAAGGAAAAGCTTATAACGCCATGTTTCCAACTTTTCAAAGTCAATAAAACTTTCTTGGAGCAAGATATCCATTTTTAATTCCACAGATATTTTTAACTTCGCCGATATATAAATTCAAATCATTTTTAAAAAATGCAGCGGTAAAGAATGCATATTATTTAATACAGACACGTGGAAATAATATTTCGTCGGTGCTTTCAATAATTGCTATGTATTTATATTTATATAATATTATTAACAGGAGTCAAAATAATTAATTGGCTCTGAAAATCTTTAGTCTTCAAATAATTATTCTTACCATAACAACATAGATATATATAGATATACATAATTGTGGATCACTTTTAGGTATATAAGTTTAAAAACAACGCTTAAATTAAATTAAATATACACATACACATATATATAATACAAGTTATGTACGGGTTATTTTTTACAAGGAAAATTTTACCCTTGATATAAATAAAAAAGCTAACATTTATTAAAAAGTAAAGCCGTAATACAATTTTAGAGCTTTATTTAAAAAAAAATACAAATGAAAAATTAACTATTAACGATTCAAAATTTTAATGTTGCATAAATTATACTATTTACATTTCCTTACATAAAGCAATTGTTACAGAAAAATACTATTAGACATAAATTGAACCTCATAATACAAACAATGTCGCATGCTAACTGTGTAAAAATTGATAATCACAATTATAAAATAAATTTAATTGACATTCATAATTTAATAAACTTTAAATAAATGAGAGGGATAAATTATAACTTTTTTATAGGAGAGACATAGCAAATCTGCTATATTATTATATTTTTACTAAATCAACCAATTGTTTGGTTGACCAGACCACTGCTTCCATTGAGCGCGCAATAAAACATTATCAAGTAATAGTTTGGAAAGTGTTCCAAATAATTTAAATTAAATTTTAAGACAATAGAGGTAGTCTCTGGCTCAATTATTAATTTACTTAATACTAATTTATTCTTAGATAATTTATCAAATGAATGACTTCGAAATATACAAATAGTAAACTTGTAAACCTGGTGCAACAAAACATTCAAGGAATGTTAGGAATTTTTTTAGAAATTGAGTTATTTATAAACAGCAATGACGTTGATATATAGTATAATGTATTACAGAACATTGGCTCAAAAATTATCAGTTTATGTTTACCTTCAGTGGTCACCAGATGGCTAGTCTGTTCCGTAGAAAAAAAGCTATACGTGGTGACTTATTAATATTTGTTAATAAAAATCTAAAATTTAGAAAGAACGTACGGATGCTGTGAGCCTTTCTATTGAGCAGACTATTGAAATAGCTTGTGCAGAGTTTGAGCGTGTCATTGTTCTATGCGTGTGCGGGACTATCTTTGTCCAACAGCCCATCTATGTTATATAGAATTAATTGGTAATAGTAAATAGAATAAATATAGTAGTTTATATAGCAATTTGTTAAAATTATAGTAATAGATAATTGTTTAGCGAATAGTTTATAGTCATAAGAAAATTATTATTTGTGTGTGAAAGAGACGGCCAATAGTCACACGCTATTGGTCGAAACAATAAAGAGCTTCATAGACAGGGGTCGGGTCATGCGCACTCGCGCACACGTGCACTGTAAAACGGGTATATAAACCCGGCCGTCACCATCACTCAAAAGGGGGAGTCTCAGTTTGGCAGCCGAGCAGTGCACTACACTACTCAGCTCTGATCCGAGACTTTGATTCCTGTAATATCAGTGTGCCTTGGCGCGCTGCTATTACAACCGCGTTAATTCGCGGAGGAACGCCAACCGTACAGAGCTTTCGCTCAGTACACAGTTAGCCGCTGCTCGCTAACGACCCCTTAACGGGATCCGCAGCATGAGCCGGTCAACTGACGCTGAGCCCAATCCTGAACCTGTAATGAGTTCAGGGGAGGAGGATAACGACGTGCTAACTTTCAGAAAGGAATTTCGCCGAATGCACTCCAGGTCACCGACGACGAGCGAGAGGAGGGACCGGTCACGGTCTCTCCGACGTGTCGTCCGACCGGTCACCGGCCCCCATCACTCGCCATCCCTGCAGGTGGACCTCTCACCGGGTCATAGCCAGCAGACGAGCATCGAGAGCGAGAGCGCGAGCACCGCAGTGCCGCCCACCGCGACCTCCGACTTGCCAACACGCAGTGTTGTTGTGCAAGTGAAACTAGCGCCAGAAACCCTGGCAAGTATACGTTCGCAACCCAAACCCACCTGCTCTCTCTCTGTGCACAGCATGGAGATCGACGAGCAGCCCAACGCGCTCAGGAGGAGCCACTCCACATCATCCGAGGAAGACGCAACGGAGCTGAAGAGGAGGTGCCCGGAGCAAAGACCCTTGGACTACGCCAGTGCGCTTCGCACAAAGGCGGCGCCCAAAGAAAAAGAAGACAATAGAAGAAGCCAGAAAACCACGACGGAAAGCGCAGACAAGCCAACCGTCAAGAAACCGAGATACCCGCCACTTGTGGTGGAAAGTCTCCCAAACTGGGCACACCACTTCCGAGTGCTCAGATCAAAACTCGGACGACCCCCGAGCGCACGCCCATACCAACGAGGCGTGAGATTTACACCCTCCACGGAGGAAGAGTACCGCATCATACAGCGGTACCTGACAACGCTCGAGAGAGAAGAGAACGTATCATGGTTCTCTTACTCTTTACCCGCGGAAAGAAGCCTGAAGGTGGCCATCAGAGGCCTACCCTATAACACCACGACCGAAGAGGTCGAAGAAGCCCTACAAGAACTTGGATTCGAACCGGAAGCGGTCAAACAGATCCAAGCTCGGAAAGGCCGCCCTGGGTGCATCTATTTCACCCAACTCAAGAAGACCCCCGGTATAACTCCGGCAATATACGAAGTAACGGAGTTACTGTGCATGTCCGGAATAAAAATCGAGGCATGGCGAGGGAAAAAAGGCCCCGCACAATGCCATAGGTGCCAACAATTTAGGCACTCATCCCACGGTTGCCACCGACCACCAGCATGCGTCCGATGCGGAGGAGACCACCTCGAAAAGGACTGCGAGAGAAAAAAGGAGGAACCACCGACGTGCGCCAACTGCGGAGGCGCACACACCGCAAATAACACGGCCTGCCCAATCTACAAGCGGGAGGCCAAACACCGCGGAGCTGGCACTAAAGCCCTATCCGCATCAGCGAAGAAGACCGCTAACAAGGTCTCCGCACCAACACCCACACCCGCAAAGGTACCAACACCTGCACCAGAGCCAGTGACCAGCAAACGCTCCCCCAGCTCGAAACACGAGCACCGGGAAGAAGAAACGTCGCCCCAAAAAGAAGAGCAAGGCTAACAAGCCTGCTCCTAAAGAAACGCCCAGTGCAACCACAAAAGTTGCACCTACACCTGCACCCGCACCAGCACCAGCGCCGGCACCAGCGCCGGCTCGCAAACCAGCTGCCTCCGCCGCAATACCCACGCGATCGGTAGCAGCCAGCAAAGGAGTAATCAAGGCCACCATCGCGATCCTTAACGGAGTACTTAGTGCCCTGCTAGAGGACCGTGACCCAGTACCTGTAATACTACAGGGCATCGCCAACCTACTCAACTACAATGAATAACAAACTCCGAGTTATTCATTGGAACGCCAACGGACTCAGAAGCAAGCAACTGCTGCTTCAGACCCTCCTGCATGAGCAGGACATAGACGTGGCTCTCATATCAGAGACCCACGCCACAGACTCGGATCAACTGAAGTTTGCAAACTACCACACATACCGCAAGGACGAGCGCTCGGATGTGAGCAACGTCGCCTACAGAGGCCTAGCGGTACTTGTCAAGAGGAGAATTGTACACACGCCTATCCAGCCTACATCGCTAGGGACGATGTACGCCCTGGGCGTCGAAGTGTGCATTGGAGGGACAGCCCTGCGCCTCTTCGCCTGTTACAAAGCTCCCCACGCAAGAATGGATCCTGCAAACATCCGATCATTGTTGGACTCTCCGACTCCGACAATCATCGCAGGCGATCTGAATTGCAAGCACGCCTCTTGGAACTCAACCATCAACACCCCCGATGGCAAACGACTCTGCGAAGACGCCGAAAAGTACGGGTACACAGTCAGCGGTCCGGAGACCCCGACTCATTACCCGTTCTGTTTAGGCCAATCTCCCGACGTGCTAGACATAGCCGTCCACAGAGGACTCTCACAGAGGCTCTCGCAAGAAGTCTTGGCGGAAGATATGGGCTCCGACCATCAATCTGTTCTCCTAACACTGCACGCAACCCTAGCTGCAGTCAGACGACCACCTCGCCAGTGCACCGACTGGACAACCTACAGGGAACATCTGGAGGAGAACACGAAGATGACGCCAGCAACCAACGCTGAGGAGATAGAAGACCTCGCCTTAGACGTCAGGAACACCTTGCGTCGTGCTTACGAGGCAGCGACGCACACACAGGCAGTATCGAACCGATACCACGCCCTACCTGGCCATATAAGGAGGCTTCTAGCAAGGAAGAGAGAGCTACGCAAGCTGTGGCAACAAACCCGCTGCCCCACGCTAAAGCGACAACTCAACCGCCTCAACGAAAGAACCACAGAGACAGTAAGCGACCTCCGATCCCAAACATGGGAGAGGACCATCGAGGCTGCAGCAGATGACGTGAGGACACTTCACCGTCTCAACCGCAACCTCACCAAGCCGAGTGAAGCTAGACGTCCACTCCGAGCGAACGATGGAACTCTGCGATACCAGACAGCGGATCGCGCTGAAATCTTCGCAGCCACGCTAGAGCAGCAGTTCACACCGAACCCTGCTCGCTACCCGGCACACAGCACAGCAGTCGAAGAACAAGTTCGAGAATATCTCGCAGAACCACTGTCCCCCACCGATGACCCCATAGTCATCACACCGGGACAGGTACTACGGATGACAAGGCGTGTGAATCCACGTAAGGCCCCGGGGAGCGACGGAATCACCAACTCCGCCCTCCGCCACCTACCACCGCGCAGCATAGCCGCGATCACGCGACTATTCAACGGAATACTCCGCATGGGCCACTTTCCATCTACGTGGAAGCACGGCCGTTTCGTCATGATACCGAAGCCCGGTAAGAACACACTCTTACCGGAGAGCTACAGGCCTATCACACTGCTGCCAACTATCTCGAAAGTGTTCGAGAGATTGCTGCTGCAACACCTGTGACCACACATCGAGCCTCGGCCGGAACAATTCGGCTTTGGAGCTGGACATTCGACCACGCACCAAATAGTGAGAATACTGCACCACGCCGCAGTGGCACTGAACAAGAGGGAGTTCCCAGTGGCAGTATTCCTCGATATGGAGAAAGCCTTCGACCGAGTATGGCATGAAGGGCTGCTATACAAGCTGGCTCTTCGACCATCCATGCCGAAGCGAATCGTACACAACATAGCGTCATTCCTGGAGTTCCGCTTCCAAGTCGATGTTGAAGGAGCTCTGTCCACAGAGCGACGCATCTCAGCCGGTGTACCACAGGGAAGCTGCCTATCACCGTTATGCTACTCCTGCTACACCGACGACATACCACTGATGGACAGAGCCGTCCTGGCCCTGTACGCTCATGACGCGGCATACATTACCACCACATTCAGAAGGAAGCAAGCTGCTGTACTGATGCAGCTCATGTTATATCAACTACCAGACTGGCTAGCCAAATGGCGGCTAACCGTCAACGTTGAGAAGACACAGGCGATCGTCTTAGGTAGGGCAACCAACCTACCTTCACCCCTCCGGCTATTCCGGAAGGAGATCCCATGGTCAGACAAGGTCAAGAACCTTGGAGTGACCATCGACCGAAGACTGAACATGAAACCTCATGTCACGAATGTGATCAACATGGTACGCGTAACACGTGCCAAACTATATCCAGTGCTGAAATCGCGCCTCCCTCTGCGCATCAAGCTCGCGATCTACAAGCAATACGTGAGATCACGCCTCACGTACGCCGCACCCGCATGGTACGCACTCACTAGCCCCACCACGCGAAAGAAGCTGCAAGCGCAGCAGTCTATCGCACTGCGGGCCATCACGAGTGCACCACGCTACGTGCGGAACGCTACGATCGCTAGAGATCTCCAGATCGAATCTGTCGAGGAATTCATCAGACGCCTAGCCACGAAGATGTTCGTGCGTGCTGACCAGTCGGACCACATCCACATCCAGGATCTGGTACCGCAGCATGCGCGGCCACCTGACGGCTGGGCTTACCCGAGAGAGCTCATCAACGATGATGCCCACAGCGAGAGCCGACCACCAAGTCGCCTCCCGCCAGCTCCTCGACAGAACGTCGACCCAGCAAACACCACGTAACTCCAGCCCGGAAAACACCGACGTCCGCTAACGATGCCCTGGACCATAGGTAAGCCCTCACGGGGGCCCACCCTACTGGACTCAGCTGCATCCAGGACGCCAATCTGTGGAAAAGCTCATGATCGCTGGTCGCTCGCTGGACCTCCCCGAACGGGGTCTCATCCGGTGCGCTTGATCGAATCACGAGTAATTCTGCAGAACCGGACAGGAGTTACACACTAGCTGGACGAAGCACTACCAGATCACATTCAAAAAGACGACGCCAACAACGCCAGGACAACCAAATCGAAATGAAAACCACTGACGCAAACCAGCGCCAGATCCACCAACACACCCGGCTCCTACAAAGAGCCGCACCCGACGAACCGGTCTGTACAACTAGCGTCTTGCCGTGGCCGACCCAAAGGAAATCCCAAACGGGACTCACCCTGACGGCCCCGACCGCGAGCGAGGCGTTTAGACTGCGTTTTCCACCCACGACCGCTGGTCGTTCGCTGGACCTCCCCGAACGGGGTCTCATCCGGTGCGCTTGATCGGATCGTGGGAGACTACGCGGTCACAGACTGAATTCGCCGAATCGAAAATCATCAAACACGGAACTCCACTTCAGAACACTGAACGCCACTTCTTCTCTACTTGCCGACCCACTTACCCGCCGCCTCTACCGCATCGACGAAGCTACAAGATGTCTCCGAACCCTCCTTCTGCACCACGACATCTGTCGTGCGCAGACATTCACAGAGCAGGTCGTTCGCTGGATCTCCCATAACAGGGTCTCATCCGGTGCGCTTGATCGCTCTGAAAATGTACGGAGGACCAAGAGATGTCTGCAGCACATGCCGATAGGATCTTTCTTCGGAATAACCCCGACCCCAACGACCCGTCCGTAATAGCGGACGGCAAACACCACACCGCAGAAGCTAGGGCATAGCCCTAGAAACTGCCATCACCATACCTCGACACCAGAGGGATGAGTGAAGCCACACGCCAACGTTACGACGAACACACCCGGCTCCCACAAAGAGCCGCACCCGACGAACCGGTCTGTACAATAGCGTCTTGCCGCGGCCGACCCAAAGGAAATCCCAAGCGGGACTTATCCTGACGGCCCCGACCGCAAGCGAGGCGTTTAGACTACGTTTTCCTCCCACGACCGCTGGTCGTTCGCTGGACCTCCCCGAACGGGGTCTCATCCGGTGCGCTTGATCGGATCATGGGAGACTACGCGGTCACAGACTGGACTCGCCGAATCGAAAATCATCAAAAACGGAACTCCACTTCAGAACACTGAACGCCACTTCTTCTCTACTTGCCGACCCACTTACCCGCCACCTCTACCGCATCGACAAACTTCAAACTCCAACGAGAGAGCATACGCACACATTTTGGTAGCTGCAAGATGTCTCCGAACCCTCCTTCTGCACCACGACATCCGTCGTGCGCAGACATTCACAGAGCTAGGTCGTTCGCTGGACCTCCCCATACGGGGTCTCATCCGGTGCGCTTGATCGCTCTGAGAATGAACGGAGGACCAAGAGATGTCTGCAGCACACGCCACTAGGGTAGTTCCACGGAATTACCCGACCCCAACGACCCGTCCGTAGTAGCGGACGGCGAACACCACACCGCAGTAGATAGGGCATAGCCCTAGGAACTGCCATCACCATACCTCAACACCAGAGGGATGAGTGAAGCCACGGCGAAGTTGCATCGCTCAAAAAAGTCTCAGTTTGGCAGCCGAGCAGTGCACTACACTACTCAGCTCCGATCCGAGACTTTTATTCCTGTAATATCAGTGTGCCTTGGCGCGCTGCTATTACAACCGCGTTAATTCGCGGCGGAACGCCAATCGTACAGAGCTTTCGCTCAGTACACAGTTAGCCGCTGCTCGCTAACGACCCCTTAACGGGATCCGCAGCATGAGCCGGTCGACTGACGAAGAGCCCAATCCTGAACCTGTAATGGGTTCAGAGGAGGATAATGATGTGATTAATTTCAGAAAGGAATTTCGCCGGACGCACTCGAGGTCGCCGACGACGAGCGAGAGGAGGGACCGGTCACGGTCTCTCCGTCGTGTAGTCCGACCGGTCACCGACCCCCACCACTCGCCGTCCCTGCAGGTGGACCTTTTACCGTAGCCAGCAGTCAAGCAGCGAGGGCGAGAGCGCGAGCACCGCAGTGCCGCCCACCGCGACCTCCGAATGGCCAACACGCAGTGTTGTTGTGCAAGTAAAACTAGTGCCGGAAACCCTGTCAAGTATGCGATCAACGCAACCCAAACCCACCTGCTCTGTTTCTGTGCATAGCATGGAGATCGACGAGCAGCCCAACGCGCTCAGGAGGAGCCACTCCACATCGTCCGAGGAGGACGCAACGGAGCTGAAGAGGAGGTGCCCGGAGCCAAGAGCATTGGACTACGCCAGTGCGTTCCGCACAAAGGCGGCGCCCAAGGAAAAAGAGGACGAAAGAAGAAATCAGAAAACCACAACGGAAAGCGCAGATAAGCCAACCGTTAAGAAACCAAGATACCCACCACTTGTGGTGGAAAGTCTCCCAAACTGGGCACACCATTTCCGAGTGCTCAAATCGAAAATCGGACGACCCCCGAGCGCACGCCCATACCAACGAGGAGTGAGATTCACACCCTCCACGGAAGAAGAGTACCGCATCATACAGCGGTACCTGACAACGCTCGAGAGAGAAGAGAACGTGTCATGGTTCTCATACTCACTACCCGCGGACAGAAGCCTGAAGGTGGCCATCAGAGGCCTACCTTACAACACCACGACCGAAGAGGTCGAAGAAGCCCTGCAAGAACTTGGGTTCGAACCGGAAGCGATCAAACAGATCCAAGCCCGGAAAGGCCGCCCTGGGTGCATCTATTTCACCCAACTGAAGAAGACCCCCGGTCTGACACCGGCAATATACGAAGTAACGGAGTTACTGTGCATGTCCGGAGTAAAGATCGAAGCATGGCGAGGGAAACAAGGCCCCGCACAAGAGGAAGAAGGAGGAACCACCGACCCGGAAGATATGGGCTCCGACCATCTATCAGTTCTCCTAACGCTGCAAGCAACCCTATCTGCAGCCAGATGACCGCCTCGCCGGTGCACCGACTGGACAATATACAGGGAACATCTGGAAGAGAACACGAGGATGACGCCAGCAACCAACGCTGAGGAGATAGAAGATCTAGCCTTAGACGTCAGGAACACCCTGCGACATGCCTACGAGGCAGCGACGCACACACAGGCAGTATCACACCGATACCACGCACTACCTGGCCACATAAGGAGGCTTCTAACCCGGAAGAGGAAGCAAGCTGTGGCAGCAAACCCACGCTAAAGCGACAACTCAACCGCCTCAACGAACGGACCATGGAGACCATAAGCGACCACCGATCCCGAACATGGGAGAGAACCATCTAGGCTGCAGAATATGACGTGAAAACACTTCACCGTCTCAACCGCAACCTCACTAACTCGAGCGAACCTAGACGTCCACTCGGGACAAGTACTACGGATGACAAAACGTGCGAATCCACGTAAGGCCTCGGGGAGCGACGGAATCACAAACTCCGCCCTCCGCCACCTACCACCGCGTAGCATAGCCGCAATCACGCGACTATTCAACGGAATACTCCGCACGGGTCACCTCCCAGACGCCGTCGAGAGTCTGAACGATATTGCACTCTTGATAGAGAAGGAAACTGTAGGGCCCACTCAAGAAGTCGGCAGAAGCCGGTCCTGACGACACCTGTCGGTTCGACCATGGAGATCGAACTCGACAGCGATGGCGGCAGGTCTCGCGCCTCGGAGTTTGACGACTCCGACGTGGTTTCCTCGGAGGCGGAGAGCGACGGGTTCGAGCCGGTCCTCTCCAAATCCGCCAAAAGGAAGGCCAGGGCTTTTCAAGTCCCGCCTCCTCCTAAAAAACGGCCTGCTAAGGACAGCTCGAGCTCGTCCGAAGCATCACTCAAGCGTCCCGTCAAGCGTCCCGCGACGAAACGATTTTTTTTTTCCTGTGCCAACACTTACTAAATGTCATAAAAAAAACTTCTCTCAATAAATTAAAATTATTTTATATTTTAAATTAATTGTAATTAGTTCTGATCTTACATTCTTATCAATGTATTAATCAGTTATATATAAAATATAACAATAAACTGAGTGTCGTGCGTTAATTGTGCGAAGTGTTTCTTTTGTGTAGTGTTCGTCAGCTGACATTACGCAGGTAACGAACTCAATTTTGAAAAGTTTTCTTGTTCGACTTCTTATTATCCCTTTAACTCACCTTAGAAACCCATTTTAAAATCTTTACATACTAAATATTATTAACTGATTGATCACACTGCTTACTTTTATATTATTTGTTCATACAACTTCTATTTTTTTGAATCAAATATGATGACTCGTAGTATCAAGGCACGTCAGGCGGAGGAACAACTCCAGCTGACGCTCCAGGAACTAAAGGCATCCAGGACACACTGTGATTTATTACTAAAAGAAAGGGATGATAACGAACAAGAATTCTTGCAAATTCTTAATAGAAACAATAATCTAAAAACTGAGCTTTCTCAGTTACATTTGAAATACTTAGATATGGAAGAACAAAGAAATAATCTGCAACAAATAGTCAGTGGGTTTGATAATTGCAGAGATGAGTATGAGCAAGCCCTCATGCTCACCAATGAGTTAAAAATTAAATTACATAAGGCCCAACTATATATTTCTGAATTGGAAGATAATAGCTTAAACCTAAAGGCCTCTCAAACCCAGTGTCTATTTGATGAACTGGTGGGAAATTCAGCCTATTTAGTGTCCCCAATCACCAATACCAATGACATCACAACAATTGATTTGACTGGTGATGACTCCGGCTCTTCCAGTCTAGTATTAGGTAAAAATAAATTAAAGAAATATGTTAAAATTACTAAATATATTAAGAAAACTCAAAATATAATAAAATCAAGAAATAATTGCTTAAATTATGAAAAAAATTATAAAGAAAGAAACACACTCAGACTAAAAATCATTGAATATTCTAAGAATGTTAAAGTAATGAGACAAGGTTATGAGGCTGATGTGAATGCTCTTCAGGCTGAGATAACATATTTACATAACTCTTTAGATATAATGTCAAAAAAATATGAAATGTCTCAAAAAGAAATATCTAGTCATATTGCTGCCGTGAACAATCTTCTAGACTTGAGTAAATACAATTCTGAGCGCTTTGACTCTCTTATAAAAAACTATACTTGTGATTGTCAGGGCCGTTCAGTCTCTGGGGATAGTTCGGGGCTGCTCAATGATGCAGTGTCCTTGTCTCAGTCAACAGTAGCCTTAGTACGAGTTTGACAGTTAACTTCATGTAATTTACTTTCGGTTTTCTTTTCATACAAATCCTATCAGCGCCCCAAAGGTAAACGCAGAGAAACTAAAATCGGCAGTACGAGTTTTTATTACTAACGTTATCGACTTCGAAGTCGAAATAACGCGCGGTTTTCGACATTTTGGTAGTACGAGTAACACTTTTGACAGATTTACGCATGTAAATTGACGTTTTCGTTACTTTCTTATCGAGTGTGAACTCACTGAATTTATTTCGGTGAGCGTCAGTGAAACCTATTTTTGAAAATTAATTACTAAACATGTGAGGCAATATAATGCTTGAAAACTAGCTACAACTGTTACGGTAGTCTTTTAGAACATTAAAAAGCAACGAAACTGAATTCTGCGGTGAAATTTATCTTTAATTAGCCGTATTTTAAACTAACATATTTTCTTGAGAATTGCCTTGGAAAATGTTAATATTTTTATGCGTTAACATGTGAAGAAGAAATGAGTAATAAATATTAACTTATTTTCAATATATTTACAAATATGATACAAACGCAAGGTGAGTCTAAATATAACATATATTTTTAAATGGCATGCTAATGTATTATTTAATTACATCGAAAATAAATGATAATAATGTAAAAGAATATAATTCAATTATCATAATATCATAACATCGCTTAAACAAAATAGTAAAACAAGTTATAATTGAAATATGTATATTGTTTAAATGAGTATTTTCAAAAACATCAAAAATACTTAACATATTTTTGTTATTATTCCTAACAATATTGGTAGCAGTTGAGAATGCTTTGAAGGTATGATGGGGATCATGCAAAGTATAATTAACTGTCATTCTTTAGTGTAATCATTATTAATAAAAATATATATTTTTTTCAGGCTATGAGTGAATCAATCCTTTATTTGGAGCAGCTATACTATTATTAATGATGATTTGGTGCAGACAATATCCAAGAAACAAGTGACCATGCATTGAACAGTTATCTACATCTCTATATAATTTCCTTTTCATTTAATTCAAACAATAAATATACTGAAAAGTGGATTTGTCTCTTTATTGAATATCTATTATTTTCTACGATATTGTAAAATGAAATTGAATTGAGAATGATTTAAAAAATATGCATTATTATATTAGAAACATCTATAGGTTCATTATTATACTATTATGTATGTATATTATATGTTTATATTAAATTATGTATACATTATTATTATACTCAATAAATGTTTATAACTATTGTTTTGAATTCTCATAAATAATCAACGTCAAAAACACTCATTGCTTAAAAACATAGAATGTTATTTATCCTTTTCCAAAAAGTAAAAATATAAATAACAATAGTAGTATAAAACAGATAATTAAAACTATTAACTCTTTATTGTTTAATGTAAATCAGAAACTTTATGTATGTAGTGCATATAATTATATTTTAGAAAAAATAAAACAAATTAAGAGAAAGTAATTGTTAGGTATTTGTTTTCAATATATTAAACTTTATTTTCACAATGATTCTTGGAGTTAAGAGTGATAGACATAATGTCACACTGGAAAATCAATAACTATTGTTTTGATTTCTCTCAAATAATCAACTTCAAAAACACTCATAGCTTAATAAAATAGAATGTTGTTATTTATACTTTCTCAATTATGGGGTATATTAAAACAGTTAATTAAAACTATGAACTCTTTATTGTTAAATGTAAATAAAAAGCTTTATATATGTAGTATACATATAATTATATTTTAGGAAAAATAAAAAACAAATTATGGTAGTAATTATTAGATATTTGTTTTCTATATATTAAACTTTATTTTAACAATGAGTCTTGGAGTTAAGAGTGATAGATGTAGCATCACACTGGAAAATGCAGCACAGATGTATTTGTATTATCTAGGCTTGTATTTCTTCTTTATAACTGTAATCACAAACAATATTTTTATTAATACATTCACAAACATATAAGATAGTCATGATCATGGAATTATTTAAATCTAAGTGAACCCTAATTGAAATATAATTAATAAGGTCCATAATACATATTGGCAATTAGACATGCATATTATTGTAATATATTGAAATAGTTTGTATTTAATTAGGATAATATCGAAATAACAAAATATTTAAGCATAACTTTGAATTGAGATGAAAGTCACTTCATTTTAAATTAAACTTTATAAACAGGAAATAAAAACAATAATTTAAATATAGAATAAAAGTGTTCGCAAACTAATTTTACTTATTAATAGATGCTCTAAATATGTATAAGTATATCAACGTAAAATTGTAAGGAGAATTCAATTAACAATATTTATAGGGTTGGGTTTAGCAAACTTCTGCACGATTTTGGGGAAACAAATTATTTTATATGTTAGAGGATTTGTCACTGATTACAAAAATACCACTCGCGTCCTGCGAAATTCTGCACCATTTTCGAGAAAATTAAGAAAACTATCATAACCTATAAACGCCGAAATACGTCAAATAGATCGTAATAACAGTTTAAGAGCAGGATAAGTGACATATTTTGCTCTAGTTCGACAAGGATGCAACATAACAGTGCTTGTCATATGTCAAAACGCTTAATTAATGTGTCAAAAGTCAAGATAGTGTTCTGTAAGAATTCGAATTTCATTCCGTTGTTTCTCTTTGACTCGCGCGAATGTGTTCTCCATTTTGTTTAATTTCTTTTAATTCGACGACTTTCGCTTTAATCTTGGACTCCGATTCTTTGCCTACACGACTACTTACTCGCTTATATATACTGGACACCGATTTTTTGCCTACGCGATTAACTGTTGCTATCATCCCGGACGAACGAACGTGGTGTTTAATAAATACCATGTCGCAGTGTACTGACTCACAGCCGTCGACAAGTCGCGATTTTTCTTCTGAAGAACCGCCAGTTAAAAGTAGTCTATACGTTGAGGAAGTAAAAAAAATGTACAATTTAGCTAAGGTGATGCGCAAGCTTGGTACTCCCGAACAAGCTATTAGCTTCGCTGAAGAAAATAACATGATACCACAAACAAAGATGTGCCGCGTTCATAAAAAACCTATGACTGTCATATTTTCATCAAATAGAAATGTTGGATCTTTCGTCTGTTATAAAGGACCATGCCGAGGAAAGAACGTCAGCCGAGCAAAAGGAACATGGTTTGAGAATATTAAAGTATCACTAACACAAGTTTTTTATTTAATGTATGCATACTCTAACAAATGGAGTTATGCCATGGCCATTAAAGAAGATTTTAATGACGATGACCATTGCTTATCTAAAGCTACAATCTGCGACTGGTATAATTATTGCAGAGAAGCAGTAATAATATACCAGTTGGAGAAACAAACATTCAAGGGGAAAATTGGTGGACCAGGGAAAATAGTCCAAATCGATGAAAGCAAATTTGGAAAAAGAAAGTATAACAAAGGTAAGCTATAGCTATAACAAAATAAACACATCACAAATTCATAAATTATTTATGGCAAGCAATTTTAAATATTCTTTTTTTGTTTCAGGCAGGCATATTGAGGGACATTGGGTCCTCGGCATGATAGAAGATGGAAGTGAGGACCTTAGGCTTGAGGTCTGTCCGGAGAACATAAGGTCTGCTGATGTTTTGGTGCCCCTAATAAAAAAGCATGTCGCTGAAGGCACCATCATCCATACCGATTATTGGCGAGCATATGACGGATTACAAAATCATAATTATATTCATAAAAAAGTTAATCATAGTGATCCTGAAAATCCGTTTGTTGCCGCAGATGGCACGCATACACAAAGAATAGAAGCACAGTGGCGTGTCGTCAAAAGATTCTTTGCTAAAGATAATTATAATAATCGGGACAATTTTGCAGACCTTATAGTGGAATATTTATGGAGACGAGATATTACAAACCAAAAAGAAGATCCCTTTATTGCACTTATAAATGTTGTAAAATATGTATACAAATAATAAATGTAACATAATTAATTGATAATTGTTTTATTTGTACCTTATATAATTGACCTGGAATATATAATAAAATAGAAATAGAAAGGTTACACTTGTATATTAAACTTTTAATTGAAACTTAACTCAAAGCTGACTATTTTTACTCCGACTCTATGTAGTCTTGTCGGTCTTACCCCTAGAGTGTTTTTTAAGAATCCGAAGGCGCGAAGGGGGTGCTGCACATCCCGTAGCGCCGAAGGCCACTGAGTTTCTAAATTGTTGATAAAATTTTAAGGTTAGAATTATGAGATTAGTTTTTGCCAATATCTCAAGAACGGAGCAAATTCGCATGATGGGAATGGTACAGGGGGATAGGGGGAATAGTCCCAACCCCCTCCTCCCCCCCACATTACCCTCCTAGTGCAGAAGTTTTCTAAACCGCAACCTATTTATAGGTTAGTTATAGTTTAACACAAATTCCTCTATATTAATAACAATATTCACTGTTTATATATTTTTTAAACGTTTAGAATCTTTATTATAAACTTACGGTCCTTACAATTATTACGTATCGTTTTATTTACTTAATGTAATAATAAATTTATGTTTACGTACCTCTTGATGGATTTTATAATATAATTAATCTTTCAAACAATGTTTCAGTGTAATTTCATCTCTTTTCACTGCTATTATAACACTTAAAAATTAAAGCATTCACCGTTCTATTTCTTATGGTAATGTAAACATTGTCAAATACAATAACAATGACAAAATATTTTCTCTCACTCTTTTCAGCGCGTGTAAGTGAGATGGAAATATGAATTGTGTGGTAGTCTTTTTTGAGTAGCTCGATGGCTATCATGGTTTTAACGCAAACGAGTAATGTCAAACTTATACTATCGAATTCAAATACTTCGTAAACGTTTTCGAATAGACGATACGTTATTAACGCAAGAAGTATTGAAACTCGTACTAGGGGTACAGCTCATGACAGCGCCATACCCAACATAACACATCATGTTCGAACCAAAAAATGTACTAAAATCTATAGTGATGAATTGGGAAGAAACATGGGTGTTTGGCTCAATGACATGTGTAAGGGGCAATCAGTATCAAATTATTGTATGCCGGGTGCAAGTTATTCCCATATTATGAATAGTATTTTAAATAGTACTCATTGTCCCAATACTACACTAATTATATTAGTTGGGAGAAGGGGAAATGTAAACAAAAAAATTCTTGAAAATTATTATTCTAAATTATCAAATTTAAATGTGGATAGAATATTAATGTTCACATTTCCTTATATTAAAGATGTGCCACAGGAAAATTCTATTAGATTTAAATTAAATAATATGTTACATATCATGTCAAATACTTATTATGTAACAAAAAATGATATATGTAATAAAATAAAACTAATTGACATTAATAACATAATTAATTATAATTCTTGTTTATTGACATGTGATAGGTGTCACCTATCTAATTTTTATAAGAGACAGATAGCTAGTTTGCTATCATATTTTATCATTAAAAAATCAACCAATGGTTTGGTTGACCAGACAACTGCTTCTATTGAGCAGTATAATAATAACAATTTAAGACCATATATTTTGGAACATGTTCCAAGTAATTTAAATTAAGTTCTAAGACAATAGAGGTAGTCTCTGGCAATGATAATAATTCTAACTATAATTGTGAAAAAGTAGTTACTATAGAAGCCAATAAAAATAATAAGAAAGTAAATAACAAAAAAATTGTAAATCTGGTGCACCAAAATATTCAAGGAATGTTAGGGAAAGACTTAGAAATTGAATTATTTTTGACCTGTAATGGCATTGATATTTTGTGTTTAACTGAACATTGGCTTCTAAATTATAATATAATTATGTTTAACTTTAGTGGGCACCAGATTGCTAGTCTGTTCAGTAGAAATAAAGCTATACGTGGTGGCTCTTTAATAATCCTATGTAAAAATATAAAATTTAAAGAACGTAAAGATATTGTGAGCCTTTCTATTGAGCAAACTATAGAAATAGCCTGTGCAGAGCTTGAGCGTGTCATTGTTGTATGCGTATACAGGCCCCCTAGTGGATTATATGAATTGATTGAAAATATATTAGACAATGTTCGATCTAAATTATCTGGATCTAATAAAGAAATTATTGTTTGTGGAGATTTTAATATAAATTTATTGCATAATTCAACCACAAGTGTTAGATTCAGATCTTTGTTAAGTTCATATAATCTGGTAAATCTGTTCTTAGAACCAACTAGAATAACAGATTCCACAGCAACTTGCATTGATAACATATTTGCTACCTATATTCCACAAAACAAAATTATTATTAATAACCTAAGTTCAGATCATTGTGGACAACAAGCCTTATTTAATTTTCATGTTAAAAAAATAAGTACTTCTGAAATATTATGGCTAATCTCCCTCACATACATTTCAATGATAATCCCAATGTATTATATAACAATCTATTTAAATTAATTAAAAACAGTTTTAAATCTATATTCACTTCTAAAACAGTTAATACAAAAAACTTTTTAAAATTCAGTGATTGGAATTCATAAAAGTAGGCAACGAATGTATGAGCTTTACAATGAAAGTGCAATCATAGTGCCACTTTTGCAAATTATGTAAGTAACTATTCCAAATTATTTAAAAAAGTGTGCTTTTTGGCAAAATCTTTAACTATAAAAAATAAAATTAAGAATGCACATAACAAGATAAAAATGACTTGGAAAATTATTAATTGTGAAACTGGTAGAGTTGGCAGTTGCAACTCCGAATTGAGCCTGAATTATAATAATAAAGTAGTAAATAGTCAAAAGGAAGTTGCTACAGTTTTTGAAAAATTTTTTGCTGACATACCAGTTTTGACAACTAAGTCACTTATTTCTTCTCCAGATGTTGCCGAGTCATTGATGAAAGAAAATGTAAGAGCTTGTAAATCTAACTTTAATTTTACCCTTGTAAACCCCAATGACATAATACGCGCCTTTAAGTCACTAGACATCAAGAAAACGGCTGATTTATGGGGTATTTCTCTAAAGGTGATAAATTCGATTATTGATGTAATTGCACCTTTTCTTGCTTTAATATTTAATAGTTGTGTCCAACGTGGTATATTTCCTGACCTGATGAAACATAGTAAAGTTTTGTCTTAAATTTTCGCGATTATTACACATTTAAATAAAACTAATTATAACGGATGAATCGCGTATATTAATTATTTTTTTAAAATTAGTTTAGAGGCAAATAGTTATTCAGAGGCAAATAATTCTTTAGCTTTCCTTGACATCCTTATTATCAAGAATCCTGATAATACATTAAGTCACACAGTTTATAGGAAACCCATACACACCAACAAATACCTCAATGGTGACTCGCACCACCACCCTAGTCAGTTAGCTACCGTTGGCAAATCTTTGTTTCAGAGAGCGCACCATCTCTGCGATGCTGAACACCTAGAGGACGAGCTACGTCAGGTCAAGCTTGCACTCCACCAGAACAAGCTGCCCGTGCCTCGCCAGCATCGCAGAAGCCGTATCAAGCCACCCACAGTTGAGCGACAACCTGCATTTCTACCATATGTGAAAGGAGTTACAGACAGGATTGGCAACATCTTGAAGCGAGCTTCGATTAAAACCGTTTACAAGCCTCATAAGAAAGTGAGCCAGTTCTTGAGACCTATCAAGAGTAATATCCCTTTACAAACTGCAGGAGTATATAAACTCGAATGTGAGTGTGGTTTATCTTACATAGGCCAAACAAAGATAAGTATCGGTACTAGGGTCAAGGAACATATAGGAGATGTCAAAAATAGGCGTTCTTCAAAGTCTGCAGTCTGTAAACATGCTCTGGATAAACCTAACCATTTTATCCGATTTGATAAACCACAGATCCTCGCTAGAGAACACAGATTCATTCCTAGAATGATACGCGAGGCTATTGAAATTCAAAAACATCCGAACTTCAATAGAGAAGATGGTTGGAGACTATCTAACACCTGGGATCCACTTATTAAAAATTTAAAATCCCAAATCCAACAGACTGCAAGACCTAAAGATACAGTTAGTGCCTTCTGCGTGCAACCGGAACGTTACTCAAGATATCAATTGAGAAATCGTTGGCGGTAGTTGTTAATAATATTTCCTTTGTTCTTCAAATAGACAAATGTCATCTTAGTCTACCCGTGGCCACGAACACTGCAAAGTGCTCGAAACGTCGGGACGTTTAAAAAAATAATTAATATACGCGATTCATCCGTTATAATTAGTTTTATTGAAACATAGTAAAGTTATTCCAATATTTAAATCTGGCAGTTCTTCAGACCCCAATAACTATAGGCCAATTTCGATTCTACCTACCCTGAGCAAAATATTTGAGAAAATAATTCTGAATTAATTATTAGAACATTTTAACAAACATAATCTGCTTCATAGTAAACAATTTGGATTCACGAGGGGTCGCTCGACAACAGACGCTGGTATCGAGCTTATTAAGAATATCTATGAAGCCTGGGAGGAGTCACGGGATGCCTTAGGGGTTTTCTGTGACTTATCCAAAGCCTTTGATTGTGTTCAACATGAGACTCTGGTCAGAAAACTTTATCACTATGGAATTAGAGAATGTGCGCTTGACCTTCTGACTTCTTATCTTAACAATTCAGAGGGTTGACGTTAAAGGAAAAAGGTCTCCTGGGGTCTCAGTTGGTATGGGGGTCCCTCAGGGATCAATTCTTGGACCTTTTCTGTTTCTCACATATATAAATGACTTGCCCTTTCTTGTTGGGAACAAACATGATATAGCATTGTTTGCTGATGATACCTCCTTAGTTTTTAAAATTAATAGAAAACAGGTACAGTACGACGACGTAAACAATGCTATAGCTGATATAGTACATTGGTTTAGCGTAAACAATCTTAGGCTTAATAATAATAAAACAAAAATTGTGAAATTTAGTACGTAAAAGCCGATGTACTCATTAACGGGGAATCTATGGATCCAATTGATTCTGCTGAGTTTCTTGGCCTTACTGTTGATGCCAAGTTGCAATGTGGCCCACATATTAACGGATTGGCGAGTAGACTGAGTTCTGCGGCATTCGCGGTCAAAAAGATTAGATTATGTACTGATGTTAATACGGCTCGCTTAGTATATTTCAGTTACTTTCACAGTATAATGTCATACGGTATTATGCTGTGGGGCAATGCAGCCGCTATCCATACTATATTTGTGCTACAGAAGAGGGCTATTTGCGCAATCTATAACCTAGGAGCTAAAGAATCGTTAAGGAATAAATTTAGAGAAATCAAGATATTGACTGTTGCTTCTCAATATATATTCTGCAATGTTATGTATGTACGAAAAAATATTAATGATTTCATGATAAAATGTGATACTCATAGCATTGATACAAGGAACAAACACAGACTTGTTACTCCTGTTACTCGACTACATAGAGTCAGTAACTCCTTTGTGGGGCAATGTATACGGTTTTACAACAGGATCCCAGAAAGCGTTCAAAATGCCTCTGTTGCCAAATTTAAGAAAATTATTAAGGAACGCTTGTGTGCAAAAGGTTACTATACAATTAATGAGTTTATGATCGATAGCACACCTTGGGAATGAAACGATCGCCTCCTGGCTATTTCATCTCATATTAAATTGTTTAAATAATATATGAGACAAATAAAAAAAAAAAAAAACCCGCTGAGTTTCTTTCGCCGGTTCTTCTCAGGTCAGGGTATTTTCTTTTCCGAACCGGTGGTAGTGTTTCAATTAACCATCAATAAGAAAGTGTAATGCTTCTATATTGAATAAAGTTATTTGAGTTTGAGTTTGAAACCCAAGACAAAATATACGAGAGAATTCTACTAGCCCGAATCAAGGCCATCGTACAGGCCAAACAGATCACGATACACGAGCAATTCGGCTTCACCGCTTAACGGAAGACATATTAAAAGGGCTCTATTCTTCGACGTAGCGAAAGCATTCGACAAAGTCTGGCACAATGGTTTATTATATAAACTACACTCACTGGGGCTGCCAGACAGACTCGTGCTCACCATACGAGACTACTTGACGAATCGCACCTTCCGCTACCAAGTTGAAGGAACCCTGTCCTCACCTCGCCCCATCAGGGCAGGAGTCCCTCAGGGCTCCGCGCTATCTCCCATACTTTACTGTCTATTCACCAACGACATACCGAAGATCACTCCAATGGTCAACCTAGCTCTCTTCGCGGACGATACCGCACTCTATACGACCTCAACCTCGACTAAGGTCAACATCACAAAGAGACTCCAATCCGCAGCCAACGCACAACCCAACTGGTTTACGAAATGGAGAATCGAGGAAACCTCGAAAAAGTGTAGCAGTACAAAAAGTGTACACTTTAGTAGAAACCCCATTTACATAAAATGGAATCAGGGCCAACCGGGAGACATTAAATTATTCGATAAACCGATACCGTGGAAACCGGAAGCGAAATACCTGGGGGTCACCCTAGACAGTAGATTAACTTTCAAATCTCACGTAACTGGAGTCCGAAACAAAGCAGCGTTCGTTCTAGGAAGACTGCATATGATGTTATGCGGGCGGAGTAAAATGTCCCTTAAATATAAGACGCCCTATACAAAGCCAGCATTCGTCCTCTCATGACCTACGCGAGCCCTGTCTTTGCACACATCAAGGCGACGCAAACCAAAAGATTGCAGACCATACAAAAGCGATTTCTCCGTATTGCCACGGACTCGCCGTGGTACATCCGTAACGTCGACTTACATAAGGACTTCGACATCGATTCGACATTCGACACATGGCAGTCGCTCCAAATCGAACGTAACATATAGTAAATTATAAAGTCATAAATAGTGAACCGGAAGTTGCTTCAGTTTTTGAACAATGTTTTGCTGACATATCAGGTTCTACAGCTAAGTTACTTATTTCCTCTCCAGCTGTTGCAGAGTCATTGGTGAAAGAAAATGTACGAGAATGCAAATCAAAATTTAATTTTACCCCTGTGAATACCAATGACATAATTTGTACATTTAAGTCATTAGACATTAAGGAAATTGCTGATCTGTGAGGTCAATTATTCATGTGATTGCACCTTATCTTGCAATAATATTCTATGATAGTGTTCAACGTGGTGTATTTCCTGACCTGATGAAACATCATCGTAAAGTCATTCCAATATTTAAATCTCGTGGTTCTTCAGATCCTAACAACTTTAGGCCAATCTCAATACTATCTACCCTCAGCAAAATATTTGAAATAAATATTCTGAATCAATTAATACAATTTTCAATAGATACAATCTGCTTCAAAGAAAACAATTTGGATTTACGAGGGGTCGCTCGACCACCGCCTCGAACTTATAAGAAATCCAAAGCTTTGATTGTGTTCAACAAGAAACTCTGGTCAGGAAACTATATCACTATGGAATTAATGAATGTACACTCGAAAAATAGCTATACCAACGTTATTTCTACCAACTTATAGCCCAGAGCCAACAGAACGATGATAAATTCAAAATTTTAAGTAGATCTACACAATAAAGAAAATCATTTAAAACAAAACTGGCTCAAAGAGACCATGAATCGGCGGGTTCTTCATTTAAAATTGCCCAACCAGCACGATTGACTGATCACACTTCCCGAAAAATGACACTCAGAAAACAAGCAATAATTTGAAAACAATTACTGATAAAGATAAAGATATAGATAATTGCAAACCCACTCGGCTATCATTCTTTATCTAAAACCATCTAAATCAACTTTTGCTATGATGTACCTTCCTATGGCAACTTAATGCAATCAACAAATGATGTTTGAACAACTACAATCAAGTATATGTCACCATCTCAAATAGAATGTGTACTTTGTATGGCTGAGATGAGTCTAAAATTAAACTTCTTCTATAACACTAATGAAGACTAAATATTAGGCTTATATGAAGTATATTTACAACAGGAACCGTTGCAGGGTATGTTTTTACCTCAATGCTTCGAGGTATAACATCAAATTGAAAAAAAACCTTTGCCAGTAGTAAAATAGATGATCAATTAAAACCATGGACAATTGTTACTGCCAAACGTCTTCTACGGCTTGGATTTAATCTACGAGCCTTCGTATCAGAGCTAGGATCAATTTAGCATTTTCGAAACATTAGGAATTTCTAAAGGAACCTCATGTTTTGAGATTGATGACAACAAAAATATACTACATATCTTGACATATTTATGACTTAAACACATGTCAATATAATTTGACTGGACATTGTAGTAATGATTTAATGTTATTTGACATTAATAAATTCATTCATAGATTTAAGTTGACAGAGGATACTATGTACCTAGCAATGAAATCGAAAAGACCTCATTGCCTACAATATTAATAATTATTTTAAAGTAATGTTGTTAATAATTTAATTTATATTAACTCTGACAAAAGTAAAGATATTCAAATTAATAGTTTAAACTAAAATAAAATGACAACATCTGCGCCCTCTTACTTAAATATTATACATCGAAATATACAAGGCATAGGTGGCAAAGATCATGAAATAGAATTATTTTCGGAGTGTTATAAAATTCATGTATTTTATTTCACAGAGCATTGGATAAAAAAAATTGACATTTAATATCTCAAACTTTAAACTGTCAAGTACATTCGTAAGAGGGCGTGCTATTCGTGGTGGCTAATTAATATTAGTCGGATTGAGGAATAGTGTCGTTTGTAAACCTCGAAAAGATATTGTGGCCCTCTCTATCGAACGTACTATCGAACTATCCTGCGTGAAATTTCCACAGTACATTATAGTCTGCGTGTACCGGGCCACCTTCGGGATATTTTTATTTGCTCAATGAAGAACGAAATCAATCATCCACCCTACAGTCCGGACCTGGCCCCTAGTGATTATTATTTATTCCCTAATCTTAAATACCTTCGTGGAAAGCATTTTCCGGACGATGAAGAGTTGAAGGGAGCAATAAACGAACATTTTACAGGCCATGAAGAAAAATATTTTTCAGAGGGAATTGAAAAGTTACTTTTACGAACAAATAAATGTATTGAGATGTTGGGGGAGTATATGGAAAAATATAATTTATTCAAAATTTTCTGCTTCTTCCTTCATACCTATACCGACATTACCTTGAACTCCCCTCGTAAATGATCTTCCTTTCTATGTTAAAGGTATTTGTGATTTTAAGGTTGAGGAAAAAAACTGACTGTGACGATGTGAACGGTGCATTATCACAGATACACATTTGGTTTACGGTAAATAATTTAGTTTTGAATGCACAAAAAACAAAATGTGTAGCTTTTACTCTACCCAATGTTAGAAGGCAAAATTATAATATATCTTTAAATGGTAACCGTCGTGAAGTAGCTGATTATACGGTGTTCTTAGGAATAGAATTGGATTCCAAACTTCAGTCTTCATTTATCAATCCTAACAGGAAGTCTCAGCTCCGCAGCATACGCAGTTAGAAAAGTTGGACAACTAACTGATATTGATATCACTCGTTCCGTTTATTTTGATTATTTTCACGGTATTATGTCATATGGCATATTACTTTGGGGTAACGCTGCAGATATTGAATCTGTCTTATTTTACAAAAGAGAGCAATCCGGTCTATTTACAATTTTGGAGCTAGAGACTCTCTTCGGGATGTTTTTAAGCAAAATAGGAATACTCACTGTTGCGTCGCAATATATTTACAACAATGTTATGCATATTCATAGTAACATTGATCACTTTGATAAAATCAGTGATAATCATTGTATGTGCACTAGGAGTAAGGATAGATAACGCCAAGTTTCCGACTCCGTAAAGTCATTTCTTGTCATCTTCTTGGGGCAAGGTATCCGTTTCTATAATAAAATCCCGCAGACATTTTTAACTTTGCCGTTTCGTAAATTCAAATCGTTTGTAAAAAAATACATTGGTAGAAAAAGCATATTATTCGATACACGATTTTATAGATAATAAAAAGGCGTGGACTTAATACCTGTAGACTTCCAAGCTGGGTATATTAATTTGAATAATTGTATTTAACGAACCTGACTTTGTATTTTTTTAAATGTTAAAAAAGATTAACTACTGAGTTACTTCTTCGTTGTAAAATGACGATTCAAAAGCCTACTTCAATAAATTTTATTTTGATTTTGATTTTTGATGTGCTCCACTTAATGAAATGCGTTCGTAACAATTTAATAAATTGTAATTTTGAATCTGAAAACAAAATTGCTCGATGGGAGAATATATAAAATATGTATGAACAAGACAAAACAAAAGACATACGATCAGCTTCCTAGTCTTGCAGATTCGCATATTACATCCAAATAGTTTCAAAAACAAAAAGTTCGGTTTGCCAAACAAGTTTTTAGCAAATCTGTAGTAGTTGCTTTAAATAATAACGAATCGTCGGTTACTCTAAAATCTGCTAATAGTACAATACATTTTATTGAAACCATGAACAACCTCTTTGATTTATTAAATTCAAACAACATTGACTCACCATAGCCCTTCAAAAAACATATAGGAGTACTACAGAGCAAGAACAATTGCTAAACAAATCATAGCTTCTATTAAAAAGTATGGGAGATAAAAATAACGATCGCGACGTAACCAAAATCATAAAATTTATAAATTCTTTCAACTTGCAACAATAATCAATTCAGTTATATAAGGACATGAGATTTGAAGGATACAATTACATGATCACACGAAGCATTAACAGTGACAGGCCGGTGGAAATTGTTCTCAAATTGTCGGACTCTACGAAATGTACCGAAGATTTCGACAGCATACTCATCAATATTTAAAACCCGGGAACATAACTAAAACATGAAAGATCGGAGATACCACGCCAACATCGGGAAGACGGCCTCTGGTATTCGGCGCTGCTAGACCGCTTCGTCAGCTCACCCTCCGTTGCCAGGAAGTTGTGACTGAACTCAGTTTGCTACGTGGAGTGTCACATCCATCGATTGGTCGCTCCGTCAGCTCACCCTCCGAGGTCAGGAAGTTGTGGTAGAACTCAGTTTGCTACGTGGAGTGTCACATCGATCGGTCCTATATCAGCTGTCCCTCTGAGGTCAGAAAGTTGTGGTAGAACTCAGTTTGCTACGCAGAGTATCACATCGATCGGTAGCTGTATCAGCTCTCCCTCTGAGGTCAGGAAGTTGTGGTAGAACTCAGTTTGCTACGCGGGGTGTCACGTCGATCGGTCGCTGCGTCAGCTTACCCTCCGAGGTCAGGAAGTTGTGGTAGAACTCAGTTTGCTACGGGGAGTGTCACATCGATCGGTCGTTGCGTCAACTCAACCTAAGGTAAGGTTTCCATTGTCAACAAACGGCATGGTGTGGTGGCTCCGTTGGGGTTGCACACTCTTCTCACCTCCAGACTATAAATGAGAACCAAACTGAGGATCTACGGTGCATACGTCAGGTCGCCCCTGCCATATGACCAGGCGGGGCTGGTATGAACTCTGCTCAGTGTATGAGAGGCGAAAGATCCAGATCCAGCAGAATCGATGCCTGCCTCTTATAGTGGGAGCTCCGAGGTATAACGAAATGCACAAAGATACCAGACCGATTTGCAGTCCCGCGCATTAGCTTCCCTTCTGCAAATACAGAATCTAAAAGAAGTAGTGGACTGGACAACAGGAATTGAAGCTTTTGAGTTGGAAAAATGAAGAATGCGAAGATCAAATAACTGATTGAAATACAGAACAACCAAATTTAAAAAAAAAAAGAACTGGCGCCCGTCTATTTGAAATGCCTAAAGTGCACCTTTAAAGTAGTGGCGGCTCAGATTTAGATTAGAAAGCCACGAATTTCTGTTTCAAATGTTTATTGTTCGAAAGATTATATTTATTTAAGTATTTCCACAAAATATTAGGTTTCGGAATCACATAGTTTGATCGAAATTAATAATACAATAATTTACTAACAATTTTGACGTTTTTATGGGTGACAATCGGTGAGCGCCATTGTGTTTCATACCAAACGAACAAACAAGTGTCAAACATCAGTCATCTTATAGCCGCGCAGTTTAGAGCATCTTTTTGTACTCCTGTCGATATTTGTATGACTACCATGTCTTCACCGAAGCCCTAAGCATCGTTGTCTACGCCATCGTCCCCCGAAGAGTTGACTGTAGTGCGTTGGACTCTAGTCGTTCCGCCGAACCAACACCTGTTTGTGCCGTCGAACCAACACCTGGTTCGTCCCGGGATATGCCAGAGCAGCCGCCGTCTTCTGGTTCCAGTGGAGATTCGTTCGCAGTTGACCTTTACATGATATTTTCAACACATGGTAAGTTAGTCATTTTAACCTTTCGTTTATCTAAATTCACAGTTAAAATAAAGTGTTTCTAAATTCACAGTTAAAGTAAAGTTAAACTATTTGTGTTTTTAATTTTAATTTTTATCAATTTTGACTTATTTTTTTTTAATCTTTCTACTCATGTTGCTATAATTATGTGTTAATGTATTTTTAAAACAAATATTGTAATTGTTGTGGCTACTTTAAAAAGCTTCGCATGTTAGCTATTTTCACTTAATTGTTTTACATTTGTCATAAAAACATGTAGTAGTTACTAGTGGTCCTTAATTAAAATAAATAAAAATAAAATAAAACAGTTTTTAAGCCATAAGTAATAATCTTATTAACTTAATGAACGTCATCAAAATATTCACTATAAAGTACTTGAACTTGGTTTATAACAGTGGAATTTTTTCATATTGTTTCAGGTACTCATGAGCAATGTATTGCTTTCGCTGAGCAGCGAGGCTTACTGCCAACTTCTAAAATGTGTACATACCACAAGCAACCAATGAAATTGAGTGAAACCACGAGTCATGGTCAAGTGGGCAAGTTTTCTTGCCGAAAAAGCAAATGCCGAACCAAATCGTGCAGTAGGGCATTGAGAACATGGTTCTAAAACTCAAGGTTGCCACTACCTTTGATATTTCAACTCACATATTTATTTAGTGATAACTATACTTACGAATTGGCACGAAAGGAGACGAAACATTGGAGAGAAACTGTAGTGTCTCAAGCTACGATTGCTGACTGGTACAGCTACTGCCGGGAAGCAATCGTAGTATATCATTTGGAAAATGAAGAAAGTCTTCAGAAAATTGGAGGCCCAGGCAAAATTGTCCAGGTGGATGAGTCCAAATTTGGACGTAGAAAATATAACAGAGGACGGAATGTAGAAGGACATTGGGTTCTGGGCCTCATTGGCCTCATTCAGACGGAAGTGATGATCTTCGCTTAGAAGTATGCCCCGGAAACGAGCGTAATGCCGATGTGTTAGTGGGGCTAATCAAGAAACATGTTCAGGAAGGCACCACAATACATACTGATTTTTGGAAAGGTTATGATTGCCTTCCTGAACATGGCTATATACATAAAAAAAGTAAACCATAGTGACCCCGTCAATAAATTTGTAGCACCAGACGTACCATACACAGAGAATAGAGAGTCACTGGAGAGTAATGAAAAGATTATATGCCAATGAAAATTATAAAGGAAATTTTACGGAAACGCTAGGAGCGGAAACGGAGGCGAAAAATTAAAATAAATCATTTAGATCCGTTCGAAGAATTATTAAAATGTATAAAATATATTTTTAGAACCAGAAGTAGGAAGTAGGTTAACCTCTAAAACAATTATCTTTAATTTATAATAACAATCAATCTACCACAAAAGAAAAATATTTAGTCTACAACACAAATAACCATCAATAATCACATTACACCGTAATAATTATAATTGCAATTCTCAATGTGTTAACTACAAATCTCCCGCCTTTTTTTTTTAAATAGGGAAGTTGTATGACTTGATGCTGATGTTGCTTGTTTATTCCAACACGGCCTCTCCTGACGGTGCGCCGTCCTCGGGCACCCACGCTGGCTCTAGATTGCTGATGAGTGATGAGATTCGCAGAAGGTCCGACTATAAGCGTCATCTACGATCTTATCATCATGACACGCATCTTTATAATCTTTCTATTCATCACACTTATGCGGCCCTCATTCAATCAGCCATTTTCTATGTCGTCAATCACGCTCATTAAAGACGTGGTACAAACATAAAACTTATTGGATAGAGACGCATATCCTGGGCAGAGGCAGTATTACGCGATGCCCAATTAACTTTACCTGTGGGCAGAGGCAGTATTACGCGATGCCCAATTAACTTTACCTTTGGGCAGAGGCAGTATTACGCGATGCCCAATTAACTTTACCTGTGGGCAGGGGCAGTATTACGCGATACCCACGGTACAGATCCATCGAGCAGAGGCAGCTTACGCAGTACTCATATTATGACATGATGAGATAACGTTTGGCATACTTTCAATCAGGTGGCTTACTAGATACCTTCGCTTTATATTACTGCTTCACCTGACTTCAGACTTCAGACTTTCATGGTCCGCCATCGTTTGCATTACACATAGACTCATAGCTGAAAATAAAAACGATTGAACTCACCCTCGAATGATACGCAACTTTCAGGGCACCATTCACCCTTCCATGCATTGAGCTACCGCTTGAGTGGTCTTGCCACTTGCGCTATTTTTATTCATAGCGACCATCGTAGGAGGATCGCGGAGGCGTTTGCATGATAATCGTTGTGTTTTCCTCAATCGCATTTAGCCTAGCTATGTTTTCACTTATCGCTTTTTTCACCAAACTATCACGATCACTACCGCGGGAGCGATGATTATAAGAACGAAAACGATGTCGTATTAGACATAGCAAAATAGATTGATGGTTATTTGTTACTATTGTAAGTGGGCACAGGCGTATCCCACTTCTGATTTTAGAACCAGAAGTAGGAAGTAGGTTAACCTCTAAAACAATTATCTTTAATTTATAATAACAATCAATCTACCACAAAAGAAAAATATTTAGTCTACAACACAAATAACCATCAATAATCACATTACACCGTAATAATTATAATTGCAATTCTCAATGTGTCAACTACTAATCTCCCGCCTTTTTTTTTAAATAGGGAAGTTGTATGACTTGACGCTGATGTTGCTTGTTTATTCCAACAATATATATAAATAAAAATTTATACTTATAACACTTTTATTTTAATGGTATGTAGATCATCCAAATTAGTGACAGAACCGAATTAGTCAACCCCGACCCTGCATGATACTAGTATGCCCTACCCCTAGAGTGTATATAAAAGTCCGGAGGCGCGGAGGGAGAGCAGCCCCCGCCCGCCGTAACAGACTGCAGGCACCATACGAGCCGCAGCAGAAAGCAGAAGTATGAAGTGGCTGCAGACTGTTACGCGAGGGCAAAGGGGCTACACTTCCCGCAGCGCTGGAGACGTTCGAAAGCCAGATTTCTAATTTTTTTACCAAAGTACTATAGTTCAAATGGCTCTATAATATATTTTTCATACATTTTTAGGTTAGAAATCCAAGATTAAAAAAAAATCATATCTCAAGAACTATGTGTTTCCGAGGGGGGGAGTGGTACAGTGGGGGGTTCTCCCCCCCTGCCCCACCCTCCCAAAATACGAATTTCGTGGACTTTCTAATCTAAATCCCTTTCCCATTAGCCTCTCAACCTTACTCACTTAAATCTTATGTGTGGTATGATAATATTATTTTAACCTGGTTAAAAATATCAATGGGGACTGAGTCTTTATGATCAAAGCAGACAGACTGCATTAATCCTTTTACTTTATTTTAGTAGGAGACTACATGACCTACTTTTAAAACTCTGCGAGATTTTGTTTATTTTTTTCAAATTATTGGAGAATAAACATATTTTATTTTCAAACACCAACAAACGCTCCGTACTAATTGCTTTTTCTATATCAAGGATTATTATGTTTCTGAAAAGACATATTTTTGACTAATTATTACTTGGGCAAACCAAAACCTCTGCGGAAACCACAAAAGAAAAAAATACGAATGCAGTGGACTCTTATTGTGAACACATACAGTGGACACATTATTAATAATGGCTTGTAAAAATGATAAATTCACTTTGCTCAATAATAAATTATGATAGTGATTGAGTGAATTATGATAGTGATGATAGATACTGATAAATTCACGTTGGCCGTAACATATGCAATATATGCATATGCATATTTATGCGATTACAAAGTATGTATAAAATAATAGCACAAAAAACCGTCTCCTATTTAAAATTATATTGAAGTGAAAGTGTGGCCTCCCTATCAAATTAAAAATAGCTTCTGTATTGGTTTATGAGGGTTAGAGATTTAGAAGTAAAATAAAAATTTAAATAGATAATCGAATTAATGTAGTTACATAATAAATTAATATAATGAAAACACGTGTCTTTTCATTATTGTTAACTTCTAACAAGAATAAAATCAATTGTAATATTCTAAAAAACATACATACAAATGTTTAATATCAATCATACCTTATGCCAATGTCATACTTCATATTCATCTGACCTTCATCACTGAGTAATATAATTTTATTTATTTTTCCATTCGTTTTTAAACATATAGTCCTGTTGTTATTAGGTTAATTATAATCTTATAAATGATACACCTCCCGCCATCTATTTTAGAGTTGAAAAAAATCTCCCACAATTTCGCGTCTCCTTTTTTTCTTCTTTTCTGTCATTTTAGTTTTGTGTAGAAACAAAAAATGTGTACGGTATCAATAAAACTAAATGTTTAACAAAGAAAGTTTATTATTTCATCCAACCATTTTAACAGTTACATCTATTAAAGATTTCCAGAACTAAAATGTATCAAATAAATCTTAATTCATGTTTATGAATGAGCTGTCTTCCTGCTTGGAAGCTGGTCTAGAAATGTTGAAAGAGTTTTAAAAGCGACTTGCAAATTTAACATCATCAGCCTGAAAAGATGGAAAACGTCGCCATATTTTAATGACAATATTCATACTACAACTAGTTTTCGTAGACTTCGAAACGCATATAAAATAACGCTTGAATGAAATTTAATTAAAAGCACTAATAGCGTCTAAAGCTCATATAGAGTCATTAAAAACTACTTAGATTGTTTCTTAGTTACCACCAATTCACCTACGCAATATGGCGATGATAAACAAAAAAACAAAGTTAATAAATAGCAATATTTAAAATTAAGTTTATTTGTAATCTTGGAGCAACAGACTCTCTTCGTAATGTTTTTAACAGTGTAGGAATACTCATTGTTGCGTCACAATATATTTAAAACAATATTAGGTGTATTCATAGTTACATTGGGCACTTTGATAAAATCAGTGATAATCAATCATTATGTTTACAAGATGCAAGGAAAAGCTTATAACGCCAAGTTTCCAACTTTTCAAAGTCAATAAAACTTTCTTGGAGCAAGATATCTATTTTTAATTCCACAGACATTTTTAACTTTGCCGATTTATAAATTCAAATCATTTTTAAAAAATACAGGAGTAAAGAAGGGTTATTATATAATACAGACGCGTAGAAATGATATATCGTCGGTGGTTTCAATAATTGCTATGTATTTATATTTATATAATATTATTAACAATAGACAAAATAAATATTTGGCTCTGAAAATCTTTAATCTTCAAATAATTATTCTTACCATAACAACATATAGGTATACATAATTGTGGATCACTTTTAGGTAGATAAGTTTAAAAACAACGCTAATATTAAATAAAATATATAAAAATTGGCACGTTTTTTATTTGAGCCCTTAATACAAGTTATGTACGGGTTAGTTTTTACAAGGAAAATGTTACCATTGATGATATAAATAAAAAGCTAACATTTATTAAAAAGTAAAGCCGTAACACAGTTTTCGAGCATTATTTAAAAAAAATACAAATGAAAAATGAGGAAAATTAACTATTAACGATTCAAAATTTTAATGTTGCATAAATTATACTATTTACATTTCCTTACATAAAGCAATTGTTACAGAAAAATACTATTAGACATAAATTGAATATTGTGATATATGAATACATACAATGTCGCATGCTAATTATGTAAAAATTGATAATCACAATTATAAAATAAATTTCATTGACATTCATAATTTAACGAACTTTAAATAATGTATTCTGACCAATGAGAGGGATAACCTATCAAGTTTTTATAAAAGACAAATAGCAAATCCGCTGTATTATTATATTTTTACAAAATCAACCAATTGTTTGGTTGACCAGACCACTGCTTCTTTTGAGCGTGCAATAAAATATCAACAAGTATTAGTTTGGAAAGTGTTCCAAATAATTTAAAATAAATTTTAAGACAATAGAGGTAGTCTCTGGCTCAATTATTAATTTACTTAATACTAATTTATTCTGTTATAATTTATCAAATGAATGACTTAGAAATATACAAATAGTAAACTTGTAAACCTGGTGCAACAAAACATTCAAGGAATGTTAGGAAATTTTTTAGAAATTGAGTTATTTATAAACAGCAATGACGTTGATATATATATAGTATAATGTATAACAGAACATTGGCTCAAAAATTATCAGTTTATGTTTACCTTCAGTGGTCACCAGATGGCTAGTCTGTTCAGTAGAAAAAAAGCTATACGTGGTGACTTATTAATATTTGTTAATAAAAATCTAAAATTGAGAAAGAACGAACGGTTGCTGTGAGCCTTTCTATTGAGCAGACTATTGAAATAGCATGTGCAGAATTTGAGCGTGTCATTGTTCTATGCGTGTGCGGGACTATCTTTGTCCAACAGCCCATCGATGTTATATAGAATTAATTGGTAATAGTTAATAGAATAAATATAGTAGTTTATATAGCAATTTGTTAAAATTTTAGTAATAGATAATTGTTTAGCCAATAGGTTATAGTCATAAGAAAATTATTATTTGTGTGTGAAAGAGACGGCCAATAGTCACACGCTATTGGTCGAAACAATAAAGAGCTTCATAGAGAGGGGTGGGGTCATGCGCACTCGCGCACACGTGCACTGTAAAACGGGTATATAAACCCGGCCGTCACCATCACTCAAGACAACCCATTCCAGTTCTGACCTCCGTCTCGCGCGGTAGTCTGCCTTCAGGAAGACCGATACCCAGCAATCGCCCGCCAACGAAGCCGTAGTCGGACCCGACTACCTGCCGCCTTACCTGCTCGCCTACCTGAGCCACCGACCGACCGACCCTTGTGCGCGTAAGGGTTAATTCGCGTAAAGACTAGACTCAGTGTTTGTGCAGTTCGTGACCGGAATAAGTGTAGTGCACCGCGAAGTTCCGTGTTAAGTTCCGCAAAGCCGCTACCCGCCTGTAAGTACACTTGTTGTAAGCAATAGGTATACACCCCATTGGGCTAGGCACACATTATTTGCCACCGAAGGGCAAATTTCGATAGGGATCACACCGTAGGCACTCACCTCCCTGCCTTCACGGCAGGGAGGCAAACGTTTCGTCCAGGGCCACCACGATGGACCCTGTCGACAAACTAACTAAGGAGCAGCTCCTAAAGCTGCTCCATATGCATCTCCCGGACGCCATCGAGCGTCTCAACGACATTGCCACCCTCATAGAGGACGAAAATGATGTAGGGCCCACGCCAGGAGTCGGCAGAAGCCGGTCGCCCTACCTGACGACACCTGTCGGCTCGACCATGGAGGTCGAACTCGACAGCGATGGCGGCAGGTCTCGCGCCTCGGAGTCTGACGACTCCGACGTGGTATCCTCGGAGGCGGAGAGCGACGGGTTCGAGCCTGTCCTCTCCAAATCCGCTAAACGGAAGGCTAGGGCTCCTCAAGTCCCGCCTCCACCAAAAAAACGCCCGGCCAAGGACAGCTCGAGCTCGTCCGAGGCGTCACCCAAGCGTCCGGTTAAGCGTCCCGCGACGAAACCCAAGACGCCCCGCGGCCCCGAAATCGCCTTCAGCGACAACGAAGGCCAATGAGGCCGAGCTAAAAAATAAAAAATCACCCGCGCGCCCCGCACCCCCGAACTCGCCTTCAGCGACACCGAAGGCCAACGAGGCCGAAGTCAAAACAAAACTACCGCCGCCTATCGTCATCCAGGACAAGGCGCAATGGCCAAGGATCTCGGGAATCCTGGTTGAACGTCGCCTTCATTACACGAAGGCAAAAAACGTGCAACAAGGCATCAGAGTCCAAGTCCAGGACTCAGCGACACACCGGGCTGTTACCAAATTCCTAAGGAGTGAAAACACTCCTTTCTTTACCTACGCGCTCGAAGACGAACGTCACTTGCGCGTTGTTATTAGAGGCCTGCCAAAGGAGATCCCTGAGGCAATCATCAAGGCCAGTCTGGAGAAATCGAATCTCCCCATCATCAATGTACACCGGATGTACAACCCTAGGACCAAAGACCGATTCGATCTCGTTCTAGCCATCCTGCCTCTCTCCCCCGAGGGAAAGAGGATTTTCAACATACGTACAATTTGCGACCTCTCCGACTTCAAGTTGGAACCTCCGCGCTAGATCGATCTAGTTCGAGAATTCCTACGGAACCATAACAGATCGATCTAGTTCGAGAATTCCTACGGAACCATCCCGTCGACGTCATGCTAGTGCAGGAGACGTTCCTAAAACCTAACTCGCGTAGCCCTAACGTGGCCAACTACCGCGTCATAAGAAATGACCGTGACTCCGCCCGAGGCGGAGGCACGCTCATCTATTACAAAAAGTCACTGCACTGCGTGCCGCTCGACAGCCCGCCGCTCACCAACGTCGAAGCGTCAATCTGTCAAATAAGTATGACAGGCCATCAGCCCATCATACTAGCATCAGTTTACCTAAGTCCATCCAAGGATCTATTAGAGAGTGACATTAGGTCACTCCTTGCAACAGGTAGCGCAGTCATTCTGGCCGGCGACCTTAACAGTAAGAGCCCTGAATGGCACTCACGCCATACCAACCAGAGGGGTAGGAAGCTAGAACAACTAGCCCACCCCAAATCATGTAACTTCACTGTCATTGCACCAATGACACCAACCAGATTCCCTCGATCGGATAACCGAATAGACAGGCCAGACGTACTCGACGTAGCGATCTTGAAAGGCGTAAACCTTACAGTTGCGCTCAATCGAGACACTACCAGAGTTAGATTCCGATCACCGTCCGGTACTTGTCGAACTAGGGCCCGACGACCCACTTCATTATCCATACAAAAAGATTGTCGACTGGAATAAATTTAAACAACAGATCCAGTCCGTAGACTCACAACTTTTAAAAGACATCCCAGACAGTATTGACTCCGTCGACGTTGCGAAAGCAGCTGCGATGAACCTCACGACTCACGTACGCGACATGATAGATGAGTGCTCCAGGGAGGTTCAAGTACGCCCTAACGAGCGTTATGAGCTCCCTGTAGACCTCAAACACCTTATCACGCGGAAAAACGCAGCCACGCGAGCGCACGACGCTTTTCCATCACAGGAAAACCGGAGGAAACTCTGGGCCCTTCAGAGGGACGTCAAAGCTCGTTTCGAGGAATTCCGTAACTATACGGACGGCGAGTACCTTGGAGAAATCACGCCATCACACACTGCGTTTTGTACGATGCCGAGATCTCTCAAAGGCTCAATGGCCACTACGACCATGCCTCCGTTAATACGACCCAATCTTCCACCCGCAACAGACGACTTGGATAAGGCCGAGTGCTTGGCCGACGCCTTAGAAAGCCAATGCTCCCCGAGCATTCACCCGGTAGACCCCGACCACCTCTTAAAGGTGGACGAGGCCGTAAATCGCATAAGCTCCGTGCCACCGATGGACGAGCCACTGACTCCGACGTCAGTCGACGAAATCGAAACGATCGTCAAAGCCCTTCAGGTTAAAAAGTCTCCCGGTGCGGACCGGATAACCAATAAAGCGATTAAAAGCTTCCAGCACCAAATCATTTCTCTCCTGGTGCTAATATTCAATGCCCTTCTGGCAGGCTGCTCCTTTCCAGACCAATGGAAAGAAGCCATAGTAATAGGGATCCCAAAACCAGGGAAACCTAGGAATCAGCCCACGAGCTTCCGACCCATCAGCCTATTGCGCACTCTCGGAAAAATATACGAGAGAATTCTACCAGCACGAGTCAAGGCCATCGTACAGGCCAAACAGATCACGATACACGAGCAATTCGGCTTCAGAGCCGGACACTCGTGCGTTAACCAGGTCCACCGCTTAACGGAAGACATATTAAAAGGCTTCGCCTACAGTAAAGCTACCTCCACAGGGGCTCTATTCTTCGACGTAACGAAAGCATTCGACAGTCTGGCACAATGGTTTATTATATAAACTACACTTACTAGGGCTGCCAGACAGACTCGTGCTCACCATACGAGACTACTTGACGAATCGCACCTTCCGCTACCGAGTTGAAGGAACCCTGTCCTCACCTCGCCCTATCAGGGCCGGAGTCCCTCAGGGCTCCGCGCTATCTCCCATTCTTTACTGTCTATTCACCAACGACATTCCGAAGGCCACTTCAATGGTCAACCTAGCCCTCTTCGCGGACGACACCGCACTCTATACGACCTCAACCTCAACTAAACAACCGAAACAAAGCAGCGTTCGTACTAGGAAGACTGTATATGATGTTATGCGGGCGGAGTAAAATGTCCCTTAGAAATAAGACGACACTATACAAAGCCTGCATTCGTCCTATCATGACCTACGCGAGCCCTGTCTTTGCACATATCAAGGCGACGCAAATCAAAAGATTGCAGACCATCTAAAATAGATTTCTCCGCATTGCCACGGACTCGCCGTGGTACATCCGAAACGTAGATCTCCATAAGGAATTCGACATCGATTCGATCGCGAAGCATCTCAAAATACTATCGACGGCGTATTTTGAGAGAGCTAAAGAGAACACAGCAATCCGCTGAATGCTCAATCGTGCCGATACACCTCTCGCAGAGGTAATATTCCAAATAGACTCAGGCGACCTATGCACGTCCTGAACGACGCAGACGATAGCCTCACTATCGCAAACAAACCATTTGTAGGGAAAAACACACTACACACCACACACCCACAGCGTTTCCGCCGGCGGAAACGAGGACCCAGTTATGCGACGTCTTGGAGGCGGCCGAGACGTAAGTAAATTCACTCAGTGTTAGAATCACTCCCCACCGATTTCGTTCTGAGCCGAGGTGCGATCTCATAGGAGACACCCTCAGGACGAACCTTAGTTTTAGTTGTAATTTAGTTTAATTTAGAGCCCCGCGCTCAACCTCAGGGCAGGGGACATTAGTTCTCGTCCGAAAGACCGGTGACGCTGTGAAGGCCAGTAGGGCCAACAGCAATACAACACACATAAAAAAAAATCACTCAAGGAGTCTCAGTTTGGCAGCCGAGCAGTGCACTACACTACTCAGCTCCGATCCGAGACTTTTATTCCTGTAATATCAGTGTGCCTTGGCGCGCTGCTATTACAACCGCGTTAATTCGCGGCGGAACGCCAATCGTACAGAGCTTTCGCTCAGTACACAGTTAGCCGCTGCTCGCTAACGACCCCTTAACGGGATCCGCAGCATGAGCCGGTCGACTGACGAAGAGCCCAATCCTGAACCTGTAATGGGTTCAGAGGAGGATAATGATGTGATTAATTTCAGAAAGGAATTTCGCCGGACGCACTCGAGGTCGCCGACGACGAGCGAGAGGAGGGACCGGTCACGGTCTCTCCGTCGTGTAGTCCGACCGGTCACCGACCCCCACCACTCGCCGTCCCTGCAGGTGGACCTTTTACCGTAGCCAGCAGTCAAGCAGCGAGGGCGAGAGCGCGAGCACCGCAGTGCCGCCCACCGCGACCTCCGAATGGCCAACACGCAGTGTTGTTGTGCAAGTAAAACTAGTGCCGGAAACCCTGTCAAGTATGCGATCAACGCAACCCAAACCCACCTGCTCTGTTTCTGTGCATAGCATGGAGATCGACGAGCAGCCCAACGCGCTCAGGAGGAGCCACTCCACATCGTCCGAGGAGGACGCAACGGAGCTGAAGAGGAGGTGCCCGGAGCCAAGAGCATTGGACTACGCCAGTGCGTTCCGCACAAAGGCGGCGCCCAAGGAAAAAGAGGACGAAAGAAGAAATCAGAAAACCACAACGGAAAGCGCAGATAAGCCAACCGTTAAGAAACCAAGATACCCACCACTTGTGGTGGAAAGTCTCCCAAACTGGGCACACCATTTCCGAGTGCTCAAATCGAAAATCGGACGACCCCCGAGCGCACGCCCATACCAACGAGGAGTGAGATTCACACCCTCCACGGAAGAAGAGTACCGCATCATACAGCGGTACCTGACAACGCTCGAGAGAGAAGAGAACGTGTCATGGTTCTCATACTCACTACCCGCGGACAGAAGCCTGAAGGTGGCCATCAGAGGCCTACCTTACAACACCACGACCGAAGAGGTCGAAGAAGCCCTGCAAGAACTTGGGTTCGAACCGGAAGCGATCAAACAGATCCAAGCCCGGAAAGGCCGCCCTGGGTGCATCTATTTCACCCAACTGAAGAAGACCCCCGGTCTGACACCGGCAATATACGAAGTAACGGAGTTACTGTGCATGTCCGGAGTAAAGATCGAAGCATGGCGAGGGAAACAAGGCCCCGCACAAGAGGAAGAAGGAGGAACCACCGACCCGGAAGATATGGGCTCCGACCATCTATCAGTTCTCCTAACGCTGCAAGCAACCCTATCTGCAGCCAGATGACCGCCTCGCCGGTGCACCGACTGGACAATATACAGGGAACATCTGGAAGAGAACACGAGGATGACGCCAGCAACCAACGCTGAGGAGATAGAAGATCTAGCCTTAGACGTCAGGAACACCCTGCGACATGCCTACGAGGCAGCGACGCACACACAGGCAGTATCACACCGATACCACGCACTACCTGGCCACATAAGGAGGCTTCTAACCCGGAAGAGGAAGCAAGCTGTGGCAGCAAACCCACGCTAAAGCGACAACTCAACCGCCTCAACGAACGGACCATGGAGACCATAAGCGACCACCGATCCCGAACATGGGAGAGAACCATCTAGGCTGCAGAATATGACGTGAAAACACTTCACCGTCTCAACCGCAACCTCACTAACTCGAGCGAACCTAGACGTCCACTCGGGACAAGTACTACGGATGACAAAACGTGCGAATCCACGTAAGGCCTCGGGGAGCGACGGAATCACAAACTCCGCCCTCCGCCACCTACCACCGCGTAGCATAGCCGCAATCACGCGACTATTCAACGGAATACTCCGCACGGGTCACCTCCCAGACGCCGTCGAGAGTCTGAACGATATTGCACTCTTGATAGAGAAGGAAACTGTAGGGCCCACTCAAGAAGTCGGCAGAAGCCGGTCCTGACGACACCTGTCGGTTCGACCATGGAGATCGAACTCGACAGCGATGGCGGCAGGTCTCGCGCCTCGGAGTTTGACGACTCCGACGTGGTTTCCTCGGAGGCGGAGAGCGACGGGTTCGAGCCGGTCCTCTCCAAATCCGCCAAAAGGAAGGCCAGGGCTTTTCAAGTCCCGCCTCCTCCTAAAAAACGGCCTGCTAAGGACAGCTCGAGCTCGTCCGAAGCATCACTCAAGCGTCCCGTCAAGCGTCCCGCGACGAAACGATTTTTTTTTTCCTGTGCCAACACTTACTAAATGTCATAAAAAAAACTTCTCTCAATAAATTAAAATTATTTTATATTTTAAATTAATTGTAATTAGTTCTGATCTTACATTCTTATCAATGTATTAATCAGTTATATATAAAATATAACAATAAACTGAGTGTCGTGCGTTAATTGTGCGAAGTGTTTCTTTTGTGTAGTGTTCGTCAGCTGACATTACGCAGGTAACGAACTCAATTTTGAAAAGTTTTCTTGTTCGACTTCTTATTATCCCTTTAACTCACCTTAGAAACCCATTTTAAAATCTTTACATACTAAATATTATTAACTGATTGATCACACTGCTTACTTTTATATTATTTGTTCATACAACTTCTATTTTTTTGAATCAAATATGATGACTCGTAGTATCAAGGCACGTCAGGCGGAGGAACAACTCCAGCTGACGCTCCAGGAACTAAAGGCATCCAGGACACACTGTGATTTATTACTAAAAGAAAGGGATGATAACGAACAAGAATTCTTGCAAATTCTTAATAGAAACAATAATCTAAAAACTGAGCTTTCTCAGTTACATTTGAAATACTTAGATATGGAAGAACAAAGAAATAATCTGCAACAAATAGTCAGTGGGTTTGATAATTGCAGAGATGAGTATGAGCAAGCCCTCATGCTCACCAATGAGTTAAAAATTAAATTACATAAGGCCCAACTATATATTTCTGAATTGGAAGATAATAGCTTAAACCTAAAGGCCTCTCAAACCCAGTGTCTATTTGATGAACTGGTGGGAAATTCAGCCTATTTAGTGTCCCCAATCACCAATACCAATGACATCACAACAATTGATTTGACTGGTGATGACTCCGGCTCTTCCAGTCTAGTATTAGGTAAAAATAAATTAAAGAAATATGTTAAAATTACTAAATATATTAAGAAAACTCAAAATATAATAAAATCAAGAAATAATTGCTTAAATTATGAAAAAAATTATAAAGAAAGAAACACACTCAGACTAAAAATCATTGAATATTCTAAGAATGTTAAAGTAATGAGACAAGGTTATGAGGCTGATGTGAATGCTCTTCAGGCTGAGATAACATATTTACATAACTCTTTAGATATAATGTCAAAAAAATATGAAATGTCTCAAAAAGAAATATCTAGTCATATTGCTGCCGTGAACAATCTTCTAGACTTGAGTAAATACAATTCTGAGCGCTTTGACTCTCTTATAAAAAACTATACTTGTGATTGTCAGGGCCGTTCAGTCTCTGGGGATAGTTCGGGGCTGCTCAATGATGCAGTGTCCTTGTCTCAGTCAACAGTAGCCTTAGTACGAGTTTGACAGTTAACTTCATGTAATTTACTTTCGGTTTTCTTTTCATACAAATCCTATCAGCGCCCCAAAGGTAAACGCAGAGAAACTAAAATCGGCAGTACGAGTTTTTATTACTAACGTTATCGACTTCGAAGTCGAAATAACGCGCGGTTTTCGACATTTTGGTAGTACGAGTAACACTTTTGACAGATTTACGCATGTAAATTGACGTTTTCGTTACTTTCTTATCGAGTGTGAACTCACTGAATTTATTTCGGTGAGCGTCAGTGAAACCTATTTTTGAAAATTAATTACTAAACATGTGAGGCAATATAATGCTTGAAAACTAGCTACAACTGTTACGGTAGTCTTTTAGAACATTAAAAAGCAACGAAACTGAATTCTGCGGTGAAATTTATCTTTAATTAGCCGTATTTTAAACTAACATATTTTCTTGAGAATTGCCTTGGAAAATGTTAATATTTTTATGCGTTAACATGTGAAGAAGAAATGAGTAATAAATATTAACTTATTTTCAATATATTTACAAATATGATACAAACGCAAGGTGAGTCTAAATATAACATATATTTTTAAATGGCATGCTAATGTATTATTTAATTACATCGAAAATAAATGATAATAATGTAAAAGAATATAATTCAATTATCATAATATCATAACATCGCTTAAACAAAATAGTAAAACAAGTTATAATTGAAATATGTATATTGTTTAAATGAGTATTTTCAAAAACATCAAAAATACTTAACATATTTTTGTTATTATTCCTAACAATATTGGTAGCAGTTGAGAATGCTTTGAAGGTATGATGGGGATCATGCAAAGTATAATTAACTGTCATTCTTTAGTGTAATCATTATTAATAAAAATATATATTTTTTTCAGGCTATGAGTGAATCAATCCTTTATTTGGAGCAGCTATACTATTATTAATGATGATTTGGTGCAGACAATATCCAAGAAACAAGTGACCATGCATTGAACAGTTATCTACATCTCTATATAATTTCCTTTTCATTTAATTCAAACAATAAATATACTGAAAAGTGGATTTGTCTCTTTATTGAATATCTATTATTTTCTACGATATTGTAAAATGAAATTGAATTGAGAATGATTTAAAAAATATGCATTATTATATTAGAAACATCTATAGGTTCATTATTATACTATTATGTATGTATATTATATGTTTATATTAAATTATGTATACATTATTATTATACTCAATAAATGTTTATAACTATTGTTTTGAATTCTCATAAATAATCAACGTCAAAAACACTCATTGCTTAAAAACATAGAATGTTATTTATCCTTTTCCAAAAAGTAAAAATATAAATAACAATAGTAGTATAAAACAGATAATTAAAACTATTAACTCTTTATTGTTTAATGTAAATCAGAAACTTTATGTATGTAGTGCATATAATTATATTTTAGAAAAAATAAAACAAATTAAGAGAAAGTAATTGTTAGGTATTTGTTTTCAATATATTAAACTTTATTTTCACAATGATTCTTGGAGTTAAGAGTGATAGACATAATGTCACACTGGAAAATCAATAACTATTGTTTTGATTTCTCTCAAATAATCAACTTCAAAAACACTCATAGCTTAATAAAATAGAATGTTGTTATTTATACTTTCTCAATTATGGGGTATATTAAAACAGTTAATTAAAACTATGAACTCTTTATTGTTAAATGTAAATAAAAAGCTTTATATATGTAGTATACATATAATTATATTTTAGGAAAAATAAAAAACAAATTATGGTAGTAATTATTAGATATTTGTTTTCTATATATTAAACTTTATTTTAACAATGAGTCTTGGAGTTAAGAGTGATAGATGTAGCATCACACTGGAAAATGCAGCACAGATGTATTTGTATTATCTAGGCTTGTATTTCTTCTTTATAACTGTAATCACAAACAATATTTTTATTAATACATTCACAAACATATAAGATAGTCATGATCATGGAATTATTTAAATCTAAGTGAACCCTAATTGAAATATAATTAATAAGGTCCATAATACATATTGGCAATTAGACATGCATATTATTGTAATATATTGAAATAGTTTGTATTTAATTAGGATAATATCGAAATAACAAAATATTTAAGCATAACTTTGAATTGAGATGAAAGTCACTTCATTTTAAATTAAACTTTATAAACAGGAAATAAAAACAATAATTTAAATATAGAATAAAAGTGTTCGCAAACTAATTTTACTTATTAATAGATGCTCTAAATATGTATAAGTATATCAACGTAAAATTGTAAGGAGAATTCAATTAACAATATTTATAGGGTTGGGTTTAGCAAACTTCTGCACGATTTTGGGGAAACAAATTATTTTATATGTTAGAGGATTTGTCACTGATTACAAAAATACCACTCGCGTCCTGCGAAATTCTGCACCATTTTCGAGAAAATTAAGAAAACTATCATAACCTATAAACGCCGAAATACGTCAAATAGATCGTAATAACAGTTTAAGAGCAGGATAAGTGACATATTTTGCTCTAGTTCGACAAGGATGCAACATAACAGTGCTTGTCATATGTCAAAACGCTTAATTAATGTGTCAAAAGTCAAGATAGTGTTCTGTAAGAATTCGAATTTCATTCCGTTGTTTCTCTTTGACTCGCGCGAATGTGTTCTCCATTTTGTTTAATTTCTTTTAATTCGACGACTTTCGCTTTAATCTTGGACTCCGATTCTTTGCCTACACGACTACTTACTCGCTTATATATACTGGACACCGATTTTTTGCCTACGCGATTAACTGTTGCTATCATCCCGGACGAACGAACGTGGTGTTTAATAAATACCATGTCGCAGTGTACTGACTCACAGCCGTCGACAAGTCGCGATTTTTCTTCTGAAGAACCGCCAGTTAAAAGTAGTCTATACGTTGAGGAAGTAAAAAAAATGTACAATTTAGCTAAGGTGATGCGCAAGCTTGGTACTCCCGAACAAGCTATTAGCTTCGCTGAAGAAAATAACATGATACCACAAACAAAGATGTGCCGCGTTCATAAAAAACCTATGACTGTCATATTTTCATCAAATAGAAATGTTGGATCTTTCGTCTGTTATAAAGGACCATGCCGAGGAAAGAACGTCAGCCGAGCAAAAGGAACATGGTTTGAGAATATTAAAGTATCACTAACACAAGTTTTTTATTTAATGTATGCATACTCTAACAAATGGAGTTATGCCATGGCCATTAAAGAAGATTTTAATGACGATGACCATTGCTTATCTAAAGCTACAATCTGCGACTGGTATAATTATTGCAGAGAAGCAGTAATAATATACCAGTTGGAGAAACAAACATTCAAGGGGAAAATTGGTGGACCAGGGAAAATAGTCCAAATCGATGAAAGCAAATTTGGAAAAAGAAAGTATAACAAAGGTAAGCTATAGCTATAACAAAATAAACACATCACAAATTCATAAATTATTTATGGCAAGCAATTTTAAATATTCTTTTTTTGTTTCAGGCAGGCATATTGAGGGACATTGGGTCCTCGGCATGATAGAAGATGGAAGTGAGGACCTTAGGCTTGAGGTCTGTCCGGAGAACATAAGGTCTGCTGATGTTTTGGTGCCCCTAATAAAAAAGCATGTCGCTGAAGGCACCATCATCCATACCGATTATTGGCGAGCATATGACGGATTACAAAATCATAATTATATTCATAAAAAAGTTAATCATAGTGATCCTGAAAATCCGTTTGTTGCCGCAGATGGCACGCATACACAAAGAATAGAAGCACAGTGGCGTGTCGTCAAAAGATTCTTTGCTAAAGATAATTATAATAATCGGGACAATTTTGCAGACCTTATAGTGGAATATTTATGGAGACGAGATATTACAAACCAAAAAGAAGATCCCTTTATTGCACTTATAAATGTTGTAAAATATGTATACAAATAATAAATGTAACATAATTAATTGATAATTGTTTTATTTGTACCTTATATAATTGACCTGGAATATATAATAAAATAGAAATAGAAAGGTTACACTTGTATATTAAACTTTTAATTGAAACTTAACTCAAAGCTGACTATTTTTACTCCGACTCTATGTAGTCTTGTCGGTCTTACCCCTAGAGTGTTTTTTAAGAATCCGAAGGCGCGAAGGGGGTGCTGCACATCCCGTAGCGCCGAAGGCCACTGAGTTTCTAAATTGTTGATAAAATTTTAAGGTTAGAATTATGAGATTAGTTTTTGCCAATATCTCAAGAACGGAGCAAATTCGCATGATGGGAATGGTACAGGGGGATAGGGGGAATAGTCCCAACCCCCTCCTCCCCCCCACATTACCCTCCTAGTGCAGAAGTTTTCTAAACCGCAACCTATTTATAGGTTAGTTATAGTTTAACACAAATTCCTCTATATTAATAACAATATTCACTGTTTATATATTTTTTAAACGTTTAGAATCTTTATTATAAACTTACGGTCCTTACAATTATTACGTATCGTTTTATTTACTTAATGTAATAATAAATTTATGTTTACGTACCTCTTGATGGATTTTATAATATAATTAATCTTTCAAACAATGTTTCAGTGTAATTTCATCTCTTTTCACTGCTATTATAACACTTAAAAATTAAAGCATTCACCGTTCTATTTCTTATGGTAATGTAAACATTGTCAAATACAATAACAATGACAAAATATTTTCTCTCACTCTTTTCAGCGCGTGTAAGTGAGATGGAAATATGAATTGTGTGGTAGTCTTTTTTGAGTAGCTCGATGGCTATCATGGTTTTAACGCAAACGAGTAATGTCAAACTTATACTATCGAATTCAAATACTTCGTAAACGTTTTCGAATAGACGATACGTTATTAACGCAAGAAGTATTGAAACTCGTACTAGGGGTACAGCTCATGACAGCGCCATACCCAACATAACACATCATGTTCGAACCAAAAAATGTACTAAAATCTATAGTGATGAATTGGGAAGAAACATGGGTGTTTGGCTCAATGACATGTGTAAGGGGCAATCAGTATCAAATTATTGTATGCCGGGTGCAAGTTATTCCCATATTATGAATAGTATTTTAAATAGTACTCATTGTCCCAATACTACACTAATTATATTAGTTGGGAGAAGGGGAAATGTAAACAAAAAAATTCTTGAAAATTATTATTCTAAATTATCAAATTTAAATGTGGATAGAATATTAATGTTCACATTTCCTTATATTAAAGATGTGCCACAGGAAAATTCTATTAGATTTAAATTAAATAATATGTTACATATCATGTCAAATACTTATTATGTAACAAAAAATGATATATGTAATAAAATAAAACTAATTGACATTAATAACATAATTAATTATAATTCTTGTTTATTGACATGTGATAGGTGTCACCTATCTAATTTTTATAAGAGACAGATAGCTAGTTTGCTATCATATTTTATCATTAAAAAATCAACCAATGGTTTGGTTGACCAGACAACTGCTTCTATTGAGCAGTATAATAATAACAATTTAAGACCATATATTTTGGAACATGTTCCAAGTAATTTAAATTAAGTTCTAAGACAATAGAGGTAGTCTCTGGCAATGATAATAATTCTAACTATAATTGTGAAAAAGTAGTTACTATAGAAGCCAATAAAAATAATAAGAAAGTAAATAACAAAAAAATTGTAAATCTGGTGCACCAAAATATTCAAGGAATGTTAGGGAAAGACTTAGAAATTGAATTATTTTTGACCTGTAATGGCATTGATATTTTGTGTTTAACTGAACATTGGCTTCTAAATTATAATATAATTATGTTTAACTTTAGTGGGCACCAGATTGCTAGTCTGTTCAGTAGAAATAAAGCTATACGTGGTGGCTCTTTAATAATCCTATGTAAAAATATAAAATTTAAAGAACGTAAAGATATTGTGAGCCTTTCTATTGAGCAAACTATAGAAATAGCCTGTGCAGAGCTTGAGCGTGTCATTGTTGTATGCGTATACAGGCCCCCTAGTGGATTATATGAATTGATTGAAAATATATTAGACAATGTTCGATCTAAATTATCTGGATCTAATAAAGAAATTATTGTTTGTGGAGATTTTAATATAAATTTATTGCATAATTCAACCACAAGTGTTAGATTCAGATCTTTGTTAAGTTCATATAATCTGGTAAATCTGTTCTTAGAACCAACTAGAATAACAGATTCCACAGCAACTTGCATTGATAACATATTTGCTACCTATATTCCACAAAACAAAATTATTATTAATAACCTAAGTTCAGATCATTGTGGACAACAAGCCTTATTTAATTTTCATGTTAAAAAAATAAGTACTTCTGAAATATTATGGCTAATCTCCCTCACATACATTTCAATGATAATCCCAATGTATTATATAACAATCTATTTAAATTAATTAAAAACAGTTTTAAATCTATATTCACTTCTAAAACAGTTAATACAAAAAACTTTTTAAAATTCAGTGATTGGAATTCATAAAAGTAGGCAACGAATGTATGAGCTTTACAATGAAAGTGCAATCATAGTGCCACTTTTGCAAATTATGTAAGTAACTATTCCAAATTATTTAAAAAAGTGTGCTTTTTGGCAAAATCTTTAACTATAAAAAATAAAATTAAGAATGCACATAACAAGATAAAAATGACTTGGAAAATTATTAATTGTGAAACTGGTAGAGTTGGCAGTTGCAACTCCGAATTGAGCCTGAATTATAATAATAAAGTAGTAAATAGTCAAAAGGAAGTTGCTACAGTTTTTGAAAAATTTTTTGCTGACATACCAGTTTTGACAACTAAGTCACTTATTTCTTCTCCAGATGTTGCCGAGTCATTGATGAAAGAAAATGTAAGAGCTTGTAAATCTAACTTTAATTTTACCCTTGTAAACCCCAATGACATAATACGCGCCTTTAAGTCACTAGACATCAAGAAAACGGCTGATTTATGGGGTATTTCTCTAAAGGTGATAAATTCGATTATTGATGTAATTGCACCTTTTCTTGCTTTAATATTTAATAGTTGTGTCCAACGTGGTATATTTCCTGACCTGATGAAACATAGTAAAGTTTTGTCTTAAATTTTCGCGATTATTACACATTTAAATAAAACTAATTATAACGGATGAATCGCGTATATTAATTATTTTTTTAAAATTAGTTTAGAGGCAAATAGTTATTCAGAGGCAAATAATTCTTTAGCTTTCCTTGACATCCTTATTATCAAGAATCCTGATAATACATTAAGTCACACAGTTTATAGGAAACCCATACACACCAACAAATACCTCAATGGTGACTCGCACCACCACCCTAGTCAGTTAGCTACCGTTGGCAAATCTTTGTTTCAGAGAGCGCACCATCTCTGCGATGCTGAACACCTAGAGGACGAGCTACGTCAGGTCAAGCTTGCACTCCACCAGAACAAGCTGCCCGTGCCTCGCCAGCATCGCAGAAGCCGTATCAAGCCACCCACAGTTGAGCGACAACCTGCATTTCTACCATATGTGAAAGGAGTTACAGACAGGATTGGCAACATCTTGAAGCGAGCTTCGATTAAAACCGTTTACAAGCCTCATAAGAAAGTGAGCCAGTTCTTGAGACCTATCAAGAGTAATATCCCTTTACAAACTGCAGGAGTATATAAACTCGAATGTGAGTGTGGTTTATCTTACATAGGCCAAACAAAGATAAGTATCGGTACTAGGGTCAAGGAACATATAGGAGATGTCAAAAATAGGCGTTCTTCAAAGTCTGCAGTCTGTAAACATGCTCTGGATAAACCTAACCATTTTATCCGATTTGATAAACCACAGATCCTCGCTAGAGAACACAGATTCATTCCTAGAATGATACGCGAGGCTATTGAAATTCAAAAACATCCGAACTTCAATAGAGAAGATGGTTGGAGACTATCTAACACCTGGGATCCACTTATTAAAAATTTAAAATCCCAAATCCAACAGACTGCAAGACCTAAAGATACAGTTAGTGCCTTCTGCGTGCAACCGGAACGTTACTCAAGATATCAATTGAGAAATCGTTGGCGGTAGTTGTTAATAATATTTCCTTTGTTCTTCAAATAGACAAATGTCATCTTAGTCTACCCGTGGCCACGAACACTGCAAAGTGCTCGAAACGTCGGGACGTTTAAAAAAATAATTAATATACGCGATTCATCCGTTATAATTAGTTTTATTGAAACATAGTAAAGTTATTCCAATATTTAAATCTGGCAGTTCTTCAGACCCCAATAACTATAGGCCAATTTCGATTCTACCTACCCTGAGCAAAATATTTGAGAAAATAATTCTGAATTAATTATTAGAACATTTTAACAAACATAATCTGCTTCATAGTAAACAATTTGGATTCACGAGGGGTCGCTCGACAACAGACGCTGGTATCGAGCTTATTAAGAATATCTATGAAGCCTGGGAGGAGTCACGGGATGCCTTAGGGGTTTTCTGTGACTTATCCAAAGCCTTTGATTGTGTTCAACATGAGACTCTGGTCAGAAAACTTTATCACTATGGAATTAGAGAATGTGCGCTTGACCTTCTGACTTCTTATCTTAACAATTCAGAGGGTTGACGTTAAAGGAAAAAGGTCTCCTGGGGTCTCAGTTGGTATGGGGGTCCCTCAGGGATCAATTCTTGGACCTTTTCTGTTTCTCACATATATAAATGACTTGCCCTTTCTTGTTGGGAACAAACATGATATAGCATTGTTTGCTGATGATACCTCCTTAGTTTTTAAAATTAATAGAAAACAGGTACAGTACGACGACGTAAACAATGCTATAGCTGATATAGTACATTGGTTTAGCGTAAACAATCTTAGGCTTAATAATAATAAAACAAAAATTGTGAAATTTAGTACGTAAAAGCCGATGTACTCATTAACGGGGAATCTATGGATCCAATTGATTCTGCTGAGTTTCTTGGCCTTACTGTTGATGCCAAGTTGCAATGTGGCCCACATATTAACGGATTGGCGAGTAGACTGAGTTCTGCGGCATTCGCGGTCAAAAAGATTAGATTATGTACTGATGTTAATACGGCTCGCTTAGTATATTTCAGTTACTTTCACAGTATAATGTCATACGGTATTATGCTGTGGGGCAATGCAGCCGCTATCCATACTATATTTGTGCTACAGAAGAGGGCTATTTGCGCAATCTATAACCTAGGAGCTAAAGAATCGTTAAGGAATAAATTTAGAGAAATCAAGATATTGACTGTTGCTTCTCAATATATATTCTGCAATGTTATGTATGTACGAAAAAATATTAATGATTTCATGATAAAATGTGATACTCATAGCATTGATACAAGGAACAAACACAGACTTGTTACTCCTGTTACTCGACTACATAGAGTCAGTAACTCCTTTGTGGGGCAATGTATACGGTTTTACAACAGGATCCCAGAAAGCGTTCAAAATGCCTCTGTTGCCAAATTTAAGAAAATTATTAAGGAACGCTTGTGTGCAAAAGGTTACTATACAATTAATGAGTTTATGATCGATAGCACACCTTGGGAATGAAACGATCGCCTCCTGGCTATTTCATCTCATATTAAATTGTTTAAATAATATATGAGACAAATAAAAAAAAAAAAAAACCCGCTGAGTTTCTTTCGCCGGTTCTTCTCAGGTCAGGGTATTTTCTTTTCCGAACCGGTGGTAGTGTTTCAATTAACCATCAATAAGAAAGTGTAATGCTTCTATATTGAATAAAGTTATTTGAGTTTGAGTTTGAAACCCAAGACAAAATATACGAGAGAATTCTACTAGCCCGAATCAAGGCCATCGTACAGGCCAAACAGATCACGATACACGAGCAATTCGGCTTCACCGCTTAACGGAAGACATATTAAAAGGGCTCTATTCTTCGACGTAGCGAAAGCATTCGACAAAGTCTGGCACAATGGTTTATTATATAAACTACACTCACTGGGGCTGCCAGACAGACTCGTGCTCACCATACGAGACTACTTGACGAATCGCACCTTCCGCTACCAAGTTGAAGGAACCCTGTCCTCACCTCGCCCCATCAGGGCAGGAGTCCCTCAGGGCTCCGCGCTATCTCCCATACTTTACTGTCTATTCACCAACGACATACCGAAGATCACTCCAATGGTCAACCTAGCTCTCTTCGCGGACGATACCGCACTCTATACGACCTCAACCTCGACTAAGGTCAACATCACAAAGAGACTCCAATCCGCAGCCAACGCACAACCCAACTGGTTTACGAAATGGAGAATCGAGGAAACCTCGAAAAAGTGTAGCAGTACAAAAAGTGTACACTTTAGTAGAAACCCCATTTACATAAAATGGAATCAGGGCCAACCGGGAGACATTAAATTATTCGATAAACCGATACCGTGGAAACCGGAAGCGAAATACCTGGGGGTCACCCTAGACAGTAGATTAACTTTCAAATCTCACGTAACTGGAGTCCGAAACAAAGCAGCGTTCGTTCTAGGAAGACTGCATATGATGTTATGCGGGCGGAGTAAAATGTCCCTTAAATATAAGACGCCCTATACAAAGCCAGCATTCGTCCTCTCATGACCTACGCGAGCCCTGTCTTTGCACACATCAAGGCGACGCAAACCAAAAGATTGCAGACCATACAAAAGCGATTTCTCCGTATTGCCACGGACTCGCCGTGGTACATCCGTAACGTCGACTTACATAAGGACTTCGACATCGATTCGACATTCGACACATGGCAGTCGCTCCAAATCGAACGTAACATATAGTAAATTATAAAGTCATAAATAGTGAACCGGAAGTTGCTTCAGTTTTTGAACAATGTTTTGCTGACATATCAGGTTCTACAGCTAAGTTACTTATTTCCTCTCCAGCTGTTGCAGAGTCATTGGTGAAAGAAAATGTACGAGAATGCAAATCAAAATTTAATTTTACCCCTGTGAATACCAATGACATAATTTGTACATTTAAGTCATTAGACATTAAGGAAATTGCTGATCTGTGAGGTCAATTATTCATGTGATTGCACCTTATCTTGCAATAATATTCTATGATAGTGTTCAACGTGGTGTATTTCCTGACCTGATGAAACATCATCGTAAAGTCATTCCAATATTTAAATCTCGTGGTTCTTCAGATCCTAACAACTTTAGGCCAATCTCAATACTATCTACCCTCAGCAAAATATTTGAAATAAATATTCTGAATCAATTAATACAATTTTCAATAGATACAATCTGCTTCAAAGAAAACAATTTGGATTTACGAGGGGTCGCTCGACCACCGCCTCGAACTTATAAGAAATCCAAAGCTTTGATTGTGTTCAACAAGAAACTCTGGTCAGGAAACTATATCACTATGGAATTAATGAATGTACACTCGAAAAATAGCTATACCAACGTTATTTCTACCAACTTATAGCCCAGAGCCAACAGAACGATGATAAATTCAAAATTTTAAGTAGATCTACACAATAAAGAAAATCATTTAAAACAAAACTGGCTCAAAGAGACCATGAATCGGCGGGTTCTTCATTTAAAATTGCCCAACCAGCACGATTGACTGATCACACTTCCCGAAAAATGACACTCAGAAAACAAGCAATAATTTGAAAACAATTACTGATAAAGATAAAGATATAGATAATTGCAAACCCACTCGGCTATCATTCTTTATCTAAAACCATCTAAATCAACTTTTGCTATGATGTACCTTCCTATGGCAACTTAATGCAATCAACAAATGATGTTTGAACAACTACAATCAAGTATATGTCACCATCTCAAATAGAATGTGTACTTTGTATGGCTGAGATGAGTCTAAAATTAAACTTCTTCTATAACACTAATGAAGACTAAATATTAGGCTTATATGAAGTATATTTACAACAGGAACCGTTGCAGGGTATGTTTTTACCTCAATGCTTCGAGGTATAACATCAAATTGAAAAAAAACCTTTGCCAGTAGTAAAATAGATGATCAATTAAAACCATGGACAATTGTTACTGCCAAACGTCTTCTACGGCTTGGATTTAATCTACGAGCCTTCGTATCAGAGCTAGGATCAATTTAGCATTTTCGAAACATTAGGAATTTCTAAAGGAACCTCATGTTTTGAGATTGATGACAACAAAAATATACTACATATCTTGACATATTTATGACTTAAACACATGTCAATATAATTTGACTGGACATTGTAGTAATGATTTAATGTTATTTGACATTAATAAATTCATTCATAGATTTAAGTTGACAGAGGATACTATGTACCTAGCAATGAAATCGAAAAGACCTCATTGCCTACAATATTAATAATTATTTTAAAGTAATGTTGTTAATAATTTAATTTATATTAACTCTGACAAAAGTAAAGATATTCAAATTAATAGTTTAAACTAAAATAAAATGACAACATCTGCGCCCTCTTACTTAAATATTATACATCGAAATATACAAGGCATAGGTGGCAAAGATCATGAAATAGAATTATTTTCGGAGTGTTATAAAATTCATGTATTTTATTTCACAGAGCATTGGATAAAAAAAATTGACATTTAATATCTCAAACTTTAAACTGTCAAGTACATTCGTAAGAGGGCGTGCTATTCGTGGTGGCTAATTAATATTAGTCGGATTGAGGAATAGTGTCGTTTGTAAACCTCGAAAAGATATTGTGGCCCTCTCTATCGAACGTACTATCGAACTATCCTGCGTGAAATTTCCACAGTACATTATAGTCTGCGTGTACCGGGCCACCTTCGGGATATTTTTATTTGCTCAATGAAGAACGAAATCAATCATCCACCCTACAGTCCGGACCTGGCCCCTAGTGATTATTATTTATTCCCTAATCTTAAATACCTTCGTGGAAAGCATTTTCCGGACGATGAAGAGTTGAAGGGAGCAATAAACGAACATTTTACAGGCCATGAAGAAAAATATTTTTCAGAGGGAATTGAAAAGTTACTTTTACGAACAAATAAATGTATTGAGATGTTGGGGGAGTATATGGAAAAATATAATTTATTCAAAATTTTCTGCTTCTTCCTTCATACCTATACCGACATTACCTTGAACTCCCCTCGTAAATGATCTTCCTTTCTATGTTAAAGGTATTTGTGATTTTAAGGTTGAGGAAAAAAACTGACTGTGACGATGTGAACGGTGCATTATCACAGATACACATTTGGTTTACGGTAAATAATTTAGTTTTGAATGCACAAAAAACAAAATGTGTAGCTTTTACTCTACCCAATGTTAGAAGGCAAAATTATAATATATCTTTAAATGGTAACCGTCGTGAAGTAGCTGATTATACGGTGTTCTTAGGAATAGAATTGGATTCCAAACTTCAGTCTTCATTTATCAATCCTAACAGGAAGTCTCAGCTCCGCAGCATACGCAGTTAGAAAAGTTGGACAACTAACTGATATTGATATCACTCGTTCCGTTTATTTTGATTATTTTCACGGTATTATGTCATATGGCATATTACTTTGGGGTAACGCTGCAGATATTGAATCTGTCTTATTTTACAAAAGAGAGCAATCCGGTCTATTTACAATTTTGGAGCTAGAGACTCTCTTCGGGATGTTTTTAAGCAAAATAGGAATACTCACTGTTGCGTCGCAATATATTTACAACAATGTTATGCATATTCATAGTAACATTGATCACTTTGATAAAATCAGTGATAATCATTGTATGTGCACTAGGAGTAAGGATAGATAACGCCAAGTTTCCGACTCCGTAAAGTCATTTCTTGTCATCTTCTTGGGGCAAGGTATCCGTTTCTATAATAAAATCCCGCAGACATTTTTAACTTTGCCGTTTCGTAAATTCAAATCGTTTGTAAAAAAATACATTGGTAGAAAAAGCATATTATTCGATACACGATTTTATAGATAATAAAAAGGCGTGGACTTAATACCTGTAGACTTCCAAGCTGGGTATATTAATTTGAATAATTGTATTTAACGAACCTGACTTTGTATTTTTTTAAATGTTAAAAAAGATTAACTACTGAGTTACTTCTTCGTTGTAAAATGACGATTCAAAAGCCTACTTCAATAAATTTTATTTTGATTTTGATTTTTGATGTGCTCCACTTAATGAAATGCGTTCGTAACAATTTAATAAATTGTAATTTTGAATCTGAAAACAAAATTGCTCGATGGGAGAATATATAAAATATGTATGAACAAGACAAAACAAAAGACATACGATCAGCTTCCTAGTCTTGCAGATTCGCATATTACATCCAAATAGTTTCAAAAACAAAAAGTTCGGTTTGCCAAACAAGTTTTTAGCAAATCTGTAGTAGTTGCTTTAAATAATAACGAATCGTCGGTTACTCTAAAATCTGCTAATAGTACAATACATTTTATTGAAACCATGAACAACCTCTTTGATTTATTAAATTCAAACAACATTGACTCACCATAGCCCTTCAAAAAACATATAGGAGTACTACAGAGCAAGAACAATTGCTAAACAAATCATAGCTTCTATTAAAAAGTATGGGAGATAAAAATAACGATCGCGACGTAACCAAAATCATAAAATTTATAAATTCTTTCAACTTGCAACAATAATCAATTCAGTTATATAAGGACATGAGATTTGAAGGATACAATTACATGATCACACGAAGCATTAACAGTGACAGGCCGGTGGAAATTGTTCTCAAATTGTCGGACTCTACGAAATGTACCGAAGATTTCGACAGCATACTCATCAATATTTAAAACCCGGGAACATAACTAAAACATGAAAGATCGGAGATACCACGCCAACATCGGGAAGACGGCCTCTGGTATTCGGCGCTGCTAGACCGCTTCGTCAGCTCACCCTCCGTTGCCAGGAAGTTGTGACTGAACTCAGTTTGCTACGTGGAGTGTCACATCCATCGATTGGTCGCTCCGTCAGCTCACCCTCCGAGGTCAGGAAGTTGTGGTAGAACTCAGTTTGCTACGTGGAGTGTCACATCGATCGGTCCTATATCAGCTGTCCCTCTGAGGTCAGAAAGTTGTGGTAGAACTCAGTTTGCTACGCAGAGTATCACATCGATCGGTAGCTGTATCAGCTCTCCCTCTGAGGTCAGGAAGTTGTGGTAGAACTCAGTTTGCTACGCGGGGTGTCACGTCGATCGGTCGCTGCGTCAGCTTACCCTCCGAGGTCAGGAAGTTGTGGTAGAACTCAGTTTGCTACGGGGAGTGTCACATCGATCGGTCGTTGCGTCAACTCAACCTAAGGTAAGGTTTCCATTGTCAACAAACGGCATGGTGTGGTGGCTCCGTTGGGGTTGCACACTCTTCTCACCTCCAGACTATAAATGAGAACCAAACTGAGGATCTACGGTGCATACGTCAGGTCGCCCCTGCCATATGACCAGGCGGGGCTGGTATGAACTCTGCTCAGTGTATGAGAGGCGAAAGATCCAGATCCAGCAGAATCGATGCCTGCCTCTTATAGTGGGAGCTCCGAGGTATAACGAAATGCACAAAGATACCAGACCGATTTGCAGTCCCGCGCATTAGCTTCCCTTCTGCAAATACAGAATCTAAAAGAAGTAGTGGACTGGACAACAGGAATTGAAGCTTTTGAGTTGGAAAAATGAAGAATGCGAAGATCAAATAACTGATTGAAATACAGAACAACGAAATTTAAAAAAAAAAAGAACTGGCGCCCGTCTATTTGAAATGCCTAAAGTGCACCTTTAAAGTAGTGGCGGCTCAGATTTAGATTAGAAAGCCACGAATTTCTGTTTCAAATGTTTATTGTTCGAAAGATTATATTTATTTAAGTATTTCCACAAAATATTAGGTTTCGGAATCACATAGTTTGATCGAAATTAATAATACAATAATTTACTAACAATTTTGACGTTTTTATGGGTGACAATCGGTGAGCGCCATTGTGTTTCATACCAAACGAACAAACAAGTGTCAAACATCAGTCATCTTATAGCCGCGCAGTTTAGAGCATCTTTTTGTACTCCTGTCGATATTTGTATGACTACCATGTCTTCACCGAAGCCCTAAGCATCGTTGTCTACGCCATCGTCCCCCGAAGAGTTGACTGTAGTGCGTTGGACTCTAGTCGTTCCGCCGAACCAACACCTGTTTGTGCCGTCGAACCAACACCTGGTTCGTCCCGGGATATGCCAGAGCAGCCGCCGTCTTCTGGTTCCAGTGGAGATTCGTTCGCAGTTGACCTTTACATGATATTTTCAACACATGGTAAGTTAGTCATTTTAACCTTTCGTTTATCTAAATTCACAGTTAAAATAAAGTGTTTCTAAATTCACAGTTAAAGTAAAGTTAAACTATTTGTGTTTTTAATTTTAATTTTTATCAATTTTGACTTATTTTTTTTTAATCTTTCTACTCATGTTGCTATAATTATGTGTTAATGTATTTTTAAAACAAATATTGTAATTGTTGTGGCTACTTTAAAAAGCTTCGCATGTTAGCTATTTTCACTTAATTGTTTTACATTTGTCATAAAAACATGTAGTAGTTACTAGTGGTCCTTAATTAAAATAAATAAAAATAAAATAAAACAGTTTTTAAGCCATAAGTAATAATCTTATTAACTTAATGAACGTCATCAAAATATTCACTATAAAGTACTTGAACTTGGTTTATAACAGTGGAATTTTTTCATATTGTTTCAGGTACTCATGAGCAATGTATTGCTTTCGCTGAGCAGCGAGGCTTACTGCCAACTTCTAAAATGTGTACATACCACAAGCAACCAATGAAATTGAGTGAAACCACGAGTCATGGTCAAGTGGGCAAGTTTTCTTGCCGAAAAAGCAAATGCCGAACCAAATCGTGCAGTAGGGCATTGAGAACATGGTTCTAAAACTCAAGGTTGCCACTACCTTTGATATTTCAACTCACATATTTATTTAGTGATAACTATACTTACGAATTGGCACGAAAGGAGACGAAACATTGGAGAGAAACTGTAGTGTCTCAAGCTACGATTGCTGACTGGTACAGCTACTGCCGGGAAGCAATCGTAGTATATCATTTGGAAAATGAAGAAAGTCTTCAGAAAATTGGAGGCCCAGGCAAAATTGTCCAGGTGGATGAGTCCAAATTTGGACGTAGAAAATATAACAGAGGACGGAATGTAGAAGGACATTGGGTTCTGGGCCTCATTGGCCTCATTCAGACGGAAGTGATGATCTTCGCTTAGAAGTATGCCCCGGAAACGAGCGTAATGCCGATGTGTTAGTGGGGCTAATCAAGAAACATGTTCAGGAAGGCACCACAATACATACTGATTTTTGGAAAGGTTATGATTGCCTTCCTGAACATGGCTATATACATAAAAAAAGTAAACCATAGTGACCCCGTCAATAAATTTGTAGCACCAGACGTACCATACACAGAGAATAGAGAGTCACTGGAGAGTAATGAAAAGATTATATGCCAATGAAAATTATAAAGGAAATTTTACGGAAACGCTAGGAGCGGAAACGGAGGCGAAAAATTAAAATAAATCATTTAGATCCGTTCGAAGAATTATTAAAATGTATAAAATATATTTTTAGAACCAGAAGTAGGAAGTAGGTTAACCTCTAAAACAATTATCTTTAATTTATAATAACAATCAATCTACCACAAAAGAAAAATATTTAGTCTACAACACAAATAACCATCAATAATCACATTACACCGTAATAATTATAATTGCAATTCTCAATGTGTTAACTACAAATCTCCCGCCTTTTTTTTTTAAATAGGGAAGTTGTATGACTTGATGCTGATGTTGCTTGTTTATTCCAACACGGCCTCTCCTGACGGTGCGCCGTCCTCGGGCACCCACGCTGGCTCTAGATTGCTGATGAGTGATGAGATTCGCAGAAGGTCCGACTATAAGCGTCATCTACGATCTTATCATCATGACACGCATCTTTATAATCTTTCTATTCATCACACTTATGCGGCCCTCATTCAATCAGCCATTTTCTATGTCGTCAATCACGCTCATTAAAGACGTGGTACAAACATAAAACTTATTGGATAGAGACGCATATCCTGGGCAGAGGCAGTATTACGCGATGCCCAATTAACTTTACCTGTGGGCAGAGGCAGTATTACGCGATGCCCAATTAACTTTACCTTTGGGCAGAGGCAGTATTACGCGATGCCCAATTAACTTTACCTGTGGGCAGGGGCAGTATTACGCGATACCCACGGTACAGATCCATCGAGCAGAGGCAGCTTACGCAGTACTCATATTATGACATGATGAGATAACGTTTGGCATACTTTCAATCAGGTGGCTTACTAGATACCTTCGCTTTATATTACTGCTTCACCTGACTTCAGACTTCAGACTTTCATGGTCCGCCATCGTTTGCATTACACATAGACTCATAGCTGAAAATAAAAACGATTGAACTCACCCTCGAATGATACGCAACTTTCAGGGCACCATTCACCCTTCCATGCATTGAGCTACCGCTTGAGTGGTCTTGCCACTTGCGCTATTTTTATTCATAGCGACCATCGTAGGAGGATCGCGGAGGCGTTTGCATGATAATCGTTGTGTTTTCCTCAATCGCATTTAGCCTAGCTATGTTTTCACTTATCGCTTTTTTCACCAAACTATCACGATCACTACCGCGGGAGCGATGATTATAAGAACGAAAACGATGTCGTATTAGACATAGCAAAATAGATTGATGGTTATTTGTTACTATTGTAAGTGGGCACAGGCGTATCCCACTTCTGATTTTAGAACCAGAAGTAGGAAGTAGGTTAACCTCTAAAACAATTATCTTTAATTTATAATAACAATCAATCTACCACAAAAGAAAAATATTTAGTCTACAACACAAATAACCATCAATAATCACATTACACCGTAATAATTATAATTGCAATTCTCAATGTGTCAACTACTAATCTCCCGCCTTTTTTTTTAAATAGGGAAGTTGTATGACTTGACGCTGATGTTGCTTGTTTATTCCAACAATATATATAAATAAAAATTTATACTTATAACACTTTTATTTTAATGGTATGTAGATCATCCAAATTAGTGACAGAACCGAATTAGTCAACCCCGACCCTGCATGATACTAGTATGCCCTACCCCTAGAGTGTATATAAAAGTCCGGAGGCGCGGAGGGAGAGCAGCCCCCGCCCGCCGTAACAGACTGCAGGCACCATACGAGCCGCAGCAGAAAGCAGAAGTATGAAGTGGCTGCAGACTGTTACGCGAGGGCAAAGGGGCTACACTTCCCGCAGCGCTGGAGACGTTCGAAAGCCAGATTTCTAATTTTTTTACCAAAGTACTATAGTTCAAATGGCTCTATAATATATTTTTCATACATTTTTAGGTTAGAAATCCAAGATTAAAAAAAAATCATATCTCAAGAACTATGTGTTTCCGAGGGGGGGAGTGGTACAGTGGGGGGTTCTCCCCCCCTGCCCCACCCTCCCAAAATACGAATTTCGTGGACTTTCTAATCTAAATCCCTTTCCCATTAGCCTCTCAACCTTACTCACTTAAATCTTATGTGTGGTATGATAATATTATTTTAACCTGGTTAAAAATATCAATGGGGACTGAGTCTTTATGATCAAAGCAGACAGACTGCATTAATCCTTTTACTTTATTTTAGTAGGAGACTACATGACCTACTTTTAAAACTCTGCGAGATTTTGTTTATTTTTTTCAAATTATTGGAGAATAAACATATTTTATTTTCAAACACCAACAAACGCTCCGTACTAATTGCTTTTTCTATATCAAGGATTATTATGTTTCTGAAAAGACATATTTTTGACTAATTATTACTTGGGCAAACCAAAACCTCTGCGGAAACCACAAAAGAAAAAAATACGAATGCAGTGGACTCTTATTGTGAACACATACAGTGGACACATTATTAATAATGGCTTGTAAAAATGATAAATTCACTTTGCTCAATAATAAATTATGATAGTGATTGAGTGAATTATGATAGTGATGATAGATACTGATAAATTCACGTTGGCCGTAACATATGCAATATATGCATATGCATATTTATGCGATTACAAAGTATGTATAAAATAATAGCACAAAAAACCGTCTCCTATTTAAAATTATATTGAAGTGAAAGTGTGGCCTCCCTATCAAATTAAAAATAGCTTCTGTATTGGTTTATGAGGGTTAGAGATTTAGAAGTAAAATAAAAATTTAAATAGATAATCGAATTAATGTAGTTACATAATAAATTAATATAATGAAAACACGTGTCTTTTCATTATTGTTAACTTCTAACAAGAATAAAATCAATTGTAATATTCTAAAAAACATACATACAAATGTTTAATATCAATCATACCTTATGCCAATGTCATACTTCATATTCATCTGACCTTCATCACTGAGTAATATAATTTTATTTATTTTTCCATTCGTTTTTAAACATATAGTCCTGTTGTTATTAGGTTAATTATAATCTTATAAATGATACACCTCCCGCCATCTATTTTAGAGTTGAAAAAAATCTCCCACAATTTCGCGTCTCCTTTTTTTCTTCTTTTCTGTCATTTTAGTTTTGTGTAGAAACAAAAAATGTGTACGGTATCAATAAAACTAAATGTTTAACAAAGAAAGTTTATTATTTCATCCAACCATTTTAACAGTTACATCTATTAAAGATTTCCAGAACTAAAATGTATCAAATAAATCTTAATTCATGTTTATGAATGAGCTGTCTTCCTGCTTGGAAGCTGGTCTAGAAATGTTGAAAGAGTTTTAAAAGCGACTTGCAAATTTAACATCATCAGCCTGAAAAGATGGAAAACGTCGCCATATTTTAATGACAATATTCATACTACAACTAGTTTTCGTAGACTTCGAAACGCATATAAAATAACGCTTGAATGAAATTTAATTAAAAGCACTAATAGCGTCTAAAGCTCATATAGAGTCATTAAAAACTACTTAGATTGTTTCTTAGTTACCACCAATTCACCTACGCAATATGGCGATGATAAACAAAAAAACAAAGTTAATAAATAGCAATATTTAAAATTAAGTTTATTTGTAATCTTGGAGCAACAGACTCTCTTCGTAATGTTTTTAACAGTGTAGGAATACTCATTGTTGCGTCACAATATATTTAAAACAATATTAGGTGTATTCATAGTTACATTGGGCACTTTGATAAAATCAGTGATAATCAATCATTATGTTTACAAGATGCAAGGAAAAGCTTATAACGCCAAGTTTCCAACTTTTCAAAGTCAATAAAACTTTCTTGGAGCAAGATATCTATTTTTAATTCCACAGACATTTTTAACTTTGCCGATTTATAAATTCAAATCATTTTTAAAAAATACAGGAGTAAAGAAGGGTTATTATATAATACAGACGCGTAGAAATGATATATCGTCGGTGGTTTCAATAATTGCTATGTATTTATATTTATATAATATTATTAACAATAGACAAAATAAATATTTGGCTCTGAAAATCTTTAATCTTCAAATAATTATTCTTACCATAACAACATATAGGTATACATAATTGTGGATCACTTTTAGGTAGATAAGTTTAAAAACAACGCTAATATTAAATAAAATATATAAAAATTGGCACGTTTTTTATTTGAGCCCTTAATACAAGTTATGTACGGGTTAGTTTTTACAAGGAAAATGTTACCATTGATGATATAAATAAAAAGCTAACATTTATTAAAAAGTAAAGCCGTAACACAGTTTTCGAGCATTATTTAAAAAAAATACAAATGAAAAATGAGGAAAATTAACTATTAACGATTCAAAATTTTAATGTTGCATAAATTATACTATTTACATTTCCTTACATAAAGCAATTGTTACAGAAAAATACTATTAGACATAAATTGAATATTGTGATATATGAATACATACAATGTCGCATGCTAATTATGTAAAAATTGATAATCACAATTATAAAATAAATTTCATTGACATTCATAATTTAACGAACTTTAAATAATGTATTCTGACCAATGAGAGGGATAACCTATCAAGTTTTTATAAAAGACAAATAGCAAATCCGCTGTATTATTATATTTTTACAAAATCAACCAATTGTTTGGTTGACCAGACCACTGCTTCTTTTGAGCGTGCAATAAAATATCAACAAGTATTAGTTTGGAAAGTGTTCCAAATAATTTAAAATAAATTTTAAGACAATAGAGGTAGTCTCTGGCTCAATTATTAATTTACTTAATACTAATTTATTCTGTTATAATTTATCAAATGAATGACTTAGAAATATACAAATAGTAAACTTGTAAACCTGGTGCAACAAAACATTCAAGGAATGTTAGGAAATTTTTTAGAAATTGAGTTATTTATAAACAGCAATGACGTTGATATATATATAGTATAATGTATAACAGAACATTGGCTCAAAAATTATCAGTTTATGTTTACCTTCAGTGGTCACCAGATGGCTAGTCTGTTCAGTAGAAAAAAAGCTATACGTGGTGACTTATTAATATTTGTTAATAAAAATCTAAAATTGAGAAAGAACGAACGGTTGCTGTGAGCCTTTCTATTGAGCAGACTATTGAAATAGCATGTGCAGAATTTGAGCGTGTCATTGTTCTATGCGTGTGCGGGACTATCTTTGTCCAACAGCCCATCGATGTTATATAGAATTAATTGGTAATAGTTAATAGAATAAATATAGTAGTTTATATAGCAATTTGTTAAAATTTTAGTAATAGATAATTGTTTAGCCAATAGGTTATAGTCATAAGAAAATTATTATTTGTGTGTGAAAGAGACGGCCAATAGTCACACGCTATTGGTCGAAACAATAAAGAGCTTCATAGAGAGGGGTGGGGTCATGCGCACTCGCGCACACGTGCACTGTAAAACGGGTATATAAACCCGGCCGTCACCATCACTCAAGACAACCCATTCCAGTTCTGACCTCCGTCTCGCGCGGTAGTCTGCCTTCAGGAAGACCGATACCCAGCAATCGCCCGCCAACGAAGCCGTAGTCGGACCCGACTACCTGCCGCCTTACCTGCTCGCCTACCTGAGCCACCGACCGACCGACCCTTGTGCGCGTAAGGGTTAATTCGCGTAAAGACTAGACTCAGTGTTTGTGCAGTTCGTGACCGGAATAAGTGTAGTGCACCGCGAAGTTCCGTGTTAAGTTCCGCAAAGCCGCTACCCGCCTGTAAGTACACTTGTTGTAAGCAATAGGTATACACCCCATTGGGCTAGGCACACATTATTTGCCACCGAAGGGCAAATTTCGATAGGGATCACACCGTAGGCACTCACCTCCCTGCCTTCACGGCAGGGAGGCAAACGTTTCGTCCAGGGCCACCACGATGGACCCTGTCGACAAACTAACTAAGGAGCAGCTCCTAAAGCTGCTCCATATGCATCTCCCGGACGCCATCGAGCGTCTCAACGACATTGCCACCCTCATAGAGGACGAAAATGATGTAGGGCCCACGCCAGGAGTCGGCAGAAGCCGGTCGCCCTACCTGACGACACCTGTCGGCTCGACCATGGAGGTCGAACTCGACAGCGATGGCGGCAGGTCTCGCGCCTCGGAGTCTGACGACTCCGACGTGGTATCCTCGGAGGCGGAGAGCGACGGGTTCGAGCCTGTCCTCTCCAAATCCGCTAAACGGAAGGCTAGGGCTCCTCAAGTCCCGCCTCCACCAAAAAAACGCCCGGCCAAGGACAGCTCGAGCTCGTCCGAGGCGTCACCCAAGCGTCCGGTTAAGCGTCCCGCGACGAAACCCAAGACGCCACCCACGCGCCCCGCGGCCCCGAAATCGCCTTCAGCGACAACGAAGGCCAGCGAGGCCGAGCTAAAAAACAAAAAGTCACCCGCGCGCCCCGCACCCCCGAACTCGCCTTCAGCGACACCGAAGGCCAACGAGGCCGAAATCAAAACGAAACTGCCGCCGCCTATCGTCATCCAGGACAAGGCTCAATGGCCAAGGATCTCGGGAATCCTGGGAGAACGTCGCCTTCATTACACGAAGGCAAAAAACGTACAACAGGGCATCAGAGTCCAAGTCCAGGACTCAGCGACACACCGCGCTGTTACCAAATTTCTTAGGAGTGAAAACACTCCTTTCTTTACCTACGCGCTCGAAGACGAACGTCACTTGCGCGTTGTTATTAGAGGCCTGCCAAAGGAGATCCCTGAGGCAATCATCAAGGCCAGTCTGGAGAAATCGAATCTCCCCATCATTAATGTACACCGGATGTACAACCCTAGGACCAAAGAGCGATTCGATCTCGTTCTAGCCATCCTGCCTCTCTCCCCCGAGGGAAAGAGGATTTTCAACATAAGGACAATTTGCGACCTCTCCGACTTCAAGTTGGAACCTCCGCGCAGCCGAGGCATACCTGGCCAATGCCACCGATGCCAGTCGTACGGCCACTCCGCACGCCACTGTTACGGCTACACGAAGTGCGTCAAATGCTTAGGAGAGCACCTGACGGAGGACTGCGAACGCAAGCAGCCCGACCCCGAAGACCCCCCAAGTTGCACCAACTGCGGGACCAAGGGACATCCCGCGAATTACCGCGGATGCCCCAGGGCCCCGCAAATACGCGACCCAAAGGGAAAACGGCGAACCAGTAGGCGCGCCCCTAGACCGACACGAGCCCGTAAGGCACCGACGCGAGCCCCTCAGGCACCGACGCGAGCCCCTCAGGCACCGACGCGAGCCCCTCAGGCACCGACGCGAGCCCCTCAGGCACCGACACAGGCCCCTCAGGCAAACGCGACAGCCCCTCAGGCTACCCAACCCAGGGCCCCTCAGGCCACCAGTAAAGGTGCGTGGGATAAACCGTTGCCCATGGTCCGCAAGACCGTAGCGGCAGCCCCGCCACAACCACGTCACACCGCGCCGCGAACGGCAAACGCCCCGATCAGACAACCAACTAGGTCACGCCCGGCGGAAAGGGACGCTAACAACGTCCGCGACTTCTTCGCCATATGCAACAGCCTAGACATGGACGGCATCGACTGTTTCCTGGAAGAGTACGCAGCTAATCCAGGAAACATCGCGTACTTAATCGTTAAGTACTGGGACCTGTTCGCACAGGTCAGCGCACTCCGACACCCTTCCAATGGCCAACGCTAGGATTAAACCGCGTTCGCTAGCGTTAGTCACGTTTAACGCAAACGGGCTTATCCAACAGATCGATCTAGTTCGAGAATTCCTACGAAACCATCCCGTCGACGTCATGCTAGTGCAGGAGACGTTTCTAAAACCAAACTCGCGTAGCCCTAACGTGGCCAACTACCGCATCATAAGAAATGACCGTGACACCGCCCGAGGCGGAGGCACACTCATCTATTACAAAAAGTCACTGCACTGCGTGCCGCTCGACAGCCCGCCGCTCACCAACGTCGAAGCGTCAATCTGTCAAATAAGTATGACAGGCCATCAGCCCATCATACTAGCATCAGTTTACCTAAGTCCATCCAAGGACCTATTAGAGAGTGACATTAGGTCACTCCTTGCAACAGGTAGCGCGGTCATTCTGGCCGGCGACCTTAACAGTAAGAGCCCTGAATGGCACTCACGCCACACAAACCAGAGGGGTAGGAAGCTAGAACAACTAGCTCACCCCAAATCATGTAACTTCACTGTCATTGCACCAATGACACCAACCAGATTCCCTCGATCGGATAACCGAAAAGACAGGCCAGACGTACTCGACGTAGCGATCTTGAAAGGCGTAACCTTACAGTTGCGCTCAATCGAGGCACTACCAGAGTTAGATTCCGATCACCGTCCGGTACTTGTCGAACTAGGGCCCGACGACCCACTTCATTATCCCTACAAAAAGATTGTCGACTGGAATAAATTTAAACAACAGATCCAGTCCGTAGACTCACAACTTTTAAAAGACATCCCAGACAGTATTGACTCCGTCGACGTTGCGAAAGCAGCTGCGACGAACCTCACGACTCACGTACGCGACATGATAGATGAGTGCTCCAGGGAGGTTCAAGTACGCCCTAACGAGCGTTATGAGCTCCCTGTAGACCTCAAACACCTTATCACGCGGAAAAACGCAGCCACGCGAGCGCACGACGCTTTTCCATCGCAGGAAAACCGGAGAAAACTCTGGGCCCTTCAGAGGGACGTCAAAGCGCGTTTCGAGGAATTCCGTAACTACACGGACGGCGAGTACCTTGGAGAAATCACGCCATCACACACTGCGTTTTGGACGATGCCGAGATCTCTCAAAGGCTCAATGGCCACTACGACCATGCCTCCATTAATACGACCAAATCTTCCACCCGCAACAGACGACTTGGATAAGGCCGAGTGCTTGGCCGACGCCTTAGAAAGCCAATGCTCCCCGAGCATTCACCCGGTAGACCCCGACCACCTCTTAAAGGTGGACGAGGCCGTAAATCGCATAAGCTCCGTGCCACCGATGGACGAGCCACTGACTCCGACGTCAGTCGACGAAATCGAAACGATCGTCAAAGCCCTTCAGGTTAAAAAGTCTCCCGGTGCGGACCGGATAACTAATAAAGCGATTAAAAGCTTCCCGCACCAAATCATTTCTCTCTTGGTGCTAATATTTAATGCCCTTCTGGCAGGATGCTCCTTTCCAGACCAATGGAAAGAAGCCATAGTAATAGGGATCCCAAAACCAGGGAAACCTAGGAATCAGCCCACGAGCTACCGACCCATCAGCCTATTGAGCACTCTCGGAAAAATATACGAGAGAATTCTACTAGCGCGAATCAAGGCCATCGTTCAGGCCAAACAGATCACGATACACGAGCAATTCGGCTTCAGAGCCGGACACTCGTGCGTCAACCAGGTCCACCGCTTAACGGAAGACATATTAAAAGGCTTCGCCTACAGTAAAGCTACCTCCACAGGAGCTCTATTCTTCGACGTAGCGAAAGCATTCGACAAAGTCTGGCACAATGGTTTATTATATAAACTACACTCACTAGGGCTGCCAGACAGACTCGTGCTCACCATACGAGACTACTTGACGAATCGCACCTTCCGCTACCGAGTTGAAAGAACCCTGTCCTCACCTCGCCCTATCAGGGCAGGAGTCCCTCAGGGCTCCGCGCTATCTCCCATTCTTTACTGTTTATTCACCAACGACATTCCGAAGGCCACTCCAATGGTCAACCTAGCCCTCTTCGCGGACGACACCGCACTCTATACGACCTCAACCTCGACTAAGGTCATCACAAAGAGACTCCAATCCGCAGCCAACGCACTAGGCAACTGGTTTAGGAAATGGAGAATCGAAGTTAATCCGGAAAAAAGTGTAGCAGTACACTTTAGTAGAAACCCCAGTTACATAAAATGGAATCAGGGCCAACCGGGAGACATTAAAATATTCAATAAACCGATACCGTGGAAACCGGAAGCGAAATACCTGGGGGTCACCCTAGACAGTAGACTAACTTTCAAATCTCACGTAACTAGAGTCCGAAACAAAGCAGCGTTCGTACTAGGAAGACTGTATATGATGTTATGCGGGCGGAGTAAAATGTCCCTTAGAAATAAGACGACACTATACAAAGCCTGCATTCGTCCTATCATGACCTACGCGAGCCCTGTCTTTGCTCATATCAAGGCGACGCAAATCAAAAGATTGCAGACCGTTCAAAATAGATTTCTCCGCATTGCCACGGACTCGCCGTGGTACATCCGAAATGTAGATCTCCATAAGGACTTCGACATCGATTCGATCGCGAAGCATCTCAAAATACTATCGACGGCGTATTTTGAGAGAGCTAAAGAACACAGCAATCCGCTGATTGCTCAATCGTGCCAATACACCTCTCGAAGAGGTAATATTCCGAATAGACTCAGGCGACCTATGCACGTCCTGAACGACACAGACGATAGCCTCACTATCGCAAACAAACCATTTGTAGGGAATAACACACTACACACCACACACCCACAGCGTTTCCGCCGGCGGAAACGAGGACCCAGTTATGCGACGTCTCGGAGGCGGCCGAGACGTCAGTAAATTCACTCAGTGCTAGAATCACTCCCCACCGATTTCGTTCTGAGCCGAGGTGCGATCTCATAGGAGACACCCTCAGGACGAACTTTAGTTTTAATTTAGTTTTAATTTAGAGCCCCGCGCTCAACCTCAGGGCAGGGGACATTAGTTCTCGCCCGAAAGTCAGGTGACGCTGTGAAGGCCAGTAGGGCCAACAGCAATACACAACACACAAAAAAAAAAAAAAAAATCACTGACCACAACACTCATCACTGACACAATTCTGACCTCCGTGTCGCGCGGATGTCTGCTCACAGGAGGACCGATACTCAGTTATCGCCCGTCAACGAAGCCGTAGTCTGACCCGACTACCTGCCGCCTTACCTGCTCGCCTACCTGAGCCACCGACCGACCGACCCTTGTGCGCGTAAGGGTTAATTTCGCGTTAAGACTTAGACTCAGTGTTTGTGCAGTTCGTGACCGGAATAAGTGTAGTGCACCGCGAAGTTCCGTGTTAAGTTCTACAAAGCCGCTATCCGCCTGTAAGTACACTTGTTGTAAGCAATAGGTATACACCCCATTGGGCTAGGCACACATTATTTGCCACCGAAGGGCAAATATCGATAGGGATCACACCGTAGGCACTCACCTCCCTGCCTTCACGGCAGGGAGGCAAGCGTATCGACCAGGGCCACCACGATGGACCCTGTCGACAAATTAACTAAGGAGCAGCTCCTAAAGCTGCTCCATATGCATCTCCCGGACGCCATCGAACGTCTTAACGACATCGCTACCCTCATAGAGGACGAAAACGACGTAGGGCCCACGCCAGGAGTCGGCAGAAGCCGGTCGCCCTACCTGACGACACCTGTCGGCTCGACCATGGAGGTCGAACTCGACAGCGATGGCGGCAGGTCTCGCGCCTCGGAGTCTGACGACTCCGACGTGGTATCCTCGGAGGCGGAGAGCGACGGGTTCGAGCCTGTCCTCTCCAAATCCGCTAAACGGAAGGCTAGGGCTCCTCAAGTCCCGCCTCCACCGAAAAAACGACCGGCCAAGGACAGCTCGTCCGAGGCGTCACCCAGGCGTCCTGTTAAGCGTCCCGCGACGAAACCCAAGACGCCCCGCGGCCCCGAAATCGCCTTCAGCGACAACGAAGGCCAATGAGGCCGAGCTAAAAAATAAAAAATCACCCGCGCGCCCCGCACCCCCGAACTCGCCTTCAGCGACACCGAAGGCCAACGAGGCCGAAGTCAAAACAAAACTACCGCCGCCTATCGTCATCCAGAACAAGGCGCAATGGCCAAGGATCTCGGGAATCCTGGTTGAACGTCGCCTTCATTACACGAAGGCAAAAAACGTGCAACAGGGCATCAGAGTCCAAGTCAAGGACTCAGCGACACACCGCGCTGTTACCAAATTCCTAAGGAGTGAAAACACTCCTTTCTTTACCTACGCGCTCGAACGTCACTTGCGCGTTGTTATTAGAGGCCTGCCAAAGGAGATCCCTGAGGCAATCATCAAGGCCAGTCTGGAGAAATCGAATCTCCCGATCATTAATGTACACCGGATGTACAACTCAAGGACCAAAGAGCGATTCGATCTCGTTCTAGCCATCCTGCCTCTCTCCCCCGAGGGAAAGAGGATTTTCAACACCCAAACAATTTGCGACCTCTCCGCCTTCAAGTTGGAACCTCCGCGCAGCCGAGGCATACCTGGCCAATGCCACCGATGCCAGTCTTACGGCCACTCCGCACGCCACTGCTACGGCTACACCAATTGCGTAAAATGCCTAGGCGAGCACCTCACGGAGGACTGCGAACGCAAGCAGCCCGACCCGAAGACCCCCCAAGTTGCGCCAACTGCGGGACCAAGGGACTTACCGCGGATGCCCCAGGGCTACGCAAATACGTGACCCAAAGGGAAAACGGCGAACCAGTAGGCGCGCCCCTAGACCGACACGAACCCGTAAGGCACCGACGCGAGCCCCGCAGGCGCCGACGCAAGCCCCTCAGGCACCGACACAGGCCCCTCAGGCAAACGCGACAGCCCTTCAGGCTACCCAACCCAGGGCCCCTCAGGCCACTAGTAAAGGTGCGTGGGAAAAACCATTGCCCATGGTCCGCAAGACCGTAGCGGCAGCCCCGCCACCAACACGTCACACCGCGAATGGCAAACGCGGCAAACGCCCCACTTAGACAGCCAACTAAGTCACGCCCGGCGGAAAGGGACGCGAACAACATCCGCGACTTCTTCGCCATATGCAACAGCCTAGACATGGACAGCATCGACTGTTTCCTGGTAGAGTACGCAGCTAATCCAGGAGACATCGCGTACTTAGTCGTTAAGTACTGGGACCTGTTCGCACAGGTCAGCGCACTCCGACACCCTTTCAATGGCCAACGCTAGGATTAAACCGTGTTCGCTAGCGTTAGTCACGTTTAACGCAAACGGGCTTATCCAACAGATCAATCTAGTTCAAGAATTCCTACGGAACCATCCCGTCAACGTCATGCTAGTGCAGGAGACGTTCCTAAAACCTAACTCGCGTAGCCCTAACGTGGCCAACTACCGCGTCATAAGAAATGACCGAGACTCCGCCCGAGGCGGAGTAAGCAGCCGCGACGAACCTCACGACTCACGTTCGCGACATGATAGATGAATGCTCCAGGGAGGTTCAAGTACGCCCTAACGAGCGTTATGAGCTCCCTGTAGACCTCAAACACCTAATCACGCGGAAAAACGCAGCCACGCGAGCGCACGACGCTTTTCCATCGCAGGAAAACCGGAGGAAACTCTGGGCCCTTCAGAGGGACGTCAAAGCTCGTTTCGAGGAATTCCGTAACTACACGGACGGCGAGTACCTTGGAGAAATCACGCCATCACACACTGCGTTTTGTACGATGCCGAGATCTCTTAAAGGCTCAATGGCCACTACGACCATGCCTCCGTTAAACGACCCAATCTTCCACCCGCAACAGACGACTTGGATAAGGCCGAGTGCTTGGCCGACGCCTTAGAAAGCCAATGCTCCCCGAGCATTCACCCGGTAGACCTCGACCACCTCTTAAAGGTGGACGAGGCCGTAAATCGCATAAGCTCCGTGCCACCGATGGACGAGCCACTGACTCCGACGTCAGTCGACGAAATCGAAACGATCGTCAAAGCCCTTCAGGTTAAAAAGTCTCCCGGTGCGGACCGGATAACCAATAAAGCGATTAAAAGCTTCCCGCACCAAATCATTTCTCTCCTGGTGCTAATATTCAATGCCCTTCTGGCAGGCTGCTCCTTTCCAGACCAATGGAAAGAAGCCATAGAAATAGGGATCCCAAAACCAGGGAAACCTAGGAATCAGCCCACGAGCTACCGACCCATCAGCCTATTGCGCACTCTCGGAAAAATATACGAGAGAATTCTACTAGCACGAATCAAGGCCATCGTACAGGCCAAACAGATCACGATACACGAGCAATTCGGCTTCAGAGCCGGACACTCGTGCGTCAAACAGGTCCACCGCTTAACGGAAGACATATTAAAAGGCTTCGCCTACAGTAAAGCTACATCCACAGGGGCTCTATTCTTCGACGTAACGAAAGCATTCGACAAAGTCTGGCACAATGGTTTATTATATAAACTACACTTACTAGGGCTGCCAGACAGACTCGTGCTCACCATACGAGACTACTTGACGAATCGCACCTTCCGCTACCGAGTTGAAGGAACCCTGTCCTCACCTCGCCCTATCAGGGCAGGAGTCCCTCAGGGCTCCGCGCTATCTCCCATTCTTTACTGTCTATTCACCAACGACATTCCGAAGGCCACTCCAATGGTCAACCTAGCCCTCTTCGCGGACGACACCGCACTCTTATACGACCTCAACCTCGACTAAGGTCATCACAAAGAGACTCCAATCCGCAGCCAACGCACTAGGCAACTGGTTTAAGAAATGGAGAATCGAAGTTAACCCGGAAAAAAGTTTAGCAGTACACTTTAGTAGAAACCCCAGTTACATAAAATGGAATCAGGGCCAACCGGGAGACATTAAACTATTCAATAAACCGATACCGTGGAAACCGGAAGCGAAATACCTGGGGGTCACCCTAGACAGTAGACTAACTTTCAAATCTCACGTAACTAGAGTCCGAAACAAAGCAGCGTTCGTACTAGGAAGACTGTATATGATGTTATGCGGGCGGAATAAAATGTCCCTTAGAAATAAGATGACACTATACAAAGCCTGCATTCGTCCTATCATGACCTACGCGAGGGATATCATGACCTATCAAGACAGGGCGTCTTTGCACATATCAAGGCGACGCAAATCAAAAGATTGCAGACCATCCAAAATAGATTTCTCCGCATTGCCACGGACTCGCCGTGGTACATCCGAAACGTAGATCTCCATAAGGACTTCGACATCGATTCGATCGCGAAGCATCTCAAAATACTATCGACGGCGTATTTTGAGAGAGCTAAAGAACACAGCAATCCGCTGATTGCTCAATCGTGCCGATACACCTCTCGCAGAGGTAATATTCCAAATAGACTCAGGCGACCTATGCACGTCCTGAACGACGCAGACGATAGCCTCACTATCCGGTGACGCTGTGAAGGCCAGTAGGGCCAACAGCAATACAACACACACATAAAAAAAAAACACTCTAGGAGTCTCAGTTTGGCAGCCGAGCAGTGCACTACACTACTCAGCTCCGATCCGAGTCTTTTAGTCCTGTAATATCAGTGTGCCTTGGCGCGATGCCATTACAACCGCGTTAATTCGCGGCGGAACGCCAATCGTACACAGCTTTCGCTCAGTACACAGTTAGCCGCTGCTCGCTAACGACCCCTTAACGGGATCCGCAGCATGAGCCGGTCAACTTACGCTGAGCCCAATCCTGAACCTGTAATGGGTTCAGAGGAGGATAATGATGTGATTAATTTCAGAAAGGAATTTCGCCGGACGCACTCGAGGTCGCCGACGACGAGCGAGAGGAGGGACCGGTCACGGTCTCTCCGTCGTGTCGTCCGACCGGTCACCGGCCCCCACCACTCGCCGTCCTTGCAGGTGGACCTTTCACCGGGTCGTAGCCAGCAGTCAAGCAGCGAGGGCGAGAGCGCGAGCACCGCAGTGCCACCCACCGCGACCTCCGAATTGCCAACACGCAGTGTTGTTGTGCAAGTAAAACTAGTGCCGGAAACCCTGGCAAGTATGCGTTCAACGCAACCCAAACCCGCCTGCTCTGTTTCTGTGCACAGCATGGAGATCGACGAGCAGCCCAACGCGCTCAGGAGGGGCCACTCCACATCGTCCGAGGAGGACGCAACGGAGCTGAAGAGGAGGTGCCCGGAGCCAAGAACATTGGACTACGCCAGTGCGCTCCGCACAAAGGCGGTTCAAGGTTCCACTTGTGGTGGAAAGTCTCCCAAACTGGGCACACCATTTCCGAGTGCTCAAATCGAAGCTCGGACGACCTCCGAGCGCACGCCCATACCAACGAGGCGTGAGATTCACACCCTCCACGGAAGAAGAGTACCGCATCATACAGCGGTACCTGACAACGCTCGAGAGAGAAGAGAACGTGTCATGGTTATCATACTCACTACCCGCGGACAGAAGCCTGAAGTTGGCCATCAGAGGATTACCTTACAACACAACGACCGAAGAGGTCGAAGAAGCCCTGCAAGAACTTGGGTTCGAACCGGAAACGATCAAACAGATCCAAGCACGGAAAGGCCGCCCTGGGTGCATCTATTTCACCCAACTGAAGAAGACCCCCGGTCTGACACCGGCAATATACGAAGTAACGGAGTTACTGTGCATGTCCGGAGTAAAGATCGAAGCATGGCGAGGGAAAAAAGGCCCCGCACAATGCCATAGGTGCCAACAATTCAGGCACTCATCTCACGGTTGCCACCGACCACCAGCATGCGTCCGATGCGGAGGAGATCACCTCGCAAAGGACTGCGAGAGGAAGAAGGAGGAACCACCGACGTGCGCCAACTGCGGAGGCGCACATACCGCAAACAACACGGCCTGCCCAATCTACAAGCGGGAGGCCAAACACCGCGGAGCTGGCACTATAGCCTTATCCGCACCAGCAAAGAAGACCGCTAACAAGGTCTCCGCACCAACACCCACACCTGCAAAGGTACCAACACCTGCATCAGAGCCAGTGACCTCGCTCATGGCTCCAGCAAACGCTCCCCCAGCTCGAAACTCGAGCACCGGGAAGAAGAAGCGTCGCCCCAAAAAGAAGAGACGCCCAGTGCAACCACAAAAGTTGCACCTACACCTGCACCCCGCACCAGCACCAGCACCGGCACCAGCGCCGGCTCGCAAACCAGCTGCCTCCGCCGCAATACCCACACGATCGGTAGCAACCAGCAAAGGTAATAACAAAGAAGTTATTAAGGCCACCATCGCGATCCTTCACGGAGTACTCAGTGCTCTGCTAGAGGACCGTGACCCAGTACCTGTAATACTACAGGGCATCGCCAACCTACTCAACTATAATGAATAACAAACTCCGAGTTATTCATTGGAACGCCAACGGACTCAGAAGCAAGCAACTGCTGCTTCAGACCCTCCTGCAAAAGCAGGACATAGACGTGGCTCTCATATCAGAGACCCACGCCATAGACTCGAATCAACTGAAGTTTGCAAACTACCCACACATACCGCAAGGACGAGCGCTCGGATGTGAGCAATGTCGCCTATAGAGGCCTAGCGGTACTTGTCAAGAGGAGAATTGTACACACGCCTATCCAGGGGCATTATACATCGCTAGGGACGACGTACGCCTTGGGTGTCGAAGTGTGCATTGAATAGGGACAGCCCTACGCCTCTTCGCCTGTTACAAAGCTCCCAAGCTCTGCAAGAATGGATCCTGCAAACATCCGATCATTGTTGGACTCACCAACTCCGACAATTATCGCAGGCGATCTGAATTGCAAGAGCCAACAGAACGATGATAAATTCAAAATTTAAGTAGATCTACACAATAAAGACAGGCATTTAAAACAAAACTGGCTCAAAGAGACCATGAATCGGCGGGTTCTTCATTTATAATTGCCCAACCAGCACGATTGACTGATCACACTCCCCGAAAAAAGACACTCAGAAAACAAGCAATAATTTGAAAACAGTACTAACCGAGAATCAAATGATGAAATGATGAAAATGGAAGGTTGCGATCAATTTTTATCCCCTAAGTTGAGTGCAATCGTAAAGCCGCAACTATATTTAAAACCACATCGTAAAACAATAGATACAACCGAAAATTTAAATTGTTTGCAAGCCCACTCGGCTATCATTCTTTATCTAAAACCATCTAAATCAACTTTTGCTATGATGTACCTTCCTATGGCAACTTAATGCAATCAACAAATGATGTTTGAACAACTAAAATCAAGTATATGTCACCGTCTCAAATAGAATGTGTACTTTGTATGGCTGAGATGAGTCTAAAATTAAACTTCTTCTATAACACTAATGAAGACTAAATATTAGGCTTATATGAAGTACATTGACAACAGGAACCGTTGCAGGGTATGTTTTTACCTCAATGCTTCGAGGTATAACATCAAATTGGAAAAGAACCTTTTCCAGTAGTAAAATAGATGATCAATTAAAACCATGAACAATTGTTACTGCCAAACGTCTTCTACAGTTTGGAGCTGCGATCTACGAGCCTTCGTATCAGATCTAGGATCAATTTAGCATTTTCAAAACATTAGAGATTTCTAAAGAGCCCTCATGTTTTGAGATTGATGACAACAAAAATATACTACATATTCACATACCTTGACAGATGCACAGCATTTACATATTTATGACTATCTGTCTATACAATTTGACTCGACATTGTAGTAATGATTTAATGTTATTTGACATTAATAAATTCATTCATAAATTTAAGTTGACAGAGGATACTATGTACCTAGTAATGAAATCGAAAAGACAAATTGGCAACCTAATTGCCTACAATATTAATAATTATTTTCAAGTAATGTTACCAAGGATCATGTATAATAAAAATAATAATTTAATTTATATTAACACTGATGAAGAGTTGAAGGGAGCAATAAACGAACATTATTCGGGCCATGAAAAAAATATTTTCACAGGGAATGGAAAAGTTACTGTCACAAACAAAAAAATGTATTGAGATGTTAGGGGAGTATATTGAAAAATAAAATTTATTCAGAAATTTCCGCCTTTTATTTCATACCTATACCGAGATTATATTGAACTCCCCTCATAAATGATCTTCCTTTCTATGTTAAAGGTATTTGTGATATAGTATTGTTTGCTGACGATACTTCCCTGATTTTTAAGTTTGACAGGAAAAAAACTGACTATGACGATTCGAACGATGCATTATCACAGATACACAATTGGTTTACAGTAAATAATTTAGTTTTGAATGCTCAAAAAACAAACACTTTTCATGTTCATACCCTACCCAATGTTAGAAAGCAAAATTATAATATATCTTTAAATGGTGACCGTCTTGATAAGTAGCTGATACTACGGTATTCTTAGGAATACAATTGGATTCCAAAATTCAGTGGAGTCCTCATATATCATGGCTAACAGGAAGACTCAGCTCCGTAGCATACGCGGTTAGAAAAGTTTGACAAGTAACTGATATTGATAGCACTCGTTTAGTTTATTTGGGTATTTTCACAGTATTATGTCATATGACATATTACTTTGGGGTTACGCTGCAAATATTTAAATCTGACTTTATTTTACAAAAGAGAGCAATCCGGTCTATATATAATCTTGGAGCTGGAGACTCTCTTCGGGAGATTTTTAGCAAAATAGGAATACTCACTGTTATATTTACAACAATGTTATGTATATTCATACATTGATCACTTTGATAAAATCAGTGATAATCATTGTATGTGCACTAGAAGTAAGGATAGATAACGCCAAGTTTCCGACTCCGCAAAGTCAACAAATCCTTCTTGAGGCAAGGTATCCGTTTCTATAATAAAATCCCGCAGACATTTTTAACATTGCCGTTTCGTAAATTCAAATCGATTGTAAAAAATACATTGGTAGAAAAAGCATATTATTCGATACAAGATTTTATAGATGATAAAAAAGCGTGGAGTTAATATCTGTTGACTTCCAAGCAGGATATATTAATTTGAATAATTTTATTTAACTAACATGACTTTGTATTTTTTTAAATGTTAAAAGAGATTAACTACTGAGTTTCTTGCCGGTTCTTCTCGGTTTAGTTTACAATTTTCTTACCGAGTCGGTGGTAGCTTCACTTCATTGTAAAATGACGATTCAAAAGTCTACTTGAATAAATTTTATTTTGATTATGACTTTTGATGTGCTCTACTTAATGAAATGCGTTCGTAACAATTTAATAAATTATAATTATGAATTTGAAAACAAAATTGCTCGATAGGAGGATATAGAAAATATGTAGGAACAAGACAAAACAAAAGACACAGATTCGCATATTACATCCAAATAGTTTTCAAAAACAAAAAGTTCGGTTTGCCATTCAAGTTATTAGCAATTCTGTAGTAGTTGCTTTAAATAATAACTCATCGTCGGTTACTCTACAACCAGCTAATAATACTATACATTTTATTGAAATCATGAACAACCTCTTTGATTTATTAAATTCAAGCAACATAGACTTACCATAACCTTCAATAAATCATAGAGGGGTACTACAAAGGAAGAACATTTGCTAGACAAATCATAGCTTCTATTAAAAAGTATGAGAGTTAAAAATAAAAATAACGGCCGCGACGTAACCAAAATCATAAAATTTATAAATTCTTTGCTGATGCTGAACACCTAGAAGACGAGCTACGTCAGGTCAAGCTTACACTCCACCAGAACAAGCTGCCCGTGCCTCGCCAGCATAGCAGAAGCCGTATCAAGCCACCCACAGTTGAGCGACAACCTGCATTTCTACCATATGTGAAGGGAGTAACAGACAGGATTAGCAACATCTTGAAGCGAGCTGCGATTAAAAGCCTCATAAGAAAGTGAGCCAGTTCTTGAGACCTATCAAGAGTAATATTCCTTTACAAACTGCGGGAGTATATAAACTCGAATGTGAGTGTGGTTTATCTTACATAGGCCAAACAAAGAGAAGTATCGGTACTAGGGTCAAGGAACATATAGGAGATGTCAAAAATAGGCGTTCTTCAAAGTCTGCAATCTGTGAACATGCTCTGGATAAATCTAACCTTTAATTCGATTTGAAAAACCACAGATCCTCGCTAGAGAACACAGATTCATTCCTAGAATGATACGTGAGGCTATTGAAATTCAAAAACATCCGAACTTCAATAGAGAAGATGGTTGGAGACTTCCTAACACCTGGGATCCACATATTAAAAAAATTAAAAAATCCCAAATCCAACGACTGCAAGACCTAAAGATACAGTCAGTGCCTTCTGCGTGCAACCCGAACGTTACTCAAGACACCAATTAAGAAAACGTTGGCGGTAGTTGTAAATAATATTTCTTTTGTACTTCAAATAGACAAATGTCACCTCAGTCTACCCGTGAACACGAACGCTATAAAGTGCTCGAAACGTCGGGATGATAAAAATAATTAATATACGCGATTTAAATCCGTTAAAACTTGTTTTGTTTCACTTGCATACAATTCACCAGGACTTTCAGGAAAACTTTTTTATGCCAGATTATCAAATTGTCGGACGCTTCGAAATGTACCAAAGATTTCGACAGTATACTAACCAATATTTAAAACCCGGAACACGGCTGAAACATAAAAAATCGGGGCTACCACGCCAACACCGGGAAGAAGGCCCCTCTGCTAATCGGCGCTGCCAGACCGCTGTAGCAGCTCACCCTCCGTTGCCAGGAAGTTGTGATAGAACTCAGTTTGCTACGTGGAGTGTCACATCCATCGATCGGTACCTGCGTCAGCTCACCCTCCGTTGCCAGGAAGTTGTGATAGAACTCAGTTTGCTACGTGGAGTGTCACATCCATCGATCGGTACCTGCGTCAGCTCACTCTCCGTTGCCAGGAAGTTGTGGCAGAACTCAGTTTGCTACGTGGAGTGTCACATCCATCGATCGGTACCTGCGTCAGCTCACCCTCCGTTGCCAGGAAGTTGTGATAGAACTCAGTTTGCTACGTGGAGTGTCACATCCATCGATCGGTACCTGCGTCAGCTCACTCTCCGTTGCCAGGAAGTTGTGGCAGAACTCAGTTTGCTACGTGGAGTGTCACATCCATCGATCGGTCGCTGCGTCAGCTCTCCCTCCGGTGCCAGGAAGTTGTGGTAGAACTCAGTTTGCTACGTGGGGTGTCACATCGATCGGTCGCTGCATCAGCTCTTCCTCCGGTGCCAGGAAGTTGTGGTAGAACTCAGTTTGCTACGTGGGGCGTCACGTCGATCGGTCGCTGCATCAGCTCACCCTCTGAGGTCAGGAAGTTGTGGTAGAACTCAGTTTGCTACGTGGGGTGTCACATCGATCGGTCGCTGCGTCAGCTCTTCCTCCGGTGCCAGGAAGTTGTGGTAGAACTCAGTTTGCTACGTGGGGCGTCACATCGATCGGTCGCTGCGTCAGCTCTCCCTCCGGTGCCAGGAAGTTGTGGTAGAACTCAGTTTGCTACGTGGGGTGTCACATCGATCGGTCGCTGCGTCAGCTCACCCTCCGGTGCCAGGAAGTTGTGGTAGAACTCAGTTTGCTACGTGGGGTGTCACATCGATCGGTCGCTGCGTCAGCTCTTCCTCCGGTGCCAGGAAGTTGTGGTAGAACTCAGTTTGTTACGTGGGGCGTCACGTCGATCGGTCGCTGCATCAGCTCACCCTCTGAGGTCAGGAAGTTGTGGTAGAACTCAGTTTGCTACGTGGGGTGTCACATCGATCGGTCGCTGCGTCAGCTCTTCCTCCGGTGCCAGGAAGTTGTGGTAGAACTCAGTTTGCTACGTGGGGCGTCACATCGATCGGTCGCTCCGTCAGCTCTCCCTCCGGTGCCAGGAAGTTGTGGTAGAACTCAGTTTGCTACGTGGGGTGTCACATCGATCGGTCGCTGCGTCAGCTCACCCTCCGGTGCCAGGAAGTTGTGGTAGAACTCAGTTTGCTACGTGGGGTGTCACATCGATCGGTCGCTGCGTCAGCTCTTCCTCCGGTGCCAGGAAGTTGTGGTAGAACTCAGTTTGCTACGTGGGGTGTCACATCGATCGGTCGCTGCGTCAGCTCACCCTCCGGTGCCAGGAAGTTGTGGTAGAACTCAGTTTGCTATGTGGGGTGTCGCGTCGATCGGTCGTTGCGTCAGCTCAACCTTCGTTACCAGGAAGTTGTGGTAGAACTCAGTTTGCTATGTGCGGTGTCACATCGAATGGTCGTAGTAAGGTTTCCATTGTCAACAAACGGCAAACCATGGCGTGATGGCTCCGTTGGAGTTACACACCCTGCTCACCTCCAGGCTATAAATGAGAACCAAATTGAGGATCGACGGTGTATACGTCAGGTCGCCCCTAACATATGACCAGGCGGGGCTGGTATGAACTCTGCTCAGTGCATGAGAGGCGAAAGATCCAGATCCAGAAGAATCGATGCCTGCCTCTTATAGTGGGAGCTCCGAGGTACGTCAGAAATGACGAAATACACAAAGATACCAGACCGACCTGCAGTCCCGCGCATTAGCTTCCCTTCTGCGAATACAGAATCTAAAAGAAGTAGTGGACTGGACAACAGGAATCAAGCGAACAAATTGAAGCTTTTGACTTGGAAAAAAGAGGAGTGCGAAGATCAAATAACTGATTGAAGTACAGAACAACGAAATTTAAAAAAAAAGGAACTAGCGTCCGTCTATCTTAAATGCCTAAAGTGCACCTTTAAAGTAGTGGCTGCATTCGATTAAATTACATAACCTGAGCTCATCGAAGAACTTTTTTATTCAATAAGTCTTAAAAGCCATTAGCCTCTCAACCTTAATTACTTAAATCTCATGTGTGATATGATAATATTCTTTTAGACTGGTTAAAAATATCAATTTTTGATCAAAGCAGACAGACTGCATTAGTCCTTTTACTTTCTTTTAGTCGAAGGCTACATGACCTACTTTAAGAACTCTGCGAGATGTTGTTTATTTTTTTCAAGTTATTGGAGAATAAACATATTTTATTTTCAAACACCAACAAACGCTGCGTACTAATTGCTTTTTCTAAATCAAGGATTATTAAGTTTCTGAAAAGACATATTTTGGACTAATGAATAACTTTATTAGTTTTATTTCAATGTGCAATAATCACGAAAATCTAAGACAACATTATGTGAACCAGTACGGACTGGAAACATCAAATAAAATTTGCCGGTTGGAGTACCTAAAAGTCAAACATGCCCGATTCGTAACGTCCATGAAATTCCTGAAAAGATGTCGTGACAATAATCTTATTCCGGTTTGTGTAAGGATCGCACCTAAGAAGGACATAAAGCATGGTGATAAAATACTCAGTCAAGTAAGAAATTATTGTTACAACTCATCCGAGAACATCGATTTTATGATTTTATGAACATCGTTAACGGATCAAATTGACAGCCTAAGTAAAGAACTCGAGTCACGATTATCTAAATCAGATTGGCAAAAATGCTTCGATTTTACTAATAAATGAGCCGCTATAAAATATAATAACTTAAAATTAAAACAAATTAAAAAGTTCGAAAAACTCAGCGGAGTAAAATCAAATTATAACAATTTCAATAATGGCAACACCGGGAAAATTCAAAAACCTGCGCGTACTTCACTTGTCAATCTGTCAAAACAAAGTTTAGATGAATCGACTATTGCGGTATTAAATAAAGGCTTAAATTTTGCACCGGCTCCATCCCAAATACCGTTTGAAGACATTATTTGCCATGTGGAGGAGTGTCTTTTCAAAAATAACTTCACAAAGGAAGACTCGGAAGCCATTCGACAGGACATCTCGAGTGTTTTACGTCGAAGCCGGCTACCGAAAAGAAACCTTACCCGTGATGAATCTATTGCACTGAAAAACTTACGCAACAATAAAGACATTACAGTCCTCCGAGCAGATAAGGGAAACGCCACCGTTGTGATGGATACGTGTGATTATAACCAGAAAATTTCCGCGATTTTATCGGATGTAAAAACTTATAAAAAAGTAACTAAAGGCCCTACTAATAAAATTCTTAAAAATACATCCGCGTTAATATCAAAAGATCAAGAGAAATTAAATCTGGACAAAAAATCACTCGTGCCTACATGTGCAAAGCCACCAAAACTGTATGGGTTACCTAAGATCCATAAAACTGGTGCTCCGCTGCGTCCTATTGTAAGCCAAATCGATACACCAACATATATGAAGATTGGCTCAACACAAAGCAAGGATATTATCACCCCTCCGAGGGCACACTGCGCGTATGTCAAGGATTCTTACCAGTTTGTTGGTGAAATCAAAGACCTTAAATTAACCAACAACGAGACAATGGTTAGTTTTGATGTCGTCATTGTTTACGTGCTTACCCATACAAGACTGCATCGAAATTGTCAAGAGGAAGCTACAGACACACAACATGCCTATTGAATATGCAGAGCTGTTACATCACTGCCTCACATCTGGTTATTTATTGTGGAATGATGAATTCTATGTACAAGTTGACGGAGTAGCCATGGGTTCTCCAGTATCCCCCTTGGTCGCCGATTTATTTATGGAAGACCTGGAGGAGAGGGCTCTTCGCTCCGGAACAATAACACTTAGGTTTTATAAACGGTAAGTAGAAGACACTTTCACAATACTACCAAGTGATCTGACATCTGCATTTTACTTACATCTTAGTTCTATAAATAAAAACATTCAATTTAATATGGAATTAGAGGCAAATAATTCTTTAGCTTTCCTTGACATCCTTATTATCAAGAATCCTGACAATACATTATGTCACACAGTTTATAGGAAACCCACACACACCAATAAATACCTCAATGGTGACTCGCACCACCATCCTAGTCAGTTAGCTACCGTTGGCAAATCTTTGTTTCAGAGAGCCCACCATCTCTGCGATGCTGAACACCTAGAGGACGAGCTACGTCAGGTCAAGCTTGCACTCCACCAGAACAAGCTGCCCGTGCCTCGCCACCACCCACAGTTGAGCGACAACCTGCATTTCTACCATATGTGAAGGGAGGAAGGAATTACAGACAGGATTGGCAACATCTTGAAGCGAGCTTCGATTACAAGCCTCATAAGAAAGTGAGCCAGTTTTTGAGACCTATCAAGAGTAATATTCCTTTACAAACTGCGGGAGTATATAAACTCGAATGTGAGTGTGGTTTATCTTACAAAGGCCAAACAAAGAGAAGTATCGGTACTAGGGTCAAGGAACATATAGGAGATGTCAAAAATAGGCGTTCTTCAAAGTCTGCAGTCTGTGAACATGCTCTGGATAAACCTAACTATTTTATTCGATTTCATAAACAGATCCTCGCTAGAGAACACAGATTTATTCCTAGAATGATACGCGAGGCTATTAAAATTCAAAAACATTCGAACTTCAATAGAGAAGATGGTTGGAGACTTTCTAACACCTGGGGTCCACTTATTATAAATTTAAAATCCCAAATCCAACAGACTGCAAGACCTAAAGATACAGTCAGTGCCTTCTGCGTGCGGAACGTTACTCAAGATACCAATTAAGAAATGGCGGTTAGCGGTAGTTATAAATAATATTTCTTTTGTACTTCAAATAGACAAATGTCACCTCAGTCTACCCGTGACTACGAACGCTGTAAAGTGCTCGAAACGTCGGGATGATAAAAATAATTAATATATGCGATTTAAATCCTTTAAAACTAGTTTTATTTCAATGTGTAATAATTGCGAAAATCTAAGACAAGATTCAGATGAGTCAGGCACAGATACTGAGAATTTGCTACTGTTCTTGCTCTACGTAAACAATCCGAATACTCACGCAAGAAGTCTTTGAATTATAAGGGCTCAAGAGGTAACACAAGATATGTTGATAATAGTGCTACGAATTTGGTTACTGTACCATTGTCAAGAGTAGGCGTTCCTAGTACTTCATCTATAATAGATGAACACAAAGATGGCCATACCAGCGTCAGTTACTGACTGTACATAAAGAAGATCGAGTTAAAGATATGCGACAGTGTCTTATTTGTGGCGTTTGGTATCACGAGGTGTGTGTTGGACTCACATCCGCTGATAAAATATTTTACTGGTCAATAGATTGTTTACATTTAATATTTTATTAGAGTTTTACTCTATTCTAGTTTCTGTATCGACAGGAATTATTGTTGGCAAGATAAAATCCACTATGTTATGAGAAAAGAAATTATCGAATGTATATTCGACAAAAACGAATTAAATAACTCGTCAGAGTTCTTCAATCATCGTAAGTGTATACAAGGAAAAGATCTATCGACAAATTAAATATATATGTCGGAGACTGGAAAGTGGAACATCAAATCCTAATCGATTTGGGCATATTCGGACACGATGGTGGACAACACTGAAGTGGTTGACAGCTGACGGCTGAGATAATATAGTTCATCACCGTCCGGCTTCGCCGCGTTTCGAAAAGTATACGATGGAAGATCGCCCACATTCTCCAATGTTCCCTTCGTTATACGAGTATATAATAAATTTGACGAAAATCTTTACCAAGGTTTACATTACGAATTAAATCTATATCCAACAGCACTATTTGATTACATTGACATGACAAAAACTCAAAAGCCAAAAATAGACTACTAAGAGGCAATTTACTATCAAGACAGTTTACGAATTTTTGAAGAGTTGACAGTTCAGCAATATTTTTTTCAAACTCAACTCACGAGTTCCCATTAATTCCATATAGAAGCATTACACTTATTTATTGATAGTCAAAGTAAACACCACCACCGGTTCGGAGAAGAAAACACCGTGACCTGAGAAGAACCAGCGAAAGAAATTCAGCGTGTCTTTTGTTTGTATCTCATCAATTAAATACATACTTATTTTGAAAATGAATAGAATTAGCCAAGACGCAATCGTTTCATTCGCAAGATGTGCGCTGTCAATCATTAACACTAATTAGATACTAACATTTGGCACACAACCATTTCATTTTATCAATTTGGCAACAGAAGCATTTTGAACCGATAATGAAATATGCTAATCGAATTTTTTTGACTGCAAATGCGGCACAACTCAGTCTACCCGCCAATCGTCGATTTCAGCTTTTACATTTTCCTCATTTGCTGAAATAAATATTACAATTTTTGTTTTTCCTTTATTATATAGTATTACATTATTTATGCTTAACCAGTGTACTATATCAGAGATAGCTTAAAGTTTTTGAACAAAGTATCAAAAGATGGAATATTATTAGGTGTCAGATCTAAAACATAAAGTGAGACTTCGATAACATTAAAAACATTAAACTCTTCTAGATGAACAGGACCATAACGCTGGTTTTGTTTTAAAAGTTCAATTTGGGAGTGGTCGACTTACTTGATCAACGCTACAAAATTATAAACATATGAACAGGAGGCTCATATGATGAATGTGATTACCACCGTCTATGGACATTTGCAATACCGGGGGGCTTGCAGATGCGTTGCCGACCTTTAATGAAGGAGTACGCTCTTTTCTTGAAAGTTCCTATGTCGTATCGGTTCGGAAAAATCACCGACGAAAGTTGGTTCCACAGAGTGGTTGTGCGAGGTAGAAAATGTCGTTAAAATTGCGCTGTTGTTTATTTTCGGACATCAAGGTGGTCCGAGTGAAATTTCGTATTTTGACAAGATGTCCGACGGTGAAATTCAGCAGTCGTCTGAACAACGTAAAGCAAGAAAGTTTCATACAATCAAAAAACGTGATCGCCAAGCCAGCCTTCTTTTACAAACAACAACGAAAGTTTTACTCCATTGTGTGGCCGAGTTGCCAGATCATGTGGGCGCCCTGCCTCTCTATCAAGTATGCCTGATTCTCCATTAACTTCATATAAATCCCGCTAAGTATCAGCCAAGCATCAAGACAAGCCTCTGACGATTGTACGGACTGTTAGCATCAACCACATTCCTAATTTGGTAGAAATTTACGTACACCAAAATTTTTGTCCTTTGAAATAATGATAAACGGAACTGTTTCAAAACTTCCCACGAAACGTAACAGCTATATATAAATTTTGACATTGCAAGTAATGTGTTCATATTGACAAAGCACTGTTACATCTCAGATCAAGGTCAAGCGGCATTCAATTCAAAGTACAGCGATATCAAAGGAATAAAACCAAACAACGCGCAATATCACGCTATATGTCAGAACATCATATACGAAAGTCAACTTTGCATAATCTTAATTTACAAAGATAATTTAAAATACAATTTATTTATTTTTTAATCTGTGTCAAGATAAAATCTGGAGTCAACCAAATTCATTGAACCTCGAACGTTAATCCGGACCAAAAATGATACCTATCTTGAGTACTTCAAACATCTCAATAGTTAGTCGAGCTTAGAGCAGCCTCGCCGGATCAGTAACACCATTTCACCTATTTTGCCACGAACAGCCATCTTGTGTCGCTGTAATTCGGTTGGTTTAAGTAATGCTAGACACAGAATGACAGAGAACAATAGAACACAATGTTTGTTTCAGAGTTAACATTCCCAGTCGCCACTTGACGGCGCTCTGCTGACCAATCAAATGAGTTTTTTTTCTTCTACGCTTCCACAAGATCAAAATATCAAAATCAAAATATTCAAGTAGGCTTTTACAAGCACCTTTGAATCGTCATTTATCAACCATATCAGTGATACTACCGGTTTGGAATGTAGATTCTGCCGAGAAGAACCGGCCACGTCATAACTATTCAACCAATCATGAAGTTCTGTCACACATAAGAGCAGGATAAAAGATTGCCAACAACAAAGTTTGCTCAACAAACCAATCAAATTGTTCACGACACAAAACGAACTGCAACAAGAAACTAAACCCAAATCGAATAAAAGATATAGATAAGAAGAATTAATAAAAATAATTATTAATACTTGCTATGCCAGAGACGTCGTTGTAACCTAAGTTACTTCTAACTAGCGACTTCGCACGGGTAAAATACTGATACTAAATATCTACAAAATATATATTTATTTACATCACTTTACAAACTTTAAAATAATACACAAAAACCTCCCTTTCGAGTCCTATTTAATAAAAGAAACCGCATCACTATCCGTTGCGTAATTTGAAAGCATATATAGGTAGGTACAGACAGCGGTTAGCGACTCGGTTTTATGCTATGTAATGATTACATCAACTATCTGCCGTAAAAATCCCATCAAAATCGGTCCAATCATTACACAGATTAGCCGGAACAAACAGATACTAACAAAATTTGAAAATAAATAGATGTTATTTTGGTATATGTTCCGTTAGTGCATTTGGTAAAAAGCGGTTATTTTAATTTTACAAACAGAAGCTGTAATATTATTGTATGTATACATTATTTATTTTATTTATATGAGTCCAACAAAGGATAACCCCGTAAGTACACATTCTCAAAATAAAACAGTATAATAGTTACACAAGTAGTGTGCTCCTTCAATTATAGGACCACTGCATGCATAGCAAAAAATATTTTACGCCACTCCGACGTCCCGGGTTCGATTCCCGGCCGAGGCAATGTAAAAAAGTTCAATAATTTTCTATGTTGTCTCGGGTCTGGGTGTTTTTGGTGGTGACGTTGCTTCTGATTTTCTATAACACAAGTGCTTCAGCTACTTACATTGGGATCAGAGTAATGTATGTGATGTTGTCCAATATTTATTATTATTATTAATTACATTTAGCCGTAAAATAAGGTTTATTTAATTTAACTTGTTATCAAACTCAACTCGACATCACGAACAGCAGTCGCGCAGTGAAGTGAAGCGAAGCATTCCTTCCATACTTAATGGTTTCACCTGGAAACTGGTGGTGGAAATAAAATATAAAACCTTTATAGAAGCACTATAAAATGAAATCATTTTCTTTTTGAAAGAAACAAGTGACAGTCTTGCAAATGGTGCGAAGTCTTTTTTACTATGTAGTCTTTTAGCAAGCCTTTGGGTAGTATAGGTACCACCCACCCATCAGATACTCTTCCACCAAATGGTAACACTTAGTATAGTTTTGTTCCGGTTCGAAGAGTTAGCCAGTGTAACACCTCAGTGAGCAAGATTGGGGTTAGAAGGAGAATTGCTGCAGGATTTCATTCAACAATACACATATGAATCTTCTGTATGTGTGTTTCTAACCCAACTCCTATCAGGATCGATTTAGATGAAAAGTAAGCAACACTGTAATTGGGTTCCATATTATCATTCTTTATATAACAAAAATAGCTGTGCCCACAATCTTGTACGCGTTTGAATTTAACAAAAAAAATATATTATTGTAGCGTAAGTTACTCCTTATTATATCAGTTATCGGCCAGTGAAAGTCCCGTCAAAATCGGTCCAGCCGTTCCAGAGATTAGCCGGAACAAACAAAGAGACAGACAGACTGACAAAAATTGAAAAAAAATGTTATTTTAGTATACGTACCGTGTATACATACATCCCACCAAAATATTAAATTTAAAAAAATGCCAAGCCTCTCGCTGCAGTCTTTCCATCGTAAAAAGTTTTGAGATCTCATAATAGCCAAGTCCTATTTCAATTATTATGTAGTTAGAAATCAACACTTAGTAATTGCATCAATAGTTTTCTTTATATATATTAATATTCTAGATAGATGGCGTTATCAAATGAACAACAACAGCCTGTAAATTCCCACTGCTGGGCTAAAGGCCTCCTCTCCCTTTTAGGAGAAGGTTTGGAACATATTCCACCACGCTGTTCCAATGCGGGTTGGTGGAATACACATGTGGCAGAATTTCTATGAGATTTGTGCATTATGCAGGTTTCCTCACGATGTTTTCCTTCACCGCTGAGCACGAGATGAATTATAAAGACAAATTAAGCACATCAAGCAGCGGTGCTTGCCTGGGTTTGAACCCGCAATCATCAGTTAAGATGCACGCGTTCTAACCACTGGGCCATCTCTGCTCACTGGGCCATCTCTGCTCAAATGAGATGAAATGAACAATCAAATTATTTTAAAGTACTCCTTAGACTGCGCTCTGTATCGAAACCACAGCGCGATTCATACAGGTACAACGCCATCTATCGTGCGCGCATACAATATTTATCGCAATACAATGGAGTTTTAACTTTATTAATTTAACGAATTATGAACTTTATGTATTAATTTGTATTAATTATACGTATGTATGTATGTACGTATGTACGTATGTATTCATCCAATTGAATGCTTACACAACGAACAAACTTAATAATGCAGTCAAAATCCATACACAATGTTCTTGCTAAACCGCAAATATAAAATTGTTTTCTATGTTATATTATTTTTTAATGTTTTTATATTTTTTCCTTTATATGTGGTTTTGCTCTAGACTTGGCTGGAGTACTGCCGTGCCCCCCGATATGCATTGCGTAAAAAAGGGCTATTTCAATATTACAAACAGACACTCCAGTTTTATACATATAAATAAATAATTAATTTGAATCGTAAAAAGTTAACAGGTTCGTAGTCCTTCATAAACAATTAATAATATAACTTTTACTCACAGATGTCATAAGTGCGAAGACTTCCAAATTCTTTCACTCATGACTTTGTTCTCTTTCTGAAATGTAAATTAAAAACCAATTAGAAACATTGATGTTTTCAAAATCTTAACATTATCGTTATTAGAAAAAGAAGATTGATTTTTTTTTATGGAATAGGTTTGCGGACGAGCATATGGCCACCTGATGGTAAGTGGTCACTATCACCCATAGACAATGACGCTGTAAATAATATTAACTATTCCTTACATCGTCAATATGCCACCAACCTTGGGAACTACGATGTAATGTCCCTTGTGTCTGTAGTTACACTGGCTCACTCACCCTTCAAACCGGAACACAACGATACCGAGTACTGTTATTTGGCGGTAGAATAACTGGCGTGGTACCTACCCAGGCGGGTAGGTACCACGTTGACCCAGGCGGCTTGCACAAAGCCCTACCAACAAGAATGAATTTGTTTGCCAATGTAAAATCATTATGGCTTTGAAGCTAAAATTTTGTAGTCATATTAATATAAAATTAACTTATTTTTTCATGTCATACAAATCATTTTAGGTGGTGAGGGTGGTTTGGCCAAGGTTGACACATTAGTGATGTAAGGGATGGATAGTGGGAATATTACTTAGTGCCAATGGTAATAGTGGTAATGGTGCTGTTGACCACTGTTTATTGATAATCAATAAACAAACTTAACTTAATAACTTATTATTATTATAACTAAACCTATTAACTGGCATAAAAATATTATATTGCTCAATTTGTAGGCATTTGTTTTGCTTATATTATATTGAATGTTTGAATAAAGTAACAGTTTGAACTCCTTGATAAAACTGAACATATACTCACACATTTGAAGTAAATCAGCCAGGATCATGTAGATATGTTAGCCACCTGCCGTAGTTGTCTGTAAAGCAGCTCGTTATAATCTGGAAAAAAACATATTATATTTATTATATACAAATCTACATATGATTGTTTTATTACTTTGAATGCTTTTTTAATATTAAAAACAGCTAAAGATTGGCTGATAATAAAAATCCCTGTAGTTGTTAACACTGACACATTTTTACCGTCCCTTATTTCAAATTAACTTGTAACTAGGCTGGTTCAATTTATCCATAAACTATCATAACACATTATGTACATATAAAATAGTGTAAGCTTATGAGTGTGTTATAAAAAAAGATATAAAAAATATATTTTGGAGTATAAGTTATTAAAGTAATTTAATGTAGTATATATGTATATTTATATTATATATATTTATTGTTATTTGTGTATTGTGTACTATTTTATTATGTATTTATACTACATATAAGTATAAATTTACTGTACCCTTCCCATTTATATCAACATTATGATCCTATGATAAGGCCTGTTGCACCTCATGTAACTTTTATGTAACAAAAATGTTATTTTTTAGTTTTACGATTGGGTGCAATAAATAATAAATAAATAAATAATTGCAAAAAAGATATCTATAGTAACATTATGAATGTAAACGTAACTGTCTTGTCTGTCTGTCTGATGTTCTTTCACGACCAAGCCGCTGAACCGAATTTGATGCAATTTATTATGAAGCTAACTTGAATTACAAAAAAATACATACGCTACTATGTTCCTCTTGCATGACAACCAACACTAAAAGGCGAGCGAAGCGAAAGCGACTACTAGCTTTTATTATATTTCTTTATCAACAACAACAGCCTGTAACTTCCCACTGCTGGACTAAAGGCCTCCTCTCCCTTTGAGTAGAAGCTTTGAAACATATTCCACCACGCTGTTCCAATGCGGGTTGGCGGAATACACATGTGGCAGAATTTCTATGAAATTTGTCACATGCAGGTTTCCTCACGATGTTTTCCTTCACCGCTAAGCACGAGGTGAATTATAAAGACAAATTAAGCACATGAATCAGCGGTGCCTGCCTGGGTTCGAACCCGCAATCATGGGTTAAGATGCACACGCTTATAGCAAGTAGTCTTAGAAAAAATATATTAAATCTTGATAAAAATTACAAGTCTGCATGATTCGATCATGTCGGAAGAATAGCAAGAGAAAAATGGCGAAGTAGAAATTACGTTATAATTTTACCTTACACCACATGGAGCAAAACATGGCTAATTAGCATTACAACCATCGAAATACCGCTTGCACGCAGCCGTTATTAAAATTAATCTTATAATTGTTAAATTGTATTTTATTTCCAACCGTATACCATATTATACAACCATAAACATTATTAAATCAAATTTCGAATATGTGATGTAACAAAATGTACAAAGTTGAGGGTAGTTTCGATTTTGTAACGAACTTTAACAGTTCACAATCATTTTGAAATGTAAAATATTTGGTTTAAGAAATATTTGATTGTAACAGCTTTAACAATTACTGTAACACTATTTAATAAATTCTTTGGATTCAGATTGAAGTTATAGACAACAAAAATCAATAAGATTAAAAAAATATATTCTTATAAATAAAATAAAAAATGTTAACTCACGTTATGAATCTTTGGTAACATTTATAATCTGCACCTTTATTTTAATAAAATAAAAGCAATAGAATGTACTAAAGAAATAAAACTGATCAAATTCGAGATAGAAAGATATCTAAGAACACGACGGGCGAGCGCAGGGGGTAAAATTGAATAGAACGATAAAAATTCTGGAGGAGTCGGATGTAAGAACATAAATCAGTAGCACCAACATTAAGATATTAAGAAATCGATTAAAATATTGTTTTACTCGATAATAAGTGCTATAATAAATAACTCACCTTAAGATTATTAAATTCATTAGATTACAATCTGATGAGAGAGATTGTAATCTGTCGAAATATTGTGAACCGTGAAATATAATTTTCGCTATATTTTATTAAAAATTTTTTAATTTATTTTTTATAATTTACAAACTTTTAAGAAATAATTATAAGTGAAAATTCATCTAATTCCATATTAAATGAAATGAAAGTTACATTTTATTATTTTCTTGCAAAATAATAGTAAAAATAAGCCATCTCGATTAGCCACTCGATCATTACTGAACTGTTTTAAAAAGTAAACAATTTATTTTTAAGTAAATATATTAAAATTTTTAATAATTCGGTGTTTTGTTATTTTATGAACGCAGTTAATTACAAGATAATATTTACATGATTTTTTAAATTCTAGAAAATTTGCCGTGACTGCTGAGCGATTATACTGATTCGAATCGTACAATCTGATTATTATCGATTATTGGCTCTAAAAAAGTTGAACGTTATCTGTGATTTATATTATCTATCTGTATGGCCTATGAAATATGTAATATGTATTATGTATTATGGATCCGAAACGTAATCCAATTTCATAGTGTTGACTGTTGATTCGCATTTTGCATTCAGTATTAATTGTTTATCTCGGTATACAGTTTATAAATTAGTGAATGCCATCCGCAGTTCTTTACCTATTACTATATATATTCGGTTAATTATATTAGGTTAGCCTAATATTCGGTTTTAGTTTCTAGTGCCTTCTTGGAAGCACTGTTTTGACGAGAAAATTAAGAAGGTATTTTAAGTATGTTTTTAACTGTTTCCTACCTGATTTAAACTAGATTTGATCAGGCTACAAAAGAAGGTAAGGTTTTATCTGTCTTTTTTTAATACTTCGTTAATTATTTAAAAGTGCACAACTACGAAGAAATTCCGTATTTACAACTATGTCGTTTTCAATGTATTCGTCGCTAGTAGAGGTTTTTTCATAACTTCACGACATAGAAGTAAGAGAATAGTTGTTACTTGATTGACGGACCTCTAAAATGTACTGCTGTATAATATGTAGGGTAAAAGTATCTGAGAATTACTTAATTAATTTATGAAAAATTTGAAAACATAATACAACTGAAAACAATCAAGTAGATTCACAAATTTCAATGCTTAAGTTATAAATATAAACTTATTTATTTAAATGAAATGAGTTCTTCATAAATTATATTCTTTCATACGAATATAGTTATAGAATCTGGATTAATAGTGTAAAATAATAATATTATTGAACTATATGAAAGCCACGAATTTTACTTTTTTTAATTTTATTAAATGATCATGTTAACTTGTGTGTAAATTATTAAGATATATTCTTATTGTAAGAGATGAGCGACTACCCCTGATGGTTTATTTAAAAGTAGGTAAACTCACTGTTTCAAAATGTAAACATAAAACCATAAAAAAAAAAAATTATACTTATAATAAGTAAAATTACAACTACTAATGTTTTAATTATTAGTGCAATATGTTAGAAAAAGGACAATTAAAAATTTTAATAATAAATTTTGTTTTATTTTCTTTCATGACCACACTTTTGTATATTCAGTATTATAGAATTACAGTCGGTATCTGATATAGTGATATTGAAGGAATCATATACATTCCCACGTTAAGTCTGACAGTTGTTAATGAGCAATACGTATATAGAAGTAGCTATGCTATCTTAAGCATAAATCTATTATGGGTATAGGTTATGTATATGAAGTTGTTTTCAGCAAAGCCCAGTTTCATTGATTCTAATTAAGGTGTGTATGTAAGGTAATATTTTGTATGAAGTGACAAAGGATTTTTTTAAAATATTTTTACTTTACTATATTTTTTTATGGAAACTTTTAAGCTGACAACATTTACAAAGTGGCCAGACAGTTTTTTGGTTGGTTGGTTTTATCTCATTTGTGGCCAGAATAAATAATCAGTACAGGGTAGAGACTCAGGGATGGATACTTTATAAACATATAAAACAGATATATCATTTTTTTTAACTATTTTTACTTAAGTATACATCTTTTTTGTGAAAGGTTAAAAACATTTACAGAGTGGCCAGTCCATATGTTGATTTTACCTCAATTTATAACTAGGATAAATGCTCTGTACAGGGTAGAGACTAGTGCACAGGGAAGGTTACTTTGTGGACAGGGAAGATAGATAGACATATAATAAACAGGGTTATCTTTAAGAAACAACTTTATTTATTTATTTTACTTTTAATTGTGAATTATTTATAATCAGACTTTATTACTTAGCAGATTTTTTGTTTATAAAATTTAATGTTTCTACAACTAGTACAAAACATAAAAAGGTTCTTAGTTTTCCTTTCCATCAAAACAAATATATCTATAACTTTACTGTTTTTTTTTTTTTAATCACTACTGAATACTTAATGAAAGATACAAAAACATTATAAAAATATTTAATGTAAAAGGTAACTAAAACCTGTACACTATATTTATTGGAAACCCGATCCCAGTTGATAAAAAAAATATATATATAATGATCGTTAATTCTGATCTTTCTAGATTCATCACTGATTATATAAAATATACCTTGAAGTTCATCACTTTCTTGAACTCCAGCACATTGCAGCATAAAAATATTCTGTTATTGTATCTTGAAGTTTAACCAGCTTAATATCCCCATTGAAGACTGTTCTCTTTTCAGACATTGAGGCCTTTGAATCATTCTTTTGCAGTTTGGTTTTAATACTGGTATATACAGAACGCTGTAGTGTTTCTTGAGGCTTCTCATTGACCCGAGATCTGAAAATGTTTAGTGGTTCATCTTCTGAGTTGCTAGCTTTATACATCATACATCGACGATATGTAGGATGTGTTTGTGGTTAATCCAAAGTACCTAATTGAAAATGATGCCATAACTCACAGATGAGTCAAAGAAGCAGTTCAAACTATTCAGTGTCAGACAATTATGTATAAATAGGCAACTGGTAACGGTCTATTCAGTGTGCCTGAAAAACTTTTTATTCCTTCTTTTTTTTCTTATTGAACCTCCTTTTGCTGCTTTTACCGATGTATGGGTTTTTCTCTGCTATTTGGAAATTCATCCATACAAGACTGTCCTAAGCAAATTTTATTAAATGTTGAGAATGTCTGTCAATCAATCAAAAGAAAGTCAATAGTATATCAAATATATTTCTTAAAGAAGCCCACACATTTTCCTCTTGGTTTTTGAGTTATGGACGGTTTTGTGCAAAATTGTGACAGGGGATTGTTGTGACCAACCAGGGGAGTATTTTTATGAACAAAAACTAGTATTATTGTTTGTTTAAATAACACTACTCAACAAATTTTCAACTTTTGATTTTATCTGAGGTCGCATTATGTGATTACTATTTCTTGCCACTAAAGTAATAAAAATATGCAAATATACACACACACCATCACATCTCAATGTCCAGATAAACATCCATGTCCGAAATCACGAATTTTCCATAATTTTATTCTAATTTTAATTGAAATTGCGTAGTTTTTTAGGAGTGGCTGGCTTTTTCTTGTACTCAGTAGCAGGGGTCTCTCTAATAAGGCTCCAACAGTAATCCGCGAGCATAGCAGGCTCCCATCTGCCTTGAAATCGCTTTTCAAAAACAACATCTTGGTGTAAGCGTTCGCCATGTTCGTCACTAACTGATCCCATATTTTCAGGGAAAAAGTCCAAATGCGAGTGAAGAAAATGCAACTTAAGTGACATATTGCATCCCATTTTATAGTAGCAGTCCAATAAAACTTTTATTTTTTCGTGAAAATCTTCAGATTTCTTGTTACCAAGGAAATTGTTAGTGACATCGACAAAAGCGTTCCATGCTTGTTTTTCAATATTATTGAGAGCAGATATAAAATATGGATCTTGAATCAGCTTTTTTATGTCTGGACCTACGAAAACACCCCCTTTAATTTTCGCGTCACTAAGCTTAGGAAACTTTTGCTTGAGAAACTGGAAAGCAGCACCTTCTTTGCATATTTTTTTCACAATTTTTTTTATGAGCCCCAATTTGATGTGCAATGCCGGCAAAATTATTTTATTTTGCTCAACCAATGGTTCAAATTTTACGTTTTTCTGGCCCACTACTAGAGAGTGACGTAATGGCCAATCTTTTTTAATAAAATGTTGAGCTTGATAGCCGAGCTATCCCACTCGCAAAGAAAACAACAATATTTTGTATAGCCTGACTGCAAGCCTGTTAACAAAGCAAAAACTTTAAGATCTGCACAAACTGGCCATTTATGATCTCTGTATTTAATTTTTTTTAATAAAAGTTTCATAACGTCATAAGTTTCTTTCAAATTAGCACTATAAGCGAGGGGCAAGGACGGTAACTCATTTCCATTATGCAACAATACTGCTTTCAAGCTACTTTTTGAGGAATCAATAAATAAACGCCATTCAGAAGCTACATGATTTTGCCCAAGCTGTGCCATTAATCCATTTACATCATTGCAAAAAACTAAGCCATCTTCTTTAGAATATACGGAACCAGTGAGCTATGTCGTTTACGATAAAAATATACCTTCACATCGGATTCACATAGATTCCATTGCTGTAATCTGGATGTCGATAATTCTGCCTTATCAATGGGTAAATTTAATTCTCTTATTAAGTCATTAAGCCTTGTTTGATTCAATAAAAGTGGCTCAGATGCACATTTTGGGACATATGGGGGGTCCTCGCTATTCTCACTATCCGTCGAACTCGAGTCTACTACAACTGTCTGAATTAAATTCACTGGGCACCCAGGAACAGGTAACTCGTCAGAATGTGGCTGAGGTTTTATTACAGATGGCACGTTGGTATACTTAATACTTCGTTTTGATTTTTCAGAAAACCCCTTTAATTGCGTTAAACAAAAATAACAATCGACGGCATGATTCGTTGGCACCATTGGCGTACCAAATGGCATTTTTTTAGTTGTTCCCTTACACCAACCATTGAGATATGTATAACATCTTAAGCAGCACACTTTAGGAACCCATGACTTATCTTGATTCTTTATTACACGGTTAAAATAAGCTTGATAGCACTGTTTATTTAGTCCGAAAGTGTTTTTTTTTTTCGATTTCGCCGTAAACTCGCAACAAATATAGCAAAATAAATCAGGACTGTTACTTGTTGTTGTTTTGCGACACACACTCGCGACATTTTAGAAGTCAGTTAATATACTAACAAATGCACTATGTTCCATTTGCAAAAGTAATAAGTTTCCGGACTACCCGCATTTTAACTTTTGTAGGTAGGTAAAAAAAAAAAAAAATTTATCCCTATAACCAGATGTGATATCGAAATAAAATGCATACAGTATTTTTATATTGGTCAAGCTTATTATGAATTAATATGAATTGGGTCAGATATTTTTAAGTGTTGAGTAGTGTAATCAAAGCTTTATTTTTATTACAATGTGTAACTTAGACTAGACTTTAGAGTAAACTTTTTATAACATTTGTGAAAAACTGGCTAAAATCAACTTCTTACTTTAACAGTCTTTCTAAAATACTGATTGTATGACATAAGTCACCATTTAGTTATTGCAAATGAACAAAAAAAATTACCTCTGTTAACTAATTATCACAATAAACATTTTGGATTACAACTAGGAAACACTTGTACTTTTCAAGTATCTTAAAATTATCATCAATAACACGGTAGGTATATTACTAAAAATCAATCTTACCATCCAGGGAACATCTCTTATTTCTCAAAGACCGGTACTAATTTTGGAAAACTAAAAAATAATCTACTTCCTTTTACGGTTACGTTCGGATCAGGCAACTTTTCCAATATTTGGTCAAAACTGACATCAGACATATCATAAATTCTGAACTTGTAACCCTTGTTATCACAAATTTTCATATAAGTCACTGTTAGTTCGCCGTCGTCATTATCTACTTTATTAACAACAGCATCATAACGATATTCCCTGTTTCTGGCAATAAACTTAACTAAAACGTAATCACCATTGTTATAATATGATTGCTGTTGGCCGCCTAGGTTCCGCAGTATTCTCAAAACCAGTCTTAGAATTTTCAAATGGTCTTGAAAGGTCAGTTTCTGTAATGCAGTCATTATTCTGTGAAATATGAGCTAGCGGGATATCGTCTTCGGAATCGGAGTCTGTGTAGACATCCTTGACGCGAAGTTTTGCCACTTCGTAGCTCATAACTAATAGGTTAAAATGCTGGCATTCTTCTTCACAAAAGCAGCTTAAGCTCTTCATTATAAGTTTGGCAGTGCCTTGTGGCAATCCCAAAGGGCTTCGTGATATTTTCCCTTTAATCTGATGTATTTTTAGGGTGCCAGTAAAACTTTTCAAATTTTTGGCGTCTTTCAGAATATTGTTAGTCATTTCTGTAATTGCATCATCATCAACTGTAAATAATGTGATTGAAGGACATCTTTGACGCATAGATTCTATAAATGATTCCAAACTATCAACATCTCCTGCGGCAACGACAGCATCAGCAGATCTTTTACACGTGGCGCCAATACCATCTGCTGCACTCTTGCCATGGACACTCTCTGAAAAGTTCCAGGAGAATTTTTCTACATTTGGAACCTTCACATGTAGCCTCGAAGCTAGAATATGGAACATCGTTTTATTCCGATACTGTGTAACGGGTCCGTCGCTCACAAAATGAATGACGGTAATATGCATCGATAATGATTTGAAAATAGGCTTCAAGTGTTCCCAAATAGCAGCAGGTGAATGTGTAGTATTTTGGGAATCAGTACAAAAGGATTTTATCGCATTTTTACTGTAAACAACAGTGTGAAGGCTTAGCTGAAGTCTAGATCCTCCAAAATGATAGGCTTGTGTCTCCTCACTGTACTTGGTAGAGTAATTCTCAGAAAAATCCATAAGCATAACAACTTCATTATCATTAACCCTTAATCAGGCATCTTGAATTGGTATAAAAAAATGGGTGCAAGCGGACTGGGCCATGATTATCATAATGTCACAAATAATTAGAAATAAATATATATATTTTTACTTTTGTTTTTTTATTTTTTTTTTAAATGTGGGAGCTATTCTGCCATTGCCCTACTAAGACTACATAATTTTCAAAAGGAAAAAATAATAATTTTATTATGAATCTGTATTACTTTTCCCAAAGGGCTATTATATTTAGGGTAAAATAAAACCAGGCTGCTTACGACGTTCGAATCAATTTATTTTATGAAATTGCTCCCAACATGGGACAAAGCATAAAGGCACCTCACATATTTTGCACTCAAAATATGTCCTGACCTCCTTTGCTCTTGTGCTACAGTGTCTGCACCTCCTGTAACTCCCTTTTTTGCCATAATGCTCTCCAGGTCTTGAAAGTCTGATTTCGTCAGGAACATTGAGTCCAATCTTCTTTTTTACAAAGTTGGCAACGGCGTGCTTTCTTTCTTTATATCTGAAACAAAAAACTCTGTAAATAAATCATTGTAAACTGAAATATGGAAATATAAAACCGCCACCAACCAACCCATTTATCAGAGCTCTTGCCAAACGAAGTCTAAAATTATTGTGTATATTACCTCTATCCTTATCTTGACAATACTATATACTATATATAAGAATTTATGAGGCAAGTTTCAAATATAAACCAAAACAAGCGAAGCCAGGTTTTTCTTGATTTTCTGCCAATTGGATATGAACTTCTATAGTGATCTAATTTATCGACTCCACCCATGTGCTGAGTATATGTAGCAATTGCAGTTGGACAAAACAAATTATTAAATGTGCCATTTTTTGTCTTCTTTGAATAATTGTTCAGTTAGTTAACTTAGAGCAGTTCCAAAATGAAATTTATAGACTAGAATCTGCTCTAAAAAATATTAGTAATAAATATGAACTGGCTCAAAAACAAATAGGAGAGCACATTCTTGCAGCTAATGAGCTATTGAATATCAGCAACTATAATATGGAGCGATTCGACTCCCTAACAAATAAGCACATAAATTGTAACTGTCAGTCCGTTCACACTGTGCAGCCACTTCCTATGGTCAATGAGTCACATAGTGTCAAAGAAAATAGTATTACCAAAACCATTTCCCAGAAATGTGTCACTACCAATATTAATAGTCCAAATAGTCTGGATACAATGTCTGACACTGTCTGTAATACTTATAATACATATATGTACTCGGACAAGGTAGGCCAGGGCATGGGATCATTATTAAGTAAGAATTTGAAACAAAAAGTAATTAACATTTGTAGTCCAGGGATTCCATACTTAGAAATGATAAACAAAATTAAACAAACTAAATATAAGGAAAATTCTAATATTATAATTTTCTATGGAGACAGTTTATCAGTTAGGAAAAAAGATGTCTTAAAATCAATAAACATCCTTCTTGACATAAATAAAAATTATAAATGTAAATATTTACTATGTGCTTTCCCATATTCTAACTTACTAACGGAAGCACAAAATAAATACATCTATAATTTAAATCTATTTTTACATAGCATGACATGCCGTCATAGTGACGTATTTATTAATTTTGACATAAATAAATTTATATTTAACTTTAAGCTGACAAAGGATACAATGTACCTGCCACTTAAATATAAACGACATATAGCTACATTGTTAGCTTACAATATATTTGATCCAATTGTAGACACTACAATTAAAAAAACTATTATACCCTTGATTAGTAGTTGTGCTACTAACAATAATAAATTAAAAAACTAATCAATAAGACAACGGATAAGCACTGTAAATATATTATTAGTATTGTACATCAGAATATACAGAGCTTATCCAGCAAAGATAACGAAATTGAATTATTTTTAAAGTACTATAATATTGACATATTTTGTATTAGCGAATATTGGATCTTGTCACATCAGCTACCACCTAGTATTAATAACTATAAATTGTCAAGTGCGTTCTTTAGAAAATTAACTAAACATGGAGGATCATTAATATACACAAAACAGAATATACATTGTAAAGAGCGAAAAGACATTGTGGATCTTTCAATAGAGCGCACTGTTGAACTGTCATGCGTGGAACTCGAGCATACTATAGCTATGTGCGTATACCGACCTCCACAATCGGATTTTAACCTTTTTGAATGTGTGATGGAGGACGCCCTTAAGCGAGTCTGTACTGGGCGAAAGAATATAGTTATTTGTGGAGATTTTAACATTGACATTCTAGTGCAATCTTCCATAAGTACTAGGTTCATAAATTTATTTCAATCTTATAATCTAAATAACATATTTTGTGAACCTACAAGAATATCAGCGACTTCCGCAACCTGCATAGATAACGTGTTTTGTAGTTGTGAGGCCGTTAATAAGAAAATCTTATCAAACTTTACATCAGATCACTTTGGCCAAATGGTGTCAATAGGTATAAAAAAAAATCAAAAGAAACGAAAAATCACTTGTAGGCCAATTACTGTAAAAGGTTTAATCAACTTCAATAATGCTTTACACTGTAGCCTTCCAAAATTGAATCTTAGCTCAAATGATCCCAACTCTTTATATAATTCTCTTTTACAAGTAATTAATAACGAATTCAATAAAATATTTCAGTTAAAAACCTTTTATCAAAACAATGAAATGCAGTTCTCAGACTGGGCCACTACCGGTATCTATATAAGTCGAAATAAATTGTATGAGCTATATGAACTTAGGAAATATAATCGTGATTGTAAATTTATCAATTTTGTTAAAAAATATTCCAAGTTATTTAAACAAGTTTGTCAAACAGCTCGTTCGTTGCATATTAAAAATAAAATCTTAAAATCTAATAATAAAATGAAAACTACTTGGGATATTATAAGTTCGGAAACAGGTAGGTTGAAGTTTGATGCAGGGCAGTTATCTCTTAGTATAAAAGGCAAAATTGTAGGCAAAGATCTAGATGTGGCCAATGAATTCGAAGAATATTTCTCTAATATTCCTCTGAATATTACGAAAGGACTTAATGCGTCTCCTAATGACGCTTTAGACCTACTGAAATGTTATGTTCCCCAGAATGAGTTAGAATTTTCTTTTGAGAATATAACTCCGTACGAAATATTAAAAATATTTAAAACATTAAATCTGAAAAAAACCAGTGATCTATGGGATTTATCAGTCACAATTATTAACAATGTAATTGTTGACTTGGCTCCTTATTTAGCTATCATCTTTCATAAATGTGTACAATCTGGTATTTTTTCTGATATGTTGAAATTAAGTAAAGTAATCCCATTATTTAAGTCCGGTGATAAAAATGATCCAAACAATTACAGACCGATCTCTATTTTGCCAGTATTAAGTAAAATTTTTGAGAAAGTCATGCTTAATCAATTGCTATTATACTTTAACTCGAATAAGCTATTGCATTCTCAACAGTTTGGTTTTACTAAGGGTCGCTCGACTGCTGATGCGGGTGTAGCATTTGTTAAGCACATTTATGATGCATGAGAAAAGTCACAAAACGCTATTGGAGTTTTTTGTGATTTATCAAAAGCTTTCGATTGCGTTAGGCATGATATTCTCCTAAAAAAGCTTAAATATTATGGTATCATGGGGCCCTGCATTGAAATTAATTTCCTCCTACCTTAGTGAAAGAGTTTTGAAGGTTGTGGTTAATGGTGCAAAATCAAATGGCGCTGTGGCGCAAATGGGTGTACCACAGGGTTCAATTTTGGGACCTCTCTTGTTCTTAATATATATAAATGATTTACCTCATTTCGTAAAAAATACTTGCGATATTGTACTGTTTGCAGATGATACATCCCTCATTTTTAAACTTGATAGAAAAATAAACAACTATGACGTTGTAAGCAGTGCTCTGTCGCGGGTTCTTGGTTGGTTTGACATCAATAATTTAGTACTAAATGCTAAAAAGACTAAATGTGTTTTGTTTTCCTTGCCAAATGTCAAATCAAATCCTTCTGCAATAACTTTGAAAAATGAAAGGCTTGAGTTTGTTGAGTTGACGGTCTTTTTAGGGATAACCCTTGACTCCAAACTGCAGTGGGGCACCCATTTGTATGCCCTGGCAAGAAAACTAAGTAGTGCCATTTATGCAATAAAAATAATTAGAAAACTTACGGACATAAGTACTGCTAGACTAGTTTATTTTAGTAATTTTCACAGTATTATGTCATATGGAATGTTGTTATGGGGTAATGCAGCAGAGATTGAAGTTGTTTTTATTCTACAGAAAAGAGCTATCCGATCTATTTACAATATTAGCTCCAGGACATCATTACGCGAAAAATTTAAAGAAATAGGTGTATTAACGGCTGTTTCACAATATATTTATGATAATATAATCTTTATACAAAAGAATATTAAAAATTATTCTATCAATGCTGATGTACATACTATTAATACAAGAAATAAGAATAAACTTGTAACCCCCAGTTTCCGTTTGCATACGGTAAATAGAACGTTTTTGGGCAATGGTATACGCATATATAATAAGATACCGGAAAATATAATCAATTTACCATTTTCAAAATTTAAAAATATTATTAAGACTAAATTAATAAATAAATCATACTATTCATTAAAAGAGTACTTTTTAGAAAGAAACGCCTGGAGTTAGGCTCGGGTTCCATCATAGGACGCTAATTACTGTCAATAACAGCATTGTAAATGTGTTTATTTGAAAAGAGCAACTATGCGAGTTTCTTGCCGTTTCTTCTCGCTAGAAGCTGCTTTCCGAAACGGTGGTAGTATTTGATTATTGACGATTCAAAAACGCTTCATTGTGAAGTTTACTTGAATAAAATTGATTTGATTTGATTTGATTTGAATAGACACTTCTGATGGGTTGACTGCTGTTGTCAAAACATGCACATCTTTTGTATCATGCCATTTGATACACCCCACAGGGCTATCATATCGAAATGTGAATTCACCTGGAGCTAGTTTTGAAAGTTATTTTTTTTTAGCTTTCATTTCAGCATTGTCATTAGGCTTTTTTGGGGAATATTCCTCTGGCATTCCTTTTCTGGACAATCTTACAGTACCAATGCAATAAATATCTCGTTCATATAAAACCTCCATTAGGGGTATACTTGTAAAAAAGTTATCAAATATGACTAATGTGCCAGGAGGTACATCTCTAGTCAGGTTTACAACCACTTTGTAACCCAGTCCTTCTTCACTTGGAGCTCCTGATTTATCCTTTCCTGAAATAGAATATAAAGTTCAATATAAACATAAAGTACTATGGAACTCCTAATAATTTAGAATGTAAAAAACTAGAGCTACCTGTATAAATATCAAACTGATATAAATATCTACTTTTCGAGTCACACCTGCACCAAATTTTATACCCACCCTTGATAGGTTTCATAGGCATATACTGCTTTTTTACATCCCGGCCTTTGAATTTCACCATGCTCTCATCAATTGATTGGTGATTAGAATTCTCAGCAAATGTTTGGAAACTTTGGTTCACAATAGATATAGCAGGTCTAAGTTTTCCCAATTTATCATAGTTTGGGTGATCCCGGGGCAGCTCTTTGCTTATGTCACTAACATGAAAGTTTTCCAAAATCTTTTTGAATCGCTTTACTGGCATGATGCAGCTTATTTCTGGGTTATGAGATTCTACTGAAGATTTCAGGGTCTCCAAAAGCTCCTCATAAGAGATACTTTGAATTCTATCTAAAGCGAAGTTCACGTCTATAGATATACCTACTTGTTTTACCGAAACTAAAATTGTCTATTTCTTCTTCATCTTCGGACTTCATCAACGCTTGCAACTCCTTCGCAATTTCGTCATCACGTAGTGATTTTTTTCGAGACATTTATACTCTCTGTAAAAGAAAAATAATCAAATGAGTCAAATTTTGCTGAGGCCTTGCATAAAATTGGGTGACCGAATCGGGTAATGGGAGTATAACTCCCACGTGGTTTGTAAGCCGAGTGTCGCTTGAATTGACTACTGATCAATGATTTTTATATGTAAATGCTTAGTTACGCTCAAAAACTATAAATGGTAAAAAAATTGCACGACTTACCTTTACTTGTTCTCAAAGAAATAAATATTTTGTTGCACTGATAGTACAGGATCCGGGGCCTATTTTGTCACTTGATTACTATCAAGCTAATTTTCCGTGAGTAGCTTCATTTTGATAAGACGCCCAACAATTTCCTGTGCGAAAATTCTCGATATTGGTAGCTAACAGAGGTAGCAATAATAAAATATGTCGATTTGATGATTCTCAAATATTAATTACTAACTGGATTGTTTTTTATTAAATCTTAAGATAATTATCTAAATTATTTGAAAAAATATTTGTCCTACAAAATCTATGGTTACATCAAAGAGTCCTCCCCCTCCAACATGTATTGATAACGAGATCACCAAAAATTATTACTAACCAGCTGATTTTTTTTTTATTACTTAGTTAATATATATATAATGTCACGGTCATATTGTCCTACAAATTCCGTGGTATGTTATCCCGGTCCTACGGTCAGAAATTGTTAATACCATAAGACCATTTTTCTCATTACTAACTGTAGGACAAAAATATTACATAATAGGTTAGTGTGTTCAGTGCCCAAATAAAACAATGTCCTACAAAAAAACAGGTATGTATCACTAGTCCGACAAAAATTGTCATTTTTTCGTTTTCCGATTTCTAACATAAGATACAGTGAGAAAATCTTTTTTAAAATTTAAATAAGTTTATTTTTTTGAAAAATGACGTACAAAAATTGGTGTATTGGTGTATTTATAGATAATAAAAATTAATCTTCATCTTATTCATCCGATGAATCATAATCTTCGCTACTAACATCGCTGTCATCTTCATTTGTGTCACTTTCCTCACTTGTGATATCTGACTCTATAATAACATGAAAAAATTAAGTAAATTATATAATAATGAATAATCAATTAATAAATAACAATAGTATAAATAGGTTACCTTGTATTTCAGAAGATAATTCTTCAAAAGATGGACTTTGGGGACCATCAAACCAATAGTATTCATATTTGCCATCAATTATTGTCCATCCAATATTTTCCGGCAATTTTTCCGTGGGGTACCGCATATGTGCGTTACACCATACATTGCAGATAAATACAGTTCTTTTAATTTGTTGTAACAATTCTTCTTTTGTCGGTGGCAAACTGGAAGGATCATATCCTACGATTTTTTGTTTTAAAATTTTTTCATTCTGATTTTTTGATCTATATCCTTTTTCAAATAACTCGTACCGTCCTTTGTTGATATCATTTTTTATTTTTAATGAATACACTCTGCATACATACTCTTCAATAATTTGAAATACCTCATTCGATGTTGTTAATGCTGTATTTTCAATGTGTAGGAGTTGAATAAAAGCCTCTTGAAATTTTTTATTTTTCTTTAAAATACTAAAAGGTCTCTTTTTTCCTTTACGAAAGAAAGCGGGATTATAATCATTTCCTGTAAAAATATGGCATATAGCGAGTGAACAAGATAATTGATCCCCAAGTTTTTCATACATTTCATTTATGTTTAAGTACATTTTTTTTTACACGTGCTTAAATTAATTATTACTTGAATTTCATCTTTTAAATACTTAAAATTAGCCAGCATTATTATTGGTATATCAGAATCTGTACAATGTATCTGCACACGATATTTAGAATTTAATTGACAAATGTGGTTATACAATTTTGGTATCAGCTTCTTCATGATAACACGAGAGGTTATAGTCAATGACTCTTTTTATTTTATTTTCACTAGACACCTCATAAGTGTAACATTGATCATAGTTAAGTTTAACAGTTTTTCCTGTGATCAATATAATAAATTCGTCCCTTGTCCAATCTTCAATTAAAAATTCGACAAATTTTTCTTTAAAGTTGTTGCTCCTCAATAATTTGCAGAAATCTGCAGGACGATTAGAGTCTTTACGTATTAAGTCATACTGTGTGTCCTCTTCACCTCTCAAATCATTTTCAAAATCTTTAATACTGGGTTTTTTGTATTTGTCAAATATAATATGTACTTCTTTTCTGTTATATGTAAGTATTTTTAATATATGCATCGAGATTTTACCATATTTGTTTGGAAGGTTCTTGAATGTATGTAATAAATAAAATCCATCTACTAAGTGAATGTCTGCTTCTGGAGGATTTAGTATTTCAGTTTGATATTCTAGTAATTCATTAATAACCACAGATTTGGGGGTCTTGCAAATTGTTCCATTTGTGTGACAAAGTGAAAATGGAATAGGAGCTAGAGGATAACTTAATGCTTTTTCTATATCAATTTTATTTTGTAGTGACGCATAAAGTAGACGACCAAAAACATCTCTTTGTATCTTAACTTCTCTCACTTTTCCATTAATTTTGACTTTTTTCGTATTTTTTTACTCAAAATTAATTATTTTATTTTTAGTTATGGCTTTATCAAACCTATCTGGTGTAGCTCGAGTCTCAGTAATGAAATTCTTTTGTTGTTTTTCGCCTTCGATCTCAACTGATGATAAAAATTTATATATTTCATCGTTCACTGACTGACCTTTCGATATATTGTAAAGATGATCTTCTGACAGCTCTGATGCAAAAGGATTGGTATACTGCTGTATCAGTTGCATCAGTACTTCTAAGTTTTTGGTAGATTTATTAATAGTTGACTTCTTTAAATCATTCGTAATATCATCTGTTGATTTCATATTACAAAACTCCATTACTTTAGATATAATACTTGTACGTAGTGAATGAATAATTGACCATTTTTGTCTTGCAGAGAACGAGTTTGTAATATTAATAATTCCAGAAGCTTTAGAAGCAGCGTCAGCGTTGATTGTTTGTTCAAGTGTTAAATCAACTGGGATTCTTGAAAAAGGTTTCATTGTTCTTCGAATGCCTATGAAACTCTTTTGACAATCATCAAGCAATCCGGGATGTGTAGTTACAATATTTATCAACTTATCCCAATAAATAGACATATACCTTGCATAATTATGATGATTCATTGAAAAAAAGACATTTGTTATTTTCGGTAAAGTGTGTACAAATAAACTGAAGTCACCTATACGAATACTATATTCTAATTGGAGATAATATTCTACTAATCTTGTGTACATTAAATAAATTTGAGGTGTTTTACCATGACTTCCATTTAAAGTTTCATTTTTATATTCTTCATATTTGTTAAATAAGATCTTTAAATTCCCATTGGTTATTTGTGGGTCATCATTTTGTTGCTCATTAAATATTTCTAAGTATTCTTTAATATTTTCCAGGTTCTGATAATGTTGTAAAAACCTTTCCAAATGCAAAATCTGCAAAGCAAGAGAAAGTAGAGGATGAATTTTCCTGCACCGATTAAAGTGTTTCCCACTTATAAAGGAATTGATAGAACCACTGGCCAAAATTTCGCTATCTATAAGAATATTTGTTAACCCACATCCACTTATAAATTTTCCGATAGCTTTCATGAATGATAACATTATGTGGAAAGGTCCAAAATTAATGAAAAGTTTTTGAAATTCATCCTCCGCACTCTGTATCCGTAAAGCAATTTTGGCCATAGCTAAATCGTAAGTAACGCTGAAGAAATTTTTCTGACATTCCGAAGCGATTTGCAAACTTCTTCGCATGGTCTCCTTTACAACAGCCGGATCCGTGGGTGAATTATTAATTTGCGTTAAATACTCAATCTTTTGAATTCTACTGTCATCTTTTAAAATTTTGGCATTATATCCTACCCACATTGGCGTGTTTGAAATTTGAAAGTAATGGGAAAGTATCCATGTAAAATATCTGTGCTGAAAATTAATTAAATTTTGCGGTTCTTCAGATAACGCTACACTACTACGCCAAAATTCTGGACGACGTTGCTTCGCGTACGGTACATTTTCAAATGTCTGTTCCTCAAACGAACGTTTTCTACGGCCAGTCAAATCACGAACATTAACTGATAAATTCTGTTGAGCTTCTGTAGATGCATCGTTCCTTTTGATGATGTTCAATTCTTCTTCTGTAGGGATATTTTGATAAATGATACCCACAGTGTCATGCAAGGTATTTTTACCAGAGCTTGTCTCTACATATCTGTCGAAATTATCCCACGCTACTCCAGATGATAATAAAGAAGTTGGTTGAATGCCGGCAGGACATGATCGATTATTAGTGGCACAAGAATATGCAGCAGACGTCTCCAATTCCAGTACGCTTGGATAATTGATGCAGTAACCTTGTCTGCTTAATATATCCACAACTTTTTTGCTTCCCGTGAGGCTTTTCATTGTTATACCCAGTAAAATATGTTTTCGCGGTTTAATATAACCTTTAGTAATACTGTAGATTGAGTCCTGCGAATAACATGAAGACAATCTCTGAACCCGATCGCAGCTTTCTTTGCCAATACCGTTCAAAGCAGTAGTCCAAAATAAATCCAACCATTTTGGAACATCGCACTCTCCTTCATTTAATACTTCACTATCAATGAAATAATTTAAAGGTTTTTTTTTAATTTTCAATATATTTTTTCGATATTTCAAGGCAAAATCCTGTGCTTCTTGTTGAAATAATATGTTACTGATTTCTTCATCATCGGTTGTTTCAATATCTACATCAGATGAAATAACAAATTGTTGATTAGAAATATTAACCAATGATATTTTGTGTCTTAATTGAGCTTGTATAAAATCCTTAAGAGCTTTATTGCTGAATGTGGTAGCTTCTAAATTTGTGTGGTCATACATTTCTTTCACAAATTCAGCATAACAATATTTCAAGTGAGCTAATGACATCACTCGTCGATTTATAATAATTTCTTGCTGAATATAATTAATCAATCGTTCTCTGGCAATTTTATGGCCTTCTCGTTTCGTAGCCCAATCATTACTTGGAGGTGGATTCGTTTTCCTTTGGTATTTCGCAAAATAATTCACACTACATATATTGTGATACGCCAAAAAATCATCGTTAACCGAGTTAGTTTCGTCTTGAATTTTTAGTAACATCTCTATATCACCCAGTTCTGTTGAATAATTTTTAATTTTTTCCAGAAAGGACATTTTGTTTTTAATTTTACGACAGTAAATTTGTCGCCCTTTACGTTTTATATTGACTTTTTCACAAAAAAAACATTTCTTTGCTGACTCATCATCTCGAAAACTTTGTACATCTACTTCACAATCTGTATTGTCCCCCTCAACAGTATTTTCCGAGTCTTCGATATTACTGGTTTCATCATTTACTAATGTTGAATTTTGGTCAATATTTCTGTAAATAATAACGTGCGCAGCAGTTTTATAATGGAAAATAAATAAATAATGTCAAGAAGATTTTTTGAGATTTGTATAACAAATAAAAAAAAAATACGTGTGGCACTCGGGGACTGCCGCGGTAAAGCTATTGCATAGCATTCTGTATCAACTTATGCAATTATAATTATTTATTTTTTATTTTTATTTTATTCATACAATATTTCTTTTTCTTTGATATTAATTCAAGTTACACTTTTTGAGCGTGGTGACGGATAGGGAAACAAATTTTTCTTTTATTAAATAAATAAAAAGTTAATATTGTTTAAAATATTTTTTATTATTTTACAATACATGTGGGTTTTATTATCTTACAGTAGCTGTTGCTTATTCAGGAATATTTATCATTGAAACTATAGGTTTATGATAACTAAAATAAGAAACATAAGTTTGTGACTTAATATCCTCTAAATACCTAGAAAATACTGCGTCAATGGTGGTCCCATATTTCGTTGTGGACTCTTGTGGATTATTATTCATTTTTAAATTCAATGTTTTTGATAAAAAAGTTGTCAACCGCTCTGATTTTTTATCAGCGAAGTTAATGTTGAAATCGCCAGCCAAGATAAGTGGAAATTTATTACCATTTGTGCCAAGTATTTTCGACCCTTCTTCAGTATACTCCAGTAAAGTGCGATGAATAAAATGCTCTACCTCGTCCAATTTTGGATTCGGAGAAATGTAAATTGCTACCATAACTATTTGTAGGCCATTTCTAAGTTTGCATAAGCACGCACAAATATCTCCAACAACTGAGCGCCTAACATTAACATCGCTAACGTGTGCAATATTTATTTCAATATTCGGAGTCATAATATTAGTAATATCATTTTCATTTTGGTAAATAGCTACCCCACCTTTTGAAACAGTATCTCGTTTGAAGTGAACAATACAATTAAAATTAGGTATTTCAATCGGATTATCATGGGTCATGCAAGTTTCGGTAAGAAGTAACACATTTGTTTGTCTCGTAACTGAATCTTGTAAATCGTATTTATGACTATTTAGACTTTGGCAGTTGAAAGTCATTATTGAAATGCCATTTCTATTACTAATAAAATCTAATACACTTTGAGCTATCGTCTCAACACTATTTAAAGACAGTCTTTTGAATTCTTGCAACAAAGATACAGTCGATGCAGCTTGCTTTCGATTATGATAAAACCTGAATGTAGAATTATCGTTTTTTGTCGTGATATACAATTTTTCAATATTAGTCACCCGAGAGAGCGCAACATAAACGAGTTCCTGAGAATGTGCTTTACTATACTCATATACTATTTCGTCAAAAGTTCCACCTTGCGACTTATGTATAGTTAGAGCAAGAGCTGAAGTTAATGGAAAATGTTTGCGTTTGGCTATACATTTTCTATCCGATGTTAATGAAATATTTGCTGTTCGTAATTCAATGGGAACAGCGAGATTGCCAACTCTGTTTTGCACTGCTAGAGCGGCTGCTTTTTGCCTTTTTTTCTACCCACTTTATCTGAACCACAAAACTCTAGCCAAACTCTTATTAATGTGTTACTTTCATCAAATTCTAGATGTACCAATTTCCCAACAGCACCATTGCACAAACCATCAGAAACGTCGATGTTAGTTGTAATAACATAATGTTTTCCAACGACAAAAGTAATGTGATAAGGCAGTCCTCCAGTGTCAATAACAGATTTTTTATGTAATTTAAGTCTAAAATTAGCTTCTTGCTCAGCACTTTTAGCGCCAATAATGACGTCTACGGACATTGAAAGAACTTTGTTTTCACATTGGCTTAAAATCAAATTGTTATAGGCGGCAACATCTTCATTTTTAAAAAATAAACGAACTCCATCAGGACATAATGTAGCAACATCCTCTTTTTTGAAAAATCTCGATTCAATAAGTTGAAACTCATGCTCATCTAGTACATCTCCATTACCTATTTTTGTCAAAACTTGTGAAAATGCAACATTAGCTTGTCTCATTACTGTGGTGAGTTGATAAAATTTTAATTTTCTCCATAAATGCGGCCCAATCATGCTGGTTCTGATCGTCTTGTAAATTGGTGTCGATCTTACTGGTGGCAATTGCCGTAAATCTCCGATCAAAATAACATCTATACTTCCGAAATCTGTGTTTTTGCCTGTTATTTGTTTTAGACGATTATCGATTTTATGTAGAAGTTCAGCACTAACCATGCTAATTTCATCAATGATCAGTACTCTGACATATCTGAAGAGAGATCTGTACAATTGCAACGTTTCTGATGATAGAGGCAAAAGTTTTGAAAGAGAAATTTTCAGCGCTGTATGAACAGTTGTACCGTCAATGGCCACGGCAGCTTTGCCGGTTGAAGCACATGTAATATAGGCATTGCAGTAACCATCATTATCAGTGTACCTATTGTAAATTTCCATAATCAGTTTGATAACGAATGATTTTCCCGTACCTGCTGGTCCCGTAAAAAAAATTTGAAACGGTTCTTGAATTGAAGTTTGTAAATGATGGATTATAGTCATAAGAATATCTCTTTGTTGATCATTGGCCATCCGCATTAAATTATAGAATTGTTGATAATCCATTAAATTTTCTCTTTTTTTAGCTACAGCGCCAAGTTTATGCAGAGATGCATTTTGTAAATCAACGTTAGCAGTTGAGTTTGGATCGCGTAGCAATAAGTCATAAGGATCTCTTTCATGCAATATATCAACCGCTCTTAATAATTCTTCGTCTTCTTGTTCTTCATCGTTTTCTCGGCACAACTGTCTACAAATTTCTAAAGTTTTCTCTATGTCCAAATTTGATTCAAATTCTTTCCTACGTTCTAATATCGTATCTTTGTTGTCCTCGTATATTTGAATGAACTTATTTTCAGCAATAATATCATTTTCTTCACTTTGAAAAGGAACATGCAACAGAACCATCTCACGCCTGTAATCGTTGTAATTGTCAGCCATATTGTAGTTCCTGTATCTTATTATTTTTGCAGTGTCTCTTTTAGTGTAAGTCCCCTTTGTATTTAGGTAATATTTTGCAACGAATTGTGCTAACGTAACATCGCGGAGTTCTTCAGGTCGTTTCTCATATTTATCAAGCCAATTCTCTTTCCAAACGTTCGTACAATCATCATCTAACGCTTCAAGCTCCTTCATAGATTTTCTAATTCTTGCGCGTTCAGTAGGAAATACCGTTGGAATGTAGACTGTCACCACCGATGACTTAGCCATAGGTTCTCTTAATAAATACCAAGCAGCTTCTTGTGCCGGCATTTCAACAGACTGAAGTATGTCAATACTCATTTTTTTCGTGATATCGACAATGTCGAATTCTGGATGCTCGTCCATTATGTCAATTATTTGTCTTTGCAAATTACTTATCCCTCTATTATGCTTATTGACATATTCAACAACATATGTTGCACAAGCATATTCATCTAGTATAATCTGAAAATCCATGTTGGATTTCAAATGATGTAATACGAATGGATTAAAAGTGTTGTGCCATTTTTCGGCTGGTGTCCTTTTATAGAATAATTTTGGTCTACTGATACCAGCACGAATAATATCGTAGTAATGATCATCAGAAATAATACCATTATGCGAGTAAAATTCATCAAAATCTGTGTAGTCAATATTTTCGAGATTATTTTTTATAAACTTAAATCGTTCCTTATATTCTTTGAAAAGTGCTTCTGAGTAATCGGGATCAGTGTTTTTCATAGGTATCAAATTAATAGTTTTTTTTGTTGGCATAAATGGTGCACCAAATCGACATTCTTGTTTTTTATTAGGATCCATTTTTTTATAACACGTGAATGTGTGTTTGTGTGTTACTAGTTTTATATTTCCAGACGCCTCTGACGCTGACACAGAAACTAATTCGTCGATTAATTTAATTACTTCGGGATCATTACTTGATAAATCTTCAGGAACATTGTCCAACCAAAGAAGAATATGAGCATGTGGGCTACCACGATGTTGAAATTCTATTCTTTTGAAATAATGTATTACTCTATATTTTCCGAATGAATTTCTTTTCTTTGATTGCAAAATTTTTAACAGACAATTTACCATTTTATTGAAATAGATTGCACAAGTTACGGCATCTTCATTCACAAGTTGAGCTTTATGCACATAACTCATTTCTGCTAATAACTCACCTGAAATTTCCGTTCCCTCGTTTTTTAATTTGTACAATAATTTCAATAAATTTTCCCAGCCAGTTTCATTGGCGCAGAGAGTCATAAAAGTAGTTGGTGGCCCTAATTGCCTGATCATTGCAAAAACATCTTTTTTGCGATCTGACCAAAACCAAGCAGAATTTGGTATGCAGCGAAGAAATGCGAGATTTGTTTCTAAACAATTATTTATATATTCTTCAGATTGAATGGTCTCTTTTGTAATTGAAGTACCTTGTCCAACATGCTTAAACGCAACATTGACACATTTACTAACTCTCAACCTCATGATTTTAGCAGCGATGTATAAAAGGTGTTGTGGGTCAGTAGCACGCCTATCAGTACGCCGAAGTTCGCTGGTAGCTTGCATGAACGGAGTAACAATAACACCATCTCTGTATGTTCGAAACTGACCGCCGTAGATTGTCGGAAAAGATAGTTCTTCCGCATGTTCATCCATTAAAATACTGATTGGCCTGTTATATTCACCGGGTGCTATACTCAAAAAATAATCATCATTCCACAAAAGAGTTTGTTGCTGCGCAACTAAATTGTCTTCAATTGGCACATGTTCACTTATTTCATCCATATTCAATTGCGAAGTACGTTCATTGCCCGTGAAAAAAGATTCATCGATTTTAATGTCATGATAAATATAAAGAGGCGTAGATACTAAATACGACAACCACTCTTTAATATGGCTCTTATTTATAAGCCCGTGGACATAACTAGTTTTGTGAATCAACTTCTTTTTCAAATGCACATAAAAGCAATGGTCATCTTCAATGTTTCTTGGCAATTGTTTCACCATTGTATTAACTTCAACAGGTACATTAATTATCTGGCCATAAATACCGTACTGACCATTAACGTGTCTCAGTCTACGAATCTGCATGAACGGTATTCTCGGGGAAATCAACCGTTGCTCGATAAGGTTTAACGTTGGTAAATGTGATGGAAGTTTCGGATATGCAAAACCATTGTAGGTTGACATGAGAGGAATTCTTTCTTTCTGCAGAGATGTATAACACGTAGAGCAGACTTGAACAATTTCACCAGGTATGTAATTCTAAAAAAAATCAAGTTCGTATTATCAAGATATAGAAAGAAAAAAATATAAAGTGAATAATTAAGAAATGAAATTACCTGTAGTATTGTTTTCAAAATACTTTCATGTTTACTGGTCGACTTTTTCAAGTCTCCTTTCCACCATAGTCTGTCGCAAATAATACAAGAATGACCGAATGAATTACTCGTAAATTCGTTATAAAAATCAATATGACTTGTACTGTGTTTACGATAATTTGTATAAACTGGAATAGTATCATCATCAATGAAATCCGTATTATTTTCACCAATTCGATCTTCTCTATCAATCCCAATTTCATTTCCATGATTGTTATGGTTATCTTCTGTAGGATCTTCATCGTAATTATCACGCAATAGTTCAATATTGGCATCAACATGGGCTTCATTTTGGGTAGCGTCTTGTACTGTCTCCAATAAATCTGATACTTCATAAAAAGGTGTGAAATGTTGTTCACGAAGATGAAGATGAATCCAGTTTTGTGTATCATTCGCTTTAAAATGACAAAAGATAGTGTCTTCATTCGTTGTAGTTATGTTGTAAAAACAATAATGTACACAAATATTTTGATTGTACATTTTAGAGAATAAGTACAAACAATCCAAATCTCCGTAACCATTACTGCTGGATAGAATGTTATATGCTTCTTGCGGATTGTGGCAGGAGTTTAAATAGGGTGAATCGCGCAACTGATTTCTCAAGTCACAACTCTCAATATTAAGTTGCAAAACACTTATGAGCGAGTGGAATAGACAATTACCATCGCCAGGAATTGCTGTGTTTCTGTGTAGAATAACTTCAGGAGTAATGCATTCATTACGCTGTTCATAAATATGAAGTTGTTGGCTGTGAAATTGATTTACTTGTAGCGTTACATTTTCTATATTTTCAACAGCGCTACATCGCACGATATTGTCTTCATTACTGCACAATTTTCGTCTTTTTCTGTAAAAAAAAATGATACAATCCTTAAATTAAATAATATTGAAGCATATATTACAATTTGTTTGTAGATAGATAAAAATAAATAAGAAATAATATTATTAAATCAACTTACATATCCATGTAAGATTTTTCTGCATTATGTTGACGAAATTTCCTTTGACGTTCAGCATTTGATTTTGGTACTGTTTTTTTTATTATTCCTGCATTTTTTTTCAAATCTTTCTGACGCTGATAATATGCCCTTTGACGTGCATTAGTCTTTTTTCTTTTTAGCTCTTTACGCTTTTCTTCTCTATAAAACGAAAATATCTAGGTATAAATAATTGAGGTTATCTTTATAGCAGTATTATATTTTCAATTTAGAATTAATACTGCATTTGTGATAATAATAAAATGTATGTATATAGAGTACTCACTCGTCTTCTTTCACTATTTTTTCGTGACTTTCTTCATTAATAATAAATGCACTTTGTTCATTCATATTCAAAACACTTTATACACAAATTTTACAAGTACAGCCGTTCACTGTTGTAGATAAATACTTATACACCTATATACTTTCTCACAAACAGCTGATTATGTATTCGTCCGATTTCGGAGCAGCTCGTCTCGATTCGGGCGAGTTCCGTAAAGTCGTACAATACGTCTAATCGCACGACACACAGCGCCGTGTCGAAGACTGCCGAACTGACACGACGTTAGACGATGCACGGCCTTCAAGCCACACCTCCGTGCCCGTCGGAGTGGGGAGCGTGAGGTTTTTTCGTTACGGAATTTCTGGATTTAGTCCCCGCGCTCAAGGCCTGCGATAGAAGCTATGCAATAGCTTAAAAATTTTTAATTAACTAACCGTGAAGTGCATGGCAATGGGTCTGGTTCTGCATTTGGAGCAGACGTTAAAGAAATCGAGGAATCAATAATTGCGGTAGATTGAGACGTAGATGATGTTGAAGCTGGCTCAGTGCTGTGTATATGAGAAATTATTTTAAAAAAAATAGATAATTATTTATTTGAGAAAGATGCAAGTACACACAGTCTACATAAATATCACTTAAGATTATCGATATTGAAAAAATGATCCCATATTAAATTAATATTTGGTAAAATAGTTATACAAGAACAAATGTAAATAATAAAAAACTTCCCGAGAAGAGTCGAGCATTTCCGAACGTATTTGAATTCTCCGAGGCTTGAATGAGTAAACAATAAACGCGTGGCTTAGTTTATTATTGCATTAAATATATTTATATTATACTCCAAAGGATCATGGCAGAAAAATCACTGAGTCTTTTTGAAGTGTCTTAAGATGTGATATATTCAAAACTGTTATTTTATTACCACATTTTTTTTATAAAACTAGTTTTTCAAAAGGAAGTCTCAAAAAAAATGTAATTATAAAAGTTAATTAATTACTTCCGGTTTACTAAAACTAGCAGTTTTTAGGTAATAATGTGACCACGCTACGATTTTTATTTATTTTAGCGTTTTTCATGAAATCTTTCAATAATTTTAAAAATAAAGTAAAAAAATATTCGAGCGACTTACCTTTCATAAGACAAATATTTTGATTTCACTCGAAATTCTTTGTATCAAGAGGAATGATAACCTATTACTTCGTCATTCCAATTTTCAGGTAATATAACATCTCCATATTTATGTTGATGATGTTTTCGAGCAGATAAAAAAGTTTTACAGGAAAGCCAAATGTTTGCATTAAACTTCTTCACTTCTTCCCTTTTCTCTCGGAAAGTAGGATTTTCACAAAGCAAATTACACAAAAAACACTCCATAATTATTTTGCAGCACGTGAACTGAAAAATGCTTACTAACACGCTTATACTCGACACAAACGTGGGATACCTACTACGACGGAGTAAAAATGCTCTGCGCACGCGTAACGGCGTGTATCAGCTGTTGTAGAAAAATACAGAAACCCAAGCGGCACAAAGTTTTCTTTGTTATTGTTTTGTTTAATTTCAGTTGGCGTTCAGTAATTTTTTAACTTATTGTTAAGTGAAATCTACCGAAAAGTCAAGATTTTTTTTTCTCACGCTTGAGAAATAAATTGATTTTTAATTTCATGACTTTCCAATATATATTCAATTGGAGCACCGCAATAGCGTACCACGCTATTTTTACATTTATGATCTGTACTACTACTTTCGACCGTAGGATCGGGATAACATACCACGGAATTTGTAGGACAATATGACCGTTACATTATATATATATTAACTAAGTAATAAAAAAAAAATTAGCTGGTTAGTAATAATTTTTGGTAATCTCGTTATCAATACATGTTGGAGGGGGAGGACTCTTTGATGATACCATAGATTTTGTAGGACAAATATTTTTTCAAATAATTTAGATAATTATCTTAAGATTTAATAAAAAACAATCCAGTTAGTAATTAATATTTGAGAATCATCAAATCGACATATTTTATTATTGCTACCTCTGTTAGCTACCAATATCGAGAATTTTCGCACAGGAAATTGTTGGGCGTCTCATCAAAACGATGCTATTCACGAAGATTCAGCTTGATAGTAATTATTTTTACATCAATGATCTGTACTACTACTTTTGACCGTAGGACCGGGATAACATACCACGGAATTTGTAGGACAATATGACCGTGACATTATATATATATTAACTAAGTAATAAAAAAAAAATCAGCTGGTTAGTAATAATTTTTGGTGATCTCGTTATCAATACATGTTGGAGGGGGAGGACTCTTTGATGAAACCATAGATTTTGTAGGACAAATATTTTTTCAAATAATTTAGATAATTATCTTAAGATTTAATAAAAAACAATCCAGTTAGTAATTAATATTTGAGAATCATCAAATCGACATATTTTATTATTGCTACCTCTGTTAGCTACCAATATCGAGAATTTTCGCACAGGAAATTGTTGGGCGTCTTATCAAAATGAAGCTACTCACGGAAAATTAGCTTGATAATAATCAAGTGACAAAATAGGCCCCGGATCCTGTACTATGAACACCAAACGGTCGAAAAAAACCGTCGCGGGAAAATTAATGTCAACTGACAACAAGACAATGGCCGTCTGACACTTTGTTTTTTTTTTAATTCGTTCAGAAATGTTGTAAGCTCTATAGACTATGACAGGATGTGGGAGTATTTAAGCCATGGTTTGGTAAAAAAAATAAAAACTGATGTGGGAGCTATGCTACCATGGTTTGATTAAGGGTTAAGATTTTCTTTTAATTCCTTGATAGCTTGGTATTGATGAAATATGTTTCTTTCGTGGTTGTAATATGCATCCAGTTCATCGTGTAGTTCTTGTATTAGTTCACGCGGACTAACCATTATTTATTTTTTTTTACATATTTAGTTATAGATCGTACCTTATTCAACTTTAGATCTTTGTAGTCTTGCTTTTCAGCTATCCATTTTTTAAACAGTATAAGCTTGCTGTTATCAAACTCTTTGTAATCAGGATTCTTATTGAAGCAACGATGGCATTCCCGAGATAAACATTGCTCATCATAACGAATACGGCAAGTTTCTTCAAGCAATTTATTATGATTATCGTAGCGCAAAATCTTCCGGCAGTACAAGGCAGGCAATTTCATATCAATATTTGCTTGTTTGACACAAAGGCATATATCCCTTTCGTTTATTTTGGGTGTAACTACCCAGAATGGACGCAAACGACAGAATGTCTGACAACTAATTAGTTTTTACTCTTAAATTTCTGGTACAAATTGGTCATTGTGTCTAGTAAATATCTCTTTTGTTTTTTGACTCCATTTCTGGTAGCACATTCTCGCTTTCCTGCACCAATTCTGCTATTATCATCGTTTTCATAAAAATGTTGTACTGTCTTCTTATGTTCGGATGCAATAAGTGGTAGACGAGACCGTTTTGTCTGACCGGCGAATAATGACCGATTTTTGATTTTCTGTAGCCTCTTATACGATATAGCACTTTCTTGGCTCCTCCATAGCTTATATTGTTTTACTAATTCACCGGATATAACTTTCCTGAAAATTTGTTTCTCTTTTTATGTTTTTAAACCTGTATAGTTTTCTTTTAATTGTTCATTTAAAACTTCTCCAAAAAGTGCCTTTTTAACAACGTCTTTCCGAGTTGATGGAGTGTCACACATTCGTATTAGTTTTGTGTGGGGTGTCTCATCCTTTTCATAGTTTTTACTATACTATTTACGCTGTAGCATGGTGCGGGTGACAGTTTCAGTAACGTTTCGTTTCACTCTTGAAAGTTGCCGCGATTTACAAATTATGACTTAGTATTTCAGCCGTACCACATTCGTAATAAATTAAATCATTAATTACTGAAGTAGTTTAAATTAAACCAAACCAGAATGTTCTAGTGTACAAATATAATCTAATGGAAAGAAAAATTAAGCAAAGTATTATGCGTTTAACGTAATGCCATAGACGTATTTAGTGATGGGATGTACTGCTACAATGGATAGTCGATGTTTTTTTTTTATAATAAAAAAATATAAATAAATTGGCTGTAGTTCAATTATTATTGTATATATAAAAATGATTTTATTCGTCTAAACTCATATCAGAACCAGGAACATCTGAATTGTCACTAAATTCATCATCTGTATCTGTGACGGATATTATTAACGATGAGTCCATTATATTGTCAATATGGATTTTACGATCCCAATCAGACATAATGTCCCTTTTTATTTTATTCACAACCTTCGATCACTCTTCAGGCTGAACTTAGTTGATGGCGTCTTGTAATAGGGCCAACATCTTATTTGCCGTAAATGGCGGCGATGTATTATTTATTGCGGTGTGACCTTTTATTTGGGCCCAAACCAGCGTTATACTGACAATGGTAGGGTGGTAGTCGAATGACCTGGTGGCCTTTTTCTTTTGCCATTTCGTCCAGAGCATAGGTAGGAGTTGATGGTTTATGACGTCGTACTAAGGCAATAAGCTCTGCTTTTAATATTTTTATATCTGCTGTAACTCCGTTTTCATTCAAACACTTTACCAACTCGCTTTTGCGGTTGGATTGGTTTGGGGGTTTATTAACTTGTACCGAATGGTAGGGTGCGTTGTCCATTATTATGGTCATAGGCTCTTTTAAATTATTTAATAGACCTATGAACCAATCTTTAAATTTTGTCACCAGATAAATTGACAAATGTCACTAGATTTTGTAATTTTTTAGTGAAAAAAAAAACCACCAGAAGTCGCTAAATTTTTTATAAAATATAAGTAATTACAATAATCAAAATAATAAGTACTTAATTTATAAAATTAGCATAATACTTTTTTATATTAACTGAATTTTAAAATTCAAAAATTTCCGATGTTAAATATTCCATAATATTATTATCCGTATCATCTACAGGCTCCATAGCGACCGGCGCTGATGATGTTGACGCTTGTGGTGGATCTTTGAAAGAATATTTAGTGTTTTTCCCAATAGCCATAATGACGTCGCTTGGCAATTCTTAATTGAAGCATGTGACATTTAATACCTTCAATCGGTTTCTAATAAAAAGTATGGAGTTTGGAAGTGGACTCGCCATCCTGTTGCGCAGTTTGTTTTTAACGATGCTCATAACACTAAATACTCTTTCAACTTCAGCGTTGGAATGAGGTAATGACAACGCAGAGATGGCAAGATGAGCCAGTTCTCCAAATTCGTTTATACCTGCCTCATTCCTGTGGTCATGTACTTCAACCCAAAATTTAATAACATCGGTCGTATTCTTCCAGTGTACAAAACAAATACGATGCCATTGCTGTAATATTTTGTCAATGTCACTGGGATTGTAGCCCAGCTCTTTTGCGAGTTCGGAAATTGAATTATCTTTGCCTTGGCATAAAATTGTATTTGGGCTAAGTTTTTGCCTTGGCATAAAATTGTATTTGGGCTAAGTTTCGACATTAATTCCAGTACAGCATAATTTGTGGGCAGTCTTTGTTGTATTTCCTTTGCTAACTTTACATTAAAATCAATACAGCGGCGTTTTATTGTTGACAAGGTATCATTTGTTAATGACGTTTTTTCACTCTCTGATTCGAAGAGGTATCCCATGTATGGAACCGGATTAAGATTGTTTTCAATGTCAATATTTAAAAAGTCCTTATCTGTAACTGCTACATTTGGCAAAAGTATCCTGTTGCAAATTGAACGCAAGAGTGTAATTAACACATTTAATAATTGAAGAGGATTTGCATTTTCACTCTCAAAGCTTTTTACAGCAATCTGGACATCATTTAGTATGCTTCTCAAAAATAGCAAATATAAATAGTTGGCTTTGTCCTTATACATAGCATATAAGATATCAGCCATATAGCAAGGATCTTTTACGATTCCAAAATGTAAAGTCAGTTCTGCCCATTGTCCCAGAATTCTTTGAACTGCTGGTTCAATAGACAACCAGCGAGTGTCACATAAACTTACAATCTTTAATGGAGCTTCGCCACAATTTATAATTTCATAAATGTCTGCATATTCACTTTTACGCTTTGTGGAATGGGCGAACCAATTATAAGTTTCTCGTATCAGAAATTCTATATTTCTTGGTAGCGCATGTTCCGATGCATGAGAAACAGCCAATTGTAGTGAATGACATGTGCATCGTATAAGTATTAAATTGGGAATGTCATTCTTCAGTATTCTGTATACGCCTTTATTAATGCCAGTCATTACAGACGCGTTGTCTGTGCCTAATCCTACCATCTTATTTTTGTCGAGTCCGTATTTTTGTAGGCAACAAAATAAAGCTTCGACAATTCCAGGGGCATCGCTGCTTTTAAGAGGTTCCAAAGCCAAAAACCACGAAACAACTTTTTTAAGATTTGTACCTACTAAAATATCTGATTACAATACCTAGTTGTTTGCTGATACTGATGTCCGTTGATTCGTCGATAATTAAGCTGTATCTCTGCTGTCCTATATCCTTAATCAATTCTTCGATAAAATGTGGAGCTAAGACATTTTTTAGAACTTCAGTGCACTTAGTACGATGCATTTTTAAGTCATTTGTGGCTTGAGAATCAGAAAAAGCAGATTTAACTAAATCTGTCAAATGGTCAATGTTAGAAACTGCACTGTGTTCTGTGATGTAAAGAGCTAGCATTCCTTCAGCTTTACGGGATTTGGGTGTCGATAACTTTTCAGCTGGTGAAAATGCTATTGTTCGGTTGCTAGATATTATTTGCAATTTCTGCTTATGTTTTTTTGTTGCAGAATGTTTTTTCAAGTCCGCTACTTTTGCTAATAACTCGGCTTTGCATAAAGAGCAATACGCCTTCAGATCATCACCAGGTACAGGTTTAAGCCAGCTCTTGAACTCATCTTCCTGTTCCCATTCTTTTCTGTATTTTTGTGTATAGAGTTTTTTTTTGGCGGCAATTCCATTTTACAGCGATTTTCACTTCGCGATAACAAAATATAAGAAATTTGTATAACCACCACTCGTAAGTATTACTCTTTTACGGGACACGAAAAATTACAAACGAATTCACTTAAGAAATGAATAGAATGACGAAACAATAAGAAACGAAAGACGAATGAATGGGAGCATTCAGGATTGGGGAATCCCCTACATTGTTATTATTGGAACAATGTAGGGGATTCCCCATTGGAAAAAAGTGTTGCCAGATTCTGGTTGAAAAACCGCTAAAAATCACTAAAAAATAAAAGTCGCTAATCGACTGAAAAATATCGCTACGAACAATAAAAAATCACCAGATTTAGTGACAATATCGCCAAGGTGGCAACACTGTTCATCTCCTCATGATACTCTGTAGTTTTTTTTGAGTTAAAAGCCAGCAAACAATTAGGGACGAAGCCACTTGCTGTACCTGCGTGACAAATAATAAGGCGTTCGCCTTTGCTCTCCGGCACTTTGGTACACGATTGTGCCGTATCGTCGGTCCAACTTTTACCCACTGTCTGGTTGGCGTTTAGCCACGTTTCATCCAAAAAGACAACTTTGCTCCAATCGCTTATGTTTTTGGCCTTTCTTAAGAATGAACGAACATCTTGCTAGGGCAATGTCAGTCCTCTCCATAATAATCTTCCTTTTGTTAACTTTTTTGTAAACGAAACCAATATCTTTCATAACTTGCCGCAAAGAAGTAATACCTCCTTTGAACAAGTCAGCTTCTTTTAACGATTTTAGAAGCTTGAATAATGTGGGTAGCTCCTTTCTTTTATAATAACCATAAATATGATTTCTAAAAGCAGCCTTAGCAAAATCATCTAAATCTGTGATTGACTTTGCTTTAGTCCGCTTTTTGTTGGGTGACGATAATTTATTTTCAGACATCCCATCTTGGCCAATTTTCTCACGTGTTATACGTGAAACAGTATTGCGGCCAATATGAAGAGCTTCAGCTACTCGGTCAACAACTTGATTCAATGGTAACAACGCTCCATTATTTTGTTGTTCTCTTTCAAAGTAGTCTCGGAGGTGAACAACAAGCTCTCTGGCCTGACTACCCAAAACAGTTTTTTTTGTATGCTTAGGCATGGTAAAAACAACAAACTCACAAACTTTAACAAATAAAGAACAAACTAATACAAATAACAATTTAACAAAAATGAAAACAAACAATGAAATAGCAATAAATGGGTGTCACATACAAGGCGCGACTTTCGTACTGACAGCATCGCACGAGTAAACAAAATGGCCGCCGCACCGACGCGTCATAGAGCAAAAATGTTGCCATTAACCAAAGAACTGAATTGAATTGAGCAAAAATGTTGTTACGAAATAAAAATCATAAACCCGATTTTAATTATTTTATATAACTACTATATTATTTATACTGCGAGTATCGTTAGTGATAAAAATGAATTACGCAACATCACTAGTCATATGGTACTGACAGATATCAACGTCATATAGGCAAATGTCACCCGCACCAAACTACAGCGCAAATAGTATAATAATTTCCATTGTTCGAATTGATTATCCGTTAATTTGCGTTCATCCATGAATACTGCATTTCTGTTGTATGCGTTACTAAAGTTGAATGGAGATGTTGGTTGTAGTCCTGTGATTATAGCATAATTATAATGCATTTCTACTAATGATTTCATTATTAATGTTTTTCCTGTGCTCGGTGGTCCCCAAAAAAATAAATTATTTCTTTTTCCGGTTAATCCGAAAAAATGTCTTCTAGTTTGTCTTGCGAAGTCGTATTCGTTAATGTAGTTCATCTGTAGATGTTCTAGCAGTTTTGCTATTCCGTCGTATATTGTTGAGTATGAGTCGACGTCTGGATCTCTTTTGAAGGCCCAGGCTTTTGCTCGCTCAATTCTCTGTTGCGTTGTTTCTTGAAATACCAATGTCTTTGCAATATGTACTGCTGTCTTAAGTCTTTCATCAAACCTTTTAATAAATTGGAGGGCAATCCCGCTAGGTGTTCCGCAAAGTAATTTCTATGCTTCTCCTTCGTCAAAAGCTTTGTTTTCACATAGTAATATAACAAATCTTTGATTTTGTCGTGCATAGTTTGTAGCTGGTCCACTACCGAACCCTGTTTCCCTTCCCCTACGAACTGTGCCCGGTTCATCTCTAATATCATTTTCTCCGTCGTTGAAAGCAATGCCTCCGTGGAAGGGATCTTGTTCATTGGTTCCAGCCACCTACTCGTCTGTGTAGAGCTTCACGAGTTGAGCCTTGTTACTGAAATATGTTTTTTCTCAACTTCGGTACTAGTACTCGGATTGTGTTGGTCGGTGTTAGGATTAAATCAAAGTCCATGAGCGACGCATTTGAATATTTCTGTATCACTTGTTTGGAGAATGTTTCTGTGTTTTACGATCAACAACTAGTAATACTGGTAGTAATGTACTTAGTAATGCACTCAACACATGTAATTGTAGAACATTTGTATTCTTTTGATCTGATAGCTTGACCAAGTTTTGAATTATGGCCCCAGGTTTTTGCTGTGAGTATGCTATGAGTATGAGATGATAATGGAACCGCTTTGATCCTGTATGCTCAGCGATGACTTTCCAAGGAGAGTATTTATTTCTTGGGGTGTCGCACACACTTTTATTACTTTGACAATCCAGTGTATTGTCGTTGTTTTCTCCTTCTTCGGCGCATTCTGAATTTCAGTTGGTTTCTATGACGTTTCTTTGACGTTTGAGGGTCCTCTGGGTATTGGGCGGCGTTTCGCGATGAGAAGACGTCATGGCCCAATCCCGGATCCCGCAGACATCTTGACCCTCCTCGTCCATGCTTTCTATTGTTTGTGTGTTCTGTTCGGTGAAATCTCCGTCCTCCATCTTTAATGTACGCGGGTACGTTCACACACGTTATTATATGGTACGCTGCTACTTGCATTGTGACTTGAAATGCATTCGGCCCTTAGCTTTATAATAGTTCTTCACGCATGAGTCGATGAAGTCGCCCTTGGTAACGTGTTTCCGTGTTCCTATTTTCTATGGTTGAATTAATATACTATATATTATTTTCTATAGAATTTTCTACAAAGTATTGGTTATTTTGACAACTTTTCACTGTCCGGAATAGGTTTAGGTAGGTAGGTATTGTATTTTTGATTAGGTGAAATTTGTACTATATTTCAATTTTATGCACAAAGACATGTCGAGACATGTCTAATCGTGTAGTAGTGTAGTAGTCATAGATGAGTATAAGTACTACGTATAGATAGCCATCTCTCAATTTGTATTTTATACAGCCATCTAGTTCCCTGACCCCATACTACTTAGTAGCAAATACACACACACACAGACGTATCGTACCAAGCTACCTACATAGACAGGATGACTTTTTACCGTCGAGAAAATAAAGAGAGTGATTCTAGACCTCAAATACAACTTTTTCTATGGGAACAATAGAAAAAGTTGTATTTAAGGTCTAGAATCACTCTTTATTTTCCCGACGGTAAAAAAGTCATCCGATAAATACATGAATATATTTCCAATACCTGTTACTTTAATATCATGAATAAACAAAAACATTATTTTTCTAGAAAATATTTATTTATTTCTAATTTTATGGCGTACATAGTAATTATTAGCTAATTGTTTTATTTGGTCGTTCTCATCATAAACTGTGTTTTTGCCACATAAATTGCTAACATCTTTGCACCAATTAAAAATTACTAGATGTATGCTTTTTTTGTAAAAGAAATTCTTTTAATTTAACTTATGTTGGTCACATTTAATAAATTCCAGTGAAACAAGAGTGGTGGTTACCAATTCTATATAATTCAGTATTTGTTTGGATTCACAATTCGTTTTTAAAATTTCAATTGCAATAATTTCTATATTCATTATACATTCCAGCAAATATTTACTGGGATAGTGAAGAATACATTTACTCGTATTTTTTTTAAAGTAATCAAAAAAAATAAACCCATATTTTACAATAAAATCAATTTATTATATTTATTTCAGTTTCACATACGGTACACTGAGCCTTAACTATACTTTTTGGTGTTAAAGTAGTACAAGTGAATTGTTTTGGAAATAGTTTCATATTTGAATTTTTTGACTTTTTATTTGAAACAAAATGAAATAATTATTTTATATTTTAGTTTTTTAATTAGTACAATTCCCTCTTTGCTATTTTTTTATTGATGAAATGATCTAAAACATGTTTAATAATGTTTTGCCTTTGCAACTAGGATATTTGCATCGTTGTCTATTTTCACCCCAAATAGGAAAATGCTCAAGCCCATCACGTCTGACATCACGAGGATTGATGTATTTGGCTTTTGCCTTTTATAATCAATGTCATCAGATAAACTTGGTCTACCTCTTTTTTTGTTTATCGATAACCCTAACATACATAAACTTTTCCCTACTTCGAATTTGTAGACCTTCTGTTTTATTGGAGTTGACGAATGCTGCTGCTCTCCGACTCTTCTGTACGATAATCAGCAATTGATAAGATTTACATCAAGAAGATGATAAAAAGGCCTCAAGTACCATTTTCTGGTCCTAATTTTCATTTTATATTTCCCAAGGAGAATCTAGGAGGTCCACACCACCCATATGCTTGTTATATGCTTTGATTATTTGGGGGCAATCCACTTGTATGTACTTTTTCTGTTTGTTGCAGTATCTTCTTGTTGTTTCTATTGGCTCTTGACCTATAAAAGACGATGATAAAACGACTGGTTTGTTATCGTACTACATAACGGTGACAATATCTGTATTATCACAATTTGCTACCCATTGCTCTGAATAACCTCTCTGAACCTTTTTTTTTTAGGTTTTTTAGGGAAGGTATTTTGAGGTCATATCCTAAACGACCTTTATTGACTATAGTTCCCAGCGACTGTATTTCCTGTTTGGCCAAATAAGCAATCAACTCTGGTGACGTATAATAATTGTCAAAGAATAATTTATAATTTTGATTCTTTGGTATGGACCTAGCTAAGCGTACTACGATATTTGAACTTGCTCCTAAGTCTGGCTCACTTGGATATCTTAGCTCGGGATCGTTCTTCATTACAGAGTAAATTTGAAAATCGTAAGCAAAGCCACGATCATCGCAATGAATCAGCAGTTTGCAGCCCCATTTGTGTGGCTTATTAGGAAGGTATTGTCGTAGAAGATTAGAGGCTTTCGTCGCGTACATTTGCTCGTCGACGGATAGGATTCTTATTTTAGGTACGCTTTGGCAGTTTTTTTTAGAGTTTCCAATATAGGCCGGATTTTATGCAAACGATCATACCCTGGACTACCTGATCGCGGTTGCGTAAAGTTATCGTTGAAATGTAGGAACTGACAGATTTTTTGAAATAATTTAGCGACATTGTCTGCATAATCAAAGGAATACCCAATTCAGGTGCCCAATTCATAATCACACAGACACCTATAAACTTTTTCAATTCATTAGTTGTTATTGTAAATGGCTTTGAAGGATATTTTTGGACACTATGTTTGTGCATTTCTTCTACAATATGCTGAAGTAGCTCATCATCAAAAAACCATAAAAAAATATTGAACGGGAGTCTCAAAGTCTATGATTGGTGAATGTAAATTTGTGTTTCCAGTAAATGTAAAAGGAGGTGATTGACAAGATGTTTTCTTCCAAATAAATCTTCTCTTTTTTTTTTGGTGACAGTCACAGAACCAGGGATTATAGATCTATGACCGATTGCATTACTCATAGTCGATGATCGTCTAGGTGTCCGAGATCGTGTACCTGCAGTTGTCCCTGAAGTCATTCCTGATGTACTAGACTGAAGGTCTGATATTTCTGACTGGCGATTTTCAATAACCTCGTTGACGGGAGACGAACACTGATGTCTTTGCGGAGATAAGGAAGATCCCACGTCGCTAAGTGGCTTAGATAAAAAGATTTGGGTGGACTGAAGTTTTTCGATGTCATCTTCACTTTCAGCGTCAGAAAAATCTTGTTCATCTTCACTCCCAGAAGGAATATTCAAGAAACCACAATATCTCTATCACACAATCTTCTTCGCGATATTATCTGCAATAAAATCAAAGTATTCATAAGGAAAGTTATCGTAAGTACGTATAAGTAAAAACGCATAATAAAGCACAACGTACCGTATGTGGAACATAAAAATAATGATAATCATAAAAATATGATTTACTAATAATCTCTATCACACAATCTTCTTCGCGATATTATCTGCAATAAAATCAAAGTATTCATAAGGAAAGTTATCGTAAGTACGTATAAGTAAAAACGCACAATAAAGCACAACGTACCGTATGTGGAACATAAAAATAATGATAATCATAAAAATATGATTTACTAATATATTTGCTATTGTAATATAAAAAAAACAACTTACCTCTGGAAAATATACACTTCTTAAAAACACACGAAATATTTTTTGAGTAAAAACTGTTCAATTAATATTTTTATTTCATTTTTGACAAACAAACGACGAAGTTATCACTTTCATTCGAATTTCACACCGACTGCCCTATAACATAAACACAAACGACATCTTTAGGTAATTATTTGTATTACTACATTGCTAAATCTCAGTAGCTTTTATCAAGATGTCAAGAGATGTCGCTCATAGTTTTATAGCTATAGGAACGATTAAAGTTGGGTTCCACATATGGAACTAGGTGCCTTATAGGGTTAAAAACTAAAATATTGTTGACAATTTACAAAGTTTATATTAGTTCTTGAATCTAAATAAATTATGGTGCAGAAACACCAAGCTCGAGGCCCTCCGGCAAGAGTCTATTGCGTTTTTCTTCATACAGGTTCCCTGCTTCCGAAAATAATCGTTCACTGTACACACTACTTACTACCAGGAGCACTTAGAAACACTCTAGCTAAATTAACTAAATGTGCATATTTTGACTTATGCTTTGCCCACCAATCAAAAGAGCTCTGGTTTCTTGGTAGTAAACTTTCAGCTTCATAGCTGTTCAATTCCACGGCGATTGGGATTTTAGGATCTTCCGAAATGACAGGATTCGTCAAGGCAAGTTCTTCATAACAATTCCAAAATGTCACATGAGATTCCTCTAAAAAATTTGAAACATTTTGTGGTGGTCTTCCTCTGTTTGTAGCTTCATCTTCGCTTGAGCTTTCAGCATCAGAGTCGCTTCTTTGAATCGCTTCTAGATAAAGCTTTTTTCTTACCAGTTCATAATTTTCTTGAGCGAATAATTTCCTTCTAAATCGGGGTTCCAACAATTTGGAAAGGCAGTAGTATTTGTCTTCTTCCAAATTTTTAAAACGACTCTGAACTTCTTCTCGTAGTTTTTGTACCATTTCTGGTATATTTAAACATATTTCTGAAATTTCGGGCTTTGTTAAATATTTGATCAGAGTGTTACTGTGGGGAATCACTTCTGAAATTGTAGAAAATGTAGAACTTGTGATTTTGGTGATTTCTTCAAAAGGTTTTAATAGAATTAAAGATTCTTTGAGAATCTGCCACTGTCTTTCAGTATAATTCCGAATGTTAATTGAGCCAGAATTATCAGAAATGTAAAGCGAAATCGCACGTTTTTGTTTAACGATTCTTTCCAACATGTAATAGGTGCTGTTCCACCTAGTTGTGACGTCCTGTACAAGGTGATGCTCAGCTAGGTGAAGTTCTTTCTGGATATCTTTCAGTTTTTGTTGCGCCGTGCTGGAGTGGTTGAAGTGTGTTACTATTCTTCGGGCGGAGATCAAAGCATCACTTACGTTTTCAACCTCTAATACCGCTTTGATTGCCAGCTGCAATGTATGTATAAAACACCCCTTGCCTTCAAATACACTTTCCCTTATGGCTTTTACTTTATTGCGACCATTATCTCTCACAATCACATGGATAAGCAAAGATATGTCCCAAGTTGAAGCTAACTCTTCTAATACAGAACGTATGTGATCACCTGAATGACACCCAACAAAATGTTTCATTTGCAGAACTCTATGTTGTAGAACAAAATCCTCATTAAGCCAGTGTGCAGTAAAGCTTAGAAAGCTAAGCATGTTGTTCGAGCAAGTCCACATATCAGATGTAATCGAAACAGCCTTAGCTTTTGAGATTTCATCTTTGATTAATTTTTTCACTCTCTCATAAATTGCCGGAATCAGCACTTCACTCATATACTTTCTTCCAGGCAATTTATATTTAGGCTTCAATAAATGCAATAATCTGTCAAAGCCTTCGTTTTCCAGAATCGAAATAGGCTGATTGTGAGTTGCGATCATTTCAGCGATGGCGTTATGAATTTCTTTTGCTCGAGAATCTATGGTCGACCCTGTAATTTTTTCTTCCTCAAAAGAAGTATTTCCATTTCTATTTTATGTTTATTATGTTCCATTTTATATCTATTGTAATCTCTTTTTTCTCTGTTTATTACATTTTTTTTTTCCAGTCTGGCAGTGTGTAATTTAGTTTTAAAATAAAGTTCTTTTATAGATCCACGGGCAATGCATTTCTTTTTTAATGTTTTTGGTCCTGCTTTTTCTGGAATTACAAATATATGCTGTTATTTTGATAATTTTATTATGTTCAATATCAATTATCTATTTAAGGTTTATATTTGTGAAATAAAAATAAAATATACACAGTATTTGTTTCAACCTTTGTTAACATTATGTGCTGGGCTATTTAGAGTCCTTTTCTGTGTTACATTGTTTTCTAAGAAACAGATTTATAAATATATTAGGATTTTATTTTAAATACATCTATTAACATAAATAAAAATATTTAATTACCATTTACTGGTGCAGTTGAAGTTGATGGAACAGCATACATAGCATTGCAATCAGATGCTCTTTCATCTAAAATAATAAGTTTTTGTCATTCAGTTAAAATTATAATTCATTCATTAATTTTAAATAATATTTTTGAGTACATTGAAACTGTTTTAAATAATTTTTTTTTCAATAAAAAAAAAATGGTCATACCACACATGGTTTCTGTTGGAACATATCCGTTCAACAACGTAAATTTATAATAACAATTATTATTTATGTGTTAGATTTATAGCAGTTTGAAAATATTTTATTACTGTACAAAGTAAAAAGCAGCGTCATCGTAAGGGTTGTGCAATGGTTGTACTTGTGGAGCAACCACTGCGAGAATTTGAGCATCCATATTTGTGAAGTTGCTACTTTTGTAGGGTCCACCACCAGTGCATGTTAATTCTCTCTATAAAATGAATTTAACTTAAAAATGAAATCTGATGAAGTGCTCCATGGCATTTTTGTCAACCTCACCTTATCATCTAAAGCTTTTTTTTTAATATTTCTTATACTTTCATTTTTGTAAAAAAAATTCTCTGGAATTGAAGTTACATAATTAGATAAAATGAGCTGTATTGTAATTATGAAGAAATCTAATGATATAGACTTAAACAAAGAAGCATTACGTTTTCATTTGCTAATTTCTTTTTTGACCGCTGTTTTATATTTTCATATAAGTGGCGGAGTACCAGGACGTGGCAGCAGGCACGTCCTGGTACCACTAGTGGCATCAGCATTGCCTGGTTAGTGAGTCCCAAGCCTCGCGCTTTTTTAAAATAATGCGAGCATTCGTCTCCTGATTTTCAATTACATCTTGATATCTTAAAAGATGAGTATGATTAAGTTAAATAACATAAAAGTATCATAATAGATGCTTTATTTATTACTTACTTCTGTATAGTAGTATTTTGTAATTGCGACAATAATATTCTACGTAAACCGAACTTAAAATAAAATGATCATCGAAAACCGACTGTTTTATTTATAAGCAAACATTTGAGAGCTACTCAGCTAATCACGCCCTCAAATTGTTTGAGTGACGTTTGAGAATACCATTTAAATCTAGGAGCTACTCAAAGTTAAGTTGCGCTCAACTGAGTGTTTGAGGGACGTTTCAGTATTCGGCCGTCAGAGAAATGAAGGTATTCCATATTAGGATACTATTTCATATTTGGTGACTTTCCTCTACGTGTGGATTGAAATTGAGTCATAATTTTAGGACCTTACCTTCGTTGGTCCCTTGATTAGCTTTATTCTGTAATTTGCCTTTTGCCACAGTAATTCCATGCTTGAATAAATTGGACGTATTGATACAATACTACGCTGACTTAAAACATGGTTTACATTTAGCAATTGTTTCGTTTGGTTTAATAAAATGTATTGAAATTATTGATGTTAGTGGTTCCATGATAACAGTGGATTAATAAGCCGATGTTTATAATAAATGAAACTACTCGTATACAATCACTTGTATGTTCAAGTTAAATAAGGACTGAACAGTTTGACAATTAATTATTTATGTTGACAATGACAACTTAGGAGCAACGCAAACAGAAGGCGGCGCGATGAAGGTAAGGTAAGGTAAGGTACAGATACGGCAGGCATGATATCTGCTATCTCTATCTAATCTTCATCCTGGAAATAATACAGTTCTCGATGGATCGACAATAACGCGGGCCAAAGGTTTTAATTGTCCATGCTGCTAAGGATTTTGGCTTAAATTTTGAAGTCGGCCGCTGGACTGACACTAACCCTCCATGGGAATGCTATCGTGGTGGTTTACCCGCCAACGTGCGGGTTACCATAAGTCAAAGTCAAAAATCTTTATTCTAAATAGAAATGAAAGAAAGAAAGAAATAATGTTTATTAGGACAAGAGACACAATAAAACGATTAAAAAGTATAAAAAAATTAAAAAAAAGAAAAACAACTAAAATAAAAAAACATATTAACTAATTATATCTTAATCTAAAAACAAAACAATGATAATTAACGTGTAACGTGTCATTCAGCTTCCAAGAACCCAACGCTGATTTTCAATAGTACCCTGTGTGGTTGTGACGCGCTGTGACAATTTATGGTATTATTATTTTAATAAACACTAGAATATTAATATACATACAATAACAATATATCATTTTGAAATACGTATATACACACATAGTTTATGAACCCATTAGCTAATAGCAATATTGTTTTTTCATTATTTATTTATTTATTTAATTGGAGAACATACAGCCGTTGATAAACAAAATAATAAATACGTAATAACTATTAGGCCCATAAAAGTTCTCACATATAGCATTAAAGAAACTGAGAATGGAAAAAAACACACACACTTAAAAAAACCGCCAATGAGACCATTAACTTACATAAAATTTAAAGGTATTAAAGTGAATATTAAGTAAAAAAAAAAGTAATAAAAGTTGTCACATATAGCATTAAAGAAACTGAGAATGGAAAAAAAACACACACACTTAAAAAAAACCGCCAATGAGACCATTAACTTACATAAAATTTAAAGGTATTAAAGTGAATATTAAGTAAAAAAAAAGTAATACCTCAATTAATTAATTTTTTATCTTAAAAAATTAATTAATTGATTTTTTATAACAAATAACTCTAAAATTGAAAAAAAATAAACAAAAGAAAGTTTAAAAAAAAAATTCCAAAACTTACGGGACTTAAAATGAATACCGGGTATTGCCTCCTCTAGCCTTGATGACTGCCTGCATGCGATCAGGCATGGATTTAAAGGCTTATTACACTACGCGGTATTCAGACAGTCTTACTAAGACTGTCTTAAAATCTAACTAGACAAGCTCGCTATTACACTGTGCTGAATATCGCATGCTAACTCATTTGCAAGGCGTACGTAGTCGGTGACGGTTGTCGCGCGATGGGAAAACTTTCAAAGCACCAGAAAATCGCCATAGCTCTTGCCGCATCTATTAATTTAAATACAAAAAAGAAAAGAAAAATATGGGTGAAAGAGTATTAACTTTTACGAGAAAAATTATCAAATATGCAAATACTGAGTGTTCTGGAACCATGTGACTTAAGAAACTACCTTAGAGTAGGAGTTGCCGAGTTTGAATGTCTTTTGAAATTAGTTACTCCGTATATTCATAAAGAAGATACGATTCTTAGACAAAGTGTCAGTGCTAAACAAAGATTGGTAGTTACTTTAAGATTCCTGGCAACGGGCAACTCCTATCAAGACCTAAGGTTCAGCTCTTTGATATCGCAACCTCTTTTATCGTCAATTATACCAGAAACATGCCGGGCTATCTACAAATGCTTAATACATTTGATCAATTTGAGTAAAACCACTGTATATTATTTTTCAATTTAACATTTATTTTTCAAATCAAAATTCAAAGTTCAATTTAACATTTATTTTTCAAATCAAATCAATAACAAAAACAATCAGTAAATTAAACAGAAAATTATTCTTTTTTCGGCTTGAAAATCAAAAAATCTTTCATTACATTGGCACTCCCTTCTACTATAGACGGGGAAACAGTTGACCCTGATTCATTTTCAATGTATTCTAAAAAATCTTCAGGATTGTTGACAGTGATTCTCGAGGGAAATGAATGTTGTGGTGACTGGATTGCTGGTTGTGGTGATTGAATTATGTGTTGTGACGACTGGATTGTGTGTTGTGACGACTGGAATGTGTGTTTTGGTAAATGAATTGTCTGTTGTGGCGATTGGATTGCTTGTTGTGACGACTGGAATGCTTGTTGTGGAAACTGAATTGGATGAGGCGGATGATACTGTGTAGTAGATGACGATGGAGGACTCGGTGTGGGTGATAAATAATTGCGTGATGATGGACGTTTGTGAGGCAACTTAGGGGACTGTCGGTTGTATAGTGACGGGGATGAATAACTTGATGCTGGTGATTGGATGAAGGGTATCTGATAGTTGTATCTGTTCAATGTATGTCTTATTTCCGATGGCGTGACGAGTAGACAAGAATCTTCAGAAAGTCGTCCAAGTTTAGCATTATAAATTACATCGGATATAATTTTTTGAGTAAATATCAGTTGTGTTCCATTTATATCCTTTTACTGCAAGCCTACAGACTTTCCAAATACTTCCCAGTCTTCTTCTTCTTTATTTGATAACATTACTTCAGCAGATTTAATAATTTTTTCTTGTTTTTGTAGAAGTGTTTCTTTCTTTTTTTTAACGCTATGTCCTCTAGACGTTGAAGGAATTGATCCTTGAATTTGCTGGCTTGAAATGTCTTCGTCAGATGAGTTTGAGCCCTAAAAATACAATCAAATTAATTTTTTTGTTCCAGATACCTGAAAATGAGACAGAATGGACAGAAATTGCTGAGGAATTCGAAACAAAATGGAATTTCAGTCACTGTATTGGATCATGTGATGGGAAGCATATCGCCATCGAAAAACCCCCCGGAAGTGGCTCTTTGTTCTATAATTATAAGGGATTCTTCAGTATAGTGCTGTTTGCTGTTGTAAACGCTAACTACGAATTCATGTATATACACACAGGCACCAATGGATCCGTTGCAGATGGAGCAATTTTAAAATGTACAAAATTTTATTAGAAAATGATGAACAATTCTTTAAATTTGCCATCTCCATCTCCACTACCAGGCACAAACGAAATTGTACCATACGTGTTTCTGGGGGATAGTGCATTCGCATTAAATAAAAATTTAATGAAACCGTTTCCTTTTAAAAATATTAATCGTTCACAAAGGATTTTTAATTATCGATTATCGCGAGCCAGAAGAGTGGTTGAAAATGCCTTTGGCATATTAAGTTCCCGTTTCAGAATACTGCGTAGACCACTTGATCTAGATCTGGACAATGTGGATGCTGTAGTGTTGGCATGTTGCGCTCTGCATAACTTTCTGAGGAAACGAGTACCAACTTATATATCTCATTCTAATATTGACTCAGAAAATATAAGACTGGGTACGTTTCGCGAAGGAGATTGGAGACAAACCTCTGCACCCTTAGTTTCATTACAGCGTTCATCAAATAGGCAGCGTAATGAAGATGGCAACATTGTTCGCAATAAATTCATGGACTATTTCAATTCTGTTGGACGTGTTAGTTTCCAAGACCGAATGATTGATGTTGTACCACCATAATATTGATGAAACCTGTTTTTTATTCGCGATTTCGAAGTTGGTATAATGAATTGAATACAATTACCTCCTCATCTTCGATACTCTCTGGTGTTATGCGACACGGTTCACTCCTTGACCCAAGAAAGTTTAAGGCGTCGTAATACCATAAAGTTGGTACATACGCGTCATCTGTCCCTGCACCAGTTTGTTTGGAAGCATTTACCTGTAAAAACACCGCATTTCGAAGCTTGAAACGATTTAGGCCCAGTTCAATTCAAATCAAAAGTTATAAAGGGGGTTATTACACTATTTTGACAGGACACACAGTCGATGTACATTGCGTGAATCGAAATCGTTTGACAGATGACGCCATACAAAGAAAATCGAATTAGGCAATGTACGTCTAAGTTTTTGAAATAACGGTCAAATTTCATTTCGGCAAAATAGTGTAATAGCCCCGCAGGTGCGCTTTGTCGTAGGTATATGGAGGTACCTACGTATTTATTGGGACCAAAAAAAGACATAACAAAGGAATTGAGTAGGTACATACCTTAGCCAATTCTTTATTGTAATTGGTGCGCATATTCATCAACTTCTTTTTTATTGTGTTGACTGTAGCTTTTTCATCAAAGTTTTTATAAATTTTCAACAACACCCGGAATCCTTCAGTACGTAGTGGTTGATTAGAATAATCTTTATGACTTTTCTGCCATAAATATGGCATGTCTCGGTACAAATCGAGTACATTAAAAAGCACTTCTTTCTCTTTCGAACAAGCCATGGTGCACGCGGCCACAGCAAACAAACATACGAGCGACTTTGCTCTGCGGCTGCCGCGCGCTGACTGAACGGTCTAAGCGTGCTAAGTCTTATTACACTACGCGGTATTCAGCAAGCAAGCAAGTAAGCATGGTCGAACCCATTCGGTCGGTCTAATTAGACAGGCTAACTTGCTAACTCTTATTACATTATGCTAAATCTTAGTAAGACTGTCTGAATACCGCGTAGTGTAATAAGCCCTTTAATTATGTTTTTTATGTCAACCTGGAGTATTTCTTCCCAGGCGGTTATCAAGGCGGTTTTTAAATCACTAGTAGACTCTGGAGGGTTGATGCTGGATCTGATGCGTCTTTTAAGCATGTCCCATACATGTTCTATTGGATTTAAATCCGGACTTCGTTTTCTTCGCCACTTCCGGAACTCACACCTTCACACCTTCGCGGACTTCGCCAGTCCAATTTTGAAATTCCTACCTCCGATAGGTAGCTATTCACGCAAAATGCTGTGTGAGGTCGCGCATTATCGTGCATTGAAAGAAATTCCTGGCTTCCAATAAATTCCATATATGGTTAAACATGTTCTTGGAGGACCTCTTCGATGTATCGCACTGCTGTTAAGCGACCTTCGATTATTGTTAACTCCGTACGTGCGTCTGAACTTATTTCTGCTCAGACCATAACAGAGCCACCATGAAAACTTACTGTTTGTCAGGTAGTGGTGGGTAAAAACATTTCTCCTCGCCTTCTTCACACACGTTCGCGACCATCTGGATGCCTTAAGGCTACTCTGCATTCATCGGTCCACAGAACCTTAGCCCACTGCTCGTGAGTCCAATTAGCGTGTTCGCGAGCGAATTGAAGTCGAGCTCCACGATGATGTCGGAGCAGTTCTGGACCTCGTGCTGATCTTCGGGAACGCAGGTTTTGTTCCTCCTTTCTTCTTCTTATTGTTCGCTCACTTACACGGACGCCTCTTGTCGTTTGTAGACGCCGCATTATTTCACCCGCAGTAAGGAAACAGATATAATTAAAAGATAGATAAATCGGTCATCTCGAGCTGATGTGCATCTGATATTGCCACTTCCTGGTCTCCTCGTGTATAGGCCGGTCTCATCGTATCTTTTTAGGGCATATCTTAGAGTTGTACGTGGTACATTTAATGATACAGCGATTTCACGCTGCGTTAAACCTTGACTCCGAAGTAACACAGCTTGAGCGATTTGTGCTCAACTTAAGGCCATAGTTTTCAGTTTTTAGTAACATGAATATCGAACTTTAACTTGTTATACGTGATTTCTTTATTCGTTTTTTTTTTAAAAAAAAAAGAACACTATTCACGAAACTAAATTTAATTTAGAAATATAATTTATTATTTAATGAAAAAGAAAATTATTACAATGAAATAGAATTAATTAAGGATTTAGAAATAGATTTAGTAGTCGATTATTCGACTTCCGACCCGTACCGAGACTGAGATTGAACTGACTGTCTCTGGAATGGAACTGAGGGCTTGACTCCATATCGCTGATGAAGCAGATCACAGGAATGGATAGTCAGCCCTTTCCCATATGTAGCCAGGGTGTAACAAACTCAACTGAGTTTTGGGCGTTTTTACACTTAATAACGTTAAGTGTCACTTACGTTAAACAAACGCTGCCACTTAGAATTCTCATACGCAACACCAAAATTGCAAAATTGTTATAAGAATTTTAGAGTTTGGGCCACATTTTCTGCCGCTGAGTGTATATTGTTTTCAAATACTCCAGTATTTGATGGCAAACAAGGCTAGCCATTAGGTAAATATATTTTAGGGTAGTTTGAATCCTCGATAGTTTAGACTTCATCCAGTAACATTCGACGGATGTTACTTCAATCCTGCGATAGACATACTATTGCTCAGAATTGGATCGGAGTCCAGTTTCTGGAAATTAACTCTTCTAATCTTTCACAAGCATCTGTATCGTGTGCTTAGTGAAATTTTGACATTAGTTAAATTGCCATTGAGTATTTGGTTTTTAGATTTGTGTCAATTTCAAATCCTCTAGATTACTGGTAACGAAAATATCACCATATTTTTAAAAACATTTTTTGTTCCTTTGTGTTAACTTTATTGTATTGTGTTTTGAGAGAATTAGATATCTATCTCTACCTAGAAAGCCGGATAATCCGTTATTATTAACCACACAAACTGTAGCCGCACGTACCTGCTCTTCTACCTGAGTGCCGACCCTTGTGAGAGTAGAGCCGCCCGTTGTGGCTGTCTTCCTTCGTTTTAACATCGCGTTGAAAAATACCATTGTAGTTTGTGGCTGAAATAGTCTTTCTGTTTTGCTGATCCTTTGTGTTAACCTTATTGTATTGTGATTTGAAAGAATTAGCTATTTTAATCTTTGCGAGCAACTGCTATCTTAACTTATAGCTTAATGGCATCTTCTTTGGCGCAGGCGATTTTAGTTGCATTTTGTTTCAATTTGATTATACTCCCTTTGTTTTGTTTATTATCGCGGCTGTTAGCAGTCTTAAGTTCCTTCTGTAGTAGATGTACGTTCTATTGAATATTCAGTCATTAAGTTCGGTCACCGAAAAGTACAGACGTTTCGGTACGTTGACGCCTGGTAGTAGGCATTTTTCTTTTTAATCTTCGTAATTATCCGGTTCGGATGACTAAAATGTTCGAGCACGTCTTCCAACTATAGCGTGCCTGAACGAGTTTTTTTATTTAACCAGGACAGTGCGTTGACATAATAATCTTTTTAAATCTCGCTATCTAGCTGAGTAAGAGTCTTGCTTGTTTGTGACTGTGCAGTGTCCCGACGTCACTGACAGAATGATTTTCTACGCACGAAGGCTCGGATTTTATAGCAGGTAGCGGACGGACGCATACCACTCCTACGCCTCTCCATTGAGCACCTTTTTTCATTGGCCAATAGCGTGCGGCTATTGCCCTTCTCTTTCTATACATTAATTTACAATCTATTGTATTTAGATTGCTATTTTACATTAATTACGTTGGTAGAAATATGATGGTTGAAAAAAAAAACAATTACATATAATTATTTATTTAAAATTACAATTTATAATTAAAACTATCTTCTAATTAAGACTAACTTCTCTATTGAAGTCAAATCTAATAATTTACATTGCTAATGGATAAATGCATCCTGATGATATATGAATAATGGACGGCTGATGCAATATTTCACAATATCCGTCCCAAATTATTTCACTTCAACAAATAATAAATTGCAATCTAAGCTATATACCTATACTATTCTTTACTATGGTTTTACGTAACTCATTCCTAATATTTAACTTAAAGAATAACACTCATATTTGTCGTTGTCGTTTTTTCAGGAGGCATAGGAAATTCTTGTATAGCATTTGGCTGTTCATGACTCCAGACAACAGTTTTGTTTGTTTAACAGGAACCGGTTTCTGCTATGGCCCTTGACCGAAGACCATTCTGGAGCTTAGGCTTAGGGCACTCAGGAAAATGAAACCCTATTTTTATTGACGCATATCAATAAGCTATCCCTTTTCTATTATTATATACATAATTTTATCAATTAAAATTAAAGTAGTGTTAGCTTATGTATTGGTTATTGGGATGAGGTAGTGGGACCTGGATCTGCGCTCTTGATCATTTTTTTTGTTTAACGATGACGAAATGCATTTACGCATTCTGTCCTGTCCGGGGACCGGGACGGGTATGTGGGACTCAACCGGGACCATGAGGGCCTAACGACAAAAAAATTGCGGTCCTTACCTCGTTGCTAACTCATAATGTTGGTTTTTTATGGTATCTAGAAAATAGTCTGCGCTCTAGACCCTGTCCAATCAGAAGTTAACATTATAAAGCATTTAAAAAAAAAAATTGAAACCTGCCTCATCTTAACTCCGTTAATATTTATTTGGTTATGAAAAATCTTAAATTAAGATATTCTTAATTTCCTCAATTAAGAAAAGTAAATTAAGCTTTTTTGGGACAAGGAACAATTTGGGTTATAATTAATTTTGTTATTTTTGTAACAAGTCCGTCAGTTACGCCGTTAGCAACGAACAATAATGCCACAATATCTGGCGTTATCTTTTGAAACAATGAATAGTTTTAACAAGAATTGTTATTATTTGAAACAAGAAGCATGATTAAGCCCATTAGGATAACTATTTATGGTCGGCTTTTGTTTTTACAACTTTTGTATTTTTATTGGTTTATTTTCTTAATCTGTCTCTATTGTTACTTGTTCCTTATTATTATTATGTTCTGGTATTAGCCTTTGTCCCTTGGACGTTTCTACCTGGAAAGGCCGATAATCTGTTATCATTAACCGCTGAAACCTGTCGCGGGGACAGTAGAAGAAACTAAACAGTTTTAATTGAAAAAAAAATTATAAATCATATAATCAGATTAAAAAAATATATTTTAAATTACACAAAAGCTCAGGGGCCGTTGACGGTATCTGGTCATGAACGCAATGGTTAAGCATCAATACATGATGTATGTATATCCACCGCATTTAAAATGTTAATTCAGATGTACTAAATGATATGCTAAATACTATGAGTTGATACTCAAAAAAAACAAAATAAACTTTATTCAAGTAGGCTTTTACAAGCACTTTTGAATCGTCATTTTACAATTAAGTGAAACTACCACCGGTTCGGAAAGAAGATTCTACCGAGAAGAACCGGCAAGAAACTCAGTAGTTACTCTTTTTTAACATTTAAAAAATACAGAGGCATGTTAGTTAAATACAATTATTTAAATCAATATATCCTGCTTGGAAGTCAACAGGTATTAACTCCACACTTTTTTATCATCTATAAAATTTTATATCGTATAATAAGCTTATTCTACCAATGATATTAATACTCACTAATAATATTAATGAGTTGGCATCTTTAAATTTCAATTTGCAATTAATACAAACAAGCAGGACAGCTCTAACCCAGAATCCAGAAATGAAACGCATGAACAAAAGCAGTGCAATCAAAAATAGCGGCAGCAGCACTGGACAGGCAGCAATTCCTCCAAAGAAACAGATGCTCGAACTCAGCAATAATCTTCAGCTGAATCCACCAGGCAATATTGTAGTGCTTCGGAATAAACTTTTATTTTAAAAGTATATATGTATATAAATAAATAAAACAAAACACTCCCTCAGGAGTATTTTAATAAATAAGTATTCGGCAACACAAGTCAAATATCGTACGTGGCCGGTATTTTACGAAGAGGTTTAGTAGCCTAGACCTCTCAAAGATATAGAATAATAGGTTGAAGACGCAGGTAACCTTCCGTTTATGTATGTAAATAATTGGTGTATAAGGAGTAAAAAGGATTATATCGTTTAAAATCCACAAGTGTCGGTATACGACCGTTGCCTGCACAACGATAGAATGACCGCTCTATTGCGATATAAATAAAGCCTTTTCTTTCTTAATTTTTCCTATTTTTGTCGTTGTAGCCACATCGACACCGATTTTGATCCAATAAAATATCAACTTCCTCCCTGTGACTGCGACATTCTTAATGACAGTTACAATCCGATATAACTTTGCATTTGCAGCTACAAATATCAAACAAACTATGAGAGTCTGATGTGAATCTATTATTTTTTTCTTGGTATTTAATATTCGTTTGACGACCTCGATATGGTTTCATTAAGCATCTGTATTTGTCGTGACAAACGCAAATCAATTGTAGGATTGTAAGATTCTTTCTAAACTTACAGTTGGCAGCAACGAGTTTTGCCACATTTCTAAAACTTGTTGGCTCTTTCGTTGTTACGTCATTCAATTCATGTTTGATAAATAAATCATATTTCGTAATGTCGTTGTAAGTTGGTAACTGAGAAACAGGTAACTTTTCTGCGAAACCAAAGACAGGACAGCTTGATATTTGTCGTGTTTTAACTTGCGACACATTTCTTAATGACATTCAAAATTACAACGTCTTCGGCACGTCCTCGTTAGGTCCATCAGTTAGACCCACAATTCGCACATTAAGCACTGTACCCATTTCTCACCGCTTCCATCCTTGCTATATTTTCCGTTACAGAAAATACAATCAACAAATACAGTCTTCGTCAGTAGAGACAGCAGTCTTAATCTCTCGTTGCTACGTCTCAAGAGTCTATATTATTTCCAGATTCAGCCCCAGGATACGGATCTGATGATTACCTAACTGCCACAATATTTTTCTTGATCTTTTCCTTCAATATTTTTTTAAATTGACTTTTTAAGTTTTTAATATATAATTAATAACAGGTCAATACAATAGATAATTAAAGTGATAGAAATATTTTATTTCTTGGTGCTGTAAAGCGACACCGGATGTCGTTTTTTAGAAATAAAATAATTTTTAAATAGAGCAAGCCAAGGTTTTTTGTTCAAAAATGTTTTTTATTGTTATATCTATTATGTTTGAACATTTCCCACGATTTTTTTATAGTTATTTTCAGTTAAAGGAATGTGTTTCATGAGGTGCTCCGTTTCACCTGACAGCTGTGTTTTAATATGCGCTTAGGTCCTTCTGCGCAGGATGTAGCCTCAGCTACCTCCGCAGCGAAGTGCTCTTCAACGTCCCGGTAGTCCTCCTCATTCGCCGGTTCCGTATGTAGAATGCGTATCGAAGGTAGCGGAGGGGCGGCAGAGGCGAGGGAAAAGGACGCGGTTGTGTTGTCGAAGATATCTCTACTGATAACAGACTCGGCTAATTTAGTTTTATAATATTGTTCTTTTTTTGATCCACGGGCAATACATTTTATTTTATCGTTTTTTGTCCTGCTTTTTCTGGAATTACAAATATATTCTGTTATACAGATAATTCTAAAGTTATTAAACGGTTGGTGACATTGGTGACGTCAGTTTCACTTACAACATTGGTGACGCCGGTCTCACAGACCCATGATTTGGCCAACCATTTATTAGTTATCCTACTTTTAGTTAGTTTAGGTTTATTTAAATAATTAATTATAAACGTTTGGCAAGAAAACACAAAAAAATAATTAAATCACAGCTTGTTTATTACGAATTAAACAATTGTACTTAAAACACTAAAAAACACTATGGTTTTACGCATATATTTAAAAAAATTCGAAATTAGTTACAATATTTAACTTTTTGTATATATGTAAGCCTTACAAGCTATTGCGATCATTGAAAATTATGTCATTAATCGGCGCTGAAAAGTGTATCGGCCAAGAGGAAATCCATTCTCTTTGGACGATTAAGAATTTCGAAAACGATATCGGTTTTCAAAAGAAACGGCTACTTTAATTATAAATTTAGTCCGGGAAGACTTGAAGCTGAGCGCTAAAGGTTGTGGTACCTCACCAGAGTTGCAAGTATTGAGGGCAATAAGATTTTGGGGACGTCGTGAGGTATGCGAACTTATAAATAATTTTCATCCTTTTCATCATTAATGTTTCTTTATCCGTTTCAAAATGTATTTTTTAAATTCAAGAAGATACGGGAGACCTTCATGGATTATCTCAAGCTACTGCTAGCCGTATATGCAACAGAGTGGCGTGGGCGATAGCAAAACATTCATCAGAGTATATAAAGATGCAGAAGAGCAGAGGCTGATGATGGAATTCCGCCAAATAAGGAACTTCCCATCGGTAATTGGCTGCATTGATTGTACCCATATAAAAATAAAAAAGCATGGTAGTGATTTAGCCCAATATTATGAAAGGAAAGGATTTTACATTCTCAATGTTCAGGTATGTATGTTAATGATTATTATTGAGGAAGTTTTTGTTTTATATTATAAAATCTAAAGTCAAGATTGTTGTACGTGACCTGTGATGCTAGTCTGCGCATCAGAGATGTAGTTGCAAGGTGGCGAGGAAGCACTCATGATGCAAGAATATTTAATGAATCCACCCTTAGGGAACGCTTTGAAGCAGGGGAGTTTAGAGGGAGATTGCTAGATGACTCTGGATACAGACTAGAGCCATTTTTGTTTACACCAATATTAAATCCACATAATCATCCTGAACAGAATTATAATGAGGCACACATTGCAACAAGAAATGTTGTAGAACGCTGTTTTGGTGTTTGGAAACAGCGCTTTCAATGCCTACTCCATGGCATGCCAATGAAATTTGGCAATGTTAAAACTACTATTGTGGCACTTGCAGTTTTGCACAATATTGCAATTGAACACAAAGATACAAATGTGGTAGAGGACAATTATGAGCTCAGTACTGAAGATCTATCAGAACAGCCGAGTCAAAGTCAAAGTCAAACATGGACATGGACTCGAACCACAGGCGAGGTAGAACTGCTGCAATCTTGCAAGTTTTTATTGCAAGGCTCTTTAATGAATAGATTTCTTCTTACTTGCAGGTAAATGATTAAAAAACAAAGTAAGAATTATTTTTAAAATTTATTTATTCATTTTTTTTTATAATATTCTATTTTTAATTTTAATAACTCTCCCTGTAACTTTAAATTAGACGTTTCAATGTCTTGGTTAAGCATTTGTTTTTTGTGCAGTTCCCTCCTGCATTCTATTTCACAAGCAGCAACTTCATCTGCCGGTGAACAGCCTTTACTGAAGCACTACAATAAGAAAACGACAATAAGAAAATAACACCAAAAAAAAGTCATTCTAAAACAAAGATGATTAAATCAATTCAATTAATCAACAAAATTGATTCCAGTATTACACTACATCCATATTAAGCATTTCTTAATTACCATATCCATATCATTTAAATTTGAACTGGAGGGAGTGGGAAGAAACATGTGCTGTAAAGATAAATTTTTAATTTTGCAGTACACGATAATATTTTTTAATTAAGTAATTGCAAAAGAGTGACTATAGTTGATATAGTAGACTTTGAAAAGATGCAATATAAATTACCTGATTTACATTATCTGAGTCGAATTCATTGGCGTCGACTACAAACTCATTAGGAAGCTAACTACCAATGTCTTCTTTTGGAACTTCCTTAACTGGAGGCGGACCACCACCAGTTTTAAAAACTTCCTTCCTCTGCTCAGCCTTGCGTTTCTTCTCTTTTATTTTCATTAAGCCCCACTGTGCTTTTAACTGGTTTGCAGTGCGCGGAGCTCCTTGGCACATACAGCAAACAATAATAGCAAAATTAGATAAAAAAGCACCTCTCTTTTAAATCATTCGATGCCACCACTTTCTTAGCGTTGGAGTTCGTGTCGATGTTTTTATTTTCTATTTCACGCACTCTCTCCTTCACCAAATCTATTAAGATGATCTTAAAAAGCAAAAACAGTAAATGTGACTAATGCATGCGTTAAAATGACAGTGCAAATTTGCAGACTTGTAAATATAATAAACATGTTACACTAACCTTATCTTCTTCTACCCAATTTTCACTTCTCTGCCTTTTATTACTATTAATTTTACTCATTTTTACATTTTTCAATGTTGCATTTAAATTGAATGACGCGATGTTTGTCAAAAGATAGCTTTTTTTTATTTGAATCTGTCCACAGGTAAAAAAATTGTTGTAACTTGTGCTGTACATATGTATGGGTACACGTGTGTAAATGTATATGTCAGATTGATGAGTATTGCAATAAAACACTATTCGGTTGACACGTCCGTTTATTAGTAAGATCGTTTCAATACTAATGTGTCTCCGGCACAGTACATCCCGCTTAATAAAAAGTAACATAAAATATGGTTGGGTAAATACATAATATTTGATACATAAACTTATAAAACTAAACTTATTCTAACAAATTACTTTTTCGTCATACAGATAGCTAATGAAAGTGATCATACATTGGTACTTGTTACACATTAATTACGTAAAGTAGACACTTGCATTTACTATATACTTAAACACTTTTTATTCTAAATGATCACTCGCGTAGACTGTGGAGACGACCGTTCAAGCGTTGATCACCTCCCCGTAACTCACCTAAGGGCAGCTCGCGCAGCTCACGCCTCATATAAAGCGCGTAGTTCATCTTACATCGTTTCCAAAGTAAATACAGCATCGCAGCAAGAATGCAGATGATGATGAATAATAAATAAACTTCATACTTTACGTATGCAATTTGCTGTTCGTTCTCAGATGCTGCCGCGCTATTGCCAGCACCATTCTGTGCAATAATTATTTGTTCCTCTTGGCGCTTGCTTTGCTGTTTATCCATCTTCACAAAGATTAATAGTGCAATAATTGAAAGCTGTTTACGATAAGAAACGAAGTACAGGTCTAATCGTTCTTCCGAATCTCGACACTCTCGAGCAATTGCACTTGCCGTATTTGGTGTCGTTGTTGGAAACTGCTGTTAAGCGTAAACGCAGGCTTTAATCGATCTCGACTAATGTTTTTCTGCGTACCCTGCTGCATAATTTTATAATATTTATCTTTTTTACTAATTACTTTAAAAGGAAACCAATATCGAAAATGGAAGGAAACCAATATCGTTCCGATTTACAAGGACGGTGACAAATCTCTTATAACTAACTATAGACCAATTGCTATTCTGTCAGTTTTGGCAAAAGTTTTTGAAAAGCTCATATGTCCATTTTTTACTTGGCATGTATCGCAGTTAATAATTGAGGCCCAGCACGGTTTTTACAGGGGGCGATCTACTGCAACTAACTTGACTTCATACGTCGAAGACCTAATTGATGCTGTAGATAGACGAATCCAGGTAGACGCGGTGTACACCGACTTCAGTAAGGCCTTCGATACCGTAAATCATGCTATTCTATTAGACAAATTAAAATCTTACGGGATATCGAATCCTTTGCTTAGTTGGTTTGATTCTTATCTGAAAAATCGCAATGCTAGAGTAGTGGTAAATGGTTATACTTCCAATTCCTTTCAGGTTTTGTCTGGTATCCCACAGGGTTCTCATCTAGGACCACAATTGTTTACAATTTTTATCAACGATATTGGTGAATGTTTTAAACACTCCCAAATATATCTTTTCGCAGATGATTTAAAAGCTACGGCTAGAATTAAGGATTCTTCCGACTCTATTATGTTTCAAAATGATTTAGATAGACTAGCAGAGTGGTACATAGAAAACAAAATGGCTTTAAATGTAGCAAAATGCAAACATATTAAATTCACAAAAAACAAATATAAAAAACCGACAGTATATCATATAAATGGGGAAGAACTTAAAGAGGTAGACATTATTCGAGACTTGGGTATAAATTTCGATCAAAAACTTAAATTTGATAAACATATCGAAATCTTAGTCCTGAAGGCATCGAAAATACTAGGATTTTTAATAAGAGAATCTAAGAACTTCAAGCAGCTTAGAAGTAATCTAGAGTACTGCAGCGTAGTTTGGTCTCCTAGATACAAAAATCGTATCGATAGACTTGAGTCCATCCAGAAAAAATTCATTAGATATTTAACTTATAGTTGCAAGCTTAGCAAAGTACTCAAATCTTACGATGAACGTATTGAATATTTCAAACTCGCTCCATTGTCGAAACGTAGAAGTCTTTTTCAATTAATATTTTTAAGTAGAATCGTTACTGGGTCGATTATTAATTCAGACCTATTACAAAAACTTACTTTTAATGTTCCCACCAGATTACCTAGGTCAAATAATTTGCACTTGTTTAATAAACCAAAGCATCTCACAAACCTTAAACTACATAGTCCAATTTCACAAATGTATGATGCTTATGATGAATATCAACACAGTGTCGATCTAAATGTTACGTCCATTGCGTCCATGAAAAATATCGTACTGGGCAACAAAAATGAAGTCTAAGTTCATACATCCTGTCCCATATATATATTTATTACATCGTTTTTTTTTTTTTTTTTGCTTTTTTAATTCCTTTTAATTAAGATTGAAATAATTTTCTAATTAGGTTAAGAAGTTGATTGTTTTCTTTTAGTGCATGCTGTGTTCTTCTTTAAGTAATTGTGACACTTAGAACAGAATGTTATTTTTGTTATATTTTATTATTATAAACAGTGTACAAATTGTTGAAGAACCAAATAAAATAAATAAATAAAATAAATAAAAAAGGACCGATGTAAGGTTGTGTCAAGGGCTTTGTCTCCTTGTCGACGCGTACGAATACATGAGTGCAACCTTTCAAATTCGGGTGAACAAATATTTTTCCTTGATGCATTTTCTTTTTTATGATTTCGATATTTTAGAACGTAACTCTTTTAAAAATGTCTCGTTATTATAAGTTTCTTGTTGCATTGGCTCAAAAAAATCTCCCGGTAAACGTATCGGTTCACCAAATACCATGTCCGCTGCACTTATTTGCGTATCATCTCTTAAACTGGCTCGCAACCCAAGTAGCACAGACGGTAGGGTAAAAGAGGGTAATGGGGGGTCACTTAAGCGAGAACTCAAATAAAATTTTAATTAAAAAGAAAGTATTTATTAAAACTGCGTATAAACATAATTTGCTTATTAAACTATCATTAGAGATCAATATCAGTCACTTTGGCTGTCAACTTTGGAAATTATAAGAGTTAAAAAAAACAGATTTGACTCCCATTACACCAACGTAGGGGTAATGGTGATCACCCTGGGGGCAATTGGAGTCAAATAAAATCTAGCATACGTCGCAAACATAACCTTCAGCTGACTCCCATCCAGTGCACTCCGCGTGAGCCCATAGTCCACACGAGGTACACCTGTACCACATCTCGTTGTTTCTTCCGAATTCGTCGCATACTAGGCATCTGTTCCCAGCATCTTCTGCGTCATCATCCTCATCGTCCTGGCATAAGTCGTCAGTGCCAACATCTGATACAGAAGTTTCGTTCTGTTCTTGTAATACTTGGCGCTTTGCCTTTTCAGGACCCTTCTTCTGTACTTTAGTCTTTTTTCCTCGTCCTTTACCTTTCCATGTTTTCTCTTTTTCTTTACCTCCTTTTTTCTTCATTTTATTAATTTCCTTTTCTAACAGATTTTCTTTTTGTGGCGTTGAAGTTAAAATTGTAGCGTGTTGCTTCTTTCGGCCCTGTCTTGTTTTAATAACAGATGATTTCTCGGGCATTTTTATTAAATCATGCAATACACTAGATTGATTAGGCGTGCCAGGAACTTGTGGTACAACATCTGTACATACATAAATAAAACTATATAATAAAAAAATTAGCATTTATTTCTGTCATGAAAATTAATGTGATTTTTGACATTGTAACAAATTTTTGACAATTTTTGATAAATCAGGCACATAGTTACTGCATGCTACTCTCAAGACGTCGTCTAGATGCGAATCGGTAAGCCGAGATCTGTAGACATTTTTTGCATATTTCATTTTTGAATATGAGGATTCACATAGGTAAGTTGATGCAAACAATGTCAAGAGTAAATGTGCGCAATTTTTTAACGTTTCATAGCTATCCGGTACTAATTTCCAAAATTCTTCATATTGATGTGTCTCTCTTTTCTCTTTAAAAATCGCCTGCAGATTCGTATCATTTTTTAAATCAATCAGCTCATCAGAAAATTTTACATTATCAAAACCCAATAATGCAAGCTCTGTTGTAGTGGCTACTTCTGAATGCCAAGGATTTTCAATTAAAAGAAGACATTTCTTTATTTTACGTGAATCCTGAAATCTCTTCTGAAATTCGTTGCTTAATGAAAATAAGTTATTAGAAATATAAACCAGATTTTCTGGGGAAACCTTAATTCCATCCTGTTGAGCTTTTCAATGTTGGAAAATTATTAAGATTTTCATGTTTTATTTTTTCGATATACATTTGAAGTTTGTCTTCGAAAGCAAACACTTTACTTGCCATTTGAGAAATAAGTTTATGCTCACCTTGTAATCGACGATTAAGTTCACGTTTTTCTGTTATATCGCAAAGAAACGCTAAAAGACACCACCAACTGTCTTGCTCAAGTTCTTTATAAACTTTATTATTTTGTTGTAGAAATAATATTATTTCGTGCCTTAAAGCGTAAAACCGTTCTACAACTTTTGTCCTACTCATCCATCGCACTCCGGTGTGTAGAAGAACATCGCCATACTCACTATTTAATTCTTGTAACATGCTCTTGAATTTTCTATAGTTCAGTTCTCGTGCTCTAATAAAATTGACGATATTTACAACGGTTTTCATTACGGCGTCAATTTCTGGCACAGTAGTACGTGCTGTGAGGTTTTCTTGATGTATGATACAGTGAAATGATAGAAGATTTTAAGGTCATATTTTTTTTTCAATAGTGAAATAAACCCAACGTCGCTTCCAGTCATAGATGGGCATCCATCGGTGCAAACACTTACCATTTTTTTGATATCAAAATAAAAGTACAAATAGTATCAATATAATCAATTCCTCTGGTTTGACCTTTCATGGGCAGAAACTTCAGAAAATCTTCTCGAACGATACTCTGTTCCATACAGTACCGTACAAAAACTGAGCATTGTGACGTCGAGGAGACATCGGTGCTCGAATCAAATGCCAAGCTGAAATATTTACAATTCTTCAAGTCATCTATGATACAGTCAGAAATATGCTGCGAAATATCTTCAATTCGCCTGACGCAGGTAGAATCTGAGAGCTGTAGTTGCCTGATTTGCGATATTATCTGCGTTTTATTACTTAATTTGTCAAATAATATATTTGAAGCGTTTATAAAACACTCTTTCACTATCTCAGCGTCAGTAAATGGTTTCATATGTTTTCCTAGTAAGTAACAAATTTCGTAGGACGCTCTTGTCACCGCTGTATCTTGTGACATTGAGACTGCTATAATATTCTGCTGTTGCAACTTTTCTTTTCGCAATGCAGACCCAACTGGAAAACTATTGCTGAACATCTTATGTTTTGTAGTGTAGTGTCGCATAATATTATATTTTTTTAATATTACACTTTCGCGGCATATTAAACGTGTTGCCGAACCGATTTTGTTCAAAACAACAAAATATTCCTCTTCCCAATTGTCTTGAAATAATCTATTTTCGTCAGAAATTTTACGTTTGCTCTTTGAAGATACACCAGCCATTTTGATTAAATGTTCGTCACAAATAACGTAAAAACTAATTATCAGCCGTAACGTAAGGTAACTATTACTTTTACTACGTTCGAAAAACTATTGTTTCAAGCGCAGCGCATAACTGACCGATGATGAGTGACAGACGACGCGCGGGATCGGGCGCGCGTGCGGCAGGGGCGGGGGCAGGGTGATGTCGCTTGGCTCAGCGGTCTCACTGTCGCAGTCATCGGTTCCCGCACGCACGCCACAGAAAATACATTTTTAACTCCGAGCGCACTCAAGTGTGATCTGTGTGTACGCATTAAGGGAGAAAACATGAGTAAATGCGTGAATTAATAAATACGTTAATTTTACGTAATTTTGGGCCCTTAACGTGGCTATAATATATTGTATATTATAGCCACGTTATATTATTTGTATATTTCTTGTCAACAGACTACTTACTCCACGTGTTTCATTTAAATATTTAAGCATTTCTTTATACACATTAATGTTCGAAATCCAATTTTTAAGAGATGGAACTTGGTTATATTTTGTTGAATTTTTTAACTTTTTCTCAATTTTAAACTGCGTTGACCTTAATATGGGCAGTGAGACATTCCACAAAAATGCATTTGAAATTTACACTGTCATATTTTTTTACTTTTCTGCTTTTATTACGAAAACAAAAAAAGATACTGTAATATGTTCTTAAGAAAGGTTTCTTAATTTTTAAGTAGCTATAAAATGGTATACTTAATTATCTGAAATCATGAAAAAAAAAACCTGAAATTTTGAGTTATGACACTATATAAGAAAAATAAAAAATATAGCAAAATAATGTTTATTTAAGTGTATTTTTATTGTCTAAATGCACGTAATGCAACCTCTAGAACAATAAAAAAATTAAACTTTATCAAAACTAAACAGATAACTCTTGTATTAATTAAATCTATGTATACGAATATCACAAAACTTATCCGAAAGTAATAATTCTTTAAACTGTTTCGTAGTAATCATTTCTCTCCTCTCCTTATCAGTCATATTTCTCTTATAATCAACAATACGTAAAAACACACACATTCCTTGAACTTTTAAATCTTACTCAAATACCACAAAACTTACTAATTTATTTACGAGTATACTCTTAACAGTTTCATAGTATCTAATCAATCATTTATAATATTTTAAGCAGTCAACAATAGTTTAAACTATTTAATTGCACTCGTCTCTCTCTTAATCTCTCTTTTTATATAGGAATCAATAATGGATAAAATAAATCTTCCAAAACTATTTGTGTTCTTAGGTTAATCTATTTACAAGTTATTAAAGAAATCTGCATAAAAACTTGGGATATGGTTGTGATGTAGCAAACTAATTAAATCATTTTTTTTATTCACCTTGATCTGTAACTTGGTTACATACGCGGGTTTTATCTCAGGAATGATCAGTTTCTTGTTTCGGGATAGCAAATTTGCTTCTGACCATTCGGTGTCTTTGTAAGATGTTTTGTATCTAAGAATATTTGGTCTATCTTTTTTTGAAAATGAGGCATCTATCCTACTCCTATCCCGCCTTTACCCGTAAAAGTGGGATAGTTGCCCCACTTTTCGTAAGCTGACTCTAACTTTTTTTTTAAAGCACTATTCGAGTGAGTTCACTATTTGTAACAACTTTAGCCCCTATACTGACTATCTACTCATATATTGATATGAGTAGAGTGATATTATAAGGTTTTCTTATCCAAATATACCGTTAAACTAAAGTAAATGGCACTTTTATAGGAATAAATGGCTCAGTCTTTCAATCATTATTTGGGTAAACTTAGCGACTTAACAACGTCTATTAAAAATTATTTAAAACTTAACAGAACTAAACTTAGGAATAATAAAATTTATAGTAAAAATGAGTTTTATTATTCGTTTTGTAATATGACTGACAATTGCAGACTTCTATGGAAAAAACCAAAACTTCCTTCTTAAAAAAAACATCAAACAGTAATCAAAATTTTCAAATAATCAACAAATATAGAGATACTGTTTACTTTGGCCAGGTTACTTATTCTTTGAATTCACTTTGGCCAGGTTAGCTATTACAGCTGCAAGCTTCTTCTTGTGTCCACGTCTATTACAGTAATCGCCATATAGAGTGCAATCTTCGTGTAACCAGAGTTTACACGTCAGGCACTGAATCCAGTCCGCCGTGGACTTGGTACTTGCGTAGTCATCGAAACATTCTCTGCATTGAGTATTTTCTTTATCAGATTCAGTCTGGTCAGAATCTGATTCATCGAACTCTTGTTCACTTTCAGAACTAAACCTCGGTCTTTTCTTTTTAGGAATAGATTTTTGGTTGTTTTTTCTAGGTTTGTCTGGTGTTTTGCTTCTTAGCTTTACCTTTCAACTTAGCTTTCTTAGAGTTAATATGTTCTTCTGAAATTATAACGGTAGCACCTTGCTTGCCTCTTTTATATAATGGAACAAGAATTTTCAGGATAGGTGAACATTCGTTAAGATATTTACTTGGAGTTATGACTTCTACAGTTTCAGACTCCCTATTGATAGTTGGAGACGATAGAACAGGCTGGGGCTCAACATAATATGAATTCACATCAGCATTAGCGTCGAGTTCCTTTGCCACTGGTTGGTCTTGAGCAAGGTTTCCTTCATCTAGATTTTGAATTTTTGGGACCGGTGAACATTCTTTAAGATAATATTCATATAAGGACGAGGGAAACGAAACGCCCGAATGTTGATATAAGACTACTTTATTAACGTTACTGATGTGGGTTTTATATTATGATGGCACTAAACATGTGTATATTTAGATAGATACCACATTCACCTGGAGTTATGACTTCTACAGTTTCAACATTATGTTTCTGAGAAAGGTTGGACGGACTGACATTTCCTTCTACGGGAATAATAATTGCGTCCGCTGCAAGATCTTCATATAGTAAGAACCCGAAATCAGGCTCCCGCTCACCAGTGACAGTTGATGTCGTTGGACCAGGCTGAGGCTCAACATAATATGAAGTCACATCAGCATTCGCGTCGAGTTCCCTTGCTACTGGTTGGTCTTAAGCAAAGTTTCCTTCATCTAGATTTTGAAAGCTGTTGTTATCAGAGATAGCAAAGTAGCTGTCGGGAATAGCAGAAGGATTGTACGGGAAAATACCACATGCACGAAACCCATTCATAGCATTAGAAGAGGTAGCAGCGCGAGTCCATGCGTTACCTATTAATTTTCCAGCAATTTATCGATTTATTTTTCGATCTTTGTGAATAAAACACCACTCGTTTCCAAGACAAAGACAGTTTATTAATTTGTATTTTCCAGTGTTATATATTTTCCTTTGACAAAGGATATCGCGATTTAGAAAATCATACTTTTTGAACAACGACATCTATTGACAAATGTTTAAAATTATACATTCCGCCTACCATGGACAGAATGTCCATTGCTCTCACCCACCTTGATCAACTTTTTATTCGAAAAAATGGACTGTATAAGTTATAATCGTATTTTTTTTCAAGGTGGTTAAGAACAAAAACTTAAAAATCTTAACCCAAATTATGGTACTAAAACAAAATAACAATTATTTATAACAAATAAATAATCTTACTGAGTAATAGGCAAAACACAAATTTTAGATACTGGTCGCTTCAACAAGACACCTTTACATTTTAACGTAACCACCCTCGTAATATCGTCTAAACCAGGATGTTTTTCTATAATTCTACCTAAAAGCCATTTAGCTGGTGGGAGATCATCCTCTTTTACTAAAACTAAATTACCTATCTCAGGTTCAGGATTTTTGTTTGCCCACTTGTAACGATGTAGAAATTGAGTAAGATATTCTCTCGACCACCTACGCCAAAAATGTTGTAGCATTTTTTGTGTTAATTGCCACCGTTTTAAAGATGAAATAGATGATGATTCATAATTTTTCTCTGGAACAAGTTTTATCGGTTCACCTATCAAAAAATGTGCTGGAGTCAGAGGTATGGGATCTTGTGAATTTGAACTTATTTGTGACAAAGGCCTGGAATTTAAGCAAGCTTCGATTTGATAGAGCAAAGTCGTAAGTTCCTCAAAGGTTAATGTCGCATTACCTATTACCCGTCGAAGATGATGCTTAGTAGATTTAATTCCAGCCTCCCAAAGTCCGCCGAAGTGCGGGGAATGCGGTGGAATAAAGTGCCAAGTTGTACCGTTGTTTGCTAAAGTCTCAGCAATATCTTTTGTCAATGTCGACTTCTCTTGAGCAAACAGAATTCTGAGTTCCCGTGCGGCACCAACAAAATTTGTTCCGTTGTCGCTATATAAGTCAGCACAATGACCGCGTCTGGCAACAAAACGTTTGAACGCAGCAATGAAACTTTGTGAAGTGAGATCACTCACAGCTTCCAAATGAATGGCTCTTGTTGCCATGCACACAAATAAACATATGTAGCCTTTATAGGCCCTCATACCTCTACCTTTAGAAGTTCTGATCTGTATAGGGCCTGCGTAATCTACTCCACTGCGATAAAATGCTCGAATTGGCGTTACACGAACCGGTGGTAACTGCCCCATCAATTGATTCCTTGTCAGTGCAGCGTGTCGTGCACAGACCACACAGTTACGAAAAACCATTTTAACGCGGTTTTTTGCATCAAGAACCCAGTATTTACTTCGAAGATAATTTAACATTAATTGTGGTCCGCCGTGTAATGTGTTCATGTGAGTTTCTGCCAGAATTAGGTTGGTAAGATGAGATTTTGAAGGAAGTATTATTGGATGTTTTGTGTCAGTTTTTATTTCAGCTTGTTCCAGTCGCCCACCAACTCTCAAGATACCTGCTTCATCTAGAAATGGATTCAAAGAGGTAAGTTTGCTCTTCTTGAATACTTTATTGTTATCTTTAATATCCTTTAATTCCCGCTGAAAGTTCACTGCTTGACATTGCTTAATACAAATATTCAGAGCCTCATTCAATTCATCACTAGTTAGCCATACTGGAAATTGACTAATCAATAATTTTAACTTCTTTATAAATCTTCTGCAGTATGCTAAAACCCTAACTAATTTGCGCAGAGAAGAAAATTTAGTCCATAATTCTAATTGATTTTGTTCTATTACGCAGTAAACTCTATTAGCCTTTTCTTCTAAGTTAGTGTCTATTGAACTTGTTCTATCAAATTTTATTGATCGATTTTTCAACCATGCTGGACCTGATTTCCATTGCTGAAATTCTGCTATTTCAGATGGATTTAACCCGCGCGACGCACAATCAGCTGGGTTGTCACCAGATGATACGTGTGACCATTGATCTCTATTTAAGATGTTAAGGATTTCTGAAACTCGGTTGGCTACAAATGTTTTCCAACGACTTGGATGGTCGCTTAGCCAGGCTAGCACTACGGTAGAGTCTGTCCATGCGTGGATACAAGTTGTTGATATTTTTAATACTGCTGAAACTTCCTGTAATAATTTAGCCAAAAGAACAGCTCCACACAATTCAAGTCTAGGAATTGAGATTTGTTTAATGGGTGCTACTCTTGTTTTTGCAGTCAACAAGTGGACATTAACGTTTCCAATATCATCTACAATACGCATATAAACAACAGCAGCATATGCTTCATTGGATGCATCGCAGAATCCATGTAGTTCTGTTGTATTATTTGTCTCGCTAAAATTAATCCATCGTGGAATACGAAATTTTGTAAGTTCAATGAGTTCTTCCCGATAGTGTGTCCATTCATTTAAAAGCTTAGATGGTAATTCATCATCCCAATCTATTCCGCTTAACCATAGCTTTTGAATAATTATTTTTGCTTTAATTATTGCTGGTGATAGCCATCCCATAGGATCAAACAGTTTTCCAATATCTGAAATAATTTTTCTTTTTGTTACAGGTCTACTGATAGGCGGCAGTTGTACCGAATACTCAAAGTTATCAGTTCGTCGGTTCCAAGTAAGTCCTAAAATTTTTACTACTTCATCATTTTTTAATTCGATATTGCTTGTTGTTGCTTTATTCCCTTTGCTTATTTCATTAAGTAGTTCATCATTATTGCTTGACCATTTTTGTAATTCAAAACCTCCTTTTTCTAATAGTTTATTCATTTCTAGGAATATTTGTTTTCCTTCGGCTACAGTTTGACATCCGGTAAGTAAATCGTCCATATAAAAATCATGAAATACCCTTGAAGCTGCTAGTTGGAATTGGTTTCCTTCATCATAGGCTACTTGATGTAGTGTTCTCACAGCTAAGTAGGGTGCTGACGCGGTTCCAAACGTGACTCGAACTAAACGCAAATGTCGTATCTCCTTGGTATTGTCTTCTCTCCACAGCAATCGTTGATAGTCTGCATCTTGTTCTGTCACTTTTATTTGTCTATACATCTTGACTATATCAGCTGTTAAACAAATGGGATGAAGTCTCCACCTCATAAGGATGTGCCTTAAATCCGATTGTAAGGTTGGACCTACAAGAAGATTACTGTTAAGGGACACACCATTGTTATCACGATTTGAAGCATTAAACACGATTCGAAATTTAGTAGTTTTTTTATCTTCTCGTACTACTTCATGATAAGGTAAGTAAACCGCTGTAGGATTATTTATTTCTTTTGTTGGTACTTCTTCCATATGACCGAGTTGTAGATATTCTGAAATGACCTGAGTGTATTCAGACTTCAAATGTGGTGATTTAATAAATCTTCTTTCTAACATTAGAAATCTTTTCAATGCAATCTCACGTGAATTTCCATATTTACAGCTCGGATCAGCTTCCTTAAATGGTAGTTTGACAATATACCTGCCAAAATCATCGCGGTTGGTTGTTTCTTGAAATATCTCTTCACATCTTTTTTCATCTGGAGTTAATTGTTTCTCCAGCATGAAATTATCCGATTCTAGTTCCCAAAATTGTTTAAGGTTAAACTCTTCGTTAGTTATGTTGGTATGCAAACTTGCGATAGTACAGGAAGTATTGGTTTCACTATCACAACTAGCTTGTCCCGATAAAATCCAACCCAGTCTGGTGTTTTGTGCAATTGGTGTTCCAGGTGGGCCTCTCATCAATCCTTCAGTTATAATCTGACAGTAGACTTCAGCGCCAAGTAAAAGATCGATTTTATTTGGTATATTAAACATTGGATCCGCTAACTTCAAAACTGGTAAAGTTGGCCACAGTTGGACCTTGAGTTTTCTTACAGGGAGAAATGAAGTTAGTTTACTTAGAACAAGTGCTTTAACTTGTATGGTAAAAGTAGGGTCGTGGAGCGATTGAAGCTTTATAAATACTACGTATTTGGAATTAAGTGAGGAAGTTTCCTCACCCCCCACTCCAGTGATAACACTATTACATTGTGTTTTCTTAAGCCCAAGCAACTGAGCTGCAGACTCCGTAATAAATGATGCCTGCGATCCCTGGTCTAATAAAGACCTTAATGTAAAGTGCGACCCATTGCTAGATACAGCGTTCACTAAAGCTGTTGCCAATACAACTTGACAGTTAGTGTTAGATAAACAAGTGGTAATGTTGTTGATTTTGGTCTCGTCTTTTGATGCTTCGTTAACTAACATATTGGTACTGGTGTTATCAATTGTTGCTTCATGCAGCAAGGAATGATGTTTCCGTTTACAAATTCTACAACGCGTGGGCAAACGACACGATGTTACAGAATGATTAGCTCCTAAGCAATTGAAACACAAACCTGATTTTTGCACGAAGATACGTCGTGATGGCAAGTTTTCATTGGCAAACTCTTTACAAGTCATGAGCTTGTGATTTGTGTCAGAACAATAAATACATAATGACATTTTATTTCTACTGACATTATTGACAACGTGATGAGACTTAGTGACATTACTTTTTGTAAATTTACTACATAAAAATTCAAGCGACCTGAATCTATGCTCTATAAATTCTAAAAATTGTTTTAATGTTGGCAATTCATTATTAAAACTACAAACCTTAGCTTCCCACTGCTTGCGAGATTCATTATCTAATTTAGAACACAATATGTAAATTACAATGAGATCCCAACTGTCTACATTAACACCTTCATTTTTTAAACCATTAAGACATTCGTTAGTGGTATCAAAAAGCTCTTTTAAACAGTTAGACGATTCAGTTGTTACAGTTTTTTGACTAAAGAATCTTTTAAAAATACAATCAGTTATAAATTTCTTATTATTAAATCTATGTTCTAAAGTATTCCAACAAGTTAGATAGTTTTCACTAGTAACCGGTAGATGTCGCAACAGTTGCTCAGCTTCGCCTGTTAGATAACTCTTCAAATAATGGAGCTTCTGTACATCTTCCAACGAATTATTCTTGTGTACAAGAGACAGGAACAGATCTCGGAAGGTTGTCCACTGAGAGTAATGACCAGAGAATGTAGGTATAGAGATTCTAGGTAACTTCACACAATTCTGGTTACTGTCAGCTTTCACACAATCTGAAGCGGTTGTATTGATATGATAGTATAGATGATCCTTCATTGCTGTTTTATAATCTGTATACAAATCTTCACCCTTACTATACATATTACTTGTGTTGTTGTACTCCGACTTCATGTACTCTTCCTTCTTATACTCAACAATTAATTTACGATGTGTTTCTTCAAATGAAAACCATTGCTTTTCTAAAGATTCCAGTCTTGTTTCAATGTAGCTCATTGTAATTCTATCTTTTGGAGATTTCTTAAAGTTTATGTAGCTTCTTTCTATTTTTTGAATAATGTCATCTTGTAATCTGATCCAGGCATCCATTTTATTTTTTCAAGAAAATTTCTTTGACAGTTAAAATTTGCTAAAATTAGCAAATTATTCTAAGTTCAATTTTCACGTTTTTTTTTAAGTCCAAAATTAGTAAATTATTCTAAGTTCAGTTTTCACGTTTTTTCGAAGTCCAATATTCACAAATAATTGTAAATGTTTGAAAGATTGACTTAGACGAAATTTAAAATGGATTCTTCAGACGTCACGATAAGTCAATTTTTTCTAAGTCCCAATTCACTATGCTTGCTTGGTTGTACACTACTTTATTATTAGTTACTTACAGTTTGTTCTTCTCTGACACAATCACATTCACTTAACTGCCATTTTTATATTGACACTTCATCCGACTCGATACGACCATGAATAAAACACCACTCGTTTCCAAGACAAAGACAGTTTATTAATTTGTATTTTCCAGTGTTATATATTTTCCTTTGACAAAGGATATCGCGATTTAGAAAATCATACTTTTTGAACAACGACATCTATTGACAAATGTTTAAAATTATACACTTTGTGACCCAACATCCAGTTTTTAGTTTCTGAAGCGAAGTAAGTCTTGAAAGATTTAAAAAAACTCCTCAAGCGGGTATAAAGGCTGTGTAGTGTGGCTTGGCAAACAGAACAATATGATGTAATTTTCTTTTGCTAATTCTAGTAAATCAATAGCAGTAGTGTGAGATGAATGCCCGTCAACTTTAATGGAGGAGTTATTTTATATATCGACTTGTCGATCAGTAACTTCGCTAGGAGCAAAATCATGGTCAGTAAAAACATTTCTGTCAAAGGGGAATATTCCAGTAGCTTTGAATGCTGCGCAAATATTTCCGGGTGTCATAGTTTTCATGTGGGCTTCCCTGACACATCTAGCCACTTCATATATTGAGAAAGTTTTGCCTGAGTTTCGCAACATCCAGCTATCTACAGCATGGTTATACGCAGTTTTGAATGGCCCAAAAATTCCGACATCTAATGGCTGAAGGTTTCCTGTTGAATGCGGCGGCACTGTTAACTGTCACACCATTGTCTTTAGCCAGATTCAGGGTCTCTATGCAAATGTGCGACTCGTGGTTATCGTATATGAGCAGACTAGGATTGTCCTTGCTGCTGTTTGAGTAACTAATAAAATGCTGCATGGTTTTACATTTTTGCACTGTCATAGTATTTGTTTCGTCTAAATTGAATACTCTGGTGCCTTTTCCAAAGGAAACATGTCTAGCCATGACATTTTCTAAATTATCGAAGAATAAACCAACATTATGGCGATTGAAAGACGTTGCTGTGCTCAAACTACAACCCTCTGGAGGCCGCAACGATAATTGATTATCTTTTTTTCTGAGATTATACAGATACTCGATTCCTGCGAGCTTAGTCTTATGCCATTTAACTGGTACTTTTATGCCATTTAACATCGCTACTTCGTAATTTCTTTGTTATTCAACAATAAATAATTTACGAACTGCATAGTTAGGTGTAAGCCTTATTGGTTTTTCGGGATCAGGGTTATATTTAACTTTTTTATGATATCTATATAACGTTGTAAATGGAATACCGGTCGACCTAGCAACGGCTCTTATTTTTTGGCCATCCGAAATAAGTTTTAGAGTGTTACTCATCTGATCTTCAGTATGTAGTCCGATAGTAGTCTTTTTTACTCGATTGCGAGGCATTTTACCTAAAACATAGAGTAAAAATAAATCTTAGTTTGTTGGGTTACAATGGATCAACAGTTCACTATGACCCAATACAGAATGATTCACTGTGACCAATTGACATTTATAGAAAAATAAACAAAAAAAAAACTCTCTATCTCGAGGACAAATCAATATGTATTACAACGGATCTAAGGTATGACAAGTATAGTTTACTTATTCAATTAGGAATTAAATAAATTTAAAAATCTCGTAAAAAAAAATAGGTTAGGTACTTACGTAGGGACCGAAGTGAGGCAGCGCGTTCTCCCGCTTCGATAGCGCACCGGCGACTAGTGTGACGCAAACAGGTATAGACGAGCGGCAAATAAGTGTTTTTGTGTGCGTGAGTGCAACACATACTCTGTTATTTTACATTATCCACTGTGACCAAAGAGTAGAATAATACATAGAGGGAAAGAGAGCCCGCTTCACGATTTCGATGTATACTCCTTTTCACGAAAGAAGTCCCCAAACGCAGCGCTTATTCGCCCGACATAGTGTTGCCAGGGTTAATTACGGGAAAATATTATATTATGAATATTAAGATACGATATCACAAATGTTTTATTATTTGAATGTATTATTTTTTTTTAGTATTTTATTAATTAAATTTTATATTTATTGTTTAATTGTAAAAGGTGCATTTTTATTAATTATATAACTGGATTTGTTTTATTAACTAGAATTTAAATGTGATTAATATTACATTGATGAGAATTATTGAATAGATGGAATTATTAGTGTCGTTATTAATAGTGATTATGTAATTTGATTATTTATTTAGAATTTTCCGGGATTTTATATATCACAAAATAAGGAATAAAACACAAAAAGAATTTACAATTTTATTGAATAATTATGATCAGTTACATCGGTCATACTAACATCACTATCGGAAAAGTGAATGGAAACAGAGTCCGATTCTGTTTCACTATCACTAGCCGTGGATATGATGAGTCTGTCCATTTCTTCATCTATAAGGCTGTCATTTTTTAAATATTGCTCTTCCAAATGCTCCACGTGTTTGCATTGAGCAGCCCAATCTTCCGCTGAGATACTCTTAAAAGCATCTTCGGTAATAGTCATTATGGTTTTTGGGTCTTGGGATACGTTTTTATCCGCCACCTTTCTTTTCACAAGGCTCCAGATTTTTTCTATCGGGTTGAGTTCGCAGTGATAAGGAGGCAATTTCAAAACCTTATGATTGTGAGCTTTCAATAATTCATCCACAGCATATGTCGGTGGACCTTTATTTTGTTTGACAAGATCAAACAAACAATACAGCTTTTGTCCAGGTATTTTCAAAATAGATACCCTTTTCTCGCAGCCACTCTTGCAACTTACTTTTGATGCTGGACATTGTAGGCGCTTTGTTTATTTGTGTACAGTGATTAGGAGCGTTGTCCATTACCACAAGAGTTTGTTTGTTAAGGTACTAAGTACCTTAACAAAAATTTAAATTAAAAGATAAAGTCAACAATGAGAATCAACAAGTCTTTCTTAATTTCAAACTTAAAATGCTAAGTAAATTATACTTATAGATAATCAACCAAATTATCAAAAATAAAACGTAAACTTAAAAACTAGAAAAAAGTAGGAAAATCTAATGAAATAAATATTTAGAATTAGTCCTGACTGCACCGAGTGCAAATAAATTTATCAGTATCTTCTTTTGTTAAACCAACACAGTCTTCATGGACGTATGCTTGACATAAAAGCATATTCTCAAATCTGCTATTCTATCCTCATCGCAAACGTAACAATACCAAGAGTTTTTAGATTTTTTAGTATGTCCTTTGCCTTTTTGATTAACCTTAGAAGTGACTGCTTCAGTCTTGTTCATTTTAGTAGAATATTGTTTCCTTTTTTGAGAAGACGCTCTAGGTGGACTTGGCTTATTTTCAATTTTTTGTTTACTTGCATTGGATGGTCCTGGCTTATTCTTTTTCTCTGTAAACATTGGTTTTGTTAGCTCCTGTGCCAGACTATTAATAGCTTTTGCTCTAGTTTTAGTTTTTGGACTTGACGTCTTCTCCGGGGTTTTTAAAATTTCACAAAAAGATGAATATGACTCATTAAGTGTAGTGGAGCAGACTTTTGATTCAGTTTTCGAGTCTCTATTATTCTTGTGCTGTTTTAACTTGGATAAAGGAATCTCTACGCTACTATCGAAATCATCATAAACTCTATCTACTTGAGTTGGGTGCTTTGAATTATTATTAGAACGATTTGCAGTGTTTGGCAATAGATGTCCACGTGTCTGGGAATCTTTTTGATCTGGATGCAGTATAGGCACCGGGTTTTCAACAGAGAAGAAATGATTTCCACTGACATCAAAAGGGGTGCTGTTATTGGGATTTTCATTTACGTGAGCAGGAATGACCAGATTTTTGCCAACAACAGCATCATTGCTTTCAGTGTCTATTTCAGGAGGAATTAAGATACTTTCGCTAGCATTAGTAGCATCGCTGTCAAAAGGATCTTCATTTCCACGAGAAGGAATCAACACATTTTCGCTAGCATTAGTATCGTGGCTGTCAATGATATCTTCATTTTGTTGAGGAGGAATTGACAAATTTTCACTAGCATTTGTAGCATCGCTGTCAATGTTATTTTCATTTCCTTGAGAAGGAATCAACAGATTCTCACTAGTAATACTATCGCTATCATTGGGATCATTATTTTCTTGATTTTGAGAAGGGCCAGGTATTGTGGAATCAAAGGTAGGTATGCTAGGAGCGTATGCCTCTTCGGGTATCCTTTCTGGATTAAATGGGAAAATTCCGGTGGCTTCAAATCCAGATTTGATATTAGCAGGTGTTGCAGCTTTATCCCACGCCTTGGAAAATAACATCCCAAAACGTCGTTTTGTTATTTTCCTGTCTTCGTGTACTGACCAGTACTTTAAGACTTCCTCGTCCCAGTAATATTCAAAGGACCGAAATACCGATTTGTCCATCGGCTGTAATTCATGCGTGGTGTTACTAGGAAGGCAAAAAAGCTTGATTTCAAATTTTTCTGCTGCTTCCACAATCGAATAGTCCAGGTGGCATTTGGCTCCATCGAAGATAAGCAGACAAGGTCCGGGCAATTTAAATTTCGAAAAATGATGAATCCAGTTTACAAACGTTTCAGAGTTCATGCTCCCTTTGGGTGTCATTTGGGCTATTGAGCTGGTTGGTAAGGAATCTATCCATTCTGGCTTCATGCGTGTTTGCCTTTGAAGAGAATCATAGGCGGAATGGCATGGCCTAAGGCATTGCCACATGAAACTATTGTAACATTCTCGCCGTGTTCTGATGCTACTAAATGTACTCTCTTAGATCCACGTTCAGCCAAAACTTCTGGTGATTTGTGCAATTTAAGTTGGCAACCTTTTTCGTCAATGTTAAATATGCGTTCCGGTTTATTCATAATTCTTAATAAAAACACACGACTGCGGTGACACAGCGAATTAATTTTTTATTGGAGGGAACTTCAAACATGACATTTACAATTTTACATGAAATGCCAAGAGGTGGCGCTAGTATGCACTTATTTTCTATTTTGATACAATATCAATACAACACCCCCACTTATCAAAATAAACTAGATATGTATAAGTACATTACTAATCTTAACAACAGGAAACAATTTTAAAATCAAAGTATTAAGTTTTTCTTACATCTCTCAGACCTAATAATTGAATAAAATGATAGTGTTTATTTTTACACAATCCTTTTGTGAATAAATCTGCTGGCATATCAGAAGTTTGCAAATACTGTAAACTTACAATTTTATTGCTGACACATTCTTTACAGAAATGATATCTAACATCAATGTGCTTGGTTCTTTTATTAAAATCATTATTAGATGACAGTTTTATAGCACCTTGGTTATCATTATACAAAGTTAAAATGTATGACTCATCAGTTGTTTCTTTTAACAAATTAAGCAAATGAATAGCCTCCCTACATGCCTCAGCAATGCCCATATATTCTGCTTCGGTGCTCGAGAGAGCAACAGTCTTCTGCTTCCTTGCCTCCCAAGAAACAACACCACCAGCCAACATAAAACACATACCAGTATAGCACCGTCTATTTATTACATTATTCCCCCAATCTGCATCGACAAACCCTTCTAGTTTGGCATTACCATCTCTAGAATATTGTAAACCATAATGCCTGGTTTTTTTAAGATATTTTAAAATTCTCTTAGCGTAAGCCCAAGTTTCATGATTATAACAGTTATTAAATTGACTGAGAAAATTGACTGAATATGCAATGTCAGGTCTTGTCAATACTGCCAAGTACATAAGTCCACCTAGTAATTGCTGATAAGGTATATCACTATTACAATGTTTATTTTCTAGGTTTACATTTAATTTAGGCTCTAAAGGGGTATCCATTTCTTTATAATCTGCCATGTTGAATCTATTTAACAACTGATCAACATAATTTTCTTGGCTTAAAGTTACTGTACCAACTTTTTATCAATATTAACATTCATTCCCAAACAATTTTTAACCTGTCCAAGATCCTTAATTTTGAACTTAGAACCCAATACCAATTTTAAATTATTACATTCTGTATTATCATTTGAAAATATGAAGAAGTCGTCTACATACAATGCAACAATTGTTTTTTTATCAGAATTATTTTTTGTATACAAACATGGTTCCAACTTAGAACGTTTATAACCAATATCAAAAAGACAATCATCAACCTTCCTGTACCAGGCCCTTGAATATTGTTTAAGACCGTATATTGCTTTATTCAATTTAAGCACTTTATTATTATTCTCAGAACCCAACAAGCATTCTGGTGTCTGCATATAAATGGTCTCTTCAAGGTCCCCATTCAGGAAAGCTGTAGTGACATCAAGATGTGTCACATCTAAGTCTAGTTTTACAGACAATGCAAACAGCAATCTTAGTGTTGAATGCCTAACCACTGGTGAAAAAGTCTCTGAATAGTCTATATTATGTTTCTGCATAAATTCCTTGGCCACTAAGCGTGCACGATACCGCACTTTATCAAGCTTTTTACGTAACACCCACTTACACTTTACCATTGTTTCACCACTTTTTGGCATGTCCACTAATTCCCATGCATTGCTATCTTCGAAACACTGAAGTTCTTCTTTTACAGCTGACAACCACTGATTCTTCTCCGCACCTTGTAGTGCCTCCTCTATAGACAAGCTGCTAGCATCATCGAATACTTCCTCAGGAATACACATATTCGTCATGATATACCGTTCAGGTTTCTTCTTTATCCTAGTTGACTTAGGTCGAGTGGGCAAATCTGAAGCATTTTCATAATCTCTCGGTATATAATCTTCATCTGAAGTTCCTGTTCTGTCTTCCGTTAGCGTCTCATCTATATTCTCTAAAGTTGATGTTTCTTTATTAGTGTCATCATCCCCCACTGAACATGACTTCTCTCTTCCTTCACTCTCCACAACTGGTATAGTGATTTCTGGATTCTTCTCATCTTCCATTACTACTACAACATCTCTACTTGTTGTTATTCGTTTTGTCCTAGGATCATATATTCGATAACCTTTGATATCTTCAGGATATCCCACAAGGATCTGTTTCTCTGCTTTTCTGTCCCACTTCAGACGTTTAGCCTTTGCCACATGCACCATGACGCTGCTACCGAATATCCTAAGGTGACTGATATCTGGTTTGTGTCCAAACCAAACCTCATATGGGGTCTTATCATTCAGTGAAGGAAGTGCTGTTGTTCTATTGTGAAGATACACAGCAGTGTGAGTCGCTTCAGCCCAAAACTCTTTTCCAAGCTTAGAGTCGAATAATAAGCACCTAGTTTTTTCAACTACCGTCCGGTTATTACGCTCCGATAAGCCATTTTGCTCGGGCGTGTATGGATTACTTCTTAGGTGAGTGATACCTTCCTTACTTAGAAATGAGTCAAATTCTTTGTTACAATACTCACATCCATTATCGCTTCTAATTATTTTTATCTTCTTGCCTGTTTGATTTTCAGCTTTAGCTTTAAATTCTATGAAACTTCGAAGTGCCTCACTTTTATGTTTGATGAAGGATACAAAAATCATACGGCTGAAGTCATCAATAAAAAGGATAAAATATTTGGAACCACCAAGTGATGTTACCTCCATTGGTCCACAAATATCTGTATGCACTACACCAAGCAATTCAGTGCTTCTCGTACCTTCTTTGGGAAATGGCAAACGACATTGCTTGCCCTCGCAGCATACAATACAAGATGATTTATTGATATCAAGTTTTTCTTCCAGCTTCATTCCTTCAACAGCACTGGACATCTTATTTAAGTAGTTAGTATTGACATGACCTAATCTTCTATGCCATGTTTCACCTGACACAGCCAAACCTGCTGCTACACTTTCAGCTACTCTCAATTTGTACACTCCATTGTTAAGTACAGCCATAGCCACTAGTTCTTGGTTCCGATTTAAAACGTTACAGCCTTCTGGCGTAAATATAACGCTATTTCCAGAGTCGATCAACTGGCTCACTGACAATAGGTTCGTGGTCAATCCTGGAGCACACAATACATCTTTGACTGGTATCTCGTATTCACATTGATCGGTTTTAGTCGCAATATTTACGTCGCCTGAACACAGAACTTTTAGCTTTTCACTATTAGCAACACAAATCTCTCGGCTTTTGTGATATGTTGCGTTCTTCATCCAATTTTCATTGGCCGTCAAATGTCTACTCGCGCCGGAGTCAATATACCAATCATATTTATTGAATTGGCCATTTAAAAACACTGCACTGAATGCATTACTTTGTTTACGTTGCATCTCTTTCGAATTATAACTTGAATTATCATTATTTGGACATTGATTCTTGTAGTGACCCAACTGTTTGCATCTGTAGCACTTGACATGACTTTTAGCGCCGCCACTGACATTGACATTTTGTTTCGCTTGACTTTGCGCGCTGGCCATAGACATTTTGTTTTTTCTATGTTGCCATTTCTGCCCGCCACTTGCGAATGCACCGCTAACTTCACTAGATTGATCACCGACTTCCGTTTCCATGTCCATGAGCTTTGTTCTAATGGCGTCCGTTGTAATTTTCATCCCCGAATGCTCAATAGCCACAATCATCGGCATGAATTTTTCTGTCAATCCAGCTAATAAAAGACATCCGATCCACTCATCACTGATGTTAAATCCTGTCCCGCTTAACTTTTGTCCCGTCTCGACAATCTGCGTTACGTATGACTGCATCGAAGTACAATTATCCAGGCGCACTGAAATCAGGCTTCGCAAAAGAGAAATCCTTCGCGAAAATCCAGCATCGTCGAATAACGCCTTCAGCTTGCTCCACAGTTCTGACGAAGTTCTCACGTTTTTTATGTGAACGTACAACGCACTATCAATTGTCATAATGAGCTTGGCTTTAGTTTTCGCGTCTTCTGCATCTTCTATTATCTTCCCGGGTACTGGCCTGACGCAATGCACCATATCCTCCAGGACTAGAAAATTCTCCGCGGCGAAAACCCATTCCGTGTAATTTTCTCTGCCTTTCAGTTTTGGAACGTTAACTAAGTAATTCGATACCATCCTCGTTAGTTAACTCACTGGATAACACGACGCTAATTCCTCAACTTACTCCTTGACGAAAAACTTGTAATTTTTTAGAAAATGCTGGGCCCATAACCTCTTAATAAAAACACACGACTGCGGTGACACAGAGCGAATTAATTTTTTATTGGAGGGAACTTCAAACATGACATTTACAATTTTACATGAAATGCCAAGAGGTGGCGCTAGTATGCACTTATTTTCTATTTTGATACAATATCAATTCAACAATAATGTCATTATCTTCCAAGACTTTTTTTAATTTAGCAAAATAATCAGAAACAACGGTTTTATTCAACTTTTACGCCCTTGCGGGGTTTAGGTTTTGTGCCTTTCGCTTGCTGATATTCTTATGACGTTTTAAAAATCCTCTCAGCCAATCTCGTCCCACCATCGAGTCTCCATCTGACGCTGAAATGTTATTTCGACCACAGAATGTCTTTACGCATGTACGTAGTACACGTTGTGTCAATGGGTATCCCACGTTGCACAGGCGAATAATACGGGATGCTAAAATCTTCTCTTGTTCAGGGTTAAGAAGCGGTTTCCGACCCAATGTAGATTTTGTCTTCTTTTTCTCTATTAAATAACGCCTCAAAGTACGTCTTGGCACATTATAGTGCTTTGAAGCCGTATATATTTTCATCTTACCGCTTTTTATTGCATTAATGCTTGTTTCATTGATGCTTCTGACCAATTACCTCTAATCCCTTTAGATTTATAGCGTGCCATGGTCTAAAACAAAAAAAAAAAAGTTTCTGCTTACTTAATATCGGAAATATGGCCACACGTTGACCATATTTGCAGTCATTCATTTTTTACGTTTTCATATCAGGAATGAAAACCTCATTATTACTTTGGTAATTTAACAAAGAAATATCAAATAACAATCGCCACACAAAATCATAATGTGATTAACAAAGATTCTTAAATCTAACTAACAAAATACAGGACAATACTTACTTGATGTTTTTATAACCTTAAAACTCGTTTCCGTTTAATAAACACTGGGCGACTAGCGGGCGCGCGGGAGGAGTGACAGGTACGCCGTTCGGAAACACGCTACACTAGCGACAATTTATGGTCGCGTTCAAGTTATTTTATTATTTCGTATTTGAAATAATGGCATGTGGCCATATTTTTCGGCTGGCCATATTCGACCCAGGTACCTTACTCGCTGCTGTTATGCCTTCTTTTGTTATCCTGGTGGCAGTTTTTCGGACACGCCTGCAATTAAGTTAAGAACAAATAAAAACACTAAAATTAAAAAATATATATCAGTTGCAAGTTTTTTTTTAATATAAATTCATCTTAAAAACAAAAATAATAGGAATATATCAACAATACAATAAATCGGCAAAAAAATCATTGGTACGGCAGCCCTAAAACTATCCTCATTGCGGCGACTCTCTTGCGAACATTGTTTGGTGGTATTAAAATACCTTTTTTCTTTTGTTCCGCATCACAGAACTCCTTCACCTTCAATATAATTTCTCGAGCCGAACTTTTTACAACTTTAGGCATCACGAAATATCCAATAACGCATTAATCTATTTAAAAAAACACAAATATCTACCACAACAAACGAACTTGATAACATTGACCATTCATATCGACAAAAGACAACATGGCCGATCTGTCAAATTTGAAAGTATTGTTTAGTGCCACAATCCACCGCGGGACTTCTTTTATGAAAAGGACTTTAGTATCAATTGACAATTTTGAAGCGCCATCCTTTGACGTTTCCCTTTAACTAATTGTGTTTAAAGCGCCATCTCTTGACAATTTTGTAATACCCTTATGTATGTACGTAGATGTATATAATACTTATATTATCCATTTCATGATATCGAATTGCATAAAACCATTTTAATTTCAACATTTTTTTTAAGATACAGAAACAATTTTATATTACAAATTATATGTTTGACAACAAAATGGTTTTACACACTGGCACAGTTGTGACGCTTAACAATTGGGTGTTTGACAATTTTATAAAAAGTATTTTATTGTATTCTTAGGACACTAAAGATACGTTTAATAATTGTTTATTTCATTTTTAAAGTTAATATATAACAAAAACAGTCATTTTAAATAATACGATTCAAAATTCCCGCCAAAACAGCAAGTCACGTGACAAATTAGGCCGTGACGTCATGATTCAATAAACAGTTAAGTGAATGATCCTGTGTAAACTGTTTTTCTCTTGTTTTTCTTGAAATCTCGAAGAAATGGCTTCGTCATCATACAAAGTTTGCACAGTTCCTTGCTATACAAGTACAACTATAAAAAATCCCAATAAATTATTTATTCATGTGCCACAATCGGGGCCTCTTCGTAAAAAGTGCCTGCAATTAGCACGACGCGACCCGTCCACTATATCACCTAAATCTTCAATTTATTTTTGCGAGGACCATTTTGATGTGAGTATTATTCATTTATTTAGTCGCAAATACTGGTATTATAGTGATAAATACCAAATAACTTTAAAATAAAATTACTTGTGAGGTTAGTATTTTCTATATAAATAATACTTCTTTGTTTTATTACAGCTGCCAAATGACATGGAAAATTACATGGAGTACCATATTAAGGGCTCTGTCTCAGCAATAAGAATGAAACCATCTTGTGTACCTACTAAATTGAAATGTCAACCTGATCGTTTAAAGAGAACAGCTACAACTATGCCTCGGTCTGCAGTAATAAAAAGGCAGCGTGCATCATTAATAGAAGAGATACTTGCACAAGAAACTTGTTCACCCTCCACTAGCAACATAGAATTACAGCATAGTAACATAGGAACTGGAGGTAAGTCTAAATTGTAAAGCGATACTATTTGTGTACAACTAAATCACTATCACTACATAGTATAAAACAAAGTCGCTTCCCGGTGTCTGTATGTGTGTAAATATGCTTAGATCTTTAAAACCACACAACGGATTTTGATGCAGTTTTCAACTATATATAGAGCAATTCTTGAGCAAGTCGCTAGTCTATGCTATAAGCAGAAGCCAAAGGGAGAATGATGTTTGTTATTTTTCAACCCCAAGGCAAAAACGACAGGGTTTTACAGTTTGATGTGTGTGTGTGTGTGTGTAAATGTATATGTAGTCTGGCGTCGTAGCTCCCAAACGGATGATCTGATTTTAATGGGTTTTTTTGATTGAAAGGTATATATGTCGAGGGTGTTCTAAGTCTGCCCAGAAACAAATAGTAAATTAGTTCAAGTAACTATTAAATCAAAATATAGGAGCTACAAATACAAATACAGGCATGAACCGGGCAACATCTACAATAACCAACTTTTTATCTGTTGCAACATCTCCAATCAAAGTTGAAACTTCAAGAGGTAACACCAGCATTAAAAGAAGATTATTCAGAACTGAAGAGAAATATCCTTATGACATGTTCTCAACCTCAAGTGAATCTTCACCGTCTGGGTCACAACTCAAAACTGATTCTTCAGTCTTCACCATCTAATCAGTCTTCAAATAACATAAGATAGTGATGATCAAAATAATAATGTTCAATTAGAAATGGCCAAAATAAAAGAAAAAGAAGAACAAAAGGAATATAACCAATCAACTCTAAAATTAATACGAGTGAGACCTAGGTTTTATATTGGCATATCTAAAAATTGTTATTTTTTAGTAGAAATCATACAAAATCAGACATGTATTCCTCTTGAACATATACTGTTATGTCTGAAAAAAATAAGATTAGACACAAAATTTACTGAACTTGGTAATCAGTTTGGTCTATCAGTTTCTTATGCCAGTAAAATATTAAAATAAAATGTACCACTTATAGCAAAGGCATTAAGTTGTTTCATTATAAAAAGTAATAAATCTACCATTGAACAAAACTTATCTATAGCTTTTAGGCATAAATACAGACATATTCATTGCATAATAGACTGTTTAGAAATCGAAATTCAAAAACCATTAAAATCTGTCAACCAGGCCCTAACATGGTCGGAATACAAGAAGGCCAATACAATAAAATATAGATAAGTAGCACACCTGATGGTATTATCAATTACATTTCTCCAGGCTATGGTGGAAGAATTAGCGATGTATCCTTAGTTGAAGATTGCAATTTTCTAGATCAGTTATAACCTGGTGTATCTATTTTAGCTGATAGAGGATTCAAGCATATTGAACAATTATTATTACAAAAGGGGTTTAATTTAGTGAGACCTCCAAGTGTATCAGCAAATTTAACTTACTTACTTAACTGTAAAGCTGAAGCTCGGAAAACTAAAGAGATTGCAAGTTTACGGATACACATAGAGAGAGTCATACGACGTCTGAGGGAGTTCTCAATGTTAAAGACTCATTCAGTTGTTAATACTAATTTAATAAAATTTTTAGATGACTGTGTTGTAATTTCTTGTGCCTTAATTAATATACAAGACTCTATAATTAAAAACATTTGAGAAATAAAAGAAAAATTAATTTTGATTATTGTTTTATTTTATAAATATTAAAAATAAATTATTATAATAGACTATAGATATTATTTTTCCAAAAGGTAACAACATTACACAATATATCATTTACCATCATTTCATCATACTCTATGGGAATAATATGGTTAATAATTATTTTTTTCAAAGTGCCAATCTGCCACACAAAATAAACCTTTTTTTAAATCGCTAACATATGTATGTACATTTGCAAAAGAACTTGGATAACAAACTTTGTTGTGATTTTGCCATTACACATATAGTTAGCAAACGTTTTTTCGTTAGTTGGACACTTAATTTCTACTACAACATCTTCCTTCAATATTCCATCTGGTGATCCAGCCACCATTGGGAATTTTCTGCTAATGATTAAGCCACATTCTTAAATCTTGCCATACTGTTTTTCTACTTCCTTTCGTACCAAGCCTTCCAATTTTCTTCCTCTGTCCATGGCTGGAGTGTTTGGTACTTTAGCTCCCATTAGCAAGGCAATCAAAGAACCATCTGTTGTTTTGCATCGAGAAACATCGAATGCCTTCGATGCAGTGATTCTAGCATATCTGAAAATAACAAAATTTAATTAACTAACAGTATTCTTAACTTTTTAAAATGTAAAACTACCAAATACTCTGGGGTTTTGGCCTGTCATTTTTTTTTCTATGGAAATTTTCAGGAAAAAGCTAGACATAGTCTGTTCATCATTCCCTAACCCACTTTTTTATTATACGTAGTAAGGTCCAAAAGTTTCCGGCCTGAACTATAAAATGAAGGATAAATCTCAAACAACGTTTATCATTTTTCAATATAGTCCCCTTTTATTTTAATACACTTTTCGCATCGCTTTACTAACATTTCAATTCCTTTAAAAAAATAGTCTGCAGTTTTATCTTCAAAATGTGCCAAAACCGCGGACTTCACCTCTTCATCCGTGTTAAACCTTTTTCCACGCAAGTCAGATTTCAGTTTTGAAAATAAATAATAATCGCTTAGGGCCAAGTCAGGGCTATATGGTGGATGGTCGAGCTCAGTGAACCCGCATTCTTTGATGGCAGTCTTGGAAACACCCGCTGTGTGGACCGGCGCATTGTCATGAAGCAGCAACACTCCTCGAGACAATTTTCCTCGACGCTTTTCTTTAATAGCATCTCGCAATTGATGTAGTAAGGAAGCGTAGTACTCGCCTGTTATAGTTGTGTTACGCTCTTTAAAATCCGCTAGTAATATTCCCTGGGAATCCCAAAATATTGTGGCCATGATCTTTTTTTGTGACTGAGACACCTTGGCTTTCTTGGGCCGTGGTGAGCTTGGACGACGCCACTCCATCGATTCTCTTTTAGACAAAGGATCATAGTAAAGAACCATAGTTTCGTCTCCTGTTACAATTGAATCCAAAACTTCTTTTTGTCGGCCTTCACAAAGAGATAAAAATTGAGTACAGCACTTCACACGTTCTTGCTTCTGAATAGCAGAAAGAAGTTTTGGGACCCATCTTGCACTGACCTTATTCATGCCCAAATGCTCATGGAGGATTCTGAGCACAGTTGTTTTCGAAAGACCCGTCATAGCTGCTAATTCTTTTGTCTTTAGCCGCCTGTCCTCCAGTACTTTCTCTTCGACAAACTGAATGTTTTCGTCCGTAATGGCCTCAGACGGACGTCCTGGGCGGGGTTCATCTTCAATTGATTGTCTTCCTAAACGAAATTGTTTCGCCCATTCTTTTACGGTGGAATATGAAGGAGAGGATTGTCCATATACAGCATCCAAACGTTGTTTGATTTCAGACGGCGTCCTCCCCTCTTTTGTCAAAAATTTGATCACGGCTCGATACTCAATCTTATCCATTTCGAATTTTTTGCTGACTTTCTGATTTCAAAAGGTTATAACTTTGACAATAAATGAAATAGAAGAATATTTTAAATTGTGGGTAGAACACAAAAGTGTAATTTTTCAATGTCAAGCTAGTTTAATATCATTGATGAATCCAAAGCGGGTAGGCCGGAAACTTTTGGACCTTACTACGTACATCCGGAAATAAATCCAACACATGAACATTACATAATATGTAAGTTATATTTTATAACTTACATAATATGTAAGTTATATTTTATAACTTACATATTATGTAATGTTCATATATTTATTTATGTTAGGCACTTTGAATGTATGATATTAACTAGCTTTGCCCGCGGCTTCGCTCGCGTAATGTACCCTTTCTCATTTTCTAGGTGTCAAACTATATCCATGCCAAATTTCACCTTAATCCGTTCAGTGGTTAAAGCGTGGAGAAGTAACAAACAAAGAAACAAACTCGCATTTATAATATTAGTTAGGATTAGTATTAAAGATAAAATATATAATACCTTAATTCATGCCATACAGGAGTTTTGTGCTGCCTTCGGGTCTGACTTTCAACAAAATCTAAATTTGGTTTTGAGAACAAAGGAGCAATTTTGCTTAAAAATGTGTCACATGTGTCATTTTCTGTTTTATAATTAATGCCTAGATAATGCATAGAAAGCTGAAGAATTTCTGGCATTGTATAGTCCGGTTGATGTTTAATAATTTGTGAAGAACATATATTCCTTTTTTTGTTTTCCTCCAAAATTTATGCAATATAATATCTCCGAACTGTTTGTTGTCTGTAGAGGAGTTACCCTTCATTTGTTTGACTGTTGTGAACTACAAGGTGGTTCCTACTTTTGCTAGCTTTGATTTTTTCCAATAGCATTCTGTACATGTACATGCTGGCTCTTCACTTCTTCTGTGCACCCACATAAGAAATGCTACAGAATGTTTACATCCCCCTAGAGATGCAGGGCAGTCATGGCACTGGACACTGGATGTCTGACGAACTTTTTGCTCAGGGCATATTTGCCATTTCACTGTGCACAGAGTGTGGTCACGTTTTAATTGAACATAACCAATAGCATCATCACCATAGGACTGTCTTGATGATCTGTAAATAGAAATATCTCAATAAAATAATTATGAAAAAAATTTGTACGCATTGTTACGCATCAATGTATTAGTAGTTATATTTTGATAGACACTTTTTGCATTCTAAAACTGCTTCAGTTAATTATAAATTATAACCTACCGCAATATAACCCGAAATATGTATATTTTTGACATACATAACCAACAAAGTAAATAATGACAAAAAATTTCAAAAATTTAAGGCTAAGGACATCGATTGAATTAGAACATTATGAATATATGTATATTAGATAGATACCGTTTTTTATACTTACACTGAAGTTTTCACGTTTCTAAATTCTGCAGAACAGAAGTCTGGGTTTGATGCAAATAAATTTGCAATCATAAACGAATCAACTTTTGGCAGATTAGCACTATCAGCTTTTATAAAGTCTTTCTCCACTTGCATTTTGACTGAATAACTAATAAAATCAACACAAAATTATTAATAAAATAACACCACCGTACAAAAGTAACAGTGCAATTTGTTTCACAGACCAAACAAGATTTGTTTGTTTATTGAATCGTGACGTCACGCGTTCTGATTGGCTAGTGAGCCGTTTGAGTTTTGTTATTGCACAGATGCAAAATTTCTTATTTATTTTTAAGAAATAAAAATATTAATAACGTTTAATTTGTAAATTGACATAGTTATTCTGAATCAGCATCTTGAAATCTACATAATTCAATTATTTTCTTATTTAATTGTTAGCCATGTCAAATACTGAATTTAATTAAGGAGATTGTTCAAAAGACAAGGCTTTATAAAATTGTTTTATTTTTTTAACTTATATTGCTTAAATTTATTATAATACATTTGAGCAATAACTTTTCATTCATCTGTGCAATCATAATTAGTTATTTTACCACATAGAATTCGATTAATACTCCTACTCCAACTGTAAATTAATACATTTAATGATGTATCCAAAAATAAGTCATTTAATTCTATTTTGTGTATGTCACACTTAAAAGGAGACGTAACAAATATTTATTAACATAAAATTTTATATTTCTCTTAATTCCTTGGTTTGGTACGTCTTTTTTTAAATGTGAAACAAATATATTGGACTTCTTGAAAATAATCAGTTAATTCTGTGGAAGGGTAGCATAGCCAATTCTTTTTTGAAAAATATTCTTTTACTGCTATGTCTTTCTATTTCTATTTTCATCGTATTCACAAATTGTATTGCGTCTGCATGATTTACAATTCTTAACAATACTTTCTAGACTCTTTTTAAGAACCCACCCACATACATAATTTCTTTGGCCATTATCCAATTTTTTTTTTCTAAATCAATTAATATGTCTTCGTTTATAGGTATATAAACTTTTTTCTCTTCAGAGTTATTAGATCTAAGATTTAACCGCTTCTTGAAAAAAAAATTAAATTTTGTAAACATTTATTGTTGTCGCTTTCACAATTACCATGAGAAGAATGGGGCGAATTATAATTATTAAGTAAAATTGATTTGTAAGCACCCTCAAACGCTACACAATTAGGCGCAACATTTCTCGCCCCATAGCTTCTTATATTGCCAAAAAAGTTTTCGGCTGGGTCCTGGTTCATGTTACGTTCAGCAAACAGTCAAAAGAATACTTTTCAGACAAAATTTTCCAAAGAGCTTGAAACCCTTCTATAGTTTTCATAATTTTTTATATAGTTGGAGGAGTGAATTCAGTGGTTCATTTAAAAAATCTGATACTTTTCAACATTAAGATGGGCTTACTCTACAACTCGTGATGTGTTTTCTTCGGAGAATTCTCGTGGTCTAATCACTTCACTTCTGAGCCCACATACCAGTTGGTTTCGGAGGTTCTCGTCTAAGGTTGCGTTGAATTCACAATAATTCTTAAGTTTTTTTTTGCAAAACACGGGATCGAGTGTCGAGTGTACATAAAATAAATTCAACTAGTGACAATGGTAGGGGTGACAATAGTAGTGGTGACCGGTGTTTACGTAGCAAACGTACAAGAAAGGAGGTAGTTCGATACGGACACCTCTAACATTATCAGCATCTACCCGCACACTTCAGTCTCGTGAACAAGACATTCGTAGACAATGTCGAAATATCGAGCTCCACCGAACAAAAATAAAAAACATGGTAAATATCCCGAAATTAATAACTTTAATAATTCTTAAGTTCTGTGACGTAGGCAGCTATTGATTCATCCTGAAGCTGCCGCCGTTGCCGAAACATAAGTTTCGGATAAAACCGACGCCTTAGGTTGCAGATGTGCTGATAATAACTGCACTGTCTGATCAAACATCAAGACTGATGGATAAGTCATACGCTTCTTTTCCCATGACTGAAATTAACGTTGGTACTTTTAAATCTTCTGCTCCTGTGTTCACAATAAAGTGCATATTTAATATTTCCACATAACTCAATTCAAGAAATATTCTTTTTTTCCGCGTTCGCCCCTGTTAAATAAGACACGTTTGTTCGCATGAGTGGTTTATTCCAACTGCTCCACATGTTGACAAGTACCCTATAATATGCTTACATTACAAACACAAAAAAAAATAATTAAAAATAGAACAATAAAATAAAGGTAAGCAACAAATTAACGATGAACTCGATAAAAATACTCTGTGCACATAAAATTCTAAATAAAAACGAATGTCGAACGTTATGAATGAATTTTAAAGAACCACTCGATGCAAATCCTGGTCTTCCAACGCAGCTTTTTCAGTCATATAAAGTGGCAACTCTATTTTTCCTTTCATTGCAACTTTTACACTCTTTTCAAATTACTTCTGTGATACTTCTTGTCTTATTAATGTCGCATCTTTACTTTTTCAATTTTAGTTATATGACTGAAAAAACTGACTCTTAGAGAGTCAGTTTTTTAGCCATTTGTGGTGGTTTTGGTGGCATCTTTTCTAAAACATGCATACGAAAATTATGTAGATTAATTTTGCTATTCTTACTAAATTTATTATATAAATGAAACGGATTACTTAGACTCATCTGTATTGTGTGGATAAAAATCTTCTTGTACTTACTCATAGTTTTTCTCTCACATAGATAATACGAAGTCATGTGATCCTGCAAATCAACACCACATAAATTTGCTGTAGTGGACAATTACTGATGGCTTCACAAGAACATTTCCTCTTTTATCGGTGTCTTCCATAATTTCGTGTTTACGCTTTGTTGATATATAAAGTACGTATCGCTTGTCCCTCCATTTGCCGATATGTGCGCCATTTAAAAAAAAGAGCCGTCACGGGACGCCTGTAAGATGTGAAACATCGACATTAATTTTGTAAAAGTTATATTCAGAAAAGAACAGATTGTGATACGAACTAAATATGTCATAATCATAAAATATTACGATTTTTTCCAGATAATGATGACTATTGAATAAACATTTATTTTCATTAAATCCAAAAATTTACGAATTTATTTCAAATCGTGACTACTTTTCGTTTATTCAGTGACTTCGGTAATAGTTATATTCGATGTTGCCTCTGAGGGCGGTATTACTGTGACAATTGGTCGATGGTAACTGAAGTGTGTTACAAAAGTATTGGACATAACATTATCAAGATATCTAATAAATACAGCATCTATTGTTGTTCCGTATCTGGTGGTAAGTTCTTTTGAATTGTTATTAATTTGCAATTGAAATTCTTCTTGAAGAAACGTAATTAATGGCGTTGATTCATCTTTTGTAAAATTTACATTGAAATCCCCAGCTAAAATCAATAGTTACTCTTTATTAGTTTTGAAAATTATTGAACCTCTGTGACTGTACGGTAATAACCTCTCCTGTAAAAATGAAATGATGTCATTATTTTTTTTATTAGGTGAGATGTACACAACAATCGTCATCAATTCACTTCCATCTTCTAGTTTAACACGTGAAGCACACATATCGCCAACACATGGTTGGGAGACTTGAACTTCTGTTGCATTTTGAACTACTAAATCCATGTTGAATGTATTTAGTAGTTCAAAATATGTGAAGTATTGTTGTTTTTATAAATGGCAACTTCAGCAGCTTTAACATTTTGTCTCTTAAGTTTAGCTATAGAATGAGAATTAGGTAAGTCAACTGATTCATCTGTAGGAAGCCACGTTTCAGTTAGTAATAAAAAGTTACTCCTTTGACAAATAGAATCTTGTAACAAATCAGTAGTACGTTTTCTGAGACTTTGGCAGTTTAAAGTATAAATGGTTAATTTATTTCTGTTTGTTTTGAGATAATCTTTTAAATTCTTGCTGTAAACTTGAAATTGACGGATCTACTCTTCCATGATAAAATCTTAAATTATCCTGACTGTTATATATACTAGTCAAAACAAAATAAGGGCCACCATGTTTTTTTAGTGGATTAAAAAAAATATGGGGTTTAGGGATATACAAATGATTAGATTAAATTATTTAATATTTTTAATGTAAAGAGCAGCAGATATTGTTTTTTTACTCTAAAATTAACATCACTTTCTGTCTTTTGGAAAAATCGACTTTTTAACCTAAAATTCACAATGTGAAAAAAGTGCCTAATTTAAAAAAACTGAAGATTTGTTGAAATGTTTATTTTTTTCAGTAACGTGTGTGCCCTCCCTTTTTTCGAACACATTCTTCAAGCCTCGAAGGCATACTCTCCACCAGGTGTCGTATTGTCTCCTGTGGGATTTGTTCCCTGCTTGTCTTTAGCACGTTGATGAGCTGTCGTTCGTTAGTTACCGGTTGATTTGTGTCACGAACGTTTGTTTTTAACAAATCCCACATGTGCTCACTAGGGTTAAGGTCCGGGCTACTGGCGGGCCACTGCAGCACCTGAAAACCAGCTTCTTCTAGTGCTTCGACAATAGCTCTAGCTGTATATGTAATAATGCACCAATTCTCTGTGAAAATGGCACCACGTGGGGTCTTATGACTTGTTCAATGTACCGTTGAGCCGTTACTGTGCCTTCGTTGAGAATTACGAGCTCGGTTCGACCTGATAGTGAGATTCCGCCCATACCATTATGTTAGGACCCCCGAATCTGTCACTTTCATGGATGCCAACATCGGAAAATTACTCTCATTCTCTTCTCCAAACTCTAATGCGCGCTGTGAACAATACCTTGCTCCAGTCATCGATGTTCCAGGCCTGGTGCTGCCTAGCTAACGTAAATAGCCTTGCACGATGCGCGGATGTCTGTGGAATTCACACTACTCGTCGTCTAAAAAACTGTTGGTCTTCATGCAACCGATTCCTAATCGTTTGGTCACTTAAGCGGGTGCCCATCGCTTGGCGCAAGCGGTTTTGTATGGAGCGGGCGGTGACGACTCGCTCTCTGCGCGCAGTTAACCGTATGTAGCGGTCTTCCTGTATTGTGGTTGCTCGACTCCTGCCTGATCCTGGTCTTCTGGTAACTCTCCCAGTCTCTTGAAACCTAATCCAAGCATTCTGGATTGCTCGCCGTGAAAAACCCAGCTGCAGAGCTACAGAACGCTGCGAATGTCGATTCAGCGTTATGGCCCTAGTTGTGATCTGTATGTCCATATGTCTTCAAATCCTCGGCCCTTTTACAGAACAATTCTTTAAAAATGATAATCACGCACTAACAAAGAGAATTCCTGCAGTTCACCAAGAACTTGACAGTGTAAATGATTCAAAAAGTCGACTAAAAAAAGGGTAATTTTTAGTGACTTCGAAAAAAAAATCATATTCTACCCACTTCAAAAATTAAGTAAGTGATATACTCTCATAATGTTTGTCAACACTTAATGTAACGCCACAAAAAAACTTAACCGGTACCGATAGCTTAAAATTTATTAGATCGCTTCAAACGTCAAAATAAACAAGTGGCCCTTATTTTGTTTTGACTAGTATATAAACAACCCTTCAAGACTTGTTACTCGTGTTAAAACTACGTACAGTAATGGAATAGAATAACTCTTACTGTACTCATAAACCACCTCGTCATATGTACCTCCTTGAGACTTATGAATAGTCATAGCACATCCTGATATCAATGGAAAATGATTTCTTTTCCCCGCAATCGTTTTATTGTTATTGAGTGGTATACTTGAAGCTCGACGTACGATAGGTACTGCACATCTATCGATATTATGTTCCGCAAGAAAGGCTTTTCTTCTAGCCAGCCTTCCAGATAAAAACACTGGTATGTACCAGTGTTTTTATCTGGAAAAACGAGCCGCGAGTTACTTGATATTCATCATTTTGTTCTACACTGTTAAAAATTTCTATGGTAATATTACAAAAAATGCATTGGAAACTAATAGGCAAAACAGTTTGTCGATATTCAAATGAGGCTTAGTAAAAATGAAATTTTTTTGATTCTTACAAGTTATTTAATATTACAAAATGAATATAGCAATATTACTAAACAGTTTTTTGTAATTAGATATCTTTGAGAGTGCTAAATTTTCAAGCAAGCTTTGTGAATTTACAATACAATTTTTTGAATAATGTTCAGTGCTATAACAACGAATTATGATAAATTTATAAACATATGAGATTGTAATAGTTTCACAATTTCGTTAATCGGTTTTGTAATTTTACAAAACTACATAGTTCTCCTAGCTTAATAATTTTGTAAGGCTGTTTTGTAATTTTACAAAACATTTGAGATCTTACTAGCTTAATAATTTTGTAGAACTTTTTTGTAATTTTACAAAACATTTAAGGTTCTACTAGTTTATGAATTTCGTAGAATTGTTTTGTTATTTTACTAAACATATGAAGTTTTTTTAGTTTTATAATTTTGCAAGATCATTTTATAATTTTACAAAACATTTGAGATCCTCCTATTTATACGATTTTATACAACTATTTTGTAAATTTACCAAACATATGAGGTTCTATAAGTTGAGCAACTTCTAAAAACTGTTTTGTAATTTTACATGTAATTTCAGTTCAGTGTTAATTTGTGAAATTACTAATCATACTACGATCTTTTACTTTCTAACATGTGCTAGCTAAGCTAGCTAAGTTCTTCGATAAATTTAGTCAGCTTTGGGTGTTGAACAGAGGCCTTTCTTTTACCGCCTCGTTTATTGCCTTTTTGTGGATCAATTTTCAAAAATAATCTGAAATAAATGCAAAATTGAAAATAAATTTCACTGTTACATACAAATTTAAAATAATTTTTATCGACATTCTCAGAATTAAAATTTGAATACTGTAAAACCGGTGACTCTTAAGAATTACAAAAAAACTTCTAAATTAAAAAGAAGAATATTTTTCCGATTTTTTTATAAAATTGTTGATTATTTGTATAAAAATTGGAATTAATGATATTTATTTTACACTCACATTGAATTCAAATACTTTGTATTTATCTTCCGTTAAGCCCAGTTTCAATCGAGCAACTTGGAGCAGTCCATCCATAGTGGTTGCTTTTATCATTTTTTTCTCTAATAATTTGTCATGTCGACAAACTTTGAAAATTGGCATGCTGTCATTAATCAGTTTTTGATAAATTATTAATTTTTGGTTATATGTTATAAAAATATTGATAATTTTATTATATTTTGTATAAATAAACAAATTTTAATTCTTATTTACAAGAACTCACTCGAACTCAACTTTTAGCCCAGGCAACGAAGGTAAAATAAAAATAATAATTTTTATTTCGTGAAATTTTACCTTTGTTAACTGGGCTATTTATATTGATCATAAAGTAACATGATATCGATTTTAATAAATTTTCGTTTAAAGAAAATGTGTAAAATATAATTTTTATCAATGATAACTATCAAAGTAGAGTTTTTTTTTATGGAATAGGTGGCAAACGAGCAGGAGACTCACCTGATGGAAAGTGACTACCACCGACCATGGACATCTGCAACACCAGGGGGCTTGCAGGTGCGTTGCCGGCCTTTGAGAAAGGAGTAGGCGTCCCGATACGACATGGGAACCTTCAAGAAAAGATTCTTGAAGGTTCCCATGTCGTATCGGTTCGGAAAAACCGCCGGCGAAAGCTGGTTCCACAGAGTGGTTGTGCGAGGCAGAAAATGTCTAAGAAATCGCGCTGTTGTGGATTTTCGGACATCAAGACTTAGAATTTTGACGCGATGTCCGAAGGTGAAATTCAGCAGCCGGGATTAATCCGAACAATTCCTCGGAACATTCCCCGTGAAAAATTCGGTAGAAGATGCAGAGTGATCCAACATCTCTACGCAAAGCCAAAGGATCAAGGAGATCGGAAAGAGCTTGATCGTCGATAACTCGAGCCGCTCTACGTTGGATGCGGTCAAATGGAAGGAGCTGGTACTGGGGAGCACCCGCCCAGAGGTGAGAGCAGTACTCCATGTGAGGCCGAATTTGCGCCTTGTAAAGTTTTAGGCGATGGGCCGACGTGAAATACTGTCTCGCCTTGCTGAGCACACCGAGCGTCTTTGAAGCCAATTTGGCTTTGCCTTCCAATTGGCCGCGGAACTGAACGAGGCTCGAAATATCAACGCCAAGTATTCCGATACTACCTGTAGCGGCTATCGGGATGTTCTCAAATCGTGGAGATACGACAAATGGTGTTTTTTTAGCGGTTAACGCGCAAACTTGCGTCTTTTTAGGGTTGAAATGGACTAAATTTAGCCGGCCCCAGTTCGAGACTTCGTTTAACAAAGACTCGATTTCAGACACAAGTTTGTTCCGGTTTTCTTCGACGTTTTCCCGAGAAATATTAGCGCGGCCGGTGTATAAGGTGTCAACGGTACTGTCGTCTGCATAGCAATGAATGTTCCCGATTTGCAACAAATCATTGATATGCAGAAGAAACAGAGTGGGTGATAGAACGCAGCCTTGTGGAACACCAGCATTGACGAATTTTAAGTCAGAGCATGCACCGTCGACAACGACCTTGATGCTCCGATCTGCCAAAAAGCTGGTAATCCAATTGCATAATTTCCCGGGAAGCCCATAGGAAGGAAGCTTCGAAAGAAGCGCTTTGTGCCATACACGATCGAAGGCCTTCGCTATGTCCAAGCTGGCTGCTAATGCTTCCCCCTTGCTCTCAACTGCTTCAGCCCACCTGTGAGTAAGGTAAACTAGAAGATCACCGGCTGAGTGACCCCGACGGAAACCGTACTGGCGGTCACTAATCAGCTGATTCTCCTCTAGGTACCGCAGGAGCTGGCAGTTAAAAAGGGGCTCCATTATCTTGGAGAGCAAGGAGGTGATGGCTATAGGCCTATAATTGGACGGATCTGAGCGGATGCCTTTTTTAGGGATCGGATGCACCAAAGCAGTCTTCCAGGAGTTCGGGACGACGCCTAATGCGTAGGATTGCCGGAAAAGACGCGTTAAGACCGGTGCCAACTCGGAAGCACATGTCCGTAGCACGATTGTAGGGATGCCATCGGGTCCACTCGACTTGTGAATGTCCAAGGAAAGAAGTGCTTTCCGAACTGCACTTTGCCGAAATTTAACCTCCGGCATCGTCGTATCACATCGCGGGATTGATGGTGGTGACTTTCCTTGGTCATCCAGAGTCGAGTTCGACGCGAAGAGAGACCCTAAAAGATCGGCCTTCTCCTTCGCGGTATGGGCCAATGACTCACCGTCCCTGTGCAAAGATGGAAAAGAAGGCTGACAGAAATTCCCTAGGACAGCCTTAGCGAGAGACCAGAACGCACGTGTTCCTGATGGGAAGCGCACCAGTCCCTCGCCAATTCTGCCAATGTACTTCGACTTCGCCTCAGCTATACGTTTTTGAAGGACCTGGAGGCAGAGTTATATTCCTTTCTGAATGTGCTGGTGTTTGTATCACGAGACGCCGATGCGTTAGCCCAGTCTTGGTAGCGTTCCCATTTTCGGCGTGAAGCCGTCTTACAGAGGCGACCAAACCAGGGCTGGGACTTGCCACCAATGGGCACCGCAGAATATGGAATGAAAAGTTCCATACCCTGAAGCACCACATCGGCGATAGAGTCAGCAACAACGCTCGGATCATCCATCGAGAAACAAACTCGCCCCCATGGGTAAGATGCAAAGAAGGACCGCATCCCATCCCAATCTGCTGACTTGTAGTGCCACACGCGACGACAGCCCGCGAAACGAGGTCGTGAGTATCTTGTAACTGGCACTGTACTCCGGACGAGACAGTGGTCCGACGAGCCCAGAGGGGGATCGACGACAGTCTTATAGCCGTCCGGATGCGAAGTCAGCAGAAGGTCCAACAGGGAAGGTGTATGATCCTCCACGTCCAGTATTCGCGTTGGCGAGGTGACCAGTTGTGTCAAATCATAAGCCAAAGCGAAGTCGAGAACAGATCTACCCGCATGATCAGTGGTGCGTGATCCAAGCCACTCTGTATGATGAGCATTGAAATCGCCCAGAATAATGATCTCTGCGGATGGAGTCTGCTGCAGCACGGAATCTGTAGCCAATTGGACGTGCTCAACTATAAAGGGACCTATAAAGGCACGCGTAGATACGCGGATGGTCGTCGCAGTCTACGCGCAGCCAGATAATTGATAGGTTCTGCCCTTCAAGGCTGCCGAGGCGTCGAGAGCAGATATCATCTCTGACGTAAACGCACACCCCAGCTCGTGGCACAAAAGTATGCTCCAATTTGTACCCGGGGTAAGAGAGAAAAAACGTATCGGCAGGAGAAGATATCTGGGTCTCGGTAAGAAAGAGCAAGGCCGGCTTCGCCGTCTCAAGGTGAAAGTGAACGGCATTCATGTTGGAGTTGAGTCCACTTATGTTGCAGAAGTCCACAGCGAGTGTGGTAGGGGTTGCCTTATGATGCCTGCTCCGCTTGCCCCGAACAGTGGCGAGCGCAAAATTGCCCCCCCCCAGAATTCGGAGGGCAGCCTGGGCATCCCTGCTCAGGCGGTGTACGTCCTGAGCATGGATGCCCAGAGAGGGATTCTCCACCGCAGTCGCTGATGGTACCCTCCTGGGGTAATGTCACCAAATTCTGCACAACCATGTTTTGGGGGGAGAGGGATCGGGCCTCCGGAACTCTCACTTACCGGACGAAACGCGGTAGCATAGCTACCACTTCACGCCGATTTTAAGTGAGAGAGTGGTACTTCCCCGGGCGTGCCGGCCCATTCGACTGCAACCGAGAGGTATGCAGTGTGGCACTACTACTTAAAATCATTGATTTTGTAAAATTATTATGTATTATAAACATTACCATGATATAATATAATTGATGAAGTTTTTATAAACTGAATTCAACTAAACCATATTTTGGCTTAACATAATAATTAGAACTAATACTATAGATATGTAATTTTTCGAAACTTGTAATTTGATTAAACGACAAACATTTATAATTTAAATATATATATATATATATATATATATATATATATATTTATGTGTAATAAATATTTAGTAGTTTAATATTATATTACTTGAGATCTTTTTCATTTTTTATTATAAGAAAATAATTTCTGAATAAATGCTCTTGTAGATTTTATAAATTACTACAAATGCTTTTTTTTATATTTTTAATAAAAATCATTTCAGTACTTTATTTTTTAGTTTTAAAAATTTCATTAAAGTTCGCTGGATTGATATTTTAAAAATTGACGTCTGTGGGAATTTTTGTTTTTTAAAAGTATAATAATCATATACAAGTTATTCTTATAATCAATAATTGTTTAACTAATCAGTGATTGAACATTTTTTTTTATTTTAGAAATCCACTTGATTGTTTTTATCTTAGGAGAATTTTTTTCTTTTATAGGAAAAATATTTTTTGAAATTTCATTATCTAAATCAAATTTATAAAACTGTAATAAAAAAAAAAAGATATTTAAAGATGAAATATCATTTTAAAAAAATATTTATTTCATATGATTATTTGATAAATAAATAAATTTGATTCTTTTTTGAGTAACTTAATGAAACTTTAATGAAATATAAAATCTAAATTGTAAAACTCATCTCAAAAATATTAATTCGTTAACTTTCGTTAATAATAATAACAATATTAAAATCAAAATAATATTTAATTGAATGTTTACTTATAAACATTTCCCAGTAAAAATTGGTATATATATTTACTGAAAAGATTTATGAATAAACATTACAATATAACTATTAACCGTAAGCAAAACTAAATAAAATCCTAAAAAACAAAAAACACTCAATACATACACGTATTTAATATGTGTATGAATGAGTCATTGACGATCGACTGTTTATCCTGCATGATATGCGTGAAAGAAGAGGGGCGAGAGCTCGACTAGTCAACATGTATGTGCTGGCCGATTACTCGTATAACTTATATATTTCAACTGCATTCTCCGAAAAAGAGCTCAATTTCAAATCTCAAATTATTCTAAATAAAAAAAAGTTTTCAGTAAATTTGTAAAAGTAAAAATAAGTTTTCGTTATCTTCTCTGTAATTTTAGTTAGAATATTTTTTGATAATTTTACGTCAAAAACACATGGAAATAAATAACAAACAATATTTGTTAATCTAAAAAACCTTAAATTTGAAACTGACAAAAAGCTTAATAAAATTATATCTCGCTTTGTACCAATAAAAATTTTTGGTAAAATTATAATGTACCGTGTAATTCTACAGCCAAAGTAGTAAAAATGATAAAAAAATTCCTGCCTGCCTGTAACAAGTTCGTTGTAATAGATATTTCAATATTTCTTTGTAATTTTACATTGATTTACAATAAATTTACAATAAATTGCAAACAATGTTTGTAAATATGAAAAACTTTTGAATGAACATTAATCAACGGTACAGTGAAGTTACGAATTGTATGAGGCAAATTACAGTTTTTAGGTAAAGTATAAGACACCATGTAAATTTAAAGTCAAAATTGTAAAAATCAGACAAAAATTTATCAATTTTAAATGACTACGTTGTAATTTTAATTACAACATTTCTTTGTAATTTCGGGTCAAATTATATGAAATTAAAATGTAAATAATGTTTGTATATCTTTGAATACTTTAATTGAAAACTAACAATCAATCGAGTAAAATTACAATTCGCTTTGGAAAAACAAAGGTATTCTGTAAAATTAGATTGCACCTTATAATTCAACAACAAAAGTTGTATAAATAATCAAGGTATTTGCGAATCTGTAATGAGTTGGTTGTAATATAAAATAGAATGCTTTATAGTAATATTACAAAAGATTATTGTATATCAAATTACTAACAATGATTGTGAATGTAAAAAGCTTTCAACTGGAATTGTACGCAAGTTTTGTAAAAATAAAGTACGCATAAGAATTATGCATGAAAATTACAAAACTTGTGAAATTACAAAACTTTGGCCTAGATTCTTCGACATGTCTTGGAAAATTACTTGAATAGTATTCCAATTTAATATTGGTACACATTGATTTGGATTTTACTTTTCGCGTTGTAAAATAATTGTAATTTTACAAAAAAATTTAACAGTGTATATGAACCAGCTTCCCAACGGCGCTGCTAGCTAAACCGTCTACCAAGTTTATGTTAGTGGTGATAATACAAGGTTTTCTAATAACAAAAATGATTTCGTATGGCAAACCTCCAGTATCAATCACTGACAACTTGAGTAATTTTTGTCTCATGTTTGCTTCTTGCTCATGATAAATACAATCAGAAATAATGTCCATTGCAATTGAATCTATTTTATTTCCAGTTTGTAAAGCTAGTACGTTATATGCTAACGCATACACCACTTGGACACAGGCGCAAGGTTTCTTCCTTCGTAAAAAATCTAGACTCTATAACAGCTAATTCATCATCATTTAAAATAATACCACTGCCAATTTTTGTGAGAATAGAAGCAAACATTTCATTATCTTGGCGCATTATTTGAGTTAATTCGTAGAATTTTAATCCTCGCCAGAATGAGGGTCCAACCAATAATTAATCTTTAAAACAATGTTTCAGTGTAATTTCTTCTCTTTTCACTGCTATTATAACACTACAAAAATTAAAGCATTCACAATTTTAATTCTTATAGTAATGTAAATAAACATTGTTAAATTCGATAATATAACCTTTAAATTTTTAAAGACAATACTTTTCGAGAAATGTCAGATACAATAAAAATGACAATATTTTCTCTCACCTTTTTTTAGCGCGTGTAAGTGAGGTGGAAATATGAATTGTGTGGTAGACTTTTTCGAGTAGCTCGATGGCTATCATGGTTTTAACGCAAACGAGTAATGGTAAACTCATACTATCGAATTCAAATACTTCGTAAACGTTTTCGAATAGACGATACGTTATTAACGCAAGAAGTATTGAAACTCATACTAGGGGTACTGCATATAGACTGTATATAAACAGAGTCCGATTCTGTTTCACTATCACTAGCCGTGGATATGATGAGTCGGTCCATTTCATCTTCTATAAGGCTGTTATTTTTTAAATATTGCTCTTCCAAATGCTCCACGTGTTTGCATTGAGCAGCCCAATCTTCCGCTGAGATACTCTTAAAAGCATCTTCGGTAATAGTCATTATGTTTTTTGGGTCTTTGGACACGTTTTTATCCGCCACCTTTCTTTTCACAAGGCTCCAGATTTTTTCTATCGGGTTGAGTTCGCAGTGATAAGTAGGCAATTTCAAAACCTTATGATTGTGAGCTTTCAATAATTCATCCACTGCATAAGTCGGTGGACCTTTATTTTGTTTGACAAGATCAAACAATACAGCTCTTGTCCAGGTATTTTCAAAATAGATACCCTTTCTCGCAGCCACTCTTGCAACTTACTTTTGATGCTGGACATTGTAGGCGCTTTGTTTATTTGTGTACAGTGATAAGGAGCGTTGTCCATTACCACAAGAGACCTTTCAAGTAGGTTAGGAATCAGTTTTTCCTTCAGCTATTTAAGGACATTTGTTGAGTTCAAGTCATCATGATTATCTGAAGACTTTGATTGGGATTTGAACATCAACAATGGACCATTTATGAAACCATTATCTGTGCCTGCATGAGCAATTATCCAGCGACTCCCTACTGATTCTGTGACCATCAGTCCTGGCTCCTTCTAACTTTGCCAACAACTTTTTGCATGATACGTATTATGTATATAGATAGGTCTCATCTAAATATACCATTGGCCTTTTTTCCACAGTGCGATTTCTTCGGATTTTTTCCAAATATCTTGCACGCTATGCGATTATGTCATGGCGTTCCATAAGAATTTTACGTTTGGATTGGCATCGCTTATACTTGAAACCAATATTATTTAATATTCTATGCAATGTTGTGATGCTTCTCTGAAAATTTATATCTTTTCTCAATGCGGCACGTAGCTTAACCAATGTTGGTAACTCCTTCCTCACTATATAAAAACTGTGAATTTTTTCCCGTATGGCGCATAGATCAAACCCATCCAAGTTGAACTTTTTGGGATGCGGACGACTTTTCCCTGGTGTGACAATTTTTTTTGAAGTACTCGCTGCTGTTATGCCTTCTTTTGTTATCCTGGTGGCAGTTTTTTCGGACACGCCTGCATTTAAGTTAAGAACAAATAAAAACACTAAAATTAAAAAAATATATATCAGTTGCAAGTTTTTTTTTTAATATAAATTCATCTTAAAAACAAAAATAATAGGAATATATCAACAATACAATAAATCGGCAAAAAAATCATTGGTACGGCAGCCCTAAAACCCATTGTTTGGTGGTATTAAAATACCTTTATTCTTTTGTTCCGCATCACAGAACTCCTTCACCTTCAATATAATTTCTCGAGCCGAACTTTTTACAACTTTAGGCATCACGAAATATCCAATAACGCATTAATCTATTTAAAAAAACACAAATATCTACCACAACAAACGAACTTGATAACATTGACCATTGATATCGACAAAAGACAACATGGCCGATCTGTCAAATTTGAAAGTATTTTTTTTTTATTTTTTTTATTTTATTTATTTGTTAACATATATACAATAATATATTCGTTTAAAGGGTGCAAACATAAACTCGAGAAGTTTTCCCGTGCACCCTGCGTCATCGACTCTAATCATTACAAAAGTAAAAATTGATTAAAAAAAGTACAAAAACTAAACTAAATTATACAGAGAAAATATAATGATAACATTAGTGACATGCAGGTAATATTACAAAACATTTTTATTGAAATAACTCCATGTCGGTAGGTGTATATATTTTTTTCTTGTTGAGTGCGTACAGGTGTTCGTAAAATAATGTTATTATTTTTATATTATTTGTATTTTTAATATAAAATTGTTTTAGTTTAATATTTTTGAGTCTTATCTTTTAATGTTTTTTTTTTTAGAGATTTGTTATAACTAAATATAAAAATATTTATTTACTAAATATACAAATAATAACATTTATAATTATTACAGAAGTTTATGTAGATAATTAGATAAATTTACAATGCATTAATTAGATCAATTTTGTAGCTATGACTTTTTGATAATGTTGTTTTAATATAGTTTTTATATTTTTTAATGTTATTTTATTTTTTAGAGTTATCGGTAATTGATTGATAAGCTTAGGTACAATATATCCCAATGATCTTTTCCCATATAAATTTGAATAATTAGGTAATACAAGTTTTGAATTCGCAATACTACGTGTTTTCATATCTTCTGGATTCACTTTTCTAACCTGTTTTAAATTATCATTAAAATAATTTTCTATTAATAGAGTTAATTCAGTTTTTTCATGAATTGGTAATATCTTACAAAATGCAAATAATTTTTGATAATTGTTATGAAGTTTACTTTTTACGCTAGTTGGAGATAGTTCTTTTAAAATTCGTAACTGCAGGAAATATATTCGATCAAGGTATGTCTTATATGTTCTTCCATAGCTTGACAGACCGTAAGATATTATCGATTCAGCCAAAGATGTATAAAGTAACAAGCGAGTTTTATACGGTATTTTGGATTTTATTAAGTGAAATTTTGCAAGTATTGATCTTAATTTGGCACACACGTGATCGATGTGCGAGTTCCAGTTTAGTTTGTTGTCTATTACTAGTCCCAGATAGGTATGTGTATCTACAATATCTATTGGACTACAATCACAGAGCGTCGTGTTCACGCATTAATATTTTGATGTAAGCAATCATGTTATATATTTATATATATATATATATATATATATATATATATATATATATATATATATATATATATATATATATATATATATATAAATCTTGCAGTTCATGTTGCGTCCGACCTACTTGATGCGTCCGGTATACGGATGCAAGATTAACCAACCCTCATTTTTGCTGTAACAGCGTATTTTAATGAGTAGAATGTATGGACAAAAATTTGGCATGGACACAATTTTATCACTAGAATGCTTTTTAGCGTATTTTGTAGTTCAGCCATCTGCCGCGCCGAATTTGGAGGGCGGTATCGTAACGTGTATAATTTGTAACGTATACTTCGCGTTTAATTTACCGATTTTATTGCGTCCCATTAAATATATTTTAAAGTTTTTATCAATTCTTTACGACTATCATCTTGCGTCCAGTATTTAATATTAAATTGGGAAACCGACGTTCCTGTGGGGCCCGTTCGGGGTGTAGGTAAGAGCGGAGGCGGAGGGAGCGGTGTGAAGCGGTCCTGTGTTTTATGTTTCAAATTTTCAATACAGACTGCGTCCCGCCCGGTAAGACGCAAATTTGTCATCGCAGTGATTTATCAAATAACATATATTATTAAAAGTTATTTAAAAATTAAAACACAATGAAACGAAGTGCAAGGATTCTTCAATTGGCAAATGGTAAGTACTTAAAACTACATTAAAAATATTATAAATTTAATATCTAAGTACATAGTATGTTCTTAACTCATTGTTTGTTTAAGTGAGCTCAGTTTAAATTAGTTTGTCGGTTAGGGCGCTTGTGTACTAAATAATATTTGTAATAATGGTAGTTGTAATTGATGTGGACCAATTATTTAAAAGAAGTGATTTCAAATACTTTTATAAGACTAAAATGTGTTGGCCTTGGCATTCGACTCATTTCATTTTGCAAAATTATTGTATTAATTGTGGCAACCGTATCGCTAATAATACAATGGTAGAACATTTTGTTCTACCTATGACTTGCGATGATATAAAAAGGCTCATTCAGTCTTTATTTTTCTGGTGTCCTGTTTGTGAATATACCATTTATGACCATTATCCGGAAGACGAATGTTACTATAACAGGCATTAATTATTAGGTAGCCATATAACTACTGTTTACTTATTTTGTATAATACGGTTTAAGATAGGTTATTGAATAATCGACTATTTATTGCAAATGAGGAAGAATACTCATTTAAAAAATATATCTGTAACGTTCTAATGTACAATAGTTCAATGGCTTAACTGTTGCGTCGCATTAAAACTATTTAAGCTGAGACAATATTGGTTTTATATGTCTTGTTAGTTATGTTAAATAATTACAATCGTCATCTAAAATATAATAAAACATTATTTTTATTTATCTTTAGAAAAACACGAAAATAAAGAAAACCAGCAAGAATGTGAAGAAAACAATCTAGAAAAAATAATTGAGGTATGTATTGCCAGCCTATTTTTCTAAGACTAACGTCAGCTACCCGTGTCCTTGAACTTACTTGTATACAACTTATCTGTCTCTAAAGCTTACATACATAAATCAACTTACCTATCCGTATCATTTGATTTACTTGATTAGATCAACTCGTTTGAACTACTCGTTTTCTAGAACTTACCTGTTCACATTACTCTCTCTATCCATTCTCTCAACTTATCTATCCTTGTTTCTAAATGTGCTTGTAACAACTACTTAGCTATTGGTTCCACTTAATTTACCTGCTAACACTAACTGACGTAACTCTACGTAACTCACCCATTTACTAGGTCTTACCTCTACAACCTCCTCTACCCGTTCTTTGAAATTACCTATCCGTAACATTTAACTTACCTGTCTATCTTAACTATATGTATCTTGAAACCTACTACTACTACTGTCCTTGATCTTATATGGTAGCTGCGTCATTGATTATTCTCTGTCTTCAGTAAAACATTCAGTCTTTATTTCTTTGCATTAATTAATTACATAAACTCTGTGTGTTTGTTGCAGGATATATCTGATTCAATATCTTCTTTTTCTGATACATGTTCAATTTACACCCCACCAATACAACATGTAAGTATAAAAAATAATCTAATTTCTGCGCATTGATGATGTAAAGAACAGTTAATATTTCATACAGCATCATTGTCTATGGATGGTGGTGACCACTTACCATCAGGTGGCCCATATCCTCGTCCGCCAACCTATAGCATAAAAAAACTTATATGTTTCTAAAATATGGAAAAACTCAATAGAAAATAACTAACTAATACCATAATAATATGCTAACGATGAGCTGAGATAGTCCATGGTTAGAAGGCGTGCATCTTAACCGATGATTTCGGACTCAAACCCGGGCAAGCACCACTCTATATTATATATAATTTGTGTTTATAATTCATCTCGTGATGTCTTCACGGCAGTGAAGGAAAACATAGGAAACCTGCATGTGTCTAATTTCATCGAAATTCTGCCACATGTTCATTCCACCAACCCGCATTGGACCAGCGTGGTGGAATATCCAAACCCTCTCCTTAAAAGGAGAGGAGGCTTTAGCCCAGCAGTGGGAAATTTACAGGCTGTTACTGTAGTGTACTGTACTGATACTAACGATTAAGTTAGGTAGTTGCAATCTCAGTAATTCTATAAATAAATAATGTATTTTTTACAGACTAGTTCAGATGATTCTTTTCTAGAAGAATTTGGGACATTGAAACAATCTTCAATACTTAAAGAGGTAAACCAGACCTGCAACAAACCTGCAAGTATTCAAAATAATTTATCGTTATTAGAGTGTGTTCCTTTATCTGATATATCTATAGCATCGCATAGAAATATAAACTATAGTGAAGTTAGTCATATAAGTAATTCTCCTTGCAATTTAGATGTTGTCGATAAAAAATTTCTACAACCTGTATCTTTTCCACATTATACAACAGAAGAATTCGCAAAAAATAATGGGACAGATATTAATAATGAATCTCAAATGGAAGATACTTCGAATGACAGTTTAACAATAATGACAATAATCCAAAGGCGAAAACCCAGAAGTACTAATTAAGTTCGAGATAGAGACTACTGCTTTTACTGTGAGATTTTTGTCTTAAATTTTGCTCGACATTTATTTCGAAACCACATTTATGAAACTGACGTGCAAAGAATTATATCGAAACCAAAGAAAAGCCTAGAAAGGAGACAGCTTATTGCAGCACTACGCAAAAAAGGTAACTACCTTGTAAATACCAAAGAGGTTACTAAGCCCATGAGAAAACAAAAATTTACTGAACATCTACCTTGTACAGATTGTCTGGGATTTTATTCAAAAAGATTACTTTGGAAACATAAAAAAAAATGCACTGGTAAAAAGTCAAGTAAAAATGTTCAATCAGAAGCTCAAAATTTACTAATACGTCATTTAAAAATAGATGAAAAGCTCAAAGAAAAAGTATTTCCCCGAATGAGGGCAGACAAGATATCACTTATTGCAAAATCAGACTACCTAATATGTGCTTTCGGGTCCCAATATTTGAAAACTCACCGAGAACAGCATTTTGCAAATGTTGTGTCAAGAAAAATGAGAGAGCTAGCAAAATTATTAATTGAAATAAAAAAGGTTGACCCATCCATCAATGACTTATTTTGTGCCCTTCGACCAAATCATTACGATATTATCGTAGAGGCAACCAAAGTGTTAGGAAAATATGACAGCCAAAAAGACAGATTTGAAACACCTACGTTTGCAATGAATGTTTCAACTACTTTAAAACAATGCTGCCATATAGCAATAATGTTGGCATTAAAAAAACAAGGACCGTATATGGATGTTGAAACAGGCAAAGCAGAAGCAGACTTAAAAACCATGGTACACCTCATAGAGTCAAATTGGAAGTACGATATTTCTAGTCAAGCTGCGACTGATTTAAACCAAAAGAAATGGAATAAAGTTACTATTGTTCCTTTAGCAAATGATTTGAAAATTTTAAAAGAATACCTAAATAAAAGATCTTTGGAGGCGGCTAAAAGCATTAAAGAAGGCTTACAAAATATTGCGACATATATAGAACTTTTAGAAACTGTTTATTGTAGAGTTTTATTGTTGAACAGGCGGAGGCCTGGAGAATTACAAAGAATTACACTGTACGACTATTTAGAAAGTGAAAATAATTCTGATAAGTATGAAGAATTTGATCGTGCGCTCACTGTCTCTGAGCGGATACTCGTAAAGAAATTTAAGAGAGTTGTTATTCGGGGTAAACGTGGTCGTGGAGTACCCGTTCTGTTTAGTCAAGAGGTTCAAGATGACATAAAACTATTACTGTCGGTTAGAAATATTTTTTTTACTACTACATCAAATCAATTTTTGTTTGGTAATCCTGGTTATGAAAACACCATATATGGCTACAAAGTTCTTGAAAAGCATGCCAGATTATCTGGGGCCAAAAATCCAAAAGCAATCTCGGCTACGAGACTTAGAAAACATTTGGCTACCTTATCACAAATATTTAGCATGTCTGAAAATGATAAGGAGCAACTAGCTACATTCATGGGTCATACTAATGAAGTACATAAGAAATCGTATCGATTACCAGATGACGTTTACCGAACCGCCAAGATATCGAAACTTTTAATACTTATGGAAGACGGCAAAGGAGATGCCTTCAAAGGTAAATCTCTGGACGAAATTGAATTAGATATGGATGAGGAGTTAGAAGAAGAAGTCCTTAATAATGATAAAATATTAGACTATGATTTAGATTCTATCGTAAACGTCAACTCTGATTGCCTTCAACAAATAAACAATCATAATGATTTATCTCAAGCTGGACCATCCGGTTTTCAGAAAATTGAACAAATGTCACAATTAAATGTCAAAAATAAAATAAACAAAAGTAAAAAAAGAACCTTGGTACCTTGGACAGTAGAGCAGAAGAATGTCGTAACAAAATTTTTCAAACTCCACATAAAAAATCGTCAACCACCGAAAAGACACGAATGTGAAAAACTAAAAGAAAAATACGGAGATCTCCTTCACAACAAAGACTGGCTTAAGATCAAAGTCTTTGTGCAAAATATTTACTCCAAGAAATGAAAGAATTCGTATTAGTGACGTCTTCATGGGCCGTTAGGATAGACAACTTTTAAATACTAATGGTGTTTGAAAAGATGTGAGTGCAGTTCAAGTGTCTTTTCTGTTCCACAATATTGGAATCTATTGATTAACATAGGTGTTGATGATTAGGAAGCTGTTAATATTATAAAAAATCATTTTCAGGACTTTTATGAAACCAAAAATGCGATAAGTTATTTTGAATGTCTCAGACAGTATGTGTGGATTTTTATTTATATAATATTTGAGTTATTAAAATAATAGTAAAGTGGCTGGTTATAGCAATGATTAATTTTTAAAAATATCTGGTTTGTGTTCGTATCTTTTGTGTAATACATATCAAATTATGACTTGAAGACTGATTAATGTGATTTGATTATTGTTGACTAATTACATTACTTTTAGCATATTTTTGTTAGTTATGTTTTTTTTGTCTTAGATTATCAATAATGATTAATATAAAAATTAAAGCGACGTTGATTTCATTGAGAGTATTTTAATAATTTTGTTAATAATGAATATTATTTTAAGAATATGGTTACCTTGTGATTTATGTTATTTTCAGTTTTTTTATTTTTAAGAAAGTTTTTTACTTATGTATATAAAATGGAAAATAAAATTCTACTTATATTATAATACGCTTTTATTTACATACATTTATTATACATCTTTAATCATTTATTAATACATTTATCAAAACCAAATTAAAATTAAACATAAAGAACTTTATAATTAATAATTAAAAATTACACTTCAATTAACCGGAACTTTTTTATATACAGCATTAACTTCTTTGTATTTTTGAACCCACCCATGTACATTAACTTACCAAACCATATATAGTTATATATCTTTCTACTTACCTGTTTACAGCAACTGCTTTAAGAAACATAAGAAGGTGAATTCTTCTACCCAAAAACATGGGTAGAACTGGTAGAAGTATTCACCTACGCGTGATTGCCTTCCTGTTTCTATGAGTTTGGCTACTTAAAGATTTATCTTTTTATTTACCTGTGTACGCCACTGCGCCTGTATATTTAACTGACCTGTTTACACTAACTTACCTGCTTATAATTTAAACAAACTTACCTTTACTCGGCAATACCCGTACGTAGATATTCTAAATTTGTCTTTGAATATATACTAAAACTATAATTATCTTTCTGATTATTTTTTACACCAATTCATTTATGTGGTCAGCTTACTTATTTCATCTGTCACTCTTATTTTTAATTTCGCTAACCACTAAGCTGCAGTGACATTAAAATGCAATTTAAATACAAACCTAAAAATAGTAGGTACTTATGGCTACGGACGCAGTATAAGCATTAGTATAGTTCGAAGCTAGTTGACCAGTACGATGAATGCAAGATTACAAAAACAGTATTCGGTATCGCTATATATTCTAAAACAGATGGATGTAAAATTGGTAACGTAATCTCTGTACTATATACAGGGCATTATATAGAATCGGTTTAAGCATACGTTTTGATGGACGCAGGAGCATTCACGCAGTGTATAGAAAGTATACGGACATATACGGGATATAAGATGGTTTAGGTGGTGCACGGATGCGCTAAATGACCGGGAAATTTGCGAAATCGAATATTAACAAATCATATTTAAACGAAATTCTGCGTTAACCCATGAAATTATACTGATATAAACTTCATATATATGCATTAAAAACATTGGAAATGTTGTTACATTCAGTGGACGCCGTAGGGTGGTACTTTGGGAAGATGCAAGAAGTCTTTGGCGATTTATATATATATATATATATATATATATATATATATATAATCATTGTTTAGTGCCAATATCCACCTCGGGACTTCTTTTATGAGAAGGACTTTAGTATCAATTAACAATTTTGAAGTGCCATCTTTTGACGTTTCCCTTTAACTAATTGCGTTTAAAGCGCCATCTCTTGAGAACATTTTGTACTACCCTTATGGATATGTACGTAGATGTATATAATACTTATATTATCCATTCCATAATACCGTAATCACAGTTGTGACGCTTAACAATTTAATTAAGGAGATTGTTCAAAACACAAGACTTTATAAAATAGTTTTATTTTTTTAACTTATATTGCTTAAATTTATTATTATACATTTGAGCAATAACTTTTAATTCATCCGTGCAATCATAATTAGTCATTTTACCACGTAGAATTCTATTAATACTCCTATTAATACTCCAACTATTAATTATCTCTATTAATTTACTAATATATTTAGTGATGTATCCAAAAATAAGTCATTTAATTCTATTTTGTGTATGTCACACTTAAAAGGAGACGTAACAAATCTATCAACATAAAATTTTATGTTTCTTAATTCCTTGGTTTGTTACGTCTTTTTTTAAATGTGAAACACAAATACAATGGACTTCTTGAAAATAATCAGTTAATTCTGTGGAAGGGTAGCATAGCCACTTCTTTTTTGAAAAATATTATTTTGCTGTTATGTATTCATTTATATTTTCATCGTATTTATAAATTGTATTGCGTCTGCATGATTTACAATTTTTAACAATACTTTCTAGACTCTTTTTAAGAACCCACATACATAATTTCTTTAGCCATTCAATTAATATGTCTTCGTTTATAAGTATATAATTTTTTTTCTCTTTAATTAAAAAAAAAAAGATAAAAAAAAATGATGGAAGAAAACAATATAGATAGATCGCGTAAATAAAATTATTTTAGGTCAGAGCGAGCGTCCGTTCACGTCCGTAGCTGGGAGCCGCGTGTCCTCGTCGTCACTCGCCGCCGAGAGCCGTGCATTGTGTTGTTTCTTAGAATTTACTTGTATATAAACGGTCGTACATAATTTGTAAGTTGAATTAATTTAATTTATTTATTTTTTATTTTTGGAAACAAGACATGCTATAGCACTCCCCCGCCGAGATCGTTGCTACGATCGATAGTAGTCTGGAAAGTGAACCCTCCTGCCGCTTCGTGTCCTCTTCTCCACGATGTCAGGCAGAGGTGCTGGAGCTGCCGCTGGGATGATTGCCTCTCGCATCACATAAGCTGGCTTGAGTCTGTCAACGGTGACGTTGCTGGGTTTGCCTGCGACCTCGATTTTGAAAAATTTTGCTGTCCTCTCTAGGACTTTATGGAGACCAGTATATGGAGCTTCTAGCGGTCTTCGAACGTGGTCCTGCCGCAAGAAAACATGAGTTGCTTCCATGAGATCCTTAGGTATGTAGAAGGGTCCTGTTCTATGCCATGTAGTTGGTCTCGGTGCGAGTCTAGCCATGCCAGCACGAAGACGGAAATTGTCGGAGAGAAAAATTGCCCAGGTAGACGTAGTGGTTCGCCGTAGACTAACTCGCTGTCGACGCCTGCAGATCGTCCCTCCATGCGCTGCGTATACCGAGCATTACCAAGGGCAGTGCTTCGGTTGCAATTTCGTATATTCATTTCGTGAGTTTGCTACGATAATCCGTTGGAGTGCGCTAGGTGAGCGCCACACGCGCTTGCCGCTTCTCGCGTCGTATAAATAAGGCGGGACTTGGATTTTGCTTCAGTCGGAGCGCGTCTGTTGACGCTAACGCATGTACGAATGAGAATATTGAAATGTAGTTCCTACATGACCATTGAAAATCTGCAGACGCCGTATCAGATTCGATATTAAAAGTTTCAAGACGAAGATATCTTGGCATGGTGGATATATAAGATGGCATAGAATATTTTTCTGAAATTGATATTTTTCGTAATAAATTGGTATAAATAAATAAACACAATTAATTTATGGTTTTATTACGAATAAAATTAGACATATTTGAAAAAACAATACATGATATTAATTTACTTTTAAATATAGTATGTTAATTCCCTTCTCGACTAAAATCTTCCGATAATGACTTTTGAGGTTTTAATTATACCTTGATCAATGAGTTTAGTCGCTAATGTTGTGTTTGGTGGTTTATGTTGGTAAAATTTTCAATTTCAGGATGATAATGATGCAGGTTTGAATTTATAATATAATTATAATTTTGCGCACATTGACGTGACATTTAAGACGCACCATGTAGGCTTACAGATCCTGCGATAATGCCGTTCTATAAAATTGGTATATTGGTCTTCCGGGTATCCTTGATGAAACCCCACTCGGGATAATAGTCAAAACACGTAGGCTTTGAATTTAGTTATCTTTGAAGTATATTTCTGAATTATATTCGTTTGTTCTCGAACATTCCAATAATTGTCCGCTCAAATATTTTCGTCCAGTGGTGATTGGATGATTTCGTCGTAGGAAAGGGTCAAAAAATTAGATGAACCGGCCACTATAATTGCCTTTTCCACTTTTGTTTCGCCAGATTTCATCGGTAACACTCCATCTAAGTTGAAGTTAGGCAGTCTATTTTTTGTATTTTCGATTGGAGTCAATCAGAAATCTCTTCAATATATAACAAATAATTTTGACAGCGCAATTTAACAAATGGAACAACGCCATCTATACGTAGATAGAAGAACTAAGTATTCAGTAAGAACTAAAATTGGTATTTGACTCGGACACACAACATCCACTAATAGATGCCGGTCAATATTAATCAAAATCAAAATATACTTTATTCAAGTGGGCTTTTTCAAGCACTTTTGAATCGTCATATAACAATTAAGTGAAGCTACCACCGGTTCGGAAAGTAGATTCTACCGAGAAGAACCGGCAAGAAACTCAGTAGTTACTCTTTTTCAACATTTAAAAAAAAGTACAGTCATGCTAGTTAATACAATTTTTTAAATTAATATATCCTGCCTGGAAGTCAACAGGTATTACTTCCACGCTTTTTTATCATCTACAAAATCTTGTATCGAATAATACGCCTTTTTCACCAATGTATTTTTTAAAAACGATTTGAATTTACGAGACGGCAAAGTTGAAAATGTCTGCGGAATTTTATTATAGAAATGGCTACCTTGCCCCAAGAAAGATTTATTGACTTTTCGGAGTCGGAAACTTTTTACTCATCTTAACTAATTTCCCGTTTTTCAATCTCGGATCTAGAGTGAGCTTCTTTATTCACTGGACCGTCCGACGATATACAGCGTTCATTTATTTTGTTATCGATTCTTTCAAGATGTTATATCACAGATCGATCGAATCGCAATGGAATTTCACTCCTAAACTCACGACGTTTCAGATCTGCAAATCCTGCTTCAACCGCAGAAGAGGGAGCGGTCACTGAGCCTCTTTCAAATATGTTCACCATTATTGCAGTCCACAAAGGTAAATATGGTAGAAGGTACCTTTTTAACCTTTTGGTTCATACAAGATCACTTGTGTCATACAATTTATCACGCCAAGATTTCTGTCCTAACATTTCCAATTCACATTCTTCCACTCTCTGTTCTGCGTCAATATCAAAGTCAAGTCCTCTTATTTGTATCACAAGCCTCTTCGTTAATTTGGTCAGAAACCTTTCTGTCGTCATATTTTGACTAATTCCTTTAATTCAGTTAAAAAAATGCAATCGATCAATGTTGGCATTCTGTTCAGAACCAATACAATTGCTGAGAGCCACGACAAAGACAGATTCTAGTAAACATGATAATTCTTCTAGATTCGTAATTTGATGCGCTTTTCCGATACATCGTTTATAAAATCTTCTTACCAAACTTTTATCTTTACCCCTAAGATTGGGCTATTCTCGAAGTTTCGAAACTTTTTCAGTTGTATTTTCTATTGAATTAGCATTTTAATATCTTTCGATTGTCTCTTATCGATTTTATATATTAGTAGAAATACCTGGTACCTGCTTACGAATGAAACTTGGTTTCTTTTATATGACGCAAAACTATTCTCAGAATCTTGCGAGCGCTTCTCAGACGTCTGGTACTTGATAATATAGAGGACCAACATTTGGTTGTCCTCGGTAGACCTCTTTGCTACGAGGCTGAGTCAAAGTGCACTCTGGGCAAATCCAAGATATTTTTTTGAGATCATTATCATGAATGTTACTAATTTTTCGGTAAAATTTAAGAAGAGGCTTAGGTTTATCATTTCGTATGTTTATTTCAAAAGATAAGAACGCATGACTGCTAAGCTCGTGTACGTGATCCACCCATACTTTGCTAGTGTTGCCATCCACACAGACTAAATCTATGAGTGTCTCACTGTGACTAGTAAAGTGAGTGGGTTCGTTATCAATTTGCTTAAGATTAGTGTACGTTAAGAAGTCACATAGCATACGTGTACAAAAGTTATTGGTATCATAAAAATTAATATTAAAATAGCCCAATAGTACTAAATGGTCATATCTACTGAATGTAGTAAACGTTTCCGTAAGGCCATCATGAAACGTACGTGGATAGCCACGGAGGTCGATATGCAGTGCCGATAATTGACTTCTTCCCACCGACCTTCACACTAAGGCACATTTGTTCTATTTCAGGGGAAGTTATCGGATAATTCTATTATAAAAATATTCCTCGTCTAATATAATATCCCACACCACCACCACGGCCACGCCGATATCCCGGCATATTTGGTGCACGTCCCTCCTCACTATGTCTGAGCCAGGTTTCGTTTAGGGCCATAATATCAACATCGTGGCGGTTCATAGCCAACATGAATTCGTCATGATGTGCCCCCAGAGAACCTGGATTTAAGAAACCAATTTTTAGCTTACGTAACCCAGGCATCTAATCGAATAATCTAAAGTAATAGATTAACATGTGGAAGTAGATGTATGTATAATGAAAATAAATATTTAAAGATATATGTAGTAGTTACAAAGTAATTATATAATAATGTTTAATGTAATGTATAACCATTATAAAAATATACTTTTATTAACATAAGAATTAACAACATTAAATGCTTAAATATATATATACAAATATGAACTAAAACTAGTTACTGTATAAATCTTGACCGCGTGGAATGGTGGCAAGAATGCTAGCAGCATTTCCCCGTTGAATCGCAATTCCGATCCTCTGGGCAAAAAACGAACCAGCCCTCCTGTCACCAGTGGAGGCAATGAGGCGAGGTGTTATACTTTTGATGAAGAGTATTTTTAAAAATATTGGTGTATGTTTGGCATAGTTAGTATTTTAAATTCGGTCATCCCACTAACAACATAAACATGGCAACTATAATTAATACAACAACAAATAACACAATATGGTAAATGTACATTTAAAATAATAAATGAGTAAAAATAGCGATGTGTTTTTAAAACAAAAAGGTCGTAATATATGTGTAGTAATAACCAGGCTAATCGTTGTTTACACAAAAAAACTTCTGTAAATCTGCTTCCTCACGTGCTCGGTGTATGGGAGTGTTAGAGCTGCGCCGAATAAATATTTTTCCTCCTCTTGTCCACACAAATCGCCATCCTCTCTTGCCCTAAATAGAAGGTAACGATTTAGAGGTGTGAGCCGCTCATTGATGTAATAGCGTCGCGGCTCACCATCGACGATGCCGGACGTGTCGGCACTGCGCCGCACGCGCGCCGCTCGAAGCAATTCATCTCGCAGTAAGCGGGGCGTCAACCGCACCACGATGGGACGCGGTCGCATTCGCTCGCCGTCAGCCGCCGCGGAGCGTCTCGGTCCCACGCGCTGTGCACTTACAATATCTTAGTCGGTGAGATCGAAACCGACTTTTTTCCTACATAACATCGCAATGTTATGTATATTCTCACCCGGCTTTTCGACAATACAAGCTATTTCCAAATCCGTCATTAAATGCTCCTGCTCCCTCTCATTTATTTGCATGCGCAGCCGCAGGGCCGCGCCGACCCCCGGCAGCGCCTGTGTGCGAAACCTATGAAGCGCCTCTTTTTTAACGAATCATCATAAAAAACTAATTTAATTTTTGAATGAATATTTTTAATTGTTAATTTTGACTGAAATAAATGTTCTCCAGTTTTACAGTACTTAAATAATATTATCATTAATATCTAAGTGTACAAAAGTGTGGAACATTTAGGAATTAGGATACTAAATAGGTAAATCCCGTTCGCTTCTGCTTGCCAATTACTGCGAAAAATATATATAATTTATACATAATTTCTTCACACAAATCATCGGCGTTAATATCCAATGAATCATTTGCTGAAAGTTTCTCCTGTAAACGATGACAGCTACTTCTTAATCGATTATAATCTTGGTTATCACTTAAATTAAATAAAAAATTAAACACGTCGTTGTGATTATTCAATAAATCAAATCTTTCATATACGGAGGATAACGCTTGGTCTAATATATAATAAAGAGGTTTTCGGATGATTTATAGTGTGGTCTTCGTGTTCATAATCAAAATTCTTTGGAGTTTTACGACATCTTAGGGGTCTGTACCCCTAGTACGAGTTTCAATACTTCTTGCGTTAATAACGTATCGTCTATTCGAAAACGTTTACGAAGTATTTGAATTCGATAGTATAAGTTTGACATTACTCGTTTGCGTTAAAACCATGATAGCCATCGAGCTACTCGAAAAAGACTACCACACAATTCATATTTCCGTCTCACTTACACGCGCTAAAAAGAGTGAAAAAAAAATATTTTGTCATTTTTCTTGTATTTGACATTTCTCGCAAAGTATTGTCTAATGTCTTTAAAAATTTTAAGGTTATCTTATCGTATTTTACACTGTTTACATTACTGTAAGAAATAGAACGGTGAATGCTTTAATTTTTAAGTGTTATAATAGCAGTGAAAAGAAAAGAAATTACACTGAAACATTGTTTGAAAGATTAATTATATTATAAAATTCATCAAGAGGTACGTAAACATAAATTTATTATTACATTAAATAAATAAAACGATACGTAATAATTGTAAGGGCCGTAAGTTTATAATAAAGATTCTAAACGTTTAAAAAATATATAAACAGTGAATATTGTTATTAATATAGAGGAATTTGTGTTAAACTATAACTAACCTACAAATATTGTTAATTGAATTCTCCTTACAATTTTACGTTGATATACTTATACATATTTAGAGCATCTATTAATAAGTAAAATTAGTTTGCGAACACTTTTATTCTATATTTAAATTATTGTTTTTATTTCCTGTTTATTAAGTTTAATTTAAAATGAAGTGACTTTCATCTCAATTCAAAGTTATGCTTAAATTATTTTGTTATTTCGATATTATCCTAATTAAATACAAACTATTTCAATATACTACAATAATATGTATGTCTAATTGCCATTATGTATTATGGCCTTTATTAATTATATTTCAATTAGGGTTCACTTAGATTTAAATAATTCCATGATCATGACTTATATGTTTGTGAATGTATTAATAAAAAATATTGTTTGTGATTACAGTTCCAAAGAAGAAAAACAAGCCTAGATAATACAAATACATCTGTGCTGCATTTTCCAGTGTGATGCTACATCTATCACTCTTAACTCCAAGAATCATTGTTAAAATAAAGTTTAATATATAGAAAACAAATACCTAATAATTACTACCTTAATTTGTTTTTTATTTGTCCTAAAATATAATTATGTATATAACATATATAAAGGTCTTTATTTACATTAAACAACAAAGAGTTCATAGTTTTAATTGACTGTTTTAATATACCCCATAATTGAAAAAGTATAAGTAACAACATTCTATTTTATTAAGCAATGAGTATTTTTGAAGTTGATTATTTATGACAGAAATCAAAACAATAGTTATTGATTTTCTAGTGTGATGCTACATCTATCACTCTTAACTCCAAGAATCATTGTGAAAATAAAGTTTAATATATAGAAAACAAATACCTTATAATTACTATCATAATTTGTGTTTTTATTTTTCCTAAAATATAATTATAAATATACTACATATATAAAGCTTTTTATTTAAATTTAACAATAAAGAGTTCATTGTTTTAATATACCCCATAATTGAGAAAGTATAAATAACAACATTCTATTTTATTAAGCTATGAGTGTTTTTGAAGTCGATTATTTGAGAGAAATCAAAACAATAGTTATTGATTTTCCAGTGTGACATTACATCCAACACTCTTAACTCCAAGAATCATTGTGAAAATAAAGTTTAATATATTGAAAACAAATACCTAACAATTACTTTCTCTTAATTTGTTTTATTTTTCCTAAAATATAATTATATGCACTACATACATAAAGTTACTGATTTACATTAAACAATAAAGAGTTAATAGTTTTAATTATCTGTTTTATACTACTATTGTTATTTATATTTTTCCTTTTAGAAAAAGGATAAATAACATTCTATGTTTTTAAGCAATGAGTGTTTTTGTCGTTGATTATTTATAAGAATTCAAAACAATAGTTACAAGCATTTATTGAGTATAATAATAATGTATATATAATTTAATATAAACATATAATATACATACATAATAGTATAATAATGTACCTATAAATGTTTCTTATATAATAATGCATATTTTTTAAATCATTCTCAATTCAATTTAATTTTACAATATCGTAGAAAATAATAGATATTCAATAAAGAGACAAATCCACTTTTCAGTATATTTATTGTTTGAATTAAATCAAAAGGAAATTATATAGAGAAGTAGATAACTGTTCAATGCATGGTCACTTGTTTCTTGGATATTGTCTGCACCAAATCATCATTAATAATAGTATAGCTGCTCCAAATAAAGGATTGATTCACTCATAGCCTGAAAAATATATATATTTTATTAATAATGATTAGGGTCAAGTGGGGGACAGTGTAACAAAAAAGTTATTTTTCTTTTTAGAAATAAAACCGTTTATTGTAATGTCTCCTTATTTTTTACCTTAAAATCAACAGTCTTTACCTCCATATTAGGTTTGAAATAATATCAAAATTATACATAGAAACAATTTTTTTTTTTAGTTTTCTGAGATCACAATTTTGTTATAGTGTGCCCCAGGGGTGGGGTACAGTTTAACAGCTATAGGGGTACAGTATAACAAGATGGGGTACACTATAACAGTGAACTAAACAACATCAATAAACATACAAATAAAAAAAGAAACAAAAATATAACATCCTTTAACTTCAATTATGATCTAAACATATTTTTGGCAATCAAAAACAAACATAAAAAAATATAATATTATGAAAAATCTTTTCTTAACATAGATTAAACTGCCTTAGAATTTTTTCTGGGAATGAATAGAAGTCTGCCTGACGTTTCGTTTGTTTTTTCGTTTTAGGTAAAGGCAATATAAGCTCAATATCATCCTTTTTGACAATAGCAAGATCCGGTTCTAAAGGAAAATAAAAGACATTATCAACTTTACTACTTTTGCGTAGATAACTGACATCATATTCATCTAACTCATTATTCGTCAATAATTTTCCTATATAATGCTTTGTCTGTTTTCCCATAAATTTTACAACTACAAAATCATCTTTTTCTGGAGTTTTCAACAAACAAAGAGGGATATCATCTGAACCGCTAGATACAATATCTGAATCTTCATCTAAATTTTCGGAGCCTTTCTCAGAACTAGCAAATAAAACCTTGGTAACTTTTTCGACTCTCTTTGGTTTTCTCTTTATTTTTATATTTCCCTCATTGGGAGTTTTCTTTTTACGCTTCTTGTTTTCTCTTTCTTTGGATGCTTCTTCAAATTCTTGTTTAATTGGTGTATCGGTAGCGATACAACTTTTACCTCTTTTTCTTCCTTTTTTAGAGTTTCTGGGACCAGCCTTTGGATATTCTCTGCATTCAATTGGGCTGGCTAAAATGTCTTCCATTCTATTAACATCATTTGTTATTAAGCTTATATTTTCTTGCTGCTTCATCGGATCACTGACTTTTTGTGTTTCTTCGAAATTTTGTTGAAGCGACAACAAAGTTTCAGGCGCCGTATTTTGATTTGAGAGCTGTTCGTTCTGTTCTTCAGAGTTTTTAGATGTCGAAGGCCGGTTTAGAGATTGCTCATTTTCCTGCATCAAGGAAATTTCGGAAGCCGTAGTCTGGTTTGCTGTCTGTTCATGTTGCAGTAATAATGAAGCTGAAGATTCTAAAGTTCTGTTTGTAATCTCGCTTGGCATAAAATCTTCACTGGTGAAAATGTTCCTGTCAAATGGAAATATGCCGGTTTTCCTAAAACCCGATTTTATGTTTATGGGTGTCATTGCTTTTTCAAATGCTTCACCTAGTAGTTCTGCAATATTGTATATCGTCACAGGTACTCCCGGATGACGCAAAAGCCATGAATCTATTGCGGCGTTGTAATAATTCTGTAAAGGACCAAACACTGACACATCGAGTGGCTGTAATTTATGGCTGGAATGAGGCGGAATGGTAAGCAGAGTCATGCCGTTTTCTTTAGCTATGTTCAAAGCCTCAAGAGCTAAGTGACTATCGTGATTATCAAGTATAAAAAGCGATGGGTTTGTTTTTGAGCTTCCAGTTACTTTTACAAAATGCTTTATAACCTGAGGGAACAACTCGGTGTTCATCCAGCCCGTAGGTTGCGCTAAGCCCAATGTACCAATAGGGGCGCCCTTCAACATGGGAGTTTTGAAATTTTTCCGAGGAAATACCATCGCCGGTGGCAGGGCATTGCCTGTGGCAGAAACTGCGCAGCATGTTGTCACAAGGGTTCCTCGTTCACCACTTGTTACTTTATTGAGCTGTTTTGATCCTTTTAATGCCAAAACTCTTTTTGGTTTTTGTACTGTCGTCGTACCAGTTTCATCAAGACAAAATAGTCTAGTACCGTCGCCAAAACTAGGACACCTTTTCATTACCTCTTCCAAATTGTTATAAAACATTTCAACATTATACCGGTTAAACGATGTAGCTCTTGAAAGGCTACAGGCTTCTGGTTTGCGCAAAGTTAAATCTGGATTCCTTCTTCGAAACCCATCCAACCAATCTTTTCCTGCGATTTTTTTAGCTTCCCAAGATGCTGGCATCTTTAGCTTGTGGTATGTAGCCATTTCATAAGCTAGTTTTCTAGTTTCAGTCGTGTCAAGACCGTAGCACATTTTTGAGCACGTTATAAGATATTGTTTTAATGCTGATTCTTGATCATTTGAAAAAACTTTATTAACCGCGTAATTAGGAGTCAACCGCAGATTTTCAGTTTCCTCGGCTGAACAGGTCTTTTTCTTTTTAACATAACGATACAAAGTGCCATAATTTACGTTCTTTCTTTCGGCTGCTTTTCTCAAGGGTATTCCATTTTCTACCAACTCTATTGCTTCTTTCATATCATTAGCATCGTGTAGACCAATTTCCGTCTTCCTTTTCCGATTCCGAACCATCTTATTACTGCGAGCACTCCTAGAAAAAAAAAGATGTTAAAAGGGGCACACTATAACATGTTACACTGTACCCCGTTACACTGTACCCCACACCTTATTGTTTAAATGTAAAAATGAATAAAAATTTATAGGTTAGAAATTGCAATTCACTTTGTTTTTTATTTAAACACCAAGTAATTAAAGATTAAATGAAACATATATTTACTTACCAGATATTATTAGTTTTCCAACAAGAACAAAACTTCAGTAGTTAAATTTTTCACAAATTTTTTCCACAAAACATAAATTCTATGACTATTCCGTTAACTCGGCAATTCGAAGTCCGATGACACTTGATTAAGATGGCGGCACATGAGGTTGTCAAAACACGGAAAGAGTTGCCATGACAAATAAGAACATGACAGAGCTAACCTTGATGTTATACTGTGCCCCTTGTTACACTGTCCCCCACTTGACCCTACACGTGTGTATCTGTATATGTCAGATTGATGAGTATTGCAATAAAACACTATTCGGTTGAAACGTCCGTTTATTAGTAAGATCGTTACAATACTAATGTGTCTCCGGCACAGTACATCCCGCTTAATAAAAAGTAACATAAAATATGGTTGGGTAAATACATAATATTTGATACATAAACTTATAAAACTAAACTTATTCTAACAAATTACTTTTTCGTCATACAGATAGCTAATGAAAGTGATCATACATTGGTACTTGTTACACATTAATTACGTAAAGTAGACACTTGCATTTACTATATACTTAAACACTTTTTATTCTAAATGATCACTCGCGTAGACTGTGGAGACGACCGTTCAAGCGTTGATCACCTCCCCGTAACTCACCTAAGGGCAGCTCGCGCAGCTCACGCCTCATATAAAGCGCGTAGTTCATCTTACATCGTTTCCAAAATAAATACAGCATCGCGGCAAGAATGCAGATGATGATGAATAATAAATAAACTTCATACTTTACGTATGCAATTTGCTGTTCGTTCTCAGATGCTGCCGCGCTATTGCCAGCACCATTCTGTGCAATAATTATTTGTTCCTCTTGGCGCTTGCTTTGCTGTTTATCCATCTTCACAAAGATTAATTGTGCAATAATTGAAAGCTGTTTACGATAAGAAACGAAGTACAGGTCTAATCGTTCTTCCGAATCTCGACACTCTCGAGCAATTGCACTTGCCGTATTTGGTGTCGTTGTTGGAAACTGCTGTTAAGCGTAAACGCAGACTTTAATCGATCTCGACTAACGTTTTTCTGCGTACCCTGCTGCATAATTTTATAATATTTATCTTTTTTACTAATTACTTTAAAAGGAAACCAATATCGAAAATGGAAGGAAACCAATATCGTTTCGATTTACAAGGACGGTGACAAATCTCTTATAACTAACTATAGACCAATTGCTATTCTGTCAGTTTTGGCAAAAGTTTTTGAAAAGCTCATATGTCCATTTTTTACTTGGCATGTATCGCAGTTAATAATTGAGGCCCAGCACGGTTTTTACAGGGGGCGATCTACTGCAACTAACTTGACTTCATACGTCGAAGACCTAATTGATGCTGTAGATAGACGAATCCAGGTAGTCGCGGTGTACACCGACTTCAGTAAGGCCTTCGATACCGTAAATCATGCTATTCTATTAGACAAATTAAAATCTTACGGGATATCGAATCCTTTGCTTAGTTGGTTTGATTCTTATCTGAAAAATCGCAATGCTAGAGTAGTGGTAAATAGTTATACTTCCAATTCCTTTCAGGTTTTGTCTGGTATCCCACAGGGTTCTCATCTAGGACCACAATTGTTTACAATTGTTATCAACGATATTGGTGAATGTTTTAAACACTCACAAATATATCTTTTCGCAGATGATTTAAAGGCTAGGATTAAGGATTCCTCCGACTTTATTATGTTTCAAAATGATTTAGATAGACTAGCAGAGTGGTGCATAGAAAACAAAATGGCTTTAAATGTAGCAAAATGCAAACATATTAAATTCACAAAAAACAAATATAAAAAACCGACAGTATATCATATAAATGGGGAAGAACTTAAAGAGGTAGACATTATTCGAGACTTGGGTATAAATTTCGATCAAAAACTTAAATTTGATAAACATATCGAAATCTTAGTCCTGAAGTCATCGAAAATACTAGGATTTTTAATAAGAGAATCTAAGAACTTCAAGCAGCCAACTACAAAAATTGTTATGTACAATGCATTGGTTAGAAGTAATCTAGAGTACTGCAGTGTAGTTTGGTCTCCTAGATACAAAAATCGTATCGATAGACTTGAGTCCATCCAGAAAAAAATCATTAGATATTTAACTTATAGTTGCAAGCTTAGCAAAGTACTCAAATCTTACGATGAACGTATTGAATATTTCAAACTCGCTCCATTGTCGAAACGTAGAAGTCTTTTTCAATTAATATTTTCAAGTAGAATCGTTACTGGGTCGATTATTAATTCAGACCTATTACAAAAACTTACTTTTAATGTTCCCACCAGATTACCTAGGTCAAATAATTTGCACTTGTTTAATAAACCAAAGCATCTCACAAACCTTAAACTACATAGTCCAATTTCACAAATGTATGATGCTTATGATGAATATCAACACAGTGTCGATCTAAATGTTACGTCCATTGCGTCCATGAAAAATATCGTACTGGGCAACAAAAATGAAGTCTAAGTTCATACATCCTGTCCCATATATATATTTATTACATCGTTTTTTGTTTTTTTACTTCCTTTTAATTAAGATTGAAATAATTTTCTAATTAGGTTAAGATGTTGATTGTTTTCTTTTAGTGCATGCTGTGTTCTTCTTTAAGTAATTGTGACACTTAGAACAGAATGTTATTTTTGTTATATTTTATTATTATAAACAGTGTACAAATTGTTGAAGAACCAAATAAAATAAATTAAAATAAATAAAAAAGGACCGATGTAAGGTTGTGTCAAGGGCTTTGTCTCCTTGTCGACGCGTACGAATACATGAGTGCAACCTTTCAAATTCGGGTGAACAAATATTTTTCCTTGATGCATTTTCTTTTTTATGATTTCGATATTTTAGAACGTAACTCTTTTAAAAATGTCTCGTTATTATAAGTTTCTTGTTGCATTGGCTCAAAAAAATCTCCCGGTAAACGTATCGGTTCACCAAATACCATGTCCGCTGCACTTATTTGCGTATCATCTCTTAAACTGGCTCGCAACCCAAGTAGCACAGACGGTAGGGTAAAAGAGGGTACTGGGGGTCACTTAAGCGAGAACTCAAATAAAATTTTAATTAAAAAGAAAGTATTTATTATAACTGCGTATAAACATAATTTGCTTATTAAACTATCATTAGAGATCAATTTCAGTCACTTTGGCTGTCAACTTTGGAAATTATAAGAGTTAAAAAAAAAAACAGATTTGACTCCCATTACACCAACGTAGGGGTAATGGTGATCACCCTGGGGGCAATTGGAGTCAAATAAAATCTAGCATACGTCGCAAACATAACCTTCAGCTGACTCCCATCCAGTGCACTCCGCGTGAGCAAATAGTCCACACGAGGTACACCTGTACCACATCTCGTTGTTTCCTCCGAATTCGTCGCATACTAGGCATCTGTTCCCAGCATCTTCTGCGTCATCATCCTCATCGTCCTGGCATAAGTCGTCAGTGCCAACATCTGATACAGAAGTTTCGTTCTGTTCTTGTAATACTTGGCGCTTTGACTTTTCAGGACCCTTCTTCTATACTTTAGTCTTTTTTCCTCGTCCTTTACCTTTCCATGTTTTCTCTTTTTCTTTACCTCCTTTTTTCTTCATTTTATTAATTTCCTTTTCTAACAGATTTTCTTTTTGTGGCGTTGAAGTTAAAATTATAGCGTGTTGCTTCTTTCGGCCCTGTCTTGTTTTAATAACAGATGATTTCTGGGGCATTTTTATTAAATCATGCAATACACTAGATTGATTAGGCGTGCCAGGAACTTGTGGTACAACATCTGTATACATAAATAAAACTATATAATAAAAAAATTAGCATTTATTTCTGTCATGAAAATTAATGTGATTTTTGACATTGTAACAAATTTTTGACAATTTTTGATAAATCAGGCACATAGTTACTGCATGCTACTCTCAAGACGTCGTCTAGATGCGAATCGGTAAGCCGAGATCTGTAGACATTTTTTGCATATTTCATTTTGATGTGTCTCTCTTTTCTCTTTAAAAATCGCCTGCAGATTCGTATCATTTTTTAAATCAATCAGCTCATCAGAAAATTTTACATTATCAAAACCCAATAATGCAAGCTCTGTTGTAGTGGCTACTTCTAAATGCCAAGGATTTTCAATTAAAAGAAGACATTTCTTTATTTTACGTGAATCCTGAAATCTCTTCTGAAATTCGTTGCTTAATGAAAATAAGTTATTAGAAATATAAACCAGATTTTCTGGGGAAACCTTAATTCCATCCTGTTGAGCTTTTATCAATGTTGGAAAATTATTAAGATTTTCATGTTTTATTTTTTCGATATACATATGAAGTTTGTCTTCAAAAGCAAACACTTTACTTGCCATTTGAGAAATAAGTTTATGCTCACCTTGTAATCGACGATTAAGTTCACCAAGTTTTTCAGTTATATCGCAAAGAAACGCTAAAAGACACCACCAACTGTCTTGCTCAAGTTCTTTATAAACTTTATTATTTTGTTGTAGAAATAATATTATTTCGTGCCTTAAAGCGTAAAACCGTTCTACAACTTTTGTCCTACTCATCCATCGCACTCCGGTGTGTAGAAGAACATCGCCATACTCACTATTTAATTCTTGTAACATGCTCTTGAATTTTCTATGGTTCAGTTCTCGTGCTCTAATAAAATTGACGATATTTACAACGGTTTTCATTACGGCGTCAATTTCTGGCACAGTAGTATGTGCTGTGAGGTTTTCTTGATGTATGATACAGTGAAATGATAGAAGATTTTAAGGTCATATTCTTTTTTTCAATAGTGAAATAAACCCAACGTCGCTTCCAGTCATAGATGGGCATCCATCGGTGCAAACACTTACCATTTTTTTGATATCAATGTTATTTTTATCCATAAAAGTACAAATAGTATCAATATAATCAATTCCTCTGGTTTGACCTTTCATGGGCAGAAACTTCAGAAAATCTTCTCGAACGATACTCTGTTCCATACAGTACCGTACAAAAACTGAGCATTGTGACGTCGAGGAGACATCGGTGCTCGAATCAAATGCCAAGCTGAAATATTTACAATTCTTCAAGTCATCTATGATACAGTCAGAAATATGCTTCGAAATATCTTCAATTCGCCTGACGCAGGTAGAATCTGAGAGCTGTAGTTGCCTGATTTGCGATATTATCTGCGTTTTATTACTAAATTTGTCAAATAATATATTCGAAGCGTTTATAAAACACTCTTTCACTATCTCAGCGTCAGTAAATGGTTTCATATGTTTTCCTAGTAAGTAACAAATTTCGTAGGACGCTCTTGTCACCGCTGTATCTTGTGACATTGAGACTGCTATAATATTCTGCTGTTGACCTCTTGAAGCAACTTGAGTGCAACTTTTCTTTTCGCAATGCAGACCCAACTGGAAAACTATTGCTGAACATCTTATGTTTTGTAGTGTAGTGTCGCATAATATTATATTTTTTTAATATCACACTTTCGCGGCATATTAAACGTGTTGCCGAACCGATTTTGTTCAAAACAACAAAATATTCCTCTTCCCAATTGTCTTGAAATAATCTATTTTCGTCAGAAATTTTACGTTTGCTCTTTGAAGATACACCAGCCATTTTGATTAAATGTTCGTCACAAATAACGTAAAAACTAATTATCAGCCGTAACGTAAGGTAACTATTACTTTTACTACGTTCGAAAAACTATTGTTTCAAGCGCAGCGCATAACTGTCCGATGATGAGTGACAGACGACGCGCGGGATCGGGCGCGCGTGCGGCAGGGGCGGGGGCAGGTTGATGCAGGGCAGGTTGGTGATGTCGCTTGGCTCAGCGGTCTCACTGTCGCAGTCATCGGTTCCCGCACGCACGCCACAGAAAATACATTTTTAACTCCGAGCGCACTCAAGTGTGATCTGTGTGTACGCATTAAGGGAGAAAACATGAGTAAATGCGTGAATTAATAAATACGTTAATTTTACGTAATTTTGGGCCCTTAACGTGGCTATAATATATTGTATATTATAGCCACGTTATATTATTTGTATATTTCTTGTCAACAGACTACTTACTCCACGTGTTTCATTTAAATATTTAAGCATTTCTTTATACACATTAATGTTCGAAATCCAATTTTTAAGAGATGGAACTTGGTTATATTTTGTTGAATTTTTCAACTTTTTCTCAATTTTAAACTGCGTTGACCTTAATATGGGCAGTGAGACATTCCACAAAAATGCATTTGAAATTTACACTGTCATATTTTTTTACTTTTCTGCTTTTATTACGAAAACAAAAAAAGATACTGTAATATGTTCTTAAGAAAGGTTTCTTGATTTTTAAGTAGCTATAAAATGGTATACTTAATTATCTGAAATCATGAAAAAAAAACCTGAAATTTTGAGTTATGACACTATATTGATAAGAAAAAAAAAATATAGCAAAATAATGTTTATTTAAGTGTATTTTTATTGTCTAAATGCACGTAATGCAACCTCTAGAACAATAAAAAAATGAAACTTTATCAAAACTAAATAGATAACTCTTGTATTAATTAAATCTATGTATACGAATATAACAAAACTTATCCAAACTTTTCTGAAAGTAATAATTCTTTAAACTGTTTCGTAGTAATCATTCTTCTCTCCTTAATATCTCTCCTTATCAGTCATATTTCTCTTATAATCAACAATACGTAAAAACACACACATTCCTTGAACTTTTAAATCTTACTCAAATACCACAAAACTTACTAATTTATTTACGAGTATACTCTTAACAGTTTCATAGTATCTAATCAATCATTTATAATATTTTAAGCAGTCAACAATAGTTTAAACTATTTTATTGCACTCGTCTCTCTCTTAATCTCTCTTTTTATATAGGAATCAATAATGGATAAAATAAATCTTCCAAAACTATTTGTGTTCTTAGGTTAATCTATTTACAAGTTATTAAAGAAATCTGCATAAAAACTTGGGATATGGTTGTGTTGTAGCAAACTAATTAAATCATTTTTTTATTCACCTTGATCTGTAACTTGGTTACATACGTGGGTTTTATCTCAGGAATGATCAGTTTCTTGTTTCGGGATAGCAAATTTGCTTCTGACCATTCGGTGTCTTTGTAAGATGTTTTGTATCTAAGAATATTTGGTCTATCTTTTTTTGAAAATGAGGCATCTATCCTACTCCTATCCCGCCTTTACCCGTAAAAGTGGGATAGTTGCCCCACTTTTCGTAAGCTGACTCTAACTTTTTTTTTTAAAGCACTATTCGAGTGAGTTCACTATTTGTAACAACTTTAGCCCTTATACTGACTATCTACTCATATATTGATATGAGTAGAGTGATATTATAAGGTTTTCTTATCCAAATATACCGTTAAACTAAAGTAAATGGCACTTTTATAGGAATAAATGGCTCAGTCTTTCAATCATTATTTGGGTAAACTTAGCGACTTAACAACGTCTATTAAAAATTATTTAAAACTTAACAGAACTAAACTTAGGAATAATAAAATTTATAGTAAAAATGAGTTTTATTATTCGTTTTGTAATATGACTGACAATTGCAGACTTCTATGGAAAAAACCAAAACTTCCTTCTTAAAAAAAACATCAAACAGTAATCAAAATCTTCAAATAATCAACAAATATAGAGATACTGTTTACTTTGGCCAGGTTACTTATTCTTTGAATTCACTTTGGCCAGGTTAGCTATTACAGCTGCAAGCTTCTTCTTCTTGTGTCCACGTCTATTACAGTAATCGCCATATAGAGTGCAATCTTCGTGTAACAGAGTTTACACGTCAGGCACTGAATCCAGTCCGCTGTGGACTTGGTACTTGCGTAGTCATCGAAACATTCTCTGCATTGAGTATTTTCTTTATCAGATTCAGTCTGGTCAGAATCTGATTCATCGAACTCTTGTTCACTTTCAGAACTAAACCTCGGTCTTTTCTTTTTAGGAATAGATTTTTGGTTGTTTTTTCTAGGTTTGTCTGGTGTTTTGCTTCTTAGCTTTACCTTTCAACTTAGCTTTCTTAGAGTTAATATGTTCTTCTGAAATTATAACGGTAGCACCTTGCTTGCCTCTTTTATATAATGGAACAAGAATTTTCAGGATAGGTGAACATTCGTTAAGATATTTACTTGGATTTATGACTTCTACAGTTTCAGACTCCCTATTGATAGTTGGAGACGATAGAACAGGCTGGGGCTCAACATAATATGAATTCACATCAGCATTAGCGTCGAGTTCCTTTGCCACTGGTTGGTCTTGAGCAAGGTTTCCTTCATCTAGATTTTGAATTTTTGGGACCGGTGAACATTCTTTAAGATAATATTCATATAAGGACGAGGGAAATGAAACGCCCGAATGTTGATATAAGACTACTTTATTAACGTTACTGATGTGGGTTTTATATTATGATGGCACTAAACATGTGTATATTTAGATAGATACCACATTCACCTGGAGTTATGACTTCTACAGTTTCAACATTATGTTTCTGAGAAAGGTTGGACGGACTGACATTTCCTTCTACGGGAATAATAATTGCGTCCGCTGCAAGATCTTCATATAGTAAGAACCCGAAATCAGGCTCCCGCTCACCAGTGACAGTTGATGTCGTTGGACCAGGCTGAGGCTCAACATAATATGAAGTCACATCAGCATTCGCGTCGAGTTCCCTTGCTACTGGTTGGTCTTAAGCAAAGTTTCCTTCATCTAGATTTTGAAAGCTGTTGTTATCAGAGATAGCAAAGTAGCTGTCGGGAATAGCAGAAGGATTGTACGGGAAAATACCACATGCACGAAACCCATTCATAGCATTAGAAGAGGTAGCAGTGCGAGTCCATGCGTTACCTATTAATTTTCCAGCAATTTATCGATTTATTTTTCGATCTTTGTGACCCAACATCCAGTTTTTAGTTTCTGAAGCGAAGTAAGTCTTGAAAGGTTTAAAAAAACTCCGGTCAAGCGGTTATAAAGGCTGTGTAGTGCGGCTTGGCAAACAGAACAATATGATGTAATTTTCTTTTGCTAATTCTAGTAAATCAAAAGCAGTAGTGTGAGATGAATGCCCGTCAACTTTAATGGAGGAGTTATTTTATATATCGACTTGTCGATCAGTAACTTCGCTAGGAGCAAAATCATGGTCAGTAAAAACATTTCTGTCAAAGGGGAATATTCCAGTAGCTTTGAATGCTGCGCAAATATTTCCGGGTGTCATAGTTTTCATGTGGGCTTCCCTGACACATCCAGCCACTTCATATATTGAGAAAGTTTTGCCTGAGTTTCGCAACATCCAGCTATCTACAGCATGGTTATACGCAGTTTTGAATGGCCCAAAAATTCCGACATCTAATGGCTGAAGGTTTCCTGTTGAATGCGGCGGCACTGTTAACTGTCACACCATTGTCTTTAGCCAGATTCAGGGTCTCTATGCAAATGTGCGACTTGTGGTTATCGTATATGAGCAGACTAGGATTGTCCTTGCTGCTGTTTGAGTAACTAATAAAATGCTGCATGGTTTTACATTTTTGCACTGTCATAGTATTTGTTTCGTCTAAATTGAATACTCTGGTGCCTTTTCCAAAGGAAGCATGTCTAGCCATGACATTTTCTAAATTATCGAAGAATAAACCAACATTATGGCGATTGAAAGACGTTGCTGCGCTCAAACTACAACCCTCTGGAGGCCGCAACGATAATTGATTATCTTTTTTTCTGAGATTATACAGATACTCGATTCCTGCGAGCTTAGTCTTATGCCATTTAACTGGTACTTTTATGCCATTTAACATCGCTACTTCGTAATTTCTTTGTTATTCACCAATAAATAATTTACGAACTGCATAGTTAGGTGTAAGCCTTATTGGTTTTTCGGGATCAGGGTTATTTTTAACTTTTTTATGATATCTATATAACGTTGTAAATGGAATACCGGTCGACCTAGCAACGGCTCTTATTTTTTGGCCATCCGAAATAAGTTTTAGAGTGTTACTCATCTGATCTTCAGTATGTAGTCCGATAGTAGTCTTTTTTACTCGATTGCGAGGCATTTTACCTAAAACATAGAGTAAAAATAAATCTTAGTTTGTTGGGTTACAATGGATCAACAGTTCACTATGACCCAATACAGAATGATTCACTGTGACCAATTGACCTTTATAGAAAAATAAACAAAAAAGAACTCTCTATCTCGAGGACAAATCAATATGTATTACAACGGATCTAAGGTATGACAAGTATAGTTTACTTATTCAATTAGGAATTAAATAAATTTAAAAATCTCGTAAAAAAAAATAGGTTAGGTACTTACGTAGGGACCGAAGTGAGGCAGCGCGTTCTCCCGCTTCGATAGCGCACCGGCGACTAGTGTGACGCAAACAGGTATAGACGAGCGGCAAATAAGTGTTTTTGTGTGCGTGAGTGCAACACATACTCTGTTATTTTACATTATCCACTGTGACCAAAGAGTAGAATAATACATAGAGGGAAAGAGAGCCCGCTTCACGATTTCGATGTATACTCCTTTTCACGAAAGAAGTCCCCAAACGCAGCGCTTATTCGCGCGACATAATGTTGCCAGGGTTAATTACGGGAAAATATTATATTATGAATATTAAGATACGATATCACAAATGTTTTATTATTTGAATGTATTATTATTTTTTTAGTATTTTATTAATTAAATTTTATATTTATTGTTTAATTGTAAAAGGTGCATTTTTATTAATTATATAACTGGATTTGTTTTATTAACTAGACTTTAAATGTGATTAATATTACATTGATGAGAATTATTGAATAGATGGAATTATTAGTGTCGTTATTAATAGTGATTATGTAATTTGATTATTTATTTAGAATTTTCCGGGATTTTGTATATCACAAAATAAGGAATAAAACACAAAAAGAATTTACAATTTTATTGAATAATTATGATCAGTTACATCGGTCATACTAACATCACTATCGGAAGAGTGAATGGAAACAGAGTCCGATTCTGTTTCACTATCACTAGCCGTGGATATGATGAGTCTGTCCATTTCTTCATCTATAAGGCTGTCATTTTTTAAATATTGCTATTCCAAGTGCTCCACGTGTTTGCATTGAGCAGCCCAATCTTCCGCTGAGATACTCTTAAAAGCATCTTCGGTAATAGTCATTATGTTTTTTGGGTCTTGGGATACGTTTTTATCCGCCACCTTTCTTTTCACAAGGCTCCAGATTTTTTCTATCGGGTTGAGGTCGCAGTGATAAGGAGGCAATTTCAAAACCTTATGATTGTGAGCTTTCAATAATTCATCCACAGCATATGTCGGTGGACCTTTATTTTGTTTGACAAGATCAAACAAACAATACAGCTTTTGCCCAGGTATTTTCAAAATAGATACCCTTTTCTCGCAGCCACTCTTGCAACTTACTCTTGATGCTGGACATTGTAGGCGCTTTGTTTATTTGTGTACAGTGATTAGGAGCGTTGTCCATTACCACAAGAGACCTTTCAAGTAGGTTAGGAATCAGTTTTTCCTTCAGCCATTTAAGGAAATTTGTTGAGTTCATGTCATCATGATAATTTGAAGACTTTGCAATCAAAATCCCAATGGATTTGAACATCAACAATGCACCATTTATGAAACCATTCTCTGTACCTGCATGAGCAATTATCCAGCGACTCCCTACAGATTCTGAGACCATCAGTCTTGGCTCCTTCTCACTTTGCCAACAACTTTTTGCATGATACGTATTATGTATATAGGTCTCATCTAAACATACCATTGGCCTTTTTTCCACAGTGCGATTTCTTCGGATTTTTTCCAAATATCTTGCACGCTATGCGATTATGTCATGGCGTTCCATAAGAATTTTACGTTTGGATTGGCATCGCTTATACTTGAAACCAATATTATTTAATATTCTATGCAATGTTGTGATGCTTCCCTGAAAATTTATATCTTTTCTCAATGCGGCACGTAGCTTAACCAATGTTGGTAACTCCTTCCTCACTATATAAAAACTGTGAATTTTTTCCCGTATGGCGCATAGATCAAACCCATCCAAGTTGAACTTTTTGGGATGCGGACGACTTTTCCCTGGTGTGACAATTTTTTTTGAAGTACAGGTACCTGGGTCGAATATGGCCACCTTAAGGTATGGTATGCTTTTTTAATAATAATAAAACTAAAACAAGAAAGTTTTAGCACTCATTTCTAAAGAGTGGTTATTTATCTTTACAAAAAAGGCAAGAAAATGAAAAGACTTCAAATGATAAAAAAGTATTTGCAACATTTTTAAAAATATAGAAATTGGCCATATTTCCGACGGGGGAGGTAAATATGCCCATACATGTGGCCATATTTACTGTATGAATCAGTTAGTTTAAAAAACTTCTAAATAAAATGAAATAAAAATAGTTATTATATTTTAATAGAAGATTTATTTAAAAGATATTCTTTGGGCGATATTCATTACAAATAAGGTACTAAGTACCTTAACAAAAATTTAAATTAAAAGATAAAGTCAACAATGAGAATCAACAAGTCTTTCTTAGTTTCAAACTTAAAATGCTAAGTAAATTATACTTATAGATAATCAACCAAATTATCAAAAATAAAACGTAAACTTAAAAACTAGAAAAAAGTAGGAAAATCTAATGAAATAAATATTTAGAATTAGTCCTGACTGCACCGAGTGCAAATAAATTTATCAGTGTCTTCTTTTGTTAAACCAACACAGTCTTCATGGACGTATGCTTGACATAAAAGCATATTCTCAAATCTGCTACGATTTGCAGTGTTTGGTAATAGATGTCCACGTGTCTGGGAATCTTTTTGATCTGGATGCAGTATAGGCACCGGGTTTTCAACAGAGAAGAAATGATTTCCACTGACATCAAAAGGGGTGCTGTTATTGGGATTTTCATTTACGTGAGCAGGAATGACCAGATTTTTGCCAACAACAGCATCATTGCTTTCAGTGTGGATTTCAGGAGGAATTAAGATACTTTCGCTAGCATTAGTAGCATCGCTGTCAAAAGGATCTTCATTTCCACGAGAAGGAATCAACACATTTTCGCTAGCATTAGTATCGTGGCTGTCAATGATATCTTCATTTTGTTGAGGAATTGACAAATTTTCACTAGCATTTGTAGCATCGCTGTCAATGTTATTTTCATTTCCTTGAGAAGGAATCAACAGATTCTCACTAGTAATACTATCGCTATCATTGGGATCATTATTTTCTTGATTTTGAGAAGGGCCAGGTATTGTGGAATCAAAGGTAGGTATGCTAGGAGCGTATGCCTCTTCGGGTATCCTTTCTGGATTAAATGGGAAAATTCCGGTGGCTTCAAATCCAGATTTGATATTAGCAGGTGTTGCAGCTTTATCCCACGCCTTGGAAAATAACATCCCAAAACGTCGTTTTGTTATTTTCCTGTCTTTGTGTACAGACCAGTACTTTAAGAACCGCATCACAGAACTCCTTCACCTTCAATATAATTTCTCGAGCCGAACTTTTTACAACTTTAGGCATCACGAAATATCCAATAACGCATTAATCTATTTAAAAAAACACAAATATCTACCACAACAAACGAACTTGATAACATTGACCATTCATATCGACAAAAGACAACATGGCCGATCTGTCAAATTTGAAAGTATTGTTTAGTGCCACAATCCACCGCGGGACTTCTTTTATGAAAAGGACTTAGTATCAATTGACAATTTTGAAGCGCCATCCTTTGACGTTTCCCTTTAACTAATTACGTTTAAAGCGCCATCTCTTGACAATGTTGTACTACCCTTATGTATGTACGTAGATGTATATAATACTTATATTATCCATTTCATAATATCGAATTGCATAAAACCATTTTAATTTCAACATTTTTTTTAAGATACAGAAACAATTTTATATTACAAATTATATGTTTGACAACAAAATGGTTTTACACACTGGCACAGTTGTGACGCTTAACAATTGGGTGTTTGACAATTTTATAAAAAGTATTTTATTGTATTCTTAGGACACTAAAGATACGTTTAATAATTGTTTATTTCATTTTTAAAGTTAATATATAACAAAAACAGTCATTTGAAATAATACGATTCAAAATTCCCGCCAAAACAGCAAGTCACGTGACAAATTAGGCCGTGACGTCATGATTCAATAAACAGTTAAGTGAATGATCCTGTGTAAACTGTTTTTCTCTTGTTTTTCTTGAAATCTCGAAGTAATGGCTTCGTCATCATACAAAGTTTGCACAGTTCCTTGCTATACAAGTACAACTATAAAAAATCCCAATAAATTATTTATTCATGTGCCACAATCGGGGCCTCTTCGTAAAAAGTGCCTGCAATTAGCACGACGCGACCCGTCCACTATATCACCTAAATCTTCAATTTATTTTTGCGAGGACCATTTTGATGTGAGTTCATTTATTTAGTCGCAAATACTGGTATTATAGTGATAAATACCAAATAACTTTAAAATAAAATTACTTGTGAGGTTAGTATTTTCTATATAAATAATACTTCTTTGTTTTATTACAGCTGCCAAATGACATGGAAAATTACATGGAGTACCATATTAGGGGCTCTGTCTCAGCAATAAGAATGAAACCATGTACCTACTAAATTTAAATGTCAACCTGATCGTTTAAAGAGAACAGCTACAACTATGCCTCGGTCTGCAGTAATAAAAAGGCAGCGTGCATCATTAATAGAAGAGATACTTGCACAAGCAACTTGTTCACCCTCCACTAGCAACATATAATTACAGCATAGTAACATAGGAACTGGAGGTAAGTCTAAATTGTAAAGCGATACTATTTGTGTACAACTAAATCACTATCACTACATAGTATAAAACAAAGTCGCTTCCCGGTGTCTGTATGTGTGTAAATATGCTTAGATCTTTAAAACCACACAACGGATTTTGATGCAGTTTTCAACTATATATAGAGCAATTCTTGAGCAAGTCGCTAGTCTATGCTATAAGCAGAAGCCAAAGGGAGAATGATGTTTGTTATTTTTCAACCCCCAAGGCAAAAACGACAGGGTTTTACAGTTTGATGTGTGTGTGTGTGTAAATGTATATGTAGTCTGGCGTCGTAGCTCCCAAACGGATGATCTGATTTTAATGGGTTTTTTTGTTTGAAAGGTATATATGTCGCGGGTGTTCTTAGCTATGTTTGGTGTAAATCTATGGTTGGGGTTGTTTTTAATTTTTGAATTTATACTTGTTTCAGATGTACAAGTACCTGATGAGGAGCTTCATTTTATTAAAGAAACCCAAAATAAATCAATTCAAGTCTGCCCAGAAACAAATAGTAAATTAGTTCAAGTAACTATTAAATCAAAATATAGGAGCTACAAATACAAATACAGGCATGAACCGGGCAACATCTACAATAACCAACTTTTTATCTGTTGCAACATCTCCAATCAAAGTTGAAACTTCAAGAGGTAACACCAGCATTAAAAGAAGATTATTCAGAACTGAAGAGAAAAATCCTTATGACATGTTCTCAACCTCAACTGAATCTTCACCGTCTGGGTCACAACTCAAAACTGATTCTTCAGTTTTCACCATCTAATCAGTCTTCAAATAACATAAGATAGTGATGATCAAAATAATAATGTTCAATTAGAAATGGCCAAAATAAAACAAAAAGATGAACAAAAGGAATATAACCAATCAACTCTAAAATTAATACGAGTGAGACCTAGGTTTTATATTGGCATATCTAAAAATTGTTATTTTTTAGTAGAAATCATACAAAATCAGACATGTATTCCTCTTGAACATATACTGTTATGTCTGAAAAAAATAAGATTAGACACAAAATTTACTGAACTTGGTAATCAGTTTGGTCTATCAGTTTCTTATGCCAGTAAAATATTAAAAAAAAATGTACCACTTATAGCAAAGGCATTAAGTTGTTTCATTATAAAAAGTAATAAATCTACCATTGAACAAAACTTATCTATAGCTTTTAGGCATAAATACAGACATATTTATTGCATAATAGACTGTTTAGAAATCGAAATTCAAAAACCATTAAAATCTGTCAACCAGGCCCTAACATGGTCGGAATACAAGAAGGCCAATACAATAAAATATAGATAAGTAGCACACCCGATGGTATTATCAATTACATTTCTCCAGGCTATGGTGGAAGAATTAGCGATGTATCCTTAGTTGAAGATTGCAATTTTCTAGATCAGTTAGAACCTGGTGTATCTATTTTAGCTGATAGAGGATTCAAGCATATTGAACAATTATTATTACAAAAGGGGTTTAATTTAGTGAGACCTCCAAGTGTATCAGCAAATTTAACTTACTTACTTAACTGTAAAGCTGAAGCTCGGAAAACTAAAGAGATTGCAAGTTTACGGATACACATAGAGAGAGTCATACGACGTCTGAGGGAGTTCTCAATGTTAAAGACTCATTCAGTTGTTAATACTAATTTAATAAAATTTTTAGATGACTGTGTTGTAATTTCTTGTGCCTTAATTAATATACAAGACTCTATAATTAAAAACATTTGAGAAATAAAAGAAAAATTAATTTTGATTATTGTTTTATTTTATAAATATTAAAAATAAATTATTATAATAGACTATAGATATTATTTTTCCAAAAGGTAACAACATTACACAATATATCATTTACCATCATTTCATCATACTCTATGGGAATAATATGGACCTAATTATTTTTTTCAAAGTGCCAATCTGCCACACAAAATAAACCTTTTTTTAAATCGCTAACATATGTATGTACATTTGCAAAAGAACTTGGATAGCAAACTTTGTTGTGATTTTGCCATTACATATATGTGTAATAAACAATATATGTGTTAGCAAACGTTTTTTCGTTAGTTGGACACTTAATTTCTACTACAACATCTTCCTTCAATATTCCATCTGGTGATGCAGCCACCATTCGGTATTTTCTGCTAATGATTAGGCCACATTCTTAAATCTTGCCATACTGTTTTTCTACTTCCTTTCGTACCAAGCCTTCCAATTTTCTTCCTCTGTCCATGGCTGGAGTGTTTGGTACTTTAGCTCCCAATAGCAAGGCAATCAAAGAACCATGTTGTTTTGCATCGAGAAACATCGAATGCCTTCGATGCAGTGATTCTAGCATATCTGAAAATAACAAAATTTAATTAACTAACAGTATTCTTAACTTTTTAAAATGTAAAACTACCAAATGCTCTGGGGTTTTGGCCTGTCATTTTTTTTTCTATGGAAATTTTCAGGAAAAAGCTAGACATAGTCTGTTCATCATTCCCTAACCCACTTTTTTATTATACATCCGGAAATAAATCCAACACATGAACATTACATAATATGTAAGTTATATTTTATAACTTACATATTATGTAATGTTCATATATTTATTTATGTTAGGCACTTTGAATGTATGATATTAACTAGCTTTGCCCGCGGCTTCGCTCGCGTAATGTACCCTTTCTCATTTTCTAGGTGTCAAACTATATCCATGCCAAATTTCACCTTAATCCGTTCAGTGGTTAAAGCGTGGAGAAGTAACAAACAAAGAAACAAACTCGCATTTATAATATTAGTTAGGATTAGTATTAAAGATAAAATATATAATACCTTAATTCATGCCATACAGGAGTTTTGTGCTGCCTTCGGGTCTGACTTTATTTTATAAATCTAAATTTGGTTTTGAGAACAAAGGAGCAATTTTGCTTAAAAATGTGTCACATGTGTCATTTTCTGTTTTATAATTAGTGCCTAGATAATGCATAGAAAGCTGAAGAATTTCTGGCATTGTATAGTCCGGTTGATGTTTAATAATTTGTGAAGAACATATATTCCTTTTTTTGTTTTCCTCCAAAATTTATGCAATATAATATCTCCGAACTGTTTGTTGTCTGTAGAGGAGTTACCCTTCATTTGTTTGACTGTTGTGAACTTCGAGGTGGTTCCTACTTTTGCTAGTTTTGATTTTTTCCAATAGCATTCTGTACATGTACATGCTGGCTCTTCACTTCTTCTGTGCACCCACATAAGAAATGCTACAGAATGTTTACATCCCCCTAGAGATGCAGGGCAGTCATGGCACTGGACACTGGATGTCTGACGAACTTTTTGCTCAGGGCATATTTGCCATTTCACTGTGCACAGAGTGTGGTCACGTTTTAATTGAACATAACCAATAGCATCATCACTGACATATAATATTTAAAAGTAAATTAATGACATGTAATGTCTTTTTAAATGTGTCTAATTTTATTCGTAATAAAACCATAATTCTATGGTGTTGCTTATTTATTTATATCAATTTATTACGAATAATTAATATCAATGTCAGAAGAATATTCTATGCCATCTTATATATCAACCATGTCAAGATATCTTCGTCCTGAAACTTTTAATGTCGAACCTGATACGGCTTCTGCAGATTTGCGATGGTCACACTGGAGGTATACGTTCATAAACTTTATCTCAGAAGAAGCTTGTAACGAAACTGATGAAATGAAACTCAAATTATTAATAAATCATCTATCTCCTACCGTGTACTCCTATATACGTGATTATAAATCCTACGAGCATGCCTTATCATTATTAGATCACATATATTTAAAGCCTAAAAATGAAATTTTTGCTCGATATACTTTAGTTGCTCGAAAACAAAAACAGGATGAAACTATTACAGAATACGTACACGCACTGAAATTATTATCACATGATTGCAATTTTAAAGCCGCGACTCCTGAAGAATATAAGAATGAATACATTCGTGACGCGTTTGTTGCTGGGATCACATCCCAAACAATACGACAGAGACTCTTAGAAAACACTACCTTAAGTTTAGATGAGGCTCTAAATCAAGCGATTGCTTTAGAAACAGCCGAACGAAATTCTCGAGGCTATATTAATAATACTTCTTTTAATCTAAATGCTCTTTCTAAGCAGGAACAAGAAACGCCAATTCAACAAAACTTAGCTATAGCAAATTATTCAAGAAAGAAGCAGTGCTTCTTTTGTGGTGGAAGCATTCATCGACGATTTAAGTGTCCTGCTCGTAATGCCACCTGCCAACTTTGCTCCAAAACAGGTCATTTCGCTAATGTCTGCCGTAGTAATAAAGAAACACTTAACTATGTTGTAAAAGAAGATGCACCGGTGGAAGTTGCTACGATTTCTGCGGCCTCACCTTCTAGCTTAAAAAGAGCTACGGTATCAGTAACAATTAACGATTACAAAGCTGATGCACTTATTGATACTGGTAGTTCCGTAAGTTTCGTAAGCGGTTCTTTAGCGCAAACAATACATCTGAAAAGGAAGCCATGTAAGCAGGCCATAACTTTAGCCTCACTTAATCACATATCTTTTGTGGAAGGTTCCTGTGTAGCGACAATCAAAATAGGGCAACATATCTATAAAAGTCAGCCCCTCTTAATTGTAAACAATCTTTGCGCAGACCTTATTATAGGGCATGACTTATTACAAAATCATTCAGTGCTTGAATTTCAGTTTGGAGGTAACCAAGGACCCCTGAAAGTCTGCAATATTATAGAAGCATCAGTTCCTCCTGCAACTTTATTTAGTAATTTATCTCCTAATATTAGACCAATAGCTATAAAATCTAAACGTTACTCCGAAGACGATTTACAATTTATAAATAATGAAATATCAAAATTACTAGAAGAAGGCGTCATTGAGCCCAGCGTATCTCCATGGCGAGCACAAGTATTAGTGACAGGAGGTGGTACACACCGAAAGCAGCTTGTTATTGACTATTCGCTTACCATAAACAGATTTACAGAACTAGATGCATTTCCTCTACCTAGCATCGAGTCTATAATTGAAAAAGTTGCAAAATTTAATTATTTTAGCCAAATCGATCTAAAAAGCGCTTATCACCAGGTACCAATTTTGTCATCCGAACGACAATATACAGCATTCGAAGCATGTGGTAAACTTTATCAATTTACAAGAATACCTTTTGGGGTAACAAACGGTGTCGCGGCCTTCCAGCGAACATTACAATACATTATCGATACAGAAAAATTAGCAGGAACGTTCGCATATTTAGATGATGTCACTGTTTGTGGTAAGAGTAAAGATGACCACGATAGAAAACTCAATGAATTTATGAATGCAGTTAAGAAATACAAATTAACTCTAAACGAAAGTAAATGTGTCTTTGGAAGCGACTCTATAAATCTTTTAGGATACTCAATATACAATAATACGATTAAACCTGACAATGACCGTCTTAAACCACTATTGGATCTTCCAATTCCTACGGATTTACCAACCTTAAAAAGGACTTTAGGTTTATTTGCTCACTATTCCAAGTGGATCCAAAATTTTTCTCAGAAGATCAGACCACTTATTGGTATTAAGTATTTTCCTTTAAACCAGGAGGCTGTTACATGTTTTAACTCTTTAAAGTCAGATGTTTGTAAATCTACTTTGGTAGTGGTCGACGAAAATGCAACATTCATGGTAGAAACAGATGCATCTGAATTTGCCATTGCTTCTACACTCTCTCAAAACGGTCGTCCAGTTGCATTTTTTTCACGAACTTTAACTGAGTCTGAGTGCAAACATTCTTCTATAGAAAAGGAGGCAAGTGCAATTGTTGAATCTCTGCGTAAATGGCGGCACTATTTAATGGGTAGACATTTCTTGCTTTTAACTGATCAACAGTCTGTAGTATTCATGTTCAATCAAAAACATTCAAGCAAAATAAAAAATGAGAAAATTGAAAGATGGAGGCTTGAACTTTCCAGTTTTAAATTTGAAATTATTTATCGACCTGGTAAGGATAATACAGTGGCTGACGCTCTATCTAGAGTATGTGCTCATATTAATTCTGATAATAGTAAGTTGAAAGAAATTCACGAACTTCTTTGTCACCCTGGTGTCACAAGATTAGCACACTGGGTAAGGACGAAGAACCTTCCATACTCTATCAATGACATTAAACTTATAACTACTTCCTGCAGAGTGTGTGCTGAAATCAAGCCTCGTTTTAATAAAAATAATTATCAACTCATAAAAGCTACTTCTCCATTTGAACGATTGAACATAGATTTTAAGGGACCCTTACCATCTAACACGCAAAATAAATACATGTTAACGATTATTGATGAATACAGCCGATTTCCATTCGCTTATCCCTGCAAAGATATGACTGCAACGACTGTAACTAAATGTTTGAAGGATCTTTTCTTTATGTTTGGCACTCCGCTTTATGTACACTCAGACAGAGGAGCGACATTTATGTCTGAACAATTGAAGCAATTTTTTTACTCTCTTGGGATAGCTTGCAGTCGAACAACTCCATATAATCCCCAGGGGAATGGACAAGTTGAAAAACTTAATGGAACTCTTTGGAGAAACATACAATTATACCTCCGATCTAAAGATATGGAGATATCAGATTGGGAAAAAGCTTTACCAGTGGCTTTACACTCCATCAGGTCACTTTTATGTACTAGTACTAATGTAACTCCTCACGAAAGAATGTTCAACCATGCCCGAAGAACTTCAAACGGCGAATCATTTCCATCTTGGATGTTAAATCCAGGACCTGTTTTAATGAAAAAGAACGTGAGAGCTACCAAGTACGATCCTATAGTTGAAGAGGTAGAGTTACTCCAGCCCAATCCGCAATATTCGTATGTCAGATTGTCAGATGTAGAAGATTGAAGATTGTAATGAAAATAATGAAATGCAAAATTCTGAAAATATTCAAGATGAAAATCCTATTCCTAATCAAGAATCTATTGAATATAATCAATCTCATGAACTTCCTTCCACGAGTTCGTCATTTAAAGAACGTCGTTCAACACGACCGCGAAGAATGCCGAGCTATTTAAACGATTACGTATTGTCTTAAGAGAGGGGGTGAATGACATATAATATTTAAAAGTAAATTAATGACATGTAATGTCTTTTTAAATGTGTCTAATTTTATTCGTAATAAAACCATAATTCTATGGTGTTGCTTATTTATTTATATCAATCACCATAGGACTGTCTTGATGATCTGAAAATAGAAATATCTCAATAAAATAATTATGAAAAAAATTTGTACGCATTTTTACGCATCAATGTATTAGTAGTTATATTTTGATAGACACTTTTTGCATTCTAAAACTGCTTCAGTTAATTATAAATTATAACCTACCGCAATATAACCCGAAATATGTATATTTTTGACATACATAACCAACAAAGTAAATAATGACAAAAAATTTCATATGTATATTAGATAGATACCGTTTTTTATACTTACACTGAAGTTTTCACGTTTCTAAATTCTGCAGAACAGAAGTCTGGGTTTCATGCAAATAAATTTGCAATCATAAACGAATCAACTTTTGGCAGATTAGCACTATCAGCTTTTATAAAGTCTTTCTCCACTTGCATTTTGACTGAATAACTAATAAAATCAACACAAAATTATTAATAAAATAACACCACCGTACGAAAGTAACAGTGCAATTTGTTTCACAGACCAAACAAGATTTGTTTGTTTATTGTATCGTGACGTCACGCGTTCTGATTGGCTAGTGAGCCGTTTGAGTTTTGTTATTGCACAGATGCAAAATTTCTTATTTAGAAATTGGATCACATATATTATTCTTTTGATTACATCGTACCAGCGCTGCTTTTCAAACTCTAAAAGTTTTTGTTGAATACTATCAATAGTGTTCTTATTTTTAAGATCATGACACAAATCTGTCCATTTTTTATAATTATTGAAATGAGCAGAACTTTTCTCATGTCTGCTGCAATACAAAGCTAGATGTTGCCAATCACCAATTCCCTCGCAGAATTTATTTTTATGTTTTGATTCAAATAGCTTGCAACAGAAGCAGTAAACGGCATTTTTGGACACCGAATAAAGCAGCCACTCAAGTTTCCTAAATGCCTTTCATAATAATACTTAGAAAATTTTCGTCCCGAAGAATCACTCGGAAAATTATACTGTTTAATTTGTTTAATCGGATTTTCTGTTAAATACTGGATCAAAGTAGCGTTTAAAACTTCTGGCCAGGCTCCAGGATCATCTTTGGAAAAAGTTGGTATTGGTGACGATAATTGTCTTGGCGGTGACGATGTTGTATCAGGCACAGGCACAGACGTAACTTCGGCGGCATCATCTTAAATTAATAACAGACAAACAAATACATAATATTGTTCACATGAGTACATCTATCTCCTTGTCTGAATAAACTGATTTATCAATCTATGAATAATTATTTATATTTATACAAATTAGAGTGTCTGTTTGTAATACATATTCAAATAACCGCTTTTTACTAAATGCTTATGGATGTACGCAATCAGTAAAAAGTACATAAAATAAAATATAATTTTTACAATTTTCGTCTGTCTGTTCCTTCCGTCTAATCTCTAAAAACGGCCGGAAAAAAAGTTAATTTTTCTATTTAAGATTGAAAAAAAAAATATTTTTTTTAAAATATCCCAAACAGAAGTTATAATATTTATTTTATACAAAATTACATAAAAAGTACACACTTACCACTAATTTAATAACACTTTCATCGATAACATCGACTGGTTTCTGTCTCTAATGATTGTGTCGAAGTGGATGGTTGAGCCGTAAAATTACGCATTTTTATTACGTTCTTCTTCTTGTTTTCTTTTCCTTATTAGATTCTGGTAACCAGATAATTTCTTTTTTTATCATGATTACTATCACTCATAGTGAAAACACGTTAAAACAATCAGTAGGTAACACCCAAACAATGATTATAAAAATTCAATGCGCACCTTACACACACACACACTTTCAATCAAATGATTGTTTATTTGTTTTGTTTTGCCTTAGCTATCTCGTTCGTTAAAATCGGGGAATACCCGTGACCCCACCCCCGCTTGCGTCGCACGCATCGCATCGGGTTGCGTTCAGAAACTCACTCATACTCATACAAACTCGGCGCCTCTGCGGTTTAAAATAACTAGTACTTTTTCTCTGGTTCAAAGAACTGCCGCCGTTTTAACGTTGAGCTCGTAAGGAATGTAAACTAAAACCCTAAACGTAAAATGAAACCATAAACGTGAATAATAATAAACATTAAATATTGAGAGACTTGTTCAATAAGCGTTATAGATGTTTTGTTGTTTACAAGGCCTATGTTGCGCCTATTGTACCTACTTACTTGTCGATACTCCACTACAAAAAACAATCATATAGGTAACAAAAATAATTTAGGTGGCAGTGGCGGCACGGCCCTGATTTTATCGTGAATCAATAACGGTAAAAGTCGCAAAAAATTCCACATTTGACAAGCACCGCCGGAAAGTTTAGTGGAAGTCGGTGAAATCGAACACAACTTATCACGCTGATCTTCAACTGAGTATTCAACAATTTCTATTCTCCGATTTAGCAATTTATATGAAAACCATTTTTCTTCAACAAGGTAATCAAGGCACAGTTTAATGTCATAAGCAAGAACTCCCTCAAATATGTCGTGTCCAAGACACGGAGGCAGCCCCGGAAGACAAACATGATAATAATTTAATTGATTGAAGACGGAGTCACGTTTAATTCCTTCTGTTATTAACGGTTTATTTATTATCGGTCTTTTTTTAATGGATATTACTTTTTTTTTCTTGTTTAAACGATCTATTACTTTTTCATAAGACTGAATAGTTCTAGTAGGATATTTTTTCATAAATCCATCTTTAGTTTCGAAAGATTTTTTAGTGATTAGGCAATATCTGCAAAAGTATTGATTTCTACTAAAATTTTCGGCGAATCCTCCCAGCGCATGGCTTCCAAGGTTATCACCAGTTACAAAAACTAACGATTCCTTTGATAACTTTCTGACAAGACAATTTAATTCCGTGAGTTTCACTTTCTTTTAAATCTGTTACAATTCTCCCGAATACTTTCGCATGGTCAAATAATTTCTCTCTGCATAAAGCTACAAGATACATGGAATTTACATGAGATCTGATGTTGTCTGGATAATTTCCTATTATACCTTAACTGTAGGTATTTTTTTATAATTTAATTAAATATTAATATATAAGAGGTGCAGAACAAACCACGAATCCAATTTTTACGTCTCTTTATTGCGCTTTCTACAGTATGACTGACTGTACAGAGAAGTTACAACATCGAGCACGACTATCTTATTACAAAAATATAGTGTTACAAAATGAAATACCTATGTGCACACGGCACAACCACTTACCTACTGCGGACCCTTTATTTACATGCTTTGAACCCCTAACGGGTCCGTGGACCCCACTTTAAGAAACTCTGCTCTAACTCCACCTTAAGTTTAGCAATAATGGTTTCTTTTTCCTCTAGTTCTTGTAAAATTATGTGTTGGTGAAGTAATCATTTATTAGTGATGGCCGTGAAGAAAAAAGTTCTGATGGTAAATGGTCATCTATAGCAAAATTATTTTACTCTGGTATAATTTGCAAAGATATTTCTGGTTCTAATCCTCGTAAATTCAAAAACGGGGAAAATGCCAGCACTCTTGGAGCCATTTATAGCTGTATCAATAGACGAGCATCGATTAAAAGCTTTTGTATAAAAACCGACGATATCAAATGCTGTAATTTTTGCTCTGTGGATGATTAACCATGTTGGTTTCGTATTCTCTGTTGTGTGCTGTTTTTAGTGGTCCATGGAAGGTCAAGTCTAATGGCTGCATTCTATGCAATGTATATGGAGACAATGTCAAACATGGATGAAATTTTTAGGACGAAACTCGTTATACTAACGGCTTTCGTGGCTGTCTAGAACTAAAAAATGGAATTGTAAGCCGATGGTTTAGCGGATTCCTTAAAATGCTGGAGTCAAGCAACAAATATCGATTCATTGATTTAAGAATGATCGATATGAGAAAAAACATCGATGTTGACATCGACGTTAACAACGAATCAAAAGTATCGATGAACGATAAATATCGATCGAAAGACATCGATATTACTAAAACATCGGTGTTTTTGGAAACAAATGGAAATATGTATAATATTTATGAAAAGTTTTAATTATTACATAAATGCACTCTTAATGAGACACCTAGAAATCACAAAAATAAGAAAAAATTAAAATTCATTGTACTTTTACGGATACTTTGTAAAAAAAATAATTTTGACTGGTGTTCTCCTTTAAGTCTGTTCCGTTGCTGGTACAGAAGGTCAGCTTTGGAATAAAAACTTTTCGAGGCTTTGCTGATGTTGCTGTGCAACACAAATATTAGAGAGCAATTTTCTTTAAATTAGGCCAGATGGATTCTAGTAACTTCCATAAATGTAAAGGGCCTTCACGAGTAGTTATTTCTATTGATCGTAAAATCTCTTAAACTTCAGTTAAACCAATAATTCGTTTTGTCTTCAACATTTCGGGGGCACTGGTATGGCATAATAATATTATTGATTGCAGGGCGCAGTTTTAAAAAACTTTCAATCATGTAAAATGTTGAGTTCCATCGTGAGGACACATCTTGAATCAGTTTCAAATCGGATTCTCGCCTCAATTCATCACTGGCAGCACATTGTTTAAACCACGTTACAATTCTTCTAACTGCAGCGATTAGGTCCGGCAAATTAGGCGTTTTATCACGCAAACCATCTTCAGCTGTTTCAGATACTACTAGAATGTTATTAACGTAAACCAACTCAATACTATCTTTAAGTTCACCTAACGCTGTATTGATAGCGCGCTGATAAACGGACGGTGCTTTATACAGTCCGAATGGCATGCGCATGTATTCGAATTGACCGTCGGGCGTCACAAAAGCGGTATTTTCTATTGAGTCAGGCAAAATGGGGACTTCATGAAAACCCGCGGCCATATGGAAATAAATACAAAAACGTGCTTTCCCCAACTTATCAATCTGATCAGCTATAAGTGGCAAAGGAAAATGATCTCTTAGTGTATTGACATTAAGCTCACGAAAATCTACACAGAGTCTCTAAGTAATTCTCGTAATTTTTAAAGTTCTAAAGGTATCGCTTATATCAGTATCAAGGCTTAAGGGGGTGGGGGGCACTACTTACAAGAGGCGCGAACGATCTCCCGCTTTAAAGAAATGCTACCTGTATTTAATATCTCGCTAAGACCTGGTACGTTCAAAAGGTCAAATCCGAAAAGAACGTCAAATTTTGTCTGAGTATCAGTGCAGTTGCTTATACTACAATTCTAGTTCTACAAAAATACTGTCTAATTTTACAATAGAAGTAGGGGAGTGGGCGGCTAGTTGTAACAATTAATTGCTTCTTGGCTATGGAAGTTTACTTTGTCCGGTATTTATGAAATCTAACAGTACTATTCCAATTACCAACTATTCAGCAATCGATTCCATATAAATTTTATATCAAACCTGTAACAATTGTTTGTAGAAACGGCTTTGAAAATAATTGACGAGTGTTACAACTTACCTCGTGATTGGGGCTAATTGTAACAAACTTGGGGCAAATTGTAACATTAGGAAATGGAAACTAGTTAATATTTTATGAAGATTTATTCGACTTATTTAGCATAAGAACCCTTACACATTGGTATGCTAATTTTCTGACTTCCAAAGGAAGGAATCCAAAGTAAATTTTGGAGCTATTTAGCAAGTTCTCGCATATTTTAGCTTCTTCTGCCTCTTTAAAGACCAATCTGGGCTTGACGTAGCCGACTGATAAAGATTTGTCATTCTTCTTCTTTTTTAAATATCTATATAGCGATACATGGCATTAATTAAAATGTTTTGTAGGTTGGGTTGAAAATCAAATGAATATTTTTCTATTATGTGGGTGTAAAACTTGTTACTACTTGCACCTGTTACAACTGCTCCCCGCTCCCCTATTATACTTTCACGTTTACCACACACAGAAAGAAAAAAACGCTCTCTTTGATTAATGAACATAATGAAACACTCGTTGAGTTTTTACAGACTAAACAGTTTTTATTTAAACGGAAGACACAATGACAGAACAAATAGGGTTGACATACCTAGAGACAGATGTTGCTAGTAGTAGTTAAATAATTTTTTCGTTATATAAATCTAACACAGTCCCTTAACGAAATAATACCATATTTATAGAGAACAAACACACTGCATCTAGCATACATTACAATCATACAATGTTAAATCAATAAACATTAAATTTCTACAATACCAAATTGCTCAATAAACTTGTAATGTTTCTGAGGACATAAACTTTTAGTCAATATGTCAGCAGGCATATCATTTGTATTCAAATAATTAATTTGTACACTATTATTTTCTACAGCTGTTCTGACAAAATGATATACATACAATATGCTTACTTCTCTTATGGAATGCAAAATTTTTGGTTAACTTCTGAGCACTCTGATTATCATTATATAAACATACAGGTAACTCATTCCTACACTTTAACTCACAAAAAGATTTTTGTGAGTTAAAGTTAAAATATATGGCTTCTTTCTTTGTCTTACTTCTGCCTTCGGTTTAGTCATCTGATTAAGGTCCTTCAATTCTCTCAATGGTACAGTATCATAAAACTCTTCTGAGGAACTAGTAGATGGTTCTTCTTCTACATAAGTACTATCATCCTTTGATATTACTGTTAACGATTCATCATAGTCGGAGCTGGTTTGGTCTTCATGTTGCTCGGCAGGATTTGCTGGTGCGCTTGATATGGAAACAAACGCTTAAATTTTAACTGCATGATATGATGTAAAAAAAATGCTTAAATTTTAACTGTATGATAATTGAAAAGATTATTTAATCAGAAAAAAATAGTGACACAATCGGCTGCGCTTTTAAAAGGATTGTTGGATACTACAATGGAATGTTTGAACAATCTTAACAATACGAACATCTCAACGGACTCTTGGGATCCTATAATAATATATCTTTTGGTTCAGAAGTTGGACCCAGAGACGCACAGAAGCTGGCAGGAATATGCATACAAGGATGAATCCGAAGCTATACCCACGTGGAGTGAAGTTAAAAAATTCTTAGAGTCAAAGTTTCGTACCTTGGGATTGATGACAGCAAATACTACACAGCATTCCACTCACCAACGTAGACCAGCAGTACGCCAACGTTCTTTCCATATTGCAAAGTCAATCAAAACAAAAAATTGTATCATGTGTAATGATAACCATACAATTTGTCGCTGCAAACAATTTACTAAGATGGAACCTACTGAGAGAAACAATTACGCAATAGCCAAACGGTTATATTTCAACTGTCTGGTACCAGGACATTCAGCATTTAGTTGTAAGTTAACTGTGTCCTGTGTGTAGAATATGTCAAAGACGTCATCATTCTCTCCCACATGTAACCAAGAACCAGGAATCTGCGGCATCAACGAGCAATTCACAACCACAATCGCAAATTTCACAACATGTAGAAGAAAAGCAAGAAAATGTACAAGCACACCCAATGATTGCGTCACACTTTACAACCAGACAGGGCAGTAGCATTATTAGCGACTGCAGTCGTGGAAGCAGTAAGTGAACAAGGGTACAACATTCCACTACGAGCGTTAATAGACCAAGATCCACAAGCAACATTTATTAGCGAGAAGGCGACACAACTACTTAAGTTAGAACGTAAACCAATGAAAGGCAATGTCATTGGGGTGGGATCAGTAAAAACAGAAATCAAGCATGTGGTTCAGCTACAATTAAAATCGCGATGGGACCCAAATTTCAACTTACCTATTCAAGCTTATGTCATGTCAAAACAGCTGACCACAAAGTTGCCCGCCAGAACAATTGCGACACACCCATGGCGACACCTTAAGGGCCTCGAGCTGGCTGATCCAAACTATTTTCAGCCAGGTCATATAGATATATTCTTAGGAGTCAAGGAATATTCTGAAATATTGCAACAAAACGATATCAAAGGTCCTCCAGGCACATCGTGTGCACAGAAGACCAGCCTGGAATGGATACTTTTTGGAGAAATTCATTCGCCTCAACACGATATTTACGTAGTAATGCACCATCAAATCGACGTTGATGACCTGTTAAAATCTTTTCGGGAAGTAGAAGTAGATACTGAAAGACGCTTAACACAAGAAGAAAAGCTATGTGAACAAATATATGAAAGCTCCCATGCATCATTGTACTCAAATTACTGCAACTTTTCACGCATGGCCAGCTTCCCTTGTTCTGCTTCTGGTCCATTTAGCGCTTTTAAAAGATCAAACTCCTCTGCACATGGTAAGTTGTTTCATGTACACATGTTTGAATAACCAAAACGGTCTGATGTTCTTCTCTGTCTCTTTTCTCTAACTACTTGACCAACTCCAAGATTTTGAAGCTCACCTGATGAAATATCAGTTTATGTAATGGAATAAATGAAGTTTCCACATGAGTCTCGTCTAGATCCATATAAGTTGATGATTCAAAACTTGAACTAGACGGAGATTCATTTATGTTAGTATCTTCCACTGAATCTCTGTTCTGTATGCTAGATTCTTGCAAATTATGTGGTGTCTCAGTCTCTCCTCTGTGTGTTAAATTCTGTTCAACATTCTGTATCCATATAGCATTTTCTTCAGGATTTTCAATTCCATGCTTTCCTTCCATCACTATTATGTCTCTCTTTAAAGTAACTACATTTATCTGGATCAGACTCGATATCCCTTTACAGTATCAGAGAACCCAACCAATACAAATTGTTGTTTTATCCCATTTCAATCTTTGTTCTTTGGGAACATGTACCATTACTGGAGTTCTGAATAAACGTATGTGGCTTAAGTCAGGCTTTCTTTGATACCACACTTCATAGGTTGTTTTATTTATTGAACTAGATGTAACACATTAATTTTCAAGTAAACTGCAGTATGAACAGCTTCTGCCCAAAATTTCTTGTCAAGTTTTGCCTCAAAAAGCAAACATCTGCCCTTTTCTACAACAGTTGGCTCTCTCGCTAACACCATTCGGTTCAGGAGCATATGCACTATGCAGTAGTCCTATGATGAATAATACCTTCATTTGCCAAAAAATTGTTCATTACACCATTACAAAATTCACCTCCGTTGTCAGTTCGAAGTATCTTGATTTTTCCGTTCTGTTGGTTCTCAACCATAGCTTTAAAATCATTAAATTTCTGAAAAACTTCATTTTTGTGTTTGAGAAAATAAATGAATCTTTTATTTTTGCCGGGAGTTCGAAAGACAGTAAGAAATTCCATATCTTTTGAACCTTTTACAACTCGTCTCGTCCAACAGTAGATTCGAACCATTTTGTTGCCAATCTATAAAACGGACCACCACTTTATAGATTGCTATAAATTGTTATCAACTGCATTAATATCAGCCTCTCTCCTCATAAAAAAATTTACGTCATAAATATTTTTTCTCTCTTTCCTTTGTTAAACCATTTCGTAATAAAAACTTTTTTGCGTGATGGTATTTTGAGAACAAACGTATCGTGGACAAAGCGTGGATAGCAAAGTTTGGCTGACGAACCAATAGCGCACCGGCAAGCATGCGGCGCTTGACCCGCCCGCCCCGCGCCGCACCTCATACCACCAAATAGACCGATAAATAGTCTAGTGCGCAAGGTTGACTGCTAGCGTTGTTTTTACATGACTTCGCGTCATACTACGTGCATATTAGATGAGCTATCCGAAACAAAAATATTGTCCATTTTGTCCAAAAAAATAATTTTTCGTCTTTTTAATCTATGAAGTGTAAATCGCTAGACCGCTTTTAGAGTGCTGTTTTCTCGCGACCAAAAGGTAGAAAGCGCCGCCGTTTGCACGGCGCTTACGTGGTTTGTTAACCAATTTTCAAAAGCGCAACAGATAAAGATTGTACAATACAGAATTGACATTGGCTATAGTGAATGGTTTTTCCTACCATTCATTATAATTTAAATTTATTTCATAATTTAATATTTTAGATTAGACTAAGGTTTGATAAAATGAAAGAAACACAAAACTAGTATTTTAAAATATATGTTTATTTAGTTACCTTTAAACAGTATAAGTTTAGTTAACTTTTGCGGCTTAGAAAAACAATTATTAGCCTGATCAGTTTTAGCTTCGTGTTTCAAGCGGACTGTTGTATATTTATTTATGATGGTCGATATCAAATGTGTTCGGTGGTTTAAGGTGCTTGGTTGATTAAACGAATATTGAAGTAAAGATGTAAATACCTCCTTCTGAATGAAGTGTTCAAACTATTGACAGTAATATAACTGAAATACTGAGATGTAGTGAATAGATTATATTAACTAAACATACTTATTAATCATTATATACTACGTAACCTAATTTTGTACCTATTTAATGTACGACCTATTGGAAATAAAGACAGTATCTATTCAGCAGTCTCGGCTTTCATTCCTCTCTCAGGGCACCATGTTACAATACTTTGGGTAGAAACTTTCTACCCAATAGAGGAAAGTAGTGGAATCAGTTTTTCTACTAGAAAGAATTACCACCATTTTTTTAATAAGTTTTCGTATTACAGTTTCTGTGGCGACACATATTTTATATACGTCTTCTGTGGGGTACGTCAAACCACCCGTATCTTTGATCGTTATTGGCTTATGATGAGGCAGCCTTTCTGTTGTACTTACGCTGTCTACAAATACAGCCTTGGCCAAAAGTATGGAGCACCCTATAAATGTTGCACGTGCATCATAAATACCGTATAAAACAAAGCCTTTTGTTTATACATTACCTGGGCGACATCTTCAAACGTCTTATGAACAATAGTTTTACTTGGTAGCTTGTAATAAAACCCCTATTGTTATGTAATTTACGTTTTTTGGAATAATCACTTTAGAATGATCACTTCGCTAATCACTTTCGTTGTGTACACACGCTGTGACTTAGTGCTCTCTTGCTGTTATTTTGTGTTAACATTATTTAATATTATTCCAAAATGCCTAAAAAGAATGAACTTACTCTGGAACAACGAGTGCAAATTCAAGTTTCCATGGCTCTCGGACAATAACAAAAGAGCCCGCTACGCTTGGGCCCTAAAATATCAATATTTTACGAAAGAAGACTGGTCAAATATCATATGGTCCGACGAATCAAACTTTGAGGTAAGTCAGATAATATTGTATACAATATAGATAAAACAAAATAAATTAAAATATTAATTAACCGATTCTATGTTTCCTAATTTCTTAACTATCTTGTTTACGATTAATTTCAGGTATTTGGTATCCCTGGTATCACCTACGTGCGTCGTCGCGTGGGCGAAGAATTCAACCCCCAATGCGTGGTACCGACTGTAAAACACCTGTGATCGACTCCAACTGTGACGGTGGAGGAAGCGTAATGGTCTGGGGCTGCATGACTGATTCTGGAGTTGGTGAAATGTTCGTATGCGAGGGTCGGATGGACTCTACAAATTACATCAATGTACTGGAATCAGCATTGGTACCCTCGTTTTCTACACTTTTTGGAGACACCAATATGGATGGAGTTAGATTCCAACAAGACAACGCGCCTTGTCACAAGTCAGCCCGCACAATGACTTGGTTTCGGGAAAATAATATAGAGCTTCTAGAGTGGCCTGCACAGTCACCGGATCTGAACCCCATTGAGCATTTATGGGGTATATTAAAGCGTAAGGTCCGGCGCCATACAATAACCACCAAAGAAGACCTGAAAAGGCGCTTACGTGAAGAGTGGAACAATATAAGCACCGAAGACTGTAAAGAACTAGTTACGTCGCTACCTGCAAGAATTACTGCTGTGATTAAGGCCAGGGGTGGGCCAACTAAATACTATTTTTTTGTAATAATAAACACCATATTAAACTTATAAAATTGTTTCATTTACTTCCGAATGAGCCTTCATAATAAAATTGAAATATATTGGGGGTGCTCCATACTTTTGGCCAAGGCTGTATATTACTTCATATTTGTATAACTTTGTCAACACCCGGGAAATATAGCCGGTTTGTAACCGACAATCAAATTTGAAATGGTATGTGTTCGTAACTGAGTATGTCAGCAAAAATTTTACAGTTGTTTTCGGCTTCTATGTCACATGCTAAGCAGCGACTAGCCGACGAGATTTCATATTGCTCATCATCATGTCTATTCACGTTTGTAGTGCTATTAATTACGTCCGTTGAAGATTTGTGTAGAATATTGAAATTGTCTAGTGGAATATAAATGTCTGTAAAAGATGAGCGAAGTTCTAGGTGATTTAATGTTTTTTATAGGCAGATCGAAATTGAAAAACATTCGGGTTATTGTTATATCCACCGTGTTTTCTGCTAACTATGAGAAAAAATAAAACAACTGGCTTGCAACAGTTTGTCAGCGACTGAATTTTTTTATTAAAACAAAAGAACGAACGAACATTACTTAGTTCACATAGATGCGAAAAGATGGCGTTCGTGTGTCTATCTATTTGTTATTTACAACACTCCCACTCAAAATAATTATAGGCACATTTAAAAGAAATTACATAAGTGAAAACAAAGTCTAATAAAAATTAAACTTCAATAATTCCTAAAGAATTCAAATGTTTATGATGTTTTACAGCACTTAAGCTTTTAGTAAGCAAATCTGCAGGCATATCTGATGTACATATGTATTTGACACTAACAATGTTTAATTTATTATTTCTCTGCAATAGTGGTATCTGACATCTATATGTTTAGTTTTATTATGAAATACAGGGTTCAATAATAGTTACTGCGCACTCATACTATCATTATACAATGTAATATTATACATTATTTTAGTCACTTCATGCTGTAAGTTTCTCAAATATACTGCCTCTTTGCAGGCTTCAGATATTGCTACAAATTCAGCCTCTGTACTAGAAAGCGTAATACACTTCTGTTAAGAACAACTCCAAGAAATAACTGATCCTGACAAAGTATAACAAAATCCCGAATAAGATTTCCTATAATTACCATCGTTACACCAGTCTGCATCAACACAATCTTCAATATTAATGTTTTTATTTTCACAATATTTCAAACCTAACTATTTAGTGCCTTTTAAATATCTTAATACTCTTTTAGCATAAACCCATTGCTGTTCAGTATTACAATTATTGAATTGAACACGACTAAATACATTAAACTGCCAATAAGCTGTTGATAGGGATTATCATTGTTACAATTATTCTCTTTCTTACATTTCGAATTTGCCTCCATTGTAGTATTTACAGTTTTACAATCAGCTATGTTAAACTTGGACAATAATCTATCAACATATTTCGCTTGACTCAAAGTAACAGTACAATTTTGTTTACCAAACACAACTGACATACCAATACATTCCTTTACTATTCCTAAGTCTTTTAATACAAAACACTTACTTAGAAAACTCTTAAGATAATCAGTTTCAGTTTTGTTATTCGAGAAAACAGAAAAGTCATCGACATACAATGTCACAACAGTTATACTACTACCAACACATTTTATATATAAACATGGTTCTATTCATGCGCTCACAAAGCCCGTTTTGTTCAGGGGTGTATGGGTTAGTTTTTTGATGAATTACACCCATTCTCTTTAACCTTCCTATACTCGCGCCAATTTTTGTAACACCTATACTCGCGCACGGTGTTACAGACCGATAGTTTGTACCCCTACAACATATTTTTTTTAACAAGAAACACATAAACTATTACTTTAAAGTTTCGTTCCCACAACTATATCAAACAACTCTCTAATAGGAAATATCTCCGGGGATGACCCGTCAGTTCTGAAAAAATCTATGGCATTTAGACGAGCGTTCCTTCTGACTCCAGCAAATAGTAAAAGGCCTAAAAAAGCTTCAATTTCAATATTGTCTGTATCGACGCAGTCTCTCTCTCTTGTGAAATTATGCTTCATGCGATTAATTTGTTCATTAGTGTACTTTACTATCAGGCTGATAGTGCCCTCCGAAAAAAAAGCCGCCACAGCTCACCTGGTTCCTTCAAATTTCTAGCTTCTCCTCTAACGCCTGGAAGTTGAGTAACTATATTTCTAGCACGTCGCCTAGTTGGGTTTGAGGCAGGAGATTTATTCCACCTTGTCTGTCCATCTTTTCCTAAGTAAAAATCATGGGATCGTTCATTATGTTCTTCCTCAGATATCTCGTCATTGTCATCGTCTTGCTCGGTATCGTATGTCTCTTCTTGTACCTCCACGTTATCTTCCACCTCACTGTCATTTTCGTCTTCATAGCTTGAGCTAGAACTTAATTCTTCCAGCAACAATCTGATGTGATCATCGTCCATTTTGATACGAATTAAAACCTAAAAAAGAATGATAAAATTGGTCAAAATATAATATAGAGCAACATACATACATATATTTTACTATATATACATACTATATAGACATTTCTCGCAAGTCGCTATGTATTGTCTAATGTTTTTAAAAGTTTAAAGGTTATATTTTCTTATTTTACAATGTTTATATTATTAAAATTAATAAAACTGTAATTTACTTAATTTGTAAGTGCTAAAAGGGAAAAAAAATGTCATTGAGACATGGTTGTCTTAAAGATTTATTTATCGAAACTTAAAATTATTATATTTAACTTCCAAGAGGTACGTAAACATAAAGTTATTATTACACTAAGTATACGATATAATTGCAAGGACTGTAAGTAAGAATGTTAGAGTTTAAAACAAGTATAAACAATTAATATCGTTTATAATTATAATTAAAGAAATTTGAGTTTAACTGTGAGTAACATAACCTTCAAGTATTTTTAGTTGAATTTTCCTTACAATTTTACGTTAAAATACTTATACATATTTAGAACAACTATTACTAACTATTTATAAGTAAAATGAATTTGCAAAGACATTATCTATTTCTAAATTTTTACTTTCATTTCCTGTTTATATTTTTATGTTTCAATTATTTTGTTATATTGATAATACCTAAATGATTTGTTTATTTCATTATTTAATAATAATCATACATAATTTGGTGTATTTAACGGCAATTATATCTCATTGTCATTATGTATATGAACCAAATTATATTTATATTATTCGATTCTTTTTTCTAGATCATGATTATTCTGTATGGTTGTGAATGTGTGAATAAAATTACTGTTTGCGATTACAGTTTCATAGAAGAAATACAAACCTGGATACTATGATAAATATAGATATGCAAATACATTAATGCTGTATTTTCCAGCATGAGGCTACATCTATACCTCTAACTTGAAGATTCTTAGTGAAAATGTAGTAATAAATGTAGTTTTAAATAATAAAACAAATAATAATTACTGTAATAACTTTGGTTTTTTACTAAAATATAATATTATGTATTGCATACATAAGTTATGTATTTACATTAAACAATAAAGATTGTTTAATTGTTTGTTTTAATGTACCCATTAATTGAAAAAGTATGAATAACAACAACATCTTATTAAGCAATGATAATTTTTGTTAAATTGGTTATTTATATGTTCAAAACAAACCACTGTAGTCAAGAGTATTCATATTTATTTATAGATTTTTCTTACAAAATTATGAAGAAATTTATAATCATTCTTAATTCAAAATTATTTTATAAAACCATGCCAGTAACACAAAATAAGAGATACAGAATAAAGAGATAAATCGATTTTTTAGTACATTTATTGTTAGAATTAAATAATTAGAAAATTAATTATATGGATAATTAGATTGTAGTTTAATGCATGGCCACATGTTTCTTGGATGTTGTCTGTCTGCACCAAATCATCATTAATAGCTTAGCTGCTACAAATAAAGGATTGATACACTGATAGCCTGAAAAATAAATTTATTTCATTTAAAGATGTTTTCAGTAAAGATTTATGGTTGATTAATAATACTATGCATTATCTCCATTATATCTACAACACATTCTCATCTTCCACCCATGAATATAATAAAAATAAGTAAGGTATTTATATTATGTTTTCGAATATACTCATTTAACCAAAAGACACAAATAACAAATATATCTTCTGTTGAATATTTTGTTCTCTAGTTTAAGTAATGTAGTGTAAAGTAATACATAATAAAATATTATTAAATTACTCAAATGTCTTTACAATAGTCATTTATTTTAATGTAATTAAATAACATACCATACCATAAAAATAAATTTTAAATTTACTTACCTTGCGGTTGTATCATATGATGTAATTAGATTATATATATATATATATATATATATGTATAATAATATTTAAAACAATATAATCAGTATTTTCTTATATTAATTGAGCGTTCATTTCTTCTTCACATGTCCAAATACTTAATAACTTTGTTCTAAGGCAATTATCAATAATGTTATAACCATTTTAGCTAATATAATATTGTTTTCCGTATTTGAATTTGATAGTTAATTTTTAACATGAGCACTCACTGGCTCCCAGCTAAACAAATTGAATTACAATTCCAACTCGATAAGAAATTAACGAAAACGTCAAAATACTTGCTTACGAAAACGTCAAAATACTCGTACGAGCAAAATGTCGAAAACCGCGAAAGTAAAATAATTTATAGTTAACTGTCAAACTCGTACTAGGGGTACTTCTATTTAGAATGAAGTTACTATTTTTTTTTTATTTATACCTCATAAAAATTTACAAAAAATAAAAAAAAACACGTGAAAGAATCGATAAAATATCTTAAGAAATAAGAAAGTTATAGGACTTTGAAGTTGCGGTTGTAGAAAATATAATTTAGTATGTAATACAATTCACATATGTATGTTATTTTTCAGCTTCTATATAATATGATTAATGTGTTTTTAATACTATTATATTTATTTTAGTGATACCATTGATGCTCACAGCATACCAGCATGGCAGAAAAACATGTGATAATACAGGAATAGCATCTATATATTCTATCATTTCTACACAAAATGATCCATATTTTAACGAGGGAGGAAAACATATTTGGGATTTGAATATGAAACATTAAAAAATTATACACATTTTGTTGTTTTATTATTTATGCAATACTGTTTTTGTACATATAGAAATACAAATTATTATCATTACAGTATCTGTTTATTACAATGGTCTTCAAATAAACAAAATGTTACAATTAGATTAGTAAAGTAACTGACATTTAATAATTCATTACACTTAATTTAAATAAATAATTGAAATACAAACATACCTAATTGGTATATATTTATTTAATAAGTTATTTTGATATTAAATAACATTAATAGTGTACATTATACAATTTATAACACTTCATTTTATTAAATAGTTAAAATATTTGCAATGTCTATACTAATTTATTTTTTTAATTAACTAGACACTTATACATGAATAAGTGTCTAGTTAATTAAAAAAATAAATATATATATAAATATAAATATACTAGTTGTATTTTATCAGAATTTCTTATTTTGTCTTTTCCTTTAAGATTTAGTATATTCCACTGACTTGAAATACATGTAATATTTTTTTGTTTGATTATTATTAAATATCCTAGTATATGTTAGACACAACAGTATGCAGGAATCCAGCTTAAATTAGAATAGAAATTGAAATTCAAGTATCTACTTATTGTTCTTAAATCTTTCCCATGTAGCTTCAATTTGTCCGTGTAGTTTGTATGGTATCTGGTTGTAATAAATTATATCTGTTTACCTATAATTTTTATATGTATATGTATTTTCTAGTAAGATATTATTGACTTAGCTGTAGTCTTATATAAATGTATGCAATCCAATCTGAAATAGAATGATAAAAAATTGATATGTTAATTAGAAGGAACTAATACCCTTAATATAATAATCAGCATTATTATATGTTAAAGAAAAACTGTGTAAAATGGTAAACCTCAGATCAAGGCCTTTACAGCTTAATAAAGGTTTTTGATAATTTTCTATATATTAGATCTTAATTGTCAATGAATTATTAGTAATTCGTAGTTGCGAGTTAAATATGACTTCATTTTTAGTAATGAAGAAAAGTAAGATCTACTTAGGTATGTATGCTTACGTTAGGATACATTCTCCGAGTGATAATATCATGCCAAGGTAGTTTTATTTGGTCCGAAGATACATTATTAATAGATCACATACATTTACAGTTTTCGCTTAAGCCTTCCGCCACCTTTGATCTACTTTTAATTTGACGTATTTAGCCGAGATTAGTTTCATTTTTTAATTTCGAAATCGAGATCAGATATCTGAACGGATACACATAATACTAGAAGCTACATGGGTTTAACTGGACATTTCATACATGAAAGTGAACTATTGAGCATAAGTTTTGGAGTGTCCCATTTAACGGAACCCCATAATGCTGCACCCCTAGTACGAGTTTCAATACTTGACGCGTTAATAACGTATCGACTTCTCGATAACGTTTACGAAGTATTATTATAAGTTTGCGTTTAAACCATGATAACTGTCAAGCTACTCGAAATAGACTACCACACAATTTATATTTCCATCTCACTTACACGCGCTAAAAAAGTTGAGACAAATATATTCGACCGTTTTTATTGTATTTGACATTTTTCATCATGTTTTCTTGTTGTCATACAATATTCGCGCGCAATTCCTATGTCAACCTATTGACAAACTCAAACTCAAATTGAATTGAATTATTATTAAGTTATTATCATGGCAAGAAGAACGTCGCAAACACAATTTGAGGTGATGGTGGATTTTATGAAGAGGTGAATTAAATATGTTTTATTACGTCAGTGTAATATATGTGATATCCTTCAATTAAAAAGTAATAAATTATAATCTCAAATCTAGTAACGGCGACTTTTGATTTTGAAAAGATCTTTGTTTGCTGGAGGAATTATTGTTCGTTCGTCAAACTCGGTTCCTAAGTTACCCAAAGATAGTTTACCTGAAGTTAGTGGATTTGTCAAGAATTGAGATGTTGATGGCTCGTTATGATTTTGTTCACAATTAATTTGATCTTTATTAGCTAAATGTGGTAAATGTGATAAGTATTGAGACATGTACCCTACTTGTTGAATGAGTGTATCTATTCGCGGGTCCGAACATGTCTGAACACGTTTATACTTACTTTTCTTTCGCCTTTAGTCGGGCGGAGGTGAAGCTGTGCCTTCTTCATCCTCCGAGGATGAAGAAAAAGTTGAAGTATTATTACTTATATTGTTCGAATGCCGATCTTCATCCGAAGCATCAGCAACAGAACTTGGTTCACCTCCGAAACTTACCGGATTGATTTCTTCCGGATCCATTTATAAACACTATTTAAACTATGTGTAAACAAATACGTATACCTAATATAAATTTACATACGATACCTTATATATTAAAATATGTATACCTTATATAAATTCTAATTGTATTTAAACACTTTTTTACAATTACTTAAACTCTGAAAAATTTTGCGATGTTTAAGCGGCAAAATTCACAAACGCTATGAGCTGTCAATCACATTCCTGAGACAGAAGATGAATCTCATTGGTAAGAGAAAGAGACAGGTATAGAACCAGAGATAATTTGGTAAGTTTTATCATAGATTTATAAGATAAGGCAGATTCACACAACAGCTTTCTTCATCATAACGCTGTGAGTTTTAGGAAATCACATAATAATTAATATAATGGTCTTAATTTTCATATTATTTCAGGATCAACAAGTCAAACACCCCCACCGACATCACAGACTTCCCGCCGCTGCCGCCGCCGCTTTACCCCACTAACTAACCGGTAACTAACTTCGGTAAAATTCATAAATCATACAGGATATTGCTCCGTATATAGCAGTAATTTTTAACAAGAGTTTGGACACGGGTTCATTTCCTGACTTGTTAAAATGTAGTAAAGTCTTACCACTTTTTAAGAATGGAAATAGGAGCGATACCAGTAATTACAGGCCTATTTCAATACTCCCATCTTTAAGTAAAATTTTCGAAAAAAATATTTTAAATCAATATCTTATCCATTTTGGTACAAATAAAATTTTTCATAGTGAGCAATTTGGTTTTACAAGAGGTCGATCAACAACTGATGCGGGAATTGCGCTTCTTAAGCATATTTACGATGCTTGAGAGAAATCACAGTATGCTATTGGAGTATTCTGTGATTTATCTAAAGCATTTGATTGTGTAGAACACGAGACGCTTCTTTATAAGCTCAAATATTACGGCGTTAAAGGTAGGGCTCTTGATCTCATTGCTTCATACTTAAGTCAAAGAATTCAGCAAGTTTTCATTAATGGAATAAAGTCTACTGGATCTACGCTAAAAATGGGTGTTCCACAAGGTTCAATTTTGGGTCCCTTTCTATTCCTAGTATATATAAATGACCTTCCTTTCTTTGTTAAAGGTATTTGTGATATAGTATTGTTTGCTGACGATACTTCACTGATTTTTAAGGTTGACAGGAAAAAAACTGACTATGACGATGTGAACGGTGCCTTATCACAGATACAAGATTGGTTTAATGTAAATAATTTGGTTTTGAATACTCAACAAAACAAAATGTGTAGTTTTTACCCTACCCAATGTTAGGAAGCAAAATTATAATATATCTTTAAGCGGTGGCCCGCTTGATGTAGCCGATACTACCGTGTTCTTGGGAATAGAATTGGATTCCAGACTTCAGTGGAGTCCCCATTTGTCGTCCCTAACAGGGAGACTCAGCTCCGCAGCATACGCGGTTAGAAAAGTTAGACAACTAACTGATATTGATACCGCTCGTTTAGTTTATTTTGGTTATTTTCACAGTATTATGTCATATGGCATATTACTTTGGGGTGACGCTGCAGACATTGAATCTGTCTTTATTTTACAAAAGAGAGCAATTCGGTTTATTTATAATCTTGGAGCTAGAGACTCTCTTCGGGATGTTTTTAACAGAGTAGGAATACTCACCGTTGCGTCGCAATATATTTACAACAATATCATGTATATTCACAGTAACATTGATAACTTTGATAAAATCAGTGATAATCATTGTATATGCACTAGAAGTAAGAATAAGCTTATAACGCCAAGTTTCCGACTCCGCAAAGTCAATAAATCTTTCTTGGGGCAAGGTATCCATTTCTATAATAAAATTCCACAGACATTTTTAACTTTGCCGTCTCGTAAATTCAAATCGTTTATAAAAAATACATTGGTGAAAAAGGCGTATTATTCGATACAAGATTTTGTAGATGATAAAAAAGCGTGGAATTAATACCTGTTGACTTCCAGGCAGGATATATTAATTTAATAATTGTATTAACTTAAAAATTAACTAACATGACTGTATTTTTTTAAATGTTGAAAAAGAGTAACTACTGAGTTTCTTGCCGGTTCTTCTCGGTAGAATCTACTTTCCGAACCGGTGGTAGCTTCACTTAATTGTTAAATGACGATTCAAAAGTGCTTGTAAAAGCCCACTTGAATAAAGTATACTTTGATTTTGATTTTTTGATAACCTTCGGCCTCCGTGGCGCAATATGTCTAGGGCCTTCCTTTGTGGAAGCAACGGCACCAATTTGTTGAGAACGACGAGCGGTGGCGTACAGTTTTAAAAGAAATTGCCACTGAGCACTTCAGAATAAGAGAGCTGGAGTTACAACAGCAAGCTCAGTGGCAAAATTTAATTCAAAAATTGATTGAAATTATGTTTTTTTAAATTATTTATAATAAAAATTATAAATAATTTAACATCTTTAATTTGCCTCTTCATTTACACCATAACGTCTAAATAAAACAAGTACTAATCAATTTCAATGATATATTTTGTACACAGCCAATTTATTATATATAAATTTATACATATTTCATTATTTAATATCTGAAATATAATAAGTTGCTTCTCATTTAATCCTTTGTATTGGGTCTCGTCTATTAGTTTTTTAATTCTGAAACAAAGCAATCACTTTGATAGGCACTAATAGCAATATATTCATTGCTTAATTTTTCTCTGTTGTGAAAGCCAACCTATTAAAAATATAAAATAATTTAATTTAGTTCAAGTGTCAGTTATAATTAAATTATATGAAGTTTCTCTGTATGAAAACTTAGCCTCTTCTTTGTGTTGTCATCTAGCATCATCATAAATATACACATCAAGTAGTATATTTCATGGTACTGGACCATGTAGCCTTCTAGCCACATGATCGCGTAGCAGGCGGCCCAGAGTCAAAAGGGAGTGGTCTTGCTCTGCTTGCCAAGGAACCTCCAATTGATTCACTTCTTGATTTACTGTTGAATAATAAGATAATAAGGGAAATCATAATTTTTTATACACAGAAAAATACTGTTGAAATTATTGTTATATTAAATAATAATAATAATTTTAACAGTATATATAAATAATTTATTTATAATACTATTAATATTAATGAATAATTAACATTATATAATGTTAATTGACTAATCAATGATCTTGGAGCGCTGGCACTCTTTAATCCAGTGCAATGTTGTGCAAAACACTACATGCAGTAACTATTTGTGCACATTTTAGAGGCTTATAATGAAGGACTCTATCCTTGCACAGGCACTTCCATCTATTTTTAAGGCGCCCAAAGGTATTTTCTACTATGACCCGGGGCTTTTGAGTGTAACCTATTATAAGTTTCCTCAGCAGATCCAGGTGGTGGATTATTGTATGGTGTCATAAGCCATGGCCGTTGAGGATACCCAGAGTCACCTATAAATTATTTTTTATTAAAGTTTTACCCATTCACTATGTAAGTCAGGTACAAACTTAATATTCAAGAATAAACAAAGCATACCAAGTAACCAAACAAGTTCACCATTCTGATGCAAATTTTGCATGTATGTGTTTATTTGGCTGTTCTCCCAAACAAAAGCATTGTGGTTGGTTCTTCCAAATTTTGTGTTGACACTTAATATTTCCCATTGTGATCAGCTACCCGACAAAATAAAAATAGTACTATTTATGTAGTGCTTATTCATTGATTATTCTTAATTTAGAAAAATGTCTTACTATTGGATGATTTTTTAAGAGTTAAGTTTTTGAGGTTGGCAGCATTGGTTATTTATGGCGTCAAACGTCACATGTCGAAATGAAAAATTTTCAGCATACTCTGCCATTTTATCATGGAAAAACATACGAGCAACGATTGCAAATCGTTGAAATTTATTATCACAATTCGTGTTCTGTGAAAAATGTGCATCGTTTATATTATATTACGGTCGTCATAATCGACCTGGTGAATCAACAATTCTTAAAAAAACTTTCAATCTTCTGAATCAAAAATTACTTTATTAGACTTAAAACCATCGACACGCATGCGTACAGTGCGTACCAAAGACAATATTGCAGTCGTAGCGTCCAGTATTAATGAGGATCGTGAAATGTCAATTCGTCGTCGATCTCAGCATCTGGGCATGTCGATTTGGGTTTGAAAGCCTACAAAATTCAACCTCCTGCAACAATTGAAGCCGAATGACCTACCATTTGGTGACCTTACAACAGCTCAATGAAAATCCGTTGTTTTATCGAAAAATTGTGTTCAGCGATTAGGCTCATTTCTGGCTCAACGGATACGTAAACAAACAAAATTGTCGCATCTGGAGGCCAAATGCTGGACAAAAATTACCGATGCATCCCGAAAAAACTACAGTTTGGTGTGGTTTATGGGCTGGTGGCATCATCGGTCCATTTTTCTTCAAAGACGACCGTGAAAGAAATGTTACTGTCAACGGTGAACGTTATCGAGCCATGATACGTGACTTTTTTTGCCCCAGTTGGCTGACTTGAACTTGGTTGACATGTGTTTTCATCAAGACGGTGCCACATGCCACACAGCTCGTGAAACAATGGACATGTTGAAGGATGACTTTGGTGAGCAGCTCATCTCTCGAAATGGCCCTGTGAGTTGGCCACCAAGATCATGCGATTTAACGCCTCTTGATTATTTCTTGTGGGGTTATGTAAAGTCGTTAGTTTATGTAGACAAGCCGAACACGACGGAAGCTTTACGGCATAACATAACACGCGTTATTTGTTCAGGCCGAAATGCTCGAAAAAGTGACGCAAATTGGACCTTTGGAATGGACCATTTGAAACGGAGCCGTGGACAACATTTACAAGAAGTTATATTTAGGCAATAGTTTATATTTGGCAAAGGCCTTTGTTGATTCCAATAAAAAATTTAAAGATATGGTGCAAATTTGTGTGTTTCATTCGACTTTTAAAAAAAACTACGCTTAAAAAATCACCTATATTTGAACATTTAAAGAATGGTAGTGCTTTCTACAATAATTTATATATGTTCCTCGTCTATATGAGGTTTCACAATCCTGAAGTGATTGCCATCCACACACCCTACCACTCCAGGTATTCCACAGAGATTGAAAAAACTGATAAATAAAGAAAATAGTTATTGTTAAACATTTTTGTTGATATTTATATGACGGTGACGCATAATTTAAGAAGGAATTATTGTATTCTTTTTTTTTTTAATTTATTTTAAATTTTTAATTTTTACAATAATGTTAACAAATTTGTTTGTTCTCACCAAGCTATTAGACTTGACGGTGAGACGCGCTCATTTTGTTTAAAATACAAAAATAATGGTTCACAATAAAATTAAAAAAAAATAATAAAACATAACATCTTCTTCTTAAAAACATAAAAGTAAATCAACACTATAACTTATTTTTAATATTATAAAGTTCACTGCAGTCTTGTTTCACGATGACGACTGGTTTTCGTCATTGAGTAACAAGTCCCTAAGTTTTATTTTTAACATTTGTTTACTTATTTTATCATTTTTCCTTAACATATCAAATTTATTAAATACTTTAGGTACAATGTATGCTGACAATCTCTCTCCATAATAATTTCTTAATTTTGGTTGTACTAATTTATTCTTTTCCACATTCCGGGTATTGTATACATTTTTTATCGGTATTTTATATTCTTTATTGTAATAATACTCTAATCCTATTAAATATTCAATTTTTTTTCAATCGGTAAAATTTTACAAACACTAAAGAGTTTTTCATAATCCTTATTACAATTATCCTTGTCTTTTTTACTTACTAGGAACTTGATCAGTCTTATTTGTAAATTCTTAACGTCCTTTATATACGTCATAAACGTTCGCCCGTATACAATTAATCCGTAACTTATCAATGAGTCAGCAAGCGCAAAGTATACGATCCTTAAAGTATTTTTGTTTAATACTATTTTCTTGTCAGATGTTATGTATTGTCACTTTACTATGTACAATTCTTTAAGTTAATTAAAGCCAAGTTCTCTTATGGTTTGGTCATTTATGTATCAGACGGCGCATGGTGCGCCATCTTGTTTTTCATACTGGCTGGAAAAGAGTGTCAATGGAAGTCTAACGGCGCTCTAGTGAAGCGCCGCGGCGAGGGTAGCGAGGCTATCTATAGCGAGCTGGCTATAGCCATCTTGAATGCAGTTACATTCAAGATTTCCTTTTTTTGATTTTGATATATTGATTGATTTTGTAATAAACTCAGTGTTCTATGTGTGTTTGTGTATGTGATATTTTAACATAAAGATATTTATAACTACTGTCAAAATATCTGTGATTGATTGCTTACAGTGGCGGCACGCTATGATGGCCGTTTTGACGTTTCCCGCTCATGAAGTTTCGTCTTTAATAAATAGTTACATCAAAGGAGCAAATTGTCTTTATTGTCAATCGTGACGTGCAGTTAGTCATAAAATTTGTCAAATGTGATTTCTAAACTACAAGTATTAGGGTACCGCGAAAATAACTTTTTTTTTTGCGTAAAAGTGTCACACTCTCACACTCAACCTCGTAGTCGGTGTTATATTTGTGTTGACAGTAAATATTTTATAAATTATTTTTTTTATTTATGTATGTTTATTGTAGAAAATGATAATAGAAATAATATTAGTATTTAGAACAGGCAACAGAACGTACCTACATCATTACATGGGAAAGACGAAAGAGGATTTCCGGTCATTAGAGTAACCTTCACCATCACAACTCAACTATGTTAGATCCTGAAAGTGTATTTAGAAATCAGGTAGGAAAACGATATAATGATCAGAGTTCAAAATGTGAGCAGAGAATATGTACGGAACCCGCGATTTTTATGTGTGGAAATTGTCCTGATTTGCAGGATTATAACTCCACAGATCTGTTTGATAAAATGTTATTGTTTATTCAGTTTCTTAGTTTAGAAAACACTATTGTTATGTTGGTTTTGCAAACAACTTTAAAAAAAAAGTTTTTTTTCATACATAACCCTTTGTATTCTATTATATCTATTAGAGGGTATTATTGATAGTATCTGGAAGTATGTATACTACAACTATAAATAACTTATAAATAACTTCTGACCATTGTGGTCAGAAGTTTTCATTAAAACACAAAGAAATAAATCATTTAAAAAAAATAACATACAGGCCAATAACGGCTAACAAATTACATTGTTTTAAAGATATTGTGGCGTATAAATTGTCTAATCTAGATCTTACGACACTGGATCCAAATGAGCTTTATAATTCATTTTTTGAAGTAATACTAAAAGAATTTAACAATATATTTAAAATGAAATCATGTTATAGTAACACAAAATTAAAGTTTAGTGACTGGGCTACTGTTGGTATTTATAAAAGTAGAAATAAATTATACGACTTATATGATATGAGGCGGTGGAAGCGTAGCCTTTTTAGAATACGTCATTAAATATTCCAAAATTTTTAAAACAGTATGCATTTCTGCTAAGTCCTTATATTTAAAGAAAAAAATCCTGAATTCTGATAATAGAATTAAAGCCACATGGGATGTTATTAGTAGTGTTAGTGGAAAACCCAAAAAGGAAATGATACCAATAGAATTGAACACAGGTAGTAGATACACGAGTTCTGAATTAGGGGAAGTCCGGGCATAGCGAACAGGCCAGGCAAAGCGAATACTCCCCACTACTAGCAAACTTCGGCCGCGATTCTGTCCGCCATGCGCAGGGACACCCACCCGGTACCCCTCAGTCCTGTACCAATCGAACTAACGAGCGGCCGCGTCTAATTTCGCATTAAATTTAAAAAATCGAAAAAGTGCACAATTGTTACAACATTTCATGGTAAGTAATTTGTTTATAACTATTAGTATATGTTTAGAATGATTATGAGTCGATTGTGTCCTTGAAGTGAATGTATTCAAGTAAAAATACTGAATGATTCGTTCGGTAATTCTTACTGTGTTCGGTTTTAGGTTAGATTCTGTTCAAAAAGTACATGCCGGGCAAAGTGATTTGGGCATAGCGGATACTATATTCGCTTTGCCCGTTGCCTATTCGATTTGCCCTAGTAGAAGTTGAGTGTGACTAAGTAGTATTTATATCTTCAATTGTTTCAGATGGTTTATAAATATAAACGAAAAACAGATCAAGCTCAGTGGAGTGAAGATACAATGATGATTGCTGTGGCAGAATGCAAGTCTGGGGCTCCAGTGAAAACGACAGCTACAAAATATGGCTTACCTTATGCTACACTTTATCGGCATGTGAAAAGTGGTTGTTCATCTGCTCAGCTTGGCCGATTTCGCAAAGTATTTACTGACGCACAAGAAGCCGATTTTCAAGAATATTTAAGAGAGATGGACAGTGTTTTTTATGGATTGACTCGTGAAGATTTCAAAAAATTAGTCTATGTTTACGCAAAGAAAAATAATCTTGCACGTCCACCAAGTTGGGACAAAAATGAGAAAGCAGGAGATGACTGGTTAGCTGGTTTTTTGGGTAGAAATCCATCCATTTGCCTCAGAGTTCCAGAAGCGACTTCAGTTGCCAGGGTTAAAGGCTTTAATCGTCCTCAAGTCGAACGGTTCTACGAGCTGCTGTCGGAACAGGTAGAAAAACACAAGATCGATGGTAGCAGGATATACAATGTCGATTAAACCGGGATACAAACGTCAACAAATAAGCCACCTAAGGTTCTTTCTACTAAGGGTAAGAAGCAGGTAGGGGTCATTGCTAGCACGGAACGAGGACAAACCACAACAATTGTGTGTTGCTGCAATGCATCTGGATCATTTATACCACCATTCATGATATTTGCACGCAAAAGGATGCAAGATCGCCTGTTGGATGGTTCTCCTCCAGAAACACAAGGAACTTGCTCTCCATCTGGGTGGATTAATGGAGAAATATTTTTGGAATGGATCAGGTTTTTTACTTACCATGTACGACCCACTGCAGAGAGTAAGGTTTTACTAATATTGGATAATCATGAAAGCCACAAATTTTATCCTGCCCTGGAGTATGCAAGTCAAAACCATGTAATTCTCTTGTCCCTACCCCCTCACACATCAAACAAGTTACAACCTTTGGATGTTGCCGTATATGGCCCCCTAAAAATATTCTTTGAACAAGAAATAAACCGATTCCAAAAGGCGCATCCAGGAAGGATTGTCAACCAATATGACGTGGCGAGATTGTTCACTCCTGCATATCTGAAATGTGCTACTGCCAACAATGCTGTCAAAGGTTTTCAAACACCCGGTTTATGGCCAATAAATAAAGATGTGTTCGGAGAAGAAGACTACGCACCGTCTTCAACAAGCCTCTGTGATCGTAATGTCGCTAATCAAGATGATGGTCTTCAAACGTTAGCTAATCAAGATAATTCCGAACTCCCTTCGACATCTAGAAAAAGAGCTCAACACGAGGCGGTTGAAACCAACCAATCTGTGACTTTACATGAGGTGGATGATGAAACATCAACTGAAGTTGATAAATCTTCAGGTCCAAACAGTGAACCGCCAGCTCGTCAGGAAGTAAGTTTGGAATCAAACATTCAAGGATCATCAAGAGGTCCTTCCACATCAAACTTGGTAGCGTTCGAAATGGCTGTTGATGCAGAAAGATCCTCAACACTAAGTCTTAGAAAGTTTAGAAAAGAAAATAAGACTTCAAACAGTTCTAAAGTGTCTATGCCAGAATTAGACAAAGCAACTTTGGTTCCTTCAACGCCTGAAAAAATTGGACCTGAAAAAGATGATTCTACTAAAGATGAAGATGTGGTTTTGAAACGGGACTGTGCCTTGCCTACAGAGATCATATCTTTGCCTGAATTTATTGATTCTACCACAACGTCAATTGTAGATCTCAATGAGCTAGACCCACTTCAAAGCATGATGGATGAAGAAAATGATTCCTGCATGGAAAAAGGTCCAGAACCATCTGCTTCTGCAATTTATTTCAGCCCCAAAGAGATTAAACCCCTTCCAACACCATGTGTGCCAATGAGTACCCGCAAGCGAAAGATACAAAAGTCAGAAGTTCTTACGAGCACTCCAGTGAAAGAGGAACAAAAAGTTAAGTTTACAAAAATGAATACAACTGTATTAAAAAATTTAAACAAAGATTTAGATAAAAAACCAAAAACCAAAAATATAACAAAGAAAAATACCAAAAATTATAAAGTTAAGAAAGCTCAGAAAGAAGATACTAATATAAAATATACTTGTTATTTTTGTGGAGAAGATTATACAGAAATAAACGGACAACCAATAGATGATTGGATCCAATGTAGCTCCTGTAGCCAATGGAGTCATGAAAAATGTACGGCTTATGAAGGAATAGGCTTATTTATTTGTGACAACTGTACTGATTAGTTTTATTGTAGAAAAATTACTTGTGTTCACTTTGCCCTATCATCTTATCCACTTTACCCGGTGGGTTGGGCAAAGCGGATAGATCTCCTAATTTCATATTATTAATAATTTTGACTAAAGTATTAATGTTACGTATTTCTGTTGATTATATTGAAAACTTTAATAAATACTGATTTCTATAAACAAATAATTTTATTTCTATGTCAACTATTTCTGTTTCTACAACACTTCAAACATTAAGGTGTTCACTTTGCCCGGACTTCCCCTAGAGGTTGCTAATTTATTTGAATCATTTTTTGATAAAGTACCCCATAAAATAACATTTCATTTAAAATCATCTACATCAAATGCAGCTAAGTTCTTAAATAATAGTGTTTCTAAATGCGTTATTGATTTTTCATTTGAAACGGTTACTGCAATAGATGTCATAAAAGTATTTAAAACTGTAAATATTAAAAAAACTAACGACATATGGGGCATTTCGGTAAATTTTTTTAATAACATCATATACGATATTGCTCCGTATATAGCAGTAATTTTTAACAAGAGTTTGGACACGGGTTCATTTCCTAACTTGTTAAAATGTAGTAAAGTTTTACCACTTTTTAAAACTGGAAACAGAAGCGATCCCGGTAATTACAGGCCTATTTCAATACTCCCATCCTTAAGTAAAATTTTCGAAAAAATTATTTTAAATCAACTTCTCGTCCATTTCGGTACAAATGCTATTTTTCATAGTGAGCAATTCGGTTTTAGAAGAGGTCGCTCGACAACTGATGCGGGAATTGCGCTTCTCAAACATATTTACGATGCTTGGGAGAAATCACAGAATGCTATTGGAGTATTCTGTGATTTATCTAAAGCATTCGATTGTGTAGAACACGAAACGCTTCTTTATAAGCTCAAATATTACGGTGTTAAAGGTAAAGCTCTTGATCTCATCGCTTCATATTTAAGTCAAAGAATCCAGCAAGTTTTCATTAATGGAATAAAGTCTTCTGGATCTACGTTAAAAATGGGAGTTCCACAAGGTTCAATTTTGGGTCCTTTTCTATTCCTAGTATATATAAATGATCTTCCTTTCTATGTTAAGGGTATTTGTGATATAGTGTTGTTTGCTGACGATACTTCGCTGATTTTTAAGGTTGACAGGAAAAAAAATGACTATGACGATGTGAACGGTGCATAATCACAGATACATAATTGGTTTACAGTAAATAATTTAGTTTTGAATGCTCAAAAAACAAAATGTGTAGTTTTTACCCTACCTAATGTTAGGAAGCAAAATTATAATATATCTTTAAATGGTGACCGTCTTGAAGTAGCTGATACTACGGTGTTTTTAGGAATAGAATTGGATTCCAGACTTCAGTGGACTTCTCATTTATCATCCCTAACAGGAAGACTCAGCTCCGCAACATACGCGGTTAGAAAAGTTAGACAACTAACTGATATTGATACCGCTCGTTTAGTTTATTTTGGTTATTTTCTCAGTATTATGTCATATGGCATATTACTTTGGGGTAACGCTGCAGATATTGAATCTGTCTTTATTTTACAAAAGAGAGCAATTCGGTTTATTTATAATCTTGGAGCTAGAGACTCTCTTCGGGATGTTTTTACTTACTGTTGCGTCGCAATATATTTACAACAATATCATGTATACTCACAGTAACATTGATCACTTTGATAAAATCAGTGATAATCATTGTATATGCACTAGAAGTAAGGATAGACTTATAACGCCAAGTTTCCGACTCCGCAAAGTCAATGAATCCTTCTTGGGGCAAGGTATCCGTTTCTATAATAAAATTCCTCAGAAATTTTTAACTTTGCCGTTTAGTAAAATAAAATCGTTTGTAAAAAATACATTGGTAGAAAAAGCATATTATTCGATACAAGATTTTGTAGATGATAAAAAAGCGTGGAGTTAATACCTGTTGACTTCCAAGCAGGATACATTAATTGAAATAATTGTATTTAATTAACATGACGTTGTATTTTTTAAATGTTAAAAAAGAGTAACTACTGAGTTTCTTGCCGGTTCTTCTCGGTAGAATCTACTTTCCGAACCGGTGGTAGCTTCACTTAATTGTAAAATGACGATTCAAAAGTGCTTATAAAAGCCTACTTGAATAAAGTTTATTTTGATTTTGATTTTTTTTGATTTTACATTACAAGCAATTGTAACCACGGAATTAGATTTACAAACGAACATTTTTTTTACAATTTTGTAAAATTCGTTCTTAGTAAGTGCCTACACAGCAAAACATATTAGCGCTGAAATGATCCAATTGATACTATTTAGAATTTGCATCAGAAGGCGCAATAGTGTGCACGCTCGCTGTCAGAAAACGCCACATCGCGCCACGCGGCCGGACAAATTTGTTTCAAACTGCCATACAACTCGGCATTTGTTTTTCGAAATTCAAAATTTTTAAAAATGAACTCAACGTAATATGTTCGTCATATAGAATCACTGGCTAGCATAATTACCAATTTCGGTAAAACTCGCGGCAATGCTTAATGCAAAACACAGCAGTTTCGAATTGACGTTGCTACGAAAAGTACAGACCGTGAGTGCACTGCGATTCTTATTTTGACCTGGCTTTGGATTTCCGATATTGATACTACATTATTTGTTGACCCTTGGTCGTTCGTTTAGATTTTGATTAAGCCTTTTATTTTGGATTTCGTCGATATGGCCAAACGTACACAAAGAACTGTTCTAAACAGTCAGACACGTGAGTTCGTTGTACGCCTTCATAACTATTTCGAACGTGAAGCTGAAAATGGAGGACCAATTTAACCTGTATCATCAGTGGTTGAACGCGTACCTGATACACTTAATATTGGACAACGAACTGTTAGACGAATAACTAAAGAAAAATATGGCAAGACTGACAAAGAGGACAGTAAACTTCACACACCAAAAACAGAAACCGAGATAAACCAGTCGTAGGCATCGATTGTTTTGATGTCAATGCTATTCGAAGACATGTGTACGGCTACTATTTACGGTAGGAGTATACAACACGAGAAAAGTTAGTGAAATCACTAAAGGACGCTGGATTGTTCTTCGATGGGCAAAGTTCACAAACAAAGATTTTAACGAACGTTGGATTTCGATACAAACGATGTAACAAACGCAAAGTATTAATGGAAAGATTTGATATCGTTCTGGCAAAATATACTTTTTTACGGAAAGTGAAAAATATTGAAAATTGGCAAAATGTTGTGTTCTCAGGTGAAACATGGCTTAATGCTAACCATACAGTAAGCCGTTCTTGGAGCGATGACACTGCAGCTTCTACTTCCAAAGTTCCTGTTGGAAAAGGATCGCGACTTATCATTTGTCACGCCGGAACCATCAACGGGTTTGTCAAAGGTTCTCTCATGGCTTTTGCCTCAAAAACCACAGGTGACTACCACGAGGAAATTAATGGGGAAAAGTTTACTGAATGGTTTACCTCAATGTTGTGTAGGCTACCTGAACCATCTAATATAATGCCCCATACCACTCGATGCAAATTAACAAGCCACCTGCCCAATCCCAAAAAAAAGCTGACATCGTCGCATGGCTTAAAAAAATGGCGTAAGGTACCTGACCCATGTAAGGCCCACCTTATTTGTTTTTAAGTACAAAAAAAACAATACGAATGTTCAAATAAAACAAAAGTGTTAATTTAATCAATCATTTAATAATCAATGTAATCAAACTTATTTTGTTTAAAAAAACAGTGTTTTCTATTGACTATAAGCTTTTTTTTAAAAAGAAAGTTTTGGGCCTTATTTTGACCACTATTCCTTAATAAGGCCATACCCGGGCCTTATTATAACATATGAGAGTATTATGTTTATTTTAATATTCATATGTAGTATTTTCTTCGCAATCAAGTCTTCATACAAAATAAACTACATGTTAAAAATAAAACTAAATAAAATATTTACACCATTAAACTTTGTTGGGACAATAAACTTAAAAAAAATGAAATTCTTCGAGGTAGTGTAAATAAGTTGTGTTATCTACCTTAGCAAACGTTATTTTAAAGACAAAACATAACAATAAATAACAACAAAACATTAATTAAAAAATCAAACAAAATAGGAACTTCTTAATAACCATAAATAAGTATCTAACTATTAGAATCAGTCTTGACATTTACTTAAATGTAATAAATTCTTCAAAAATTACTCTTACAACATAACAATTCCAAGTAAGAAAAGAACCAAGCCCTACGTTAGTTGGTAATGCATGCCTCAGGACATTCGAAATCCTCATCATCGGCATCAAGACCCACACATATCTCGTGGTACCGGGCACCACATATTCTACATTGCCTCATGTCCAAAACTTTATCTTCTCTGCAAGCATGACAAAACCAAGTCCCAGCTAATGACTGTTGATTTTTTCTAGTCACTCCAGATTTCTGACCTCTACCTTTGGAGGTATTTAGTCTTCCTTTTGGCCTAATAGAAGATGTGCTTACCTTTCTTGTTGCAAATAGATCTTTTGTTACTTGTTGTCCTCTATAATTTAATGCTTTCTTTCGTGGGGCAGATGTGTTAATCTTAAAAATCTTTGGCGTTGGAATGAGTGTTTGGAAAGGTGACTTAGCCGCTATTGTATTGCTGGCTTGATTTACTAAGGGATCGACAGCAGGGATTTCTTTATATGAAGACTTGCAGTTTTCATCATTAATATCGAAAGCTTTTAGTTGGCTTGGGGTAGGAGTAACAGAACGCGTTCTTAGTACAGATAATGGGATATTATCGGAGTCTGATTCAGATTCAGAGACTGAGTTTTCATTTAAACCAGCAATATGGGTGATATTTGTTTTCTGTACAATGTCGTGGCTAGTGGACGCTATAACATTCTCACTGCTTGCTGGAATAGATAGTTCTGTTAATGCAGATGGAGCAAACGCCTCTTCAGCTATAGCTTCGGGGTCAAATGGGTAAAGACCGGTTGCTTTAAATCCATTTACGATATTATCATGCGTCATGCATTTGGGCCAGACTTCCGACAAAATCATGTTAAAACTTGATTTATTTAGTTTTCGTTCTGGATTTTTTGAAACAAATTTTAACAGTTCTTGATCCCAGTGATGCTCAAACGAGCGATATACCGATTTGTCCAAAGGCTGGAGTTCATGAGTCGTATTCGACGGAAGGCAATAAAGTGCTATATCATGCTTTGCAGCTTCTTCTACAATACTATAATCGAGATGACACGCAGCTCCATCAAAGACTAAAAGACACTTTCCTGATGTTTTATGTTTTGCCAAATGTTCAATGAACTGGATAAAAGTTTCATGAGTCATGTATCCCTTAGCAGTCATTTTGACTAATGATCCAGCTGGTAAATTGTCGGTAAATTCAGGTTTCATCCTTTTACCTCGAAACAAAATCATTGGTGGAATAGCATTCCCGACAGCATTTACACAGCCGACTACTGTTACACTTTCTGCATGTTCGTTTGCTATTTGGTGCAGTCTCTTTATTCCTTTTTGCGCTAACACGGTCTGCTGGTGATGAAGTGATATACGGCAGCTCTTTTCATCCATATTGTATAGGCATTCGGGTCTATTTTCAATGTGGAGTTCCTCTCGTAAGTTTTTTAATTTATCAAAATGATCACTGACGATGAATTTATTCAATTTTTGCGCCCTTGATGGGTTCATCATTTGGGCTTTTCTCCTCGTTAGTTGGGGATGCCTTTTAAGAAACAATTTCAGCCATTTTCTTCCAGCTGTAGAAGTTGTATCACTGAAGCGATTAGGTATGTTGTTTTTTTTACAAAAAACATATGCTTGCTTTCGAACAAGTTTAGGTGTTAGAGGCATTCCTACTTCAGCCAAGCGTATTATTCTGCTTACTAAATCGTCTTCTTGTTCTGGTGTTAAGGTAGCCGCTCGACCTAATTTTCTTTCCATTGAGCCAGTTTTCAAATGGTTCCTTAATGTTCTTCGTGGAATGTTATATCTCCTAGCAGCTTCTCTTTGGGAAAGTATATTTCGTTGCACAGCTCTCACAGCACAAGTGATCTGGTGCTCGGACCATTTTGCACGTTTTGGCTTCGATTTAGGTTCTGATTTTTCAACTGGTTCCATAATTCTACTGAAATAAAAATAAAAAAAATGCTTAATTTCATATAATCTTTATAAGGCCCATGTAGATTACAGATGGGCCTTATTAGGCTAGAGTAGTAACTTAACAAAAAAAAAAAATATACGTGTATAACATTTTAATTTCAAACGTAAATTGTAAGAACAACATGTATAAAATGCTAATAAACCACTATATATAATTAGAATAAAGATTCACTAAGTACTATTGAAAATACTTACTTTTTTGTACGTCGAAATTTAATAAGCGCCTACTAGCAATCGCACGCGCTGCTTTCTTTCGACTGCACATTCCTACAGGTTCGCGTTAGCGAAGCGGTAGCTATGGCAACGGCGGCCATTCAAGGTTAGACACTCGACGTTGTTAGTTCAATCGGTTTGAATTTGTAATTTAGGATATTTAAAACGCGGGCTTTATTAGGCACTGGGCCTTACATGGGTCAGGTACCTTAGATGCAAACATAACAATGTTAAAGGCGGAATTATGATGTCTTTTAAAAGATAACAAACCAACCAAGATCCGATACGTCATTGATGAAATAGCGTTAGAACATGGACACAGAGTTATACGGTTACCGCCTTACCATTGTGAATATAATGCAATTGTGTTGGTGTGGGCCCAAATTAAGGGATATGCTGCAAGGCAGAATACAGAACCCCCACATACCACAACTAAAATGCTAAAATTTTAGAAAAAGCTTGTGAACATGTGACTAAACAAGAATGGGAAAAGGTTGTAAAAAGAACGATTAAATTAATAAAGGACGATTATGAAACAAATGTGAAAATAGATAATATTTTAGAAAATGAACTAAACGACCGCGCGGACCGCGTGCGTCTTTCGTCCCTCTCCCTCCGCGTCACACCGCAACCGCGCATCGCCCGAACTCGTGGCTCGACGAAATGTTACACCAATATGCTCGTTGGTTTGTAACAAGAGGCCAGCGTGCTCGACGTTTAGTTCGTAAGAGGATGATACACTAGAACATATCATAGAGCGGCTCGTTGTTCTGTTACAAGTAAATGTTGTAGTCTATACTCACTTTAAGGAAAGAAAAAAGCGAAAAAAAAAATGTCTGGCTGTCATAAAATTATATAAAGAAATTAATTTAAAATATTTATAATAATTAAAATAAAAGTGTAAACAGATATTTGCCACGAATCATACAAATACTTGGGTATGTCGGAAGCGTTAGGCATCAATATGACCGACATGAAACAATCATTGCAGGAGCGTTTCTTTGGCCGCCTCAATGGTAAAGAAAATGGTACTCAAAAGTATTTTATCCGGTGGCAATAAGATTCGCGCCTTCAATGGTTGGGTCGTGCCGGTCTTGATGTACTCTTTCGGCATACTCAAGTGGACTCAAAAAGAACTAGACGCCTTGGATAGGAGAGTCGGTGTCCTGCTGACTACATGTCGAATGCATCATCCTCGATTTTCGTGATGAGATTGTATATCCCGCGATCTATAATCACTGATAGAACTGTTGTCGCCAACAGGCCTGATATAGTGGTGATAGATCGGCCGAAGCGCCGCACGATAATTGTTGACGTCACCATCCCTCATGACGAGAACCACGTGAAGGCTGAGAAGGATAAACAAATAAAATATCTTGACTTTGCTCACGAGGTTGTCGTCATGTGGGATATGGATACAGCAGTTATTGTGCCGATAGTCATTTCAGCGAATGGCCTAATGGCTAAGAGCCTCGACCAACACCTTAAGAGGCTCTCGTTAGGCAGCTGGGTCAAGGGCCTGATGCAGAAGGCAGTACTCCTCGTCACGGCGCGTATTGTGAGGAAGTTTCTCTCGCTGGAGCCCTGACCACTGGTGGCTTGGACCCTGTTCCCGCCACTGGTTGGCCTGTGTATTTTATATTTTGAAATATATTTTATAAACTTTGTATTTTTATTTAAAAATTTAATATATATGAGTAAAAAAAAATTAAAGTGAAATAATAATAATAAACATTTATTGAGCAAATGTCTATATATACTTTATTTTGACAACATTTTACGCAAAGTTAATCTATCTTCAGTCAGATATAAATAAAATATGCCTGATTTTGCGTTACAAATTATTTTAAACTATAACATATTTTGCATGACATCATTTATTTATTAAATCGTTAATTTATTAGAAATTTCTAATCGGAAATAATAAAAAAATCGGCAATTGAAGTGGTAGCACTATCATCTCGCTTCACAGTTTTCGCTTCACATGATTTGACATATCGTCACGGAATACCAAATATTTTTTTATTCAAATACGTTTCAATATGAGTTAAGAAATGAAAACTGTTTCGAATCCTTATGTGGTTTTTGCAGAATCGCACGACTATTCTTAGAACTTTCAATTCTATTCTGTTTGTGTTTCAACAAGAACTTGAAACTTCTTCGAATACTTTAAAGTTTGATTGGCCTTGAGGAAGTAGACAAAAGCTATTCTACTACAGTCATCAACAAAAAGTAAAACACTAAAAGAGCCCTGTTCCATCGACCCACAAATGTCTGCTTGAACAGCAAAAGGCAAAAGTTGGGATAGTATTAATTAACTTGAAATTTAAAGCACATTTCCACCTTTTGCCTTTGTGTGAAAAATCTTGCCCATTTACTTTCCCAGCATGTGATGCAGATTTATTCTTCTATATTCTTTGTTAAGAACATAACAAAGTCAAAACAAAAAAAATGTTATCATACCCACTTCTATTGACCTCGACGAATCGAATCCCTTTGTACAAAATATTCTTGACATCGTACCCGATAGCTCCGATATTCTAAGTAAAGAAGGAACTCTTAATTCATTCTTGTCTTTCACACACGGAGACAAATCTTATTATTTACGAGAGAAAACGAATTGGTTTACAATCTCGATAAAGATGTGGTTTCAGATATTGCAATAACTGAATTTAAAAACCCATTTGATATTCATCAATTTATAACATGTTTCTGTATTTATTAGATATTACGAACATCGATATCCATATATATAAAAATAAAATAATATACCCGTCACTCTCTGATATTCTGAAAATTCTTAGGGAAAACCACGATATGAACCTTGTCAGCGAATATCTCTTGATATCGTTGGACCACTGCCAGAAGCAGGAACAGCCAAATTAAAACACACACTAACAATACAGGACGACCTTAAGAAATTATCTTCCGCATATCCGATCCATAACACCACAGCTGAGGGAACGAATGAATGTTTTTCACTACATATCTATCTTCGGTATCGCTAAGAAAATTCTCACAGATCAGAGAACAAATTTCACATCCGACCTTTTCAAAAAGACTTGTGAATTTCTCAAAATAAAGAATCTTTGGTCCTCCCCGTATCATCCACAAACCCAAGGAGCTTTAAAGCGAAGCCATTCGACTCTGAAGGAGTATCCCAGATCTTTCTTCAGTGTGAGAGCAGGGTGATAGAATTATCTCAGAATAAAAACAGACTGTCCGATACAATTATTGACCTATCTAATCGTGTAAAATTATTGGACAACATTCCCGAGAAAATAACATTGGAGGCAACGCTGTTCCTGAAAATAAATCCGCAAAATCTAGTCTCAATAGTAAAGCAGCTTATACCGTCTCTGTTCCTTTAAAAGACACTGACATAGTACAATGTGTAAGAGGGACAAAAATGGATGAAACAAGTAACAAAGCCTTGGTCTATTATGGTAGAGCTTACTTCCACCAGAGCCAGAGACGAGGTATTAGCTGCTTCATCAAAGTTTAATAAATCAAAAAAGGAAAATAAATTACATAGCGGTCATCTTGGTTTCGGCACAAAGAAAAGACCTTTCTACGATTTTGAACACCTATCTCCTCACAGTAAATATTTATACGCACGAACAAGACAAACAGCTCGTGAAAAGGGCCTTGCATACGTGTGGATCAGAAACGGACGCATATTTATTCGCAAAAATGATACATCTCCAGCAAAACAGATACGTCATATTGAAGTATTAGGAATAATTTAAATTTTCCGTTATGGAATATAATTCCGTATGTCGTAATTTGTAAAATTCAGTGTATACTATCAAAATGTCCTCGGTTTAAAAACCAAATTACAGGAATTAACACTGGCTTCTTTGAATAACAATAACAATTTTATAGGCACCGTACAGAAACAATACACGACGTTATTCCCGACAGTAGAGACACCGTGCGAGGAAAAAAAGAAACTTCCCAGACACGTTGGTGGCAGGCCGGCAACTGTCAAATCTGTAAATATGATTTAACAATGATTAAAATTAAAAAATATGGTTTTTTACCAATAAACAATGATCGGCAGCGTGGTCAAAATGTATCAAAAGGCCAAAAGCTATTCGAGTCAGGTCACATGTTTTCGATGTCACAGAAACATTTGGCCAAGAACAAGAAGCAATGTTATGTGGAAAATATTTTTGCTCAGATAAAAATTTCAAATGTATATGATGTTAAGATAACAGTAAGCGGTTGGCATTAGAAATTCACATCCCGAATTTGATGATAGTAGGGGTTGTTTCTTAAAGAGGTTCCACCCCTCTGTCGAAATTTACCCCTCCCCCGCGGTAACCCTTAGTTTTTTTTAATGTGCGTTTAAAGCTACGTGTAACGGATCGATATTTTACATTATAATTAACCTTAAATCATTATTTTTTTATGTTTATTAGCTTTTTTCTGTATTATATTCCAACAATTACTACGTTAATTTATAGTGAAAAAAATCATGCAAAAATTTAACTTAAAATATTCACAATAATATGAGCGTGAAACGGAATGGAGCGACCATCTTGTCTATAGTAACGCGCTAATTAAATAAAAAAATCGTTTAATTGGTAAAATGGGCAATGGTATTATAGAATCGGAAGAAAAATTTAAGGCTGCGGATAGAAAAAAACCATTATTTATAACTAACGTCCATAAAAATACGTCAGAAACAGATATAATTAATTATATAAAAAAGAAAACACAGGAGGTTGTTACATTAGAGAAAATATCTATTAAAAGGCATGTCGAACATGACGCCTATAAACTTTTTGTTTTTCGAAGTAAACTTCCACTGTACTTGGATGAGAATTTATTAAAGGGGTAAATGAAGGGGTTATTTTTCGAAGATTTGTGCATTTCAAGGCAAGACGAGTGGATGAAATACCTGTTACGTATGCAGAGTTGTCGAGGAAAAACTTGCATACTGTTAATGGATAACAACACAACGTGCAAACTTGTTACTTTTAATTGCAAGAGCGTAAAGCGTTCTTAACAATGTATACGTGAGTTATGTAAAATTACAGATATAATAGCGCTTCAAGAAACATGGCTTTTGCCGGATGAATTATCATTCCTCGACACATTAAGTGATGACTTCAGCTCCACGGGAGTATCTGCGGTGGACATGACAACTAGCATACCAGTTGTCATGTCCACACGTGGGAGACCGTACGGAGGAGTCGCGCTGCTGTGGAGACGTAGTGTTTTTCAAGATGTGACCGTAATTGAGTGCAATAACCCGCGACTTTGTGCTGTAAAAATAGTGCTGCAAGATAAATCTTTTGTTGTTGTGAGTGTGTACATGCCTACGGATGAAATAAGTCACATAATGGATTTTACAGATGTTTTAAGTGCGGTAAGTGCTATCATTGACAGTTGCGGTGAAAATTGTGGGTGACGACTACAACGCGCACCCCTCTGGTGGGTTTTATGAAGAACTTTCTCAGTTCTGCATAGAGCAAGATTGGACGTGTACAGACACTAAGTTGTCAGGCTTAAACTCGCATACGTATGCGATTAATATAGCGATAATGGTTCTGGCATTACTACTTTTGACATTTTTTCCCAGATCATTGAACACGTTGTGTGCACTATTTCCTGCACTGTGGTATATCCTAAACGATAACTTTCTGCAATAGTTTTGAATGAATCACCGGTGCCCAAAAACCTGAAACAAAAAAAAAACCATTATAGTATTTCATTTACAGATGTTACATGCAAAGAAAAATGGAAGAGGTTGAGAGATGCATACCACAGATGTCTGAAAAGAAGGAAATTTAAGAGTGGTGACGGAGCTAAGAATTTAAAAAAATGGCGCTACGAGAGTCAAATGTCTTTTCTTCGTCCCTATTTTCAAGAGAGAATCACAAAAACAAACATTACGAATCCTATCATAAATGATGATGAAAATATTTCTAATCCCGATACACCAGCTTCTTGTAACGTGTAAAAGGTGGTACAATAGTACCACCTTTTACACGTGCAATCTGTGAGCCAAATACTTTCAAAAGTCGTATAACGCAATACGGGTCCACTATAACAATGCCTTTAGAGTGCTGATAAGATTGCCCCGCCATTGTAGTGCATCAGGGATGTTCGCGGTAGCGAGGGTCGATTGCTTTTATGCCATTATACGCAAAAGATGCGGATCCCTGGTGTACAAATTGCGGGATAGTCCCAACAGCGTTATGAAGGTAATTGCTAGCAGGTTAGACTGTAAGTAAGTTAGTCATTGCTGTGCTATTTCGAGCGGATTAGTTCAGCAATTCTACCATAATTACAATTTAGTGATAGTTTTTTGTTAATTAATTTATTATACTAACATAGGAGATAAGTAATATGTATCACTAACAATAAAAATGAATCATAGTCACTTGAAATAAAAAGTTATTATTATTATTATAATTACGTCATTCCGTTTCTTTCGTGGTTACGTGAATGTGCTTTTGGTGTTTTCGTGTGCATTTTGTGGATTACCGACAATTTTGCTGCTCTTAAACTTTGATATCTGTTTTACTCGAACTACCTGGCCTGTTTTTACTGATTTTGATTCTGCACTGCATTTGACCTTTGGGCGTTGTTTGCAATTCTGCCTGTACGTAGCGATTTGATTTATTGAAGTGGATCCTAATGATCCTCTTGCAGTCGGGATTACCCAGCGACTCTCACTCAAGGTAATAATGATTGTTTTTAAATAACTAATTTTAGGGCCTTTGTTTTGTTATCTTGTCATGAGAAGTACAAAAACTAATAAATATTTTAATTATTTTGTAGATGAAACACAAGGAGACTTGTCAACCGATGTTGACAGTCAGCTTGAAAAACGAAGATTATACACCTCGGAGGTTATCACAATGTGGAATTTGGCGAGAGTAATCTTAGGCACTCATGAGCAAGGCATTGGTTTTGCTGAAGAGCAAGGCTTAGTGGAACCAGTTAAAGAATGCAAAGTTACATGGAGTACTTAAAGGGTACTCCATGTACTCTGATTGTTGATTGTTCTGATTATAGTTCTAACACCACTGTTGGCATGTTTTATTACACGAAAGGAATATGCAAATATAAAACAAGGAAATCAAGAAGTTCAGGGACTTGGTTCGAAAATGTGAAACTTGATTTATTCCATGTATACTTTTTGATGTATTCCTATGCACAATTATGGTCGCAAGATAAAGTAATTTTAGAAGACCCGTTCAAAGATGAGAAGCTTAAGTCGGGCTGCCTCTGATTGATCACAGCCAAGAGGCAGTTGTCATATACCAATTGAAGCATCAAAAAATGTAGGAAAGATTGGTGGCCCAGGAAAAATTGTGCAAATAGATGAAAGCAAATTTTGGAAGCGGAAATATAATAAAGGCAATTAATTCAAATATTTGGCTTTAATTTTAAAGTTTGTGTGTATGGATTGCAATTAATACAGTAAAATTTTTATTGTTTACAGGGCGTAGAGTAGAGGAGCACTGGGTCCTCGGATTAAGGATGGGAGCGAGGACCTACGGTTAGAGGTGTGCCCTAACAATGTGCGGTCTGCAGATGTGTTGGTGCCACTCATATAAAAACACGTCGAGGTTGGAACCACCATTTATACAGATTGCTGGAGGGCCCATGATTGTTTGGACAAGTATGGTTACATCCATAAAAAGGTGAACCATATTTATCCAGACAATCCATTTGTGGCTGAAGATGGAACCCATACTCAAAGGATCGAGTCCCAATGGCGGGTAGTGAAGAGTTTCTTTTATAAGGAAAATAATAATCACCCAGAAGATTTTACGAACATGATAATAGAATACAGGTGGCGCCGCGACATATTGAAATATAAAAAAGATCCATTTATCGAATTACTAAATGTAGTCAAGTGTGTATACAGATAAATGGTTCTAATAAATTTCTAAAATATACCTATTGTTGTTTTCTATTTTTCACCCAAAATTAACAGGCCCCTCACAGGAGGGGCGAAGATGCTACCTGCTTATGTAGAAAGTGCAGAATCGAGTACCAGTCATGCACAAGAACGGGGCAAACCAACGTACCGACAATTACTGGGTTATGATAAAGGATTGACAATGGCAGAGTTATTTCTAAATCCAACAACAAGTATTAAACTTAATAATTTGATGAAACAACTAGAATCAAAGGATATTTCCACAGCTACTTTAGGAGAATCGTTATCGCGTACACCTTTGTACAAAATTTTACAGTTAGAAGAAAAACATGAGAAAGAAATTATAGCAGCAGAAGCGTTGGTTGACATAGTAAGAATTACTGAGATAACAAAATTAAATGACAAAAATTGCCAGTTAGTGCTAGAGATCTTTACATTGCAGGGCTTTGCTATTTATTATTACTCACACTAAAGATGTAGTATGTCATAAAGAAAGAAACCATTCCACGCCAATGGTTATAAACTAATTTCAATCATCCTTTTATATAAGAAAGGTGATAAATGTTATATTAGGTATCGTCCGATTAGCCTGATGTCAAACCTATGTAAGATATTTTCCAAAATAATACTCAAACGGATGGAATTCAAATTAGATGAACAGCAACCCATAGAACAAGCAGATTTTCGTAAAGGCTATTCGGTTATCGATTACATTTACGTAGTGTGCCAAATTTTTGAGAAATACAATGAATATAACCTTACGTACTTTAACGCCTCCATCGATTATAGCAAAGCGTTTAATTCTTTACCACACGCAAAAAAATTGGGAGGCTCTAACTAAATAAGGAATCGAGTACATACATAGTGATAGTACCGCAAAGATTCAGTTAGAGAAGAAAAATAATCAGGGCGACCCTATGTCGTCATATCCTTTTATATATATGTAAGCTTTGTACACCGTATATTGTGTACATAGACTAAAGTACAAGTATATGCGCTGCCTAACATTTGTGATCTGGCACTTAGTAATAACAATGACAGCAGACGCAAGAAGGAGTATTTTAAGCCCGCTTGTCAAGAAATGTATTTCAAATTTATTTTACATTAAGTTATAATATTAGAAGTAAAAAACCTTTAATTTTCGATTTTTCTATTTTAGGTTAGTAGTAGTAGTAAATAAATATTCAAGACATGTAAATATTTAATATTAATTAATTGAAATCTCTAAATTATAATAACAATAAACTTTTCTATTTTAGATAAATATACAATTTTGTGTTATTTTGCTTCAATATCATACAACACATTACATTATGAAAATAATGCTAAGGTATCGCTTATTTTGTCACCTGCTGGTACATCCGTTATTTAATTTAATGACATATATATAAATTTTGACAACAATAAATTTATATTTAACTTTAAGCTGACAAAGGATAGGTACAATGTACCTGCCACTTAAATATAAACGACATATAGCTACCTTGTTAGCTTATAATATATTTGATCCATAGCTTATAATATATGTAGATACTAAGTACAATTTAAAAAAATATTATACCCTTGATTAGTAGTTGTGCCACTAACAATAATAAATTTAAAAACTAGATAATAAGACAATGGATAAGCATTGTAAATATATTATTAGTATTGTACATCAAAATATACAGAGCTTATCCAGCAAAAATTAACGAAATTGAACTATTTTTTAAAGTAATATAATATTGACGTACTTTGTATAACTGAACATTAAAACTCAAAGTCAAACTCAAATTCCTTTATTCAATATAGAAGCATTACACAGTTACTTAGCTAGGCCGCACACCAGGCATACAATTGTTTCTCCACAACTGTCGCGCCACATTTGAAATGCGACACATTTAACGCCCCCATATATTCCTACACATTTGTAGCGGGCGCACTTTGTTCGCGCTACAATAATTCAAGATCGAACCTGTTCGTTTTTTGTGTCGCGTTGGTTTGAAAAAATGTAAGACAACATTGAATTTTACGTTGAATTTATTGCAGAGGTCGAAAAAAACCCTATATTATACAATCATACACTCGATGATTATAGTAACAGACGGATTACTGAAATTATTTGGACTCAGATTGGTGAAAAACTCAATGAAAAGGGTAAGTACCTATCTTTTTTGTACATTTAAAATCGGGCTACACTGTGTAATTATTTTGCCATGACACCAGCCCATATGGTTTTAAGAAGTAATTTGACAAATATTCTCGATTTTCTATAGCATCGTTATTCGGTCGCCCATGATTTATATTATTCGTAGTGGGATTATTTCCGTCATCGGTTGGAGTTAAAATTATATGATCATTCTTTTTTATAAAGTTATGTTAAACACAAGCAGCTTTAACAATTTTGACTCTACTCTCTACTGAACATGAAATTAGAGTTTCAAAAATTCGAAATTTGGACACTAGCATACCGAAGGCGCACTCGACAATCTTTCGTCCACGGGATAGTCGATATTTAAATAAAACTAGTTATAACGGATTTTAATCGCGTATATTAATTATTTTGGACATCCCGACGTTTCGAGCACTTTACAGCGTTCGTGGTCACGGGTAGACTAAGGTGGCATTTGTCTATTTGAAGAACAAAGAAATATTATTTGCAACTACCGCAAACGATTTCTCAATTTGTATCTTGAGTAGCGTTCCGGTTGCACGTAGAAGGCACTGACTGTATCTTTAGGTCTTGCAGTCTGTTGGATTTGGGATTTTAAATTTTTAATAAGTGGATCCCAGGTGTTTGACAGTCTCCAACCATCTTCTCCATTGAAGTTCGGATGTTTTTGAATTTTAATAGCCTCGCGTATCATTCTAGGAATGAATCTGTGTCCTTTAGCGAGGATCTGTGGTTTATCAAATCGGATAAAATGGTTAGGTTTATCCAGAGCATGTTCACAGACTGCAGACTTTGAAGAACGCCTATTTTTGACATCTCCTATGTGTTCCTTGACCCTGGTACCGATACTTCTCTTTGTTTGGCCTATGTAAGATAAACCACACTCACATTCGAGTTTATATACTCCTGCAGTTTGTAAAGGAATATTACTCTTGATAGGTCTCAAGAACTGGCTCACTTTCTTATGAGGCTTGTAAACGGTTTTAATTGAAGCTCGCTTCAAGATGTTGCCAATCCTGTCTGTAACTCCCTTCACATATGGTAGAAATGCAGGTTGTCGCTCAACTGTGGGTGGCTTGACTTAATGTTTGTCCTATAAACTGTGTCAGGAATCCTGACACAGTTTATAGGAAACCCACACACACCAACAAATACCTCAATGGTGACTCGCACCACCACCCTAGCCAGTTAGCTACCGTTGGCAAATCTTTGTTTCAGAGAGCCCACCATCTCTGCGATGCTGAACACCTAGAGGACGAGCTACGTCAGGTCAAGCTTGCACTCCACCAGAACAAGCTGCCCGTGCCTCGCCAGCATCGCAGAAGTCGTATCAAGCCTTTGCAAGCACCATATACAAATCCTCATTCAGAAAATGAATATATTGAGTCCCCAGCACAACAATCAAATGAGACGTCTCAGTCTGAAAGTCAATATCTAATATATAAACCATACGTACCTTAAAGTGATGAGTAAACGCTCTTCAGCCGAAATACACTCTCTGAAATGGGTATTTTGTTTTGTTAAACTTGATTTTACTAAATTTTATAACAGGTTGTATGTGTTTTCAGACATTCGATAATATAAGTGGAACTTTTCTTCGTGAGATTTTAATTTTTGTGAAATTTTGTTATTCCCGTAATTTGTGAAATCTTGATTAAACGGATGAACCCAATAACGTCTTTTTTTTCTCATGAATCGCCACATCAAGAAATCGTCGTCATCAGAAGATGACATCGACATGCTGAAAGCAGTGCCACGCTACAACTGTGCTTCCGATGTGCGTATATACAATACATTTGTAGTAAGCTGAATTGTAGCGCAACGATTGTGGCGACGTAAATGTTCGATACGTGTAGCATGTGGCGCTGGTGTGCGGCCTGGCTTAATATTGCAATTGAAACCTTGGCTAACTTGTATTTCTTTTTTCAGCTACTGAACTCCAAAAAAAATGGTAAAGTATAAAAGATTGCTATAACAGAGAACGGGTAATGGAAAAAAACTGTGCTAGTGGTTCCGGGGCCAAACCAAGAAAACAATATGTTTACTATAAACTATTGTCATTTTTACAACCTTTGACCGAAATCAGACCGCCAAGTCGATCTACAGATACTGAGGAATACGACACCGACAGCGGTTTGGAATCTTTTGTTATTCCTAAATCAAAGAAGCCTAAAATAAGCGTTGGATTTGATGATGCACAAAGCAAATTATATGAAGTTTTAACTGAAAAATTGAATAAAATTACGCCCACTATTCAACATCCAGATCAACATTTTTTACTTTCGCTTTTTCCACATTTCAATTCCATAAAGGAAGAATATAAACTGGATGCCAAAGCTGAAATAATAAATTTGCTTCGCAAATATAACAATATGACACAAACATCTTCATACACCAGTCACTATGGATACCAAAGCTACGACACAACACATGCTGGTGCATCTACTGAAAGTAGCGTTTCGCAGCAAATAAATGGTTACCACACGCCGCCTACGCCTGCTGGTGCCAATGCCAATACTGTAGGTAGTTCATGGCAATTAAATAATGATGAATTTGATGATCCTACACAAGATTCTGACATTATCACAAACCTATATTCGCCGTAAAATAAAAACCAAGAGATTACAAACGTGACAATAATTAATAAAATAGGTATTTTTAATGTAACTAGTTGTTTAGATTATAATACTTATAAAAGAACCGTTGTGCAAAAACTATTAATAAAAGTTACTTAATTAATTAACATAATATCTGGTTTTTCTCACCTTAAAGTTATTATTAGTCGTTCTTCAGCTGATTTACATTGTCTCATTACTGTATTTTTGCGTGTCAACTCTGGTTCAACAATGGACAGCAATTCACAAAACGTCGAATAAGTCATTCTGTAACAATTTCTGAGTTAATCCTCATAGGTTTTTAGTACTTTAAACGTTGTTACGTAATGTCCACCAAGTAATCTTTCTTTGTTAAATGGGTGCATCCAATATTGAAGCCGCTTTCGTTGCCCGTTTCGGCTGCTCACAAAGCAGCACCAAAGACAACGTGACTAATGTTGACTCAACGGAGTCCATTTTGCAACTGTAGCGATCATCACAGGCATTTTTGTGCCGTTACTGAATCGCATTTGCATCGCGACAGAAGCGCGACAGTATTGCGTTTACATGCGGCTGCCAGCGATCGCATCGCGTATCGATGCGAATATGCGACTGCATCGCTACAAAAAGTCGCCGTGGGCGAGGGCCCTCAATGCCATCGGCAAAAAAATACAAAGACTTGTACGGAAAAGCCAAAGACTCTACAGAAAACGAAGGTACGTCTGAAAATACTCCAGATCCCGAGGCAGTAGCGAGCACATCGCAATCGCAAATCGCAGCAAGAGCAAATCGCAACAGTCACCCGGTCTTGTTTTTTTAGATTGAATTTTATCCAAATTAACCTAATACAACGATAATATGAACCTAATAATCTCAGATGGATTAGGCTCAGTAATAAAAAGTATATCAGGAAATTTAGATTATACCAACACTATTCGCTATGATAAATTAAACAATCGTTTTAGTTTATATAAACTAAAGCTTAAAGAAAGCTAACAAAGAACTACGAACGCAGAAAGCTTGGATTTAAGGACTTGGAGCGTCAAACAAAACTACCTGCAACAGAAAAGAAATACTACATATAGTCATTAACTTCTATGCCAGATTGTACGACTCAGGGTATCAAAACACAATCACATTTCCCGAAGGAACAATCTATTCGTCAGAAATTCACGAAATAGATGAAGCCGAGTAGACAACGAAAATAAATGCATTGAAAGCAGAAAAATGTCCAGGCCCTGATAAAATAACGAACGAAGCCATAAAAATAGCTTCACCTTATCTGCTTAATCCTCTATTACATCTCTTTAACTTGGTATTAAAAACGGGTACAACACCAAAACAATGGACAGAATCCAATATACAGACAACATTCAGACTCCGATACAGACAGCCGTCCCGTGCGGTTGTCTGACTCATCGCAGACGACGAAAACCGTTACTAATAAAAAACCGTTACAAAAAACCGTTACGCCCAACCGCCAACGAACTATAGTGACTATCTGTGCTAGTGAAGTGGTCGATTGTGTTCGGCGTAGTGTATAGTGTAGTGTGCTCCAGCGCGATTCCAGGTCCTGAGCGTCGTGTGGGGTGCGGCGTTGTGCATTGCGCGCGAAAGCGCGGCCACTGTCCGGCATTTTACGCTCCTACGCAGAGTAGTGAGTTCTGCGTTGTGTTGTGTGCAATTGTTAGCATAGTGGATTAGGTTGTTTGCAAGTAAGTAATTTAATCACTTTTCGATAGGACTAGGTACACACCTCTGTTACGTCACTGTAACAGAGACTCACAGTGTAGGGTCTACACCGTAAGGCACACACTCCCTGCCCTCCAGGCAGGGAGGTTAGTTTCTCACGTACTGGTGCCACCATGGCCACCAACCCAATGGAGGTCTTGGAGGGCCTCCTTAATTACCTCCAAGCCCACCACCCGGAGATCCTAGCCGGGTACACCAATTCCGTCAAAGCTACCAAGGTAGTCTTTGTCGACTCGCCGGCTTCACCGGCCGCCCCTGACCGCCCGGAATCTCCCATTCCAAGTGCGGATATCCCTAGCCCTGACCCCGTGGATGTAGCACCATCCATGGAAACGGATGACGACGGGTTCGAACCCGTCACGTCCAAGTCATCTAAGCGCAAAGCATCTGCGCTTAAAACCACGCCCCCATCCAAACGGGCACCGCCCACTAAGGCAGTCCGCCCGGAGAGGGAGGAGCCAAGCGTGGCGCCCCGCAAATCGGAAGCTCCGAAGCGTCCGACCGTTGCCCCGACTCCCCGCGAAGAGTCGACTTCACCCCCTGGGTCCCAAGCTAACGAGGAGCCTCGAGTGAAGGCCCCGCCCCCTATATTCGTACAGGACAAGAGTGCCTGGGAGCATATCTCCCTTATGATTACGCAGAAGCGTATCCATTATACCCACGCGCGCACCACCGCGCAAGGAATTAAAGTAACTGTCCCGACCTCCGCGGAACACAGGCGCCTGACCGCCTTCCTGCGGAGCAATAATATCGGTTACCACTCATACGCTCTCGAAGACGAGAAGCAGCTGCGAGTGGTCATCAAGGGGCTCCCCTGCGAACTCAGCAATGAGTTCATCATGGAGAGCCTCAAGGATCAAGACCTGCCAGTGCGCGAGGTACACAGGATGTACCACGCGCAATCTAAACGCCCCTACGAGCTAGTGCTCGTTGTCCTAGACCTCTCCCCGGAAGGGAAGAAAATCTTTAACATCAAATCGGTTGGCCACCTGTCTGGCATCCGAATTGAAGTCCCCCGCAACCGGGGTGCCCCGGGGCAATGTCACCGTTGCCAAATGTACGGGCGCTCCGCGCGCAACTGCTTCGCCCGCCCTAGGTGCGTCAAGTGCCTAGGTGACCACGGCACCAGCGACTGACCCCGCAAGGAGCGCAGCGAGACCGACCCGCCTTCGTGCGTCCTCTGCAGGACGAAGGGTCACCCCGCGAACTACCGCGGGTGCGATAAAGCGCCTCGGCGCAAACAGTCGTTCGCTGCTAAAAAAGCGAACAGCCGTGCTAAGGCCGCGACCTCAGCCGCCTCTAAGCCGACTCCTGTAGTCGCAGCCCCGCCCCCTCAGGGCTCTGCTTGGGATAAACCCCTCCAGATGGGTCCCAAGCCCTCAATCGCAGCCTATTCCAACGGCTGCTAAAAGTACCTCGACCAAAGCGTCACCCGCCAAGCCATCCGGTACGAGCATCGCGGGTGATTTGCAACTAGTTTGCAATTTCATTGAATCATTCAATCCAATGGAGTTGAGCACCCTGGCAGGCAAGCTGCGCTCAGCGCAACACGATCCGCAGGCCAGGATTCAGGTGACCTGTGAGCACGCAGGTCTTATCGACGCCATATGGCGCTACCAAGTCCCCACCCAGATGATGCACTAATGGCGTCATTAAATAGTAGAATTAAACCCCGATCGCTAACTATAGCGACGTTTAATGCAAACGGTCTTATCGATCAAATCCACCTAGTTCGCGAATTTGTTACCGCGCATCAGATTGATATCCTGCTTGTACAGGAATCTTTCTTAAAACCGAGCATTCGCGATCCTAAGATAGCGAATTATAATATTATCCGCAATGATAGGCCCACCGCCCTCGGGGGCACTCTAATTTATTATAAGAGGTCGCTTCACTGCTCACCTCTAGATCCGCCGCAGCTTAGCAACATCGAGGCGTCTGTGTGTCAGCTGGCTATGACAGGTCATCAACCTATCGTACTAGCCTCAGTCTATCTCTCGCCCACTAAGCTATTACTAGAAAGCGACCTTAAGTCGCTCCTTTCGATGGGTAGCTCGGTCATTCTGGCCGGCGACCTTAACTCAAAGCACTCCCGATGGAATTCGTTCAAAACTAATAACAACGGTCGTATACTCGACCGGTTAACCTCTCTCGCTACGTTCACTTTCGAGATCGTAGCCCCTCTCACCCCGACCCGCTTTCCTTCGCTAACTAGCAATCGCAAAGACAGCGCCGATATACTTGACATAGCGATCTTAAACGACGTAGCGTTATCGCTGCGCTCGATTGAGTCGCTCGCCGAGTTAAACTCCGACCACCGCCCCGTCCTAATCAAACTAGGACCCGAGCCCTCCGCTCCCGCCCCGACTAAAACGATCATCGACTGGAAGAAGCTCGAAGAGCGACTCCGGTCGAACGATCGTTCGTCCCTCGATCGATTTCCCGATACTATAGACTCAGTCGAGGTTGCTAAGTCGGCCTCAGTCGAAGTAATGAACTTCATTAATAGCGCTCTCGAAGGATGCTCCAGGGAGGTCCCTGTGCAACCAGACGGTCGCTGGGCCCTCCCGGAGGACCTTAGAGACTTACTCACGCGTTGTCATGCGGCGAACAGAGCCCACGACGCCTACCCGACTATAGACAATAGAAAGACCCTCTGGGATCTGCAAAGAGAGGTTAAAACTCGCTTCGCGGAACTCAGAGGCGATCAATGGGACAGGAAACTGAGTGAGCTAACACCGTCTCACACAGCCTTCTGGTCCCTCTCCCGATCACTACGGAAGGACTCGGTGGCAGCGATACACGGTGGACGGTACACTATCGTCCACCCGCCCTATCCGAGCCGGTGTACCGCAAGGTTCCGTGCTCTCTCCCATCCTGTTCTCTCTATACACCTCGGACATGCCGAGAGCGAGAGGCACAGAGTTAGCCCTATTCGCGGACGACACAGCTGTGTACACTACGTCCCGCTACCCCGTCTTTATTAGGGCGCGTCTCCAATCCGCGATGAACGCGCTAGGCGCGTGGTTCCGGAAATGGAATATAGAAATCAATCCCGATAAAAGTGCAGCAGTGTACTTTTCTCACTCAACCCGTCGCCACCCGGGGTCAATAACCCTGTACGGCAAACAACTCCCCTGGCAACCTAAGGTTAAATACTTAGGTGTTATTCTAGACCGACGACTATCGTTTAGACTTCACATCGATTACATAAGGAACAAAGCCGCCTTTGTTCTAAGTAGATTGTATCCGTTGCTATGCAAGCGTAGTAAAATGTCCCTTAGAAATAAGGTAACAATTTACAAAACTTGCATACGACCCATCCTATCATACGCTAGCGTGGTGTTCGCTCACTCGAGTCCTCACAACATAGCTAGACTACAGGCTATTCAAAACCGCTTCTTACGCATTGCCTCGGGCTGTCCGTGGTACATGCGTAACGTTGACCTCCACAGAGACTTTAAAGTCGAGTCAATAGCTAAGCTATTTAAAGACCTCTCTATTAGATATTTCGACAAAGCGTCGCAACATTCGAACCCCCTTATATCCGAGGCGAGCAAGTATAGCCTTGGAGTTACCCTATCCGATCCGTAGGCGTCCTAAGCACGTCCTACACGATCCCGTCGACAGACTCACTGCCGACAACACTACCCAGATAGGTACAAACAACACACACCGACCCCGCCGGCGGGGTCGAGGTCCCTATTTACCGACACGTCGGCGCCTAGGCGTACGACGTTGAATGCACACGTCATTCCTCCCTGGAGTCGACGACGGCGTCCTAAGCCGAGGTCCGGCCTCATAGGAGGCACCCTTAGGATGCGCGTATTCTGGGCCCTTCAGTGGGCTCCCATCACTAGGCCTGAGCATATAGCTCGCCTACCCCACCCGGTGACGCTGTAGAGGCCAATAGGGCCAAAAGGAATACACATTTCGAAAAAAAAAAAAAAATTTGCTTCAGTCGGAGCGCGTCTGTGGACGCCAACGCATTTACAAATGTATATCCTACGAATTTTTAATTTCACAGTAAATATGAACAAATTGATTATTTTTTAGTTTTTTTTTTTTTTAATTTAATTGTTTCTAATTATTTTTGTTACTATTTTAGGGCATCATGTCGAAAAGAACATATAACTCATGGAGCAAAGACGACATGGAAGAAGCAATTAAGAAATTTAAAGATGGTGACTTAAAATTTAACGAAGTTTGTCGTATGTATAACTTACCGAAACCAACGTTTAGACGACATTTAAAAGGACTGCATAAACACCAAAGAATAGTTCGTTCAGAAGATTTAATCATGGAAATGGAAGCAGAATTTGTGAGACATATTTTATTGTTGGAATCGAGATTTTTTGTCTTACAATAACCGTCTTACGACGCTTAGCATATCAGTTAGCAGAGAAATACGGATTGAAACATAGATTCATCAGTGAATCAGAACTAGCCGGTTGGAAGTGGTATTATACATTTATGAAAAATCACCCTGAAATATCTTTAAGAACACCAGAAGCAACATCAGTGGCTCGCTGCAAAGGATTCAACAAATAAACTGTAATGGCTTTCTTTGACAAGTATGAATCAATCTTAGATACGGGCCAATTTACAGCTGACAAAATTTACAACATGGACGAGACAAGCACAGTGCATAAGCCTTCTAAAGTTTTGGCTCAAAAAGGGAAACACCAAGTCGGAGATGTAACTAGCGGTGGACGTGGTGTCAGCACTACCTGCATTTGTTGTATAAACGCTGCTGGTGAATTCGTACCACCCATGCTTATATATAAACATACATATTATAAGTGTTCAGGATTTGGCAAAAACCATCCGCTATATTAATAAGAATTAATCTAGGTACATAAAGATTGAGAAAAAGAGGAGAAGATTATTTCGATTGTGATTTTTGAGACTGTAAACAAATGATAGGATCTTAAAGATAGGTTTTTCAAAATTGTTTATTTCTCATAAGATTTATTTTATTTTTTGTTGAAATACTAATAGAACATTAGTGAAATTATAATTACTTAATATAAATAACTGTCATTGTTCATTTCCAAAATTTTTGAGGTTCTCCTTAAGTGGTACGAATTAGGCAAGTTTACCCTACTGATTCTGAATCGGACACGGCATATACTCATACACTACAACTCGCAATGGAAAAAGATATATGGGAAGTTAACTCCTATACTTAACTGATAAGACCTGGAATGGTCATGATTTATTTTTAAAATCTGTGCTTCCATGGGCGATTTTTATACCGAATGGATGAAATGTCAATTTGACCTTAAAAAAATCAACACTCCGTTAGCTAGACAGGTTATATGTCATATGAAACACAGACAAATTGTACTGTTTGACAATAATGCTTTTCTAAGTGCTCTCTGTTTAGACCCTAGAGTTAATTCTACACTCACAGATGAACAGCAAAGTATTGCACAAACAAATTTAATAAATTTATATATAAATACTCAGTAAATTATCTTTCACCACAAGAATTCAGATGTTTCTTCAAGCGTGGAAAATATGTCATCAAACATTTGGTCCTGCAACATGACGCGCAACACAAAATATACGTGACGCTGCAACGTTGCATAGTGTCCCGCAACATTGTACGTGACGCGGGGCATGTTACTTGCTCGCGCCTTGAAAGCGAGCACACGTGTCCTGCGTCAGTGTTTCGCCATTTGTCACTGAATGTAGTCGCGTACGCAACGTGCCTTTAAATGTCAGTAGTGTGGGGAAATGATACCGTGCTTTTGCTTATAGAGCTTTACGAAAGTCGTGACTTGTTGTGGGATACTTCAAACCGTGACTATCGAAATAAAATAAAGAAAAATTCCGTGAAATAGAAGTGTTGTGCGATGAGGGTTCGGAGACCGATATATATGCGTATCGGGAGCAATTCGAAAGCATGTATTTTAAGTGGGTTTCAGTGGCACACACCATGCTTTCTTCCGACAAAGATCATGGTGTCTCTTCTCGCTGCGGGTCTCCAACAAGTGTCTCGACAGAATATAGACACGACTTCGTAAGGCTACCGAAAATTGATTTACCCCATTTTGACGGCGACTATCAGCACTGGCTCGAATTCAGAGATACATAGGGGAGAGCAGGTAGGATTCGTACTGAGCATTTATTTGTACAGTCGTTATTCCTACCACTGTAGAATACTTTGACAGATCTGTGATTGTGTGCGTGAGACCCACTCGCACGAATAGGTTAGGTACTCGCGGGGTGAGACGTCAGTGCAGCCGCCGGCTTCGACGCAACGAGTCGTAACGTGATTTCGCGCCAAGTAAGTATTTTTTGGTTATGTTTTTAAACATCTTTGTTTATTCACGCTTTATTCCTATTGTAAAAGTGAATGTACACAGTTTGTGAAGGAATAACCTAGCATGTAAATATAGATTTTGGGCCAGTTTCAGGGGTTATTTTTATTTTCGATATTAATTGTTTTTTTTTGGTGTTGGGGAACCTTCGTACAGGTAGGGGTGGGGTAGATTCATACGTCTACGAATGCTCCCCGTGCCTGACTGGACATTTCAATGTATCTATTTTTCAGCAAAATCTAATATTGTTACAAAACCATGCCACGAATATATATTAAAAAGGGGACGAGGACGGGAGAGGTAGATGAAGGTGCAATAGAATCGGCGATAAAAGAAGTTTTGGATAAGACAGTATCTATTAGAAAATCTGCACAAAAATATGGCGTCAAACCAACAACACTCGAAAGTCCTCTGAAAAAGTTTCATCAACAAGAAGCTGCCGAAATTATGCCTACCCGTGCGTTCACTTCCAAGTTTACGTCAAATCAAGTGTTTTCAACTGAGGAGGAAGCCCTTTTAAACAATTACGTTATTGAATGCTCCAAAATGCACTACGGTCTGACGATCATCCAAGTCCAAAAAATTGGCATATGAGTTTGCAAAAGCCAATCAGCTTAATTTTCATCCGATTTGGTTGGTTGTTCATAATAAAATGGCTGGTAAAGAATGGTTGGATAGTTACCGCAGGCGAAACGGAAACCTGAGACTTAGAAAGCCTGAAAATACCAGCGCCGCTAGATCATTTGCTTTTAACGAGACTGCTGTAACTGATTTCTATAATAACCTTGAAAAGGTTCTAACAAAGTACAAAATTACTTCAGATCGTATTTTTAATTTTGATGAGTCCGGAATTTCCACAGTGCTGAGCACACCTAAAGTTTTAGCTGAAAAGAATCAAAAACAAATAGGCCAACTTGTGTCAGCAGAGAGGGGAGAACTAGTTACATTTGGATGAAAATTCCGCCACTATTTATCTTCCCGAGGGTTCACTTCAACCACCACTTTATTACAGGTGCACCAGAAGGAAGCCTGGGAGTTGCAAAAAAAATGGGTGGATTACTTCTGCTATATTAGGTACTGAAACACATCCAAAAGAAATCGTCGTGTTCTAAAGATATTTGCGTGCCATTTTGTTGCTTGTCGACAACCATGAGAGCCATGTGACTATTGAAACTGTAAACTATGCTCGTGATGATGGGATTGTTTATCTATCCTTTCCACCACACACGACACATCGTCTCCAGCCTTTAGAAATCGGTGTATTTAAGGCTAAGCTCAAGATAGCTTTTAACGATTGGCACGTGAATAACCCAGGCAAAACCCTCAATATATATAATATACCACGACTGGCTAAGACAGCATATTTTGAATCCTTTACTGGTAAAAATATCACTCATGCCTTTGAGAAGGCCGGAATATGGCCTTTTAATAAGTTAGCTTTAGGCGACGACGATTTTGCACCTGTGAATGTATACTATTCTAGTTCAACCCAAGATGCTCAAACGAACCCACAAGCTTCAACTTATTCACTACCACAAGCGTTACAATCCACACAAGATGAGCAATCAAGTTCTGTAGCCGTTCAAGATTACGATGTGCCAGAGACCATACCAGCAGACCCTATACAGACAAAGTTTATTCAACTAAACCTTCCAAGTTGTTCATCATCTGTGTCTCCATCTTTGCTATCACCTACAACAGTAACAGATTGCCAGCTGTGGGGTTGATCACCCCAGAGTTAGTCAGGCGATATCCTAGAGTGGACAGAGATTCAATAAAGAAAACAAGGAAAAGAAAATTACCAGGCAAATTTAGAATTTACACTGATACTCCAGAAAAAGATAGACTGGAAGAAATAGAAAAAGGAAGACTATTTAAGAAGCAAGTGCAAGAGAAAAAACAAAAGGCTAAGGCCATCAAAAAAGCTCTACATCTTGTCCTAGATGCAGATAACGCATCTTCAATAAAGAGGAAATCTCAATCGAAAGAGTCATTTAATTTAAAGAAGCAAAAGAAAACTAGACTGATAGTGAAGATGAAACTGACTCTGAAGATGAGACTGATTGTGAAGATGAAGTGAGTTTAAGGGAAAGTTCTGCTTCTCCTGCGGAAGAAGTTGATGCCGAAAATGAAACCCCAGTTTTAGCAGAAAACATAGAAGAAAAAAGCATTGTGCTTGTTAAGTTCGAGACAAAAAAGTCTGTGATGTATTATGTTGGACAGGTTCTCCTGAAATATAGTTCCTCTGAATACAAAGTTTATTTTTTGAGAAAGAAGCCTAATGCGTGAAGATTTGTTTTTCCCACAACGAAGGACGAAGGAAATGTTTTCATATCAGATGTGGTATGTACTATTTTGCCTCCGCAAAGTCTGCTCTGACAGCAAGAACAGGTGACATATTTAGCTTTCCAAAAGATCTATCTATATTTGATGTAGGGTAACAAGTGAATACCTCAATTATAATTTAAGATGGTTATTAGTTGATCTGATGGTAAATTTTCTAATCATTATTGATTATGGTAAAATTTTATAAGAAGTTTTTGTTTGTTGTTAATACATTTTTATTTTATTTTTGTTTTTGTAAGAATCGTAATTAATAAGATTTTTAAAGACTGTGACTCTAACTGCTTTAAGTAATAATACCAGTAGAAGTCTGATTTCTATTTCTTACGTTTTTTTAGTGTCTACTCATTGTAAGAGTAACTTTAACTACAGTATTAATTTAATAAGACTACTTCATATTATATAATTAAAAATTATGAATAGCAAATGCATATTATATGATACCTATGAATACCTAAACAATATATCTTGGTTCTTAATACAAAAATGCTGATTCTGTGTTAAAATTATCTCAATAAATGATTAAATTTAATCAATAATTGTTTATTTTCTTTGACTATATGAAGGTACCCCATCATGTACGAAAGTACCCCACACTATGCACGAAGGTACCCCGTGTGTGGGGTACTTTCGTACGATTTCCATTTTTTTTTGTGATTTGTGACGGAGCTGTACCATACCATAATTATAGGCTGATATATAGGCTTTACAGGGACAATATAGTTAAGTTTTAATATGGCGTTAAGTGAAAAATGTACGAATCCTTCCTGCTCTCCCCTATATTTCTTTAATACATAATAAAAATAGTATCAATAATATTAATAAATTTCATTATTTACGAGCGGCTTTAAAAGGTAATGCAGCAATAATCATTCAAAGCTTAGACTTCTTCAAATTATCCAATAGCGTGGCAATTAATTTCAGATAGGTTTGATAATCCACGTCTATTATTCAATAACCATATACAGGCATTGTTTAAAATTGAACCGATTAATAGGGAATCCAGTCAAGCCTTTAGGCATATGATTGACCTCATGAATAAAAATTTACGTGCTTTGTCATATTTAGTTACTAATCATTGGGACACGTTAATTATTTATATAATGTCTCAAAAATTAGACTTCAATTCTAATAGACAGTGGGAGGAGTTTAGAAATGGCATTAATGGCTCACCTACCTTACAACAGTTTACAAAATATTTGTCAAACAGATCAGATTTAATAGAAACTATTAATGCATCCAAATCAAACCAAAATGAATTTTCACGTTCTGAATTAAATAAAAATAAAATCTTTGTTGTTACTAATAATTAGTGATGTGCCGGATCGTATAAAATGTAGATCCGCGGATACGGATCTGAATACGGATATTTGTTGTCAAGATCCGCGGATACGGATACGGATTCGGATCTTAACTTTTTTACACAATCAGTGTCGGTGCGCGCGATTTCATGTTGATACATGTTTTGACTTGCATTGCGCGGCGGGTCTTTCTTCTGTTTTGTTTTAGTTTGATGTGACACTGGGCAGCATAGATAACGCTTGTGTTTGGTATTAGTACATGTTTAAAAAAAATGTCAACAAAGAAGTTTAGTAGTGTAATTTGGAATTATTTTGTGATAATAAATGATGAATGTGCAAAGTGTAAAATTTGTGATGGAAATTATTCTCGTAAGGGTAAAGGCACAACTTCCTTAAAAAAACATTTACAAAGAAAACATCCTCAAGAATATGAATTATTCTTTAAAGAAGACTCTGCTAAGAAGAGTATCGACGAAATATCACGACCGGGAACATCTTTACAAACGGTAAAAAGAGAATTTAAACAAACTTTTTTTAAAGAATACATGGAAAAAGCTAAACTATGGGATAACACAAACCCCAAATCAATAAAAATAGACTATTTGATTGCTGAAATGCTAGCTTTATCAGATCTACCTTTTCAACACCTAGAAGAATTAGGGTTCCGCCGACTTATGGACCATATATGTAGTTCCAAATTATGTTTTAAAAGGTAGAAAGTATTTTGCGGACCTTGTTTGTAGTGAGCTTTACGATAAAGTGTCATTAAAAATAAAAAACATGTTACAAGATTTTGAGAAAGTTTCCTTCACATCAGATATCTAGTCTGACTCTTCATCAGAAGTTTCATTGTTATCCTTAATATGTCATGGTATTACTAAAGATTTCCAACGAAAACACATCGTTTTGAAAGCGGAAGTTCTAGAAGAACGTCACACGGGAGATTATATTTCGGAAATATTTCAAAGAATGTTAGAAGAATGGGGAATTTTGAAAAAAAATGTGCACTGTATGGTAAGAGACGGGGGATCCAATATGAAGCGCGCCTGTTATTTATCTGAAATACAAAGTATCGACTGTACAGCACATCAGTTACATCTGGTGGTCAAAGAAGCAATAAAAACAGTTGATGAAATTTCCATATTACTTACAAAATGTAAGAAAATTGCTGGATATTTCAACCATTCCACAATGGCAAAGCAAGAATTAGAAAAAATACAAGTTCGACTCAATCAAAAAGTTATAAAAGTTTTGCAAGACTCACCAACACGCTGGAATTCCAGCTATTATATGTTGGAAAGACTTGATTGTATCAAGGATTCGTTGTCGCTTTATTTTTCCAATAATAAAATAGAACAATTTGATGCCGATGACTGGATTTTAATTCAAGAATTATTAAAAATGCTGAAGCCTTTGGAAGACACTACAAAAAAATTGAGCTCACAAAACACGTGTATATCTGACGTTATTCCTCTAGTACGACCTTTAAATAAAATCTATGACGAGATTCAGCAAAATTTGCATATTAGTTTATCCGTAGTTGTGACTTTTGTGTCTGCTTTAAAGAATCAATTAGAGTATCGTTTTTCTGAAATTGATAAAAATGTTTTGTATCAAGTAGTCACATTTTTAGATCCACGCTATAAAGGAAAATTCTTCAGTGACATTCTCATAAGAGAAATAAAAGAAAAATTGCTTACAGTTTTAGAAACTGAACTAAATATCCCAGAAACTACAATCAGTACTGAAGATAAATTACTGTTAGAAAAGAACATTGCACGAGCCGTGAAGAGTCTTTTGCTAATATGTTAGATAGTGATGATGACGACGAGCAATCTGAAAATCATATATCAGATACGAAAGCTAATTTGCTCATCGAATATATGTCAGAAAAGAGATTACCAAGAGATCAAGACCAACTAAAGTATTGGGAAATTAACACTAAAAAGTTTTGAGGTCTTAGGTCCGATTTAGGGATGATCGATATTCATCGATGTTGAAGAAACATCGATGTTTCGCTGGAAAACATCGATGTTTTGACATCGATGTTATGACTTCAATATCATCGACACATCGATGTTTTATGAACAAAAATATCGAAGAAAAAAATCCTTAGGGCGCCATGTAGCGAACTTTGGATGTACTAAATTAGTAGCTATGACTATCGAGTTTAATTATTTTTCACTAGATGGCACTGTTCAACAAAATCGGATGAAGCCGTATGAATTCATTAATTCATTTCATAACAAATAAAAAAAATAATGTCATCGTCAATTTAACGTTCGCGTCGCGCGCGTCGTTTTAAAGAGAAAGAGAGTTGAGTGACTGATCAAGTAAAGTATTGCGTTGTGAGTGAACTTGTGACTTGGAAATTGATTGACTATTGATTTTGTAAATAATGAAACTTCGGAAACGAAATAACAGGTAACTTATAAGTCTTTATTCTGTATTGTATTATTATTTCTTTCTCCAGTAACAATTGCAGTATTTTATCTGTTCACTGTGTTTTCTATTTTTTAGGTTATATTGAGATAAAAGTGGATAAATTACACAAATTCAATTTTCCTGCTTGCTGAGTTTGTTTTGCATTGAAGGACTGTTAAGCATTTGTGTTCGGTGTCGTTGGCTTTGCATGCAGGTGGGTGAGTGAATGACTAATCTAAATTCTAACTAAACGCTTTTTTTTTATTGCATGGTGGCGGAAGGATTGCATAGGGTTGGGAATGAGACGATATTAATCGATATTTATGTTAACTATTTTTTTTTATTGCAGATATTATAAAATGCCACCAAAAAGTCAATACTGGAAATATTTTGAAAAAATCAATGATTCCAGCGCCAAATGTCGTTCTTGTGGAAAAATTTTAAAAACTGCTGGTAACACTACCAATTTGAAATGTCATTTGGAAAAAAAGCATCCAAATTTAATGCCCAAACCCGAACCTATGAGAACTACACCATCCTCAACACCAATAACTTTTAAAGAACCTAATGTACCTTCAACTAGTACCGCTAATATTACGTTGGAAATATCAGAATCGGGGTCAGGGAGCGATTGTGACTCCGAAAAAAGTTACATGGATAGCGCCAAAAAATTACTCTCCCAACCAACTCTAAGCTCTAGCTTTAGTAAAATATCTCAATATGCTGATATGGGCTCAAAAGGGATTCAGCTGACGAATAGCATTTTATACATGATTTGTAAAGACTCCCAACCTTTTCAAATTGTAGAAAATGAAGGTTTTCTGTATTTAATGAAAGTTGCATGTCCATTGTACAAGGTCCCATCACGATTCACTTTAAAAAGGATGTTAGAAAGCAAATATGACATTATTAGAGAACACTTTAAAGAAAAACTTCAGAAAGTGAGTGGTTTGACTTTAACAACAGACATTTGGACAGACACAATGCAAACTAGAAGTTTTTTGGGAGTGACTGTTCTATTCTGTAATGAGGAGGAACAATTAGAATCTGTATCGTTGGGAGTTTATGATTTAACGCAATCTCATACTGCGGAATACATAGCGAATACATTATTGAAGACCTGTAACGAGTGGAATATTGAAGACAGTAAAATAGTAGCAGTGATTACTGATTCTGGCGCTAATATTGTTAAAGCAATAGAAATTGCATTTGGTAAAAGTCGTCATATACACTGCTATGCCCACATGTTGAATTTGGTGGCACAAAAATCCATCAACAAAACACCTAATTTGCCTCAACTAATAGCTGCAGTTAAAAGAATTGTAACGTGGTTCAAACATTGTGTCGCCGCTAGTGATGAATTGAGGCGAGAATCTGATTTGAAACTCATACAAGATGTGTCCACTCGTTGGAATTCAACATTCTATATGATTGAAAGATTTTTAAAACTGCGCCCTGCAATAAATAAAATTATTAATTGTCACGCTAGTGCACCAGAAATGTTGAATGCAAAACAAATTATTGATTTAACTGAAATTTGTTAGATTTTGCGACCTATAGAAATAACTACTCGTGAAGTCTGTGGTGAAAAATATGTAACCTGTAGTAAAGTAATACCACTTACTAGATTACTTAATATAAAAGTGTCAGGTTGCCAAACAAAACAGTCAATCGGAGAGAATTTAAAAAATAACGTAATTGAAGAAATTAAGAAAAGATTGCTACAAACAGAAAATGTTAATATTCTTGCGGTCGCCACTCTCTTAGATCCTCGTTTTAAAAATATACATTTCCAAGATGCATTAGCCTGTTCCAGAGCCATACGGAGTATCGAGGAATTGATTTCAGATATAGAGCTGAAACAAACTGAAAATGATCAGTTGACAGAGAATTTAACAGTTCAAGTGGAGGAAGACCAAGATGTTGATATATGGAAGGATCATTATAAACTCGTTAACGAAAAGAATAATATTTTGTCTGGTCAACGTGACACAAATATGCCTATGGAATTACAATTTTATTTTGAAAGCCCGGTAGCTGATTTAAAACAAGACCCATTACTCCTATGGAAAATGCTAGAATCCACCTACCCAAATTTAAAGAAAATAGCTCTTAAGTATTTGTGTTGTACAGCTACATCCACAGCTTCAGAAAGGCTTTTTTCTAAAGCTGGCCAACTCCTTTATCAACAGTGGAACCGACTGAAGGGAAAACACCTGTCTAAGTTAATTTTCTTACAAAGTGTCGCCAAGAAATATTGGGATCGTTAATATTTTTGTGCAACTTTTGTATAAAATAAATAATTTTCATAAATATAATAGTTTTTTTTATTTTATACCGAAAACATCGATGTTTAACACATATCGATGTTTTCGAATCGATATTTATCGTACATAGATATTTTTGATTCGATGTTAACATCGATGTCAACATCGATGTTTTCCTAATATCGTACATCCCTAGTCCGATTTCACCAATATGAAATTTACTCGAGAGTAAGTATCCCGGTATAAAATTTATCTTATGCTTTAATCTATGGGTAACTTGTATTACGTTTCACCACGTTACTCTATGTATAAGATACTCTCGCATAGTTACTCTGTGCATTTGAACGAATGAAATGAATGAAACTATTAGCCACCCAAGTGTAATTGTCAGTTTGTGTCATCCGTACGTAGCGCTGTGTGATTCTTAATTTGCGTGGGTAATAGTTTGCTTGACGTACACGTCCTTGGAGCAAATAAAGAAACTTAACCTCCAAATCTCAAATACGCAAAGCGGAAGCAGTGTTTTATATTTCATTTTATTGCAATATTCTGAAGGTGTTAAGTGATATTTAACTATATAAGATGGCGTTTGAAAAAAGGAAACGTTCGGCGAACTGGATGGTCTCTGAAAAAGGGCTAGTTGATTTGGTGACGGAGCATTTTAATGTCGTCGAAAACAAAAAGACCGACGGAGTTTCGATGAAACAAAAATTAGCGGGATGGGTCACAATTTGTGAAAAATATAATAGTCAGACCCTGCTCACCCACCGTTCTGCCGAAAATTTAAAAGCGCAGTGGGAGAACCTAAAAAAAGCTGCCAAAAAAGAGGCGGCTTCTAACAGACAGCATCTTATTCAGAGGGGTAAGTGAATAATTTATAATCACCAATATTTTGATGTTCTGTAGTATCATTATGCAATATTCATATTTCTTTATTCATAAATAACATTAATGCCCTTTTTAGGTGGTGGTCCATCAAGGCCAAAAGCAAATGATCCAACATTGGAAAGAATTATTAGCCTTATAACACCAAGTGCAGTTGGCTTGCATAATCCATACGACAATGACAACATTGAGACAGTAGACTCTCACACCCGTATTTATAGACAAGTAACTACTTGATGCTAAGTAATTTCTTAATGAAGTCATTACTTGAGATTAGATTTCTTAATTACCAAATTATATTCTATAATCGAGCAACACCCATTACTTACTTGAGCAAATGTTTAAGTCATACTTGACGTTTAGTTGTGAATTCTATGTGGCAACACTTCGCGCCTGCGTTTCGTTTCATTAATAGGTAAACATAAAATCTAGATTATTTAACACGATCTAGCAATAACCTTTTGGATTTTACTTTATTTGATATTCGTATTAGTAATAGAGTTATTTAAAGTATATCTATTTGTACAAATTAAATAATAATTTAATCGGTACAAAAAATAATGTTAGGAGAGACAAAACGTTTGACATGATATAACCTTACCAAATTTAAATGTTTACTTTTACCTCCGGGTTATATGACGACTCGTGATTTTTTACTTAGAAAGGTTATGCATTCATTTCTTTCTTAAAAAAAAGTCCCTATCGTGTTTGTGCATTGAATTTATTTCTGAATACCTTTTTGCCAATAAAGTATATCTTATTATCTATACTGCGTTAATTTTAAAATGCAAGAAACTGATAGAAAAAGACCGTTTTCTACTTTAGAAAAGGATTTATTTTTAAATATCATTCAAAAATATGATACAATCCTAACCTGCAAACAAACAAATGCTTCAAGTGCTTTAAAAAAGAAGCAGTCTTGGGAAAAAATTGCAGAGGAATTTAATGAATCCTCTATTGTTACCCATAAGATAAATATTTTAATGTAGTTTTTCTTATTATTGATATAAATAGTTTAGGTATTTTGCGTGTCCCTAGCTATATAGTACCTATGTATGTTTTATTGTTGCAGGCATCTACAAAACAATTAATCAAGCAGTGGTATAATATGAAGGCAAAAGCAAAAGAGTCGAAGACAAAAGAAAATATACGCCACTTAACAGGAGGTGGGCCACCTGTTATGGATATGGATCATATCGATACGAAAGTCATGGATATAGATAAAAATATCCTTACAAACATTGCTGTGGATATTGACAGTGATATTGATGGGACCATTATTGTATTAGGTGACAACAATAATAATGCTTGGAGTAAAACACAGGAAGCAAGAGTGCAAGTTACCGATGAAGCAAAAGATTTCAAAACTCCTGCTAAAAATCTCATGAAAATTTGAAAACTAATAGAATAGATTTGTTAAAATGTAAAATATTGGAAGAAGAATTGGAATTTAAAAAAAAAAATGCATGAAGAAGAGCTCAAGATAAAAATTTTAGAGCGAGAACATAAAGAAAAATTGTTTCAAATTGAACTGCAAATAAAACTAAAAGAATTAGAAAAACAATAATTTCTAGTACATTTTGTGTGAAAAAAAAAAAAACAAAATGTTAGAATAAAAATTTGTTTTATTTTATAATTCATTTAAAATGTATAATATCGTGAAATTATATTTGCACGAAGCACCAATCCATCGCTAGTATCTGTTGTGCTTGTGCTTGTCATTGGTGTGGAATTGGGTGTGTCAGCATCTTCGAACTTCAAATGTGTCATTTACTCCTATTGCAATATTGTGGAGTACTGCACAAGCTATTATGATATTGGCTGTTGTAGAAAGTTTAGTAGCTAAACCAATTTGTAAGCATGGAAACCGTCTTTTCCATACTCCAAATAAACGTTCCACTGAATTTCTTATTTTTATTTGAACCTTATTGTATCTTTCTTCATGTGCAGTTCTGGGATTTAAAATAGGAGTCAGTAAATATCTGAAATGAAAAATACTTTATATTAGCGATATTGTAGACTTATAACTTTTAATGAATAAAAAATATAAAATTATTTACCTAGTGCAAGTATATCCTCCATCTGCAAGTAACATCCCATCAATTTCATTATTGCTTAATCTTATATTTAGTCGTGAGTTTCTAAAGATTCGGCTATCATGTGTACTACCAGCCCAACGTGCAACTATATCATATATAATCAAATTAGGGCCACCAACTACTTGCACATTCAAAGAAAAATAACCTTTTCTATTCCGGTACTGCTTTGTGTGTATAATGCCTCTAGGCTTGGTAATTTTTATGTGGGTGCAGTCAATTGCTCCTACAATATTTTTCAGTCCAGGTGCTCTGCCAATACAACCCAGGTTTTCAAAAGCGGCCTTTATATTCCTCAAATTGGCAGGAAATTTAATAAAATCTGGCATTAGCATTGCTAATGCTCGACTAACTCTCTTCACTATGTTACACACTGTCAATTGAGAAATATGCATGATATCTCCACATACAATTTGGAAGCTTCCAGTAGCATAAAAACGTAACGCAGTAAGCAACTGACACAGTGGGGTTATAGGAAGCCCTCTTTGTGTCTCTGATTCTAAAAAGCCGGTTATTTTTGGTAAAATTATATGAATCACATTTTTGGAGAAACGAAACCTCTTCTTAAAACAATCCTCCGAATAGTCATTAAATGGATCCACATCACGAAAGTAAACTTTGGGATTTCTGGGTTCAGGCACTTCTATTTCTTCTAATATGTTATTGTCTACAACAGCAAAAACTTCTTCGATGCCATCCAAACTTTCCATTTTTCAAAACATTCAACAAAATAACCTCAAAACGTACAGAGAGAATAGTACTTCACCTCAAAAGTAATGCTTGAGTAAAGAAAACGATGACTATTACTTGGCTGAGAATTCTAACTTTTGACAGTTCTATCTTCGATCAATGACTTAACTATAGAATAAAAATTGTTACTTAAGTAATTACTTTTACTTGTCTATAAATACGGGTGTCAGCCTTACCCAGAAGCAGCACATGTAAATGGTAAGATATCAACATCACAACTTTTATGCCCATTTATTTAATACAGTAGTTTTAATTAAGAATTAACTTAAACAAATGTTTTGTTTTCAGTCAAAGATAAAGATGGTCTACTGGACTGCCCCGAGACATATCAGCCTTTCCCAAAACTACAAAATGTAAATGGTTCGTCATCGACATTGCAACTGAAAGATGATCTAGCCGCCGAGACATATAATGAACCCAAGCTCATTGAAGCCCAAACCATTGAAAATGTAGTGGTTATGGTAGGTATACCTACACAGCAATTAAATCAAATAATAATAATCACTTATTCTTCTATGCTGGACTGGGAGAAACAGAAAAACATTGAATGTGCCTAAAAAAAATCAATGTTCATCAGGGGTTTCCTGTTTCTTTATGCCACAAACCTATATGGGATGCCGCTCCGCAACACCGATTAAATTTCAAGTGAATCAGTTCAGTGGTTTGAGTAGTGCGTTGATCTATATTAGTCAGTCACAGTTGCCTTTAATATATAAATAATATTTCTTTCTTATTTCAGGATTGGGGTGATTACACACCAAAATTGCTACAAACACCCGTATCGAAGCAATTGAAAATGGAAGATAAAAAACACAAAAACTGGACATCTAAGAGGCGTCCACAGTTACATAATTCAAGTCTAGAAAGCCTCCATAATATAAAAATAGAAGCAGTCAAAATGCAAATGAAACATGCAGCTGAAGAAAGAAAGGAGCAAAAAAAGGCTATTCGATATAGATTTTGAAATAAAAAAAGAACTATTAAAACAAGAAAAACTGAAAACAAGAAATTTGTTATTAGGAATAAGGAATTAAAAAAATAAAAAACGTAAATTTGTTTTTTATTCACTATAAAATTACATGTCATTTTAACATTAAACTGTGCAAATACTTATATTAAACTTTGGAAATAATCCCTAATTAGGGCATCCCGTGAAGCATTTGCTCTAACCGTCAATTGTGGGCGATGATCCATTTGGCCCTGCCTTATTAGATTCTCCCACGGAGCTGGAAGGTGTAGATCTGGATCATCGGGTGGAACTGCTTCTCCTCGCTGTCTTAATATATTGTGCAAAACTGCAGTAGCTACTATAATGACCAGTGAATTCTGCAGTTTTGTGCGTAATCCGAGTGCCAGTGCCGGAAAACGTCTCTTCCACACTCCGTACGACCTTTCTACAGGGTTCCGTGTCCGTATCTGAGATTCATTATAGAGCTGCTCCACAGGTGACATTGGATTTTCTAATAGAGTCATCATATAAGGTGTAGTTGCATAGCCACCATCCACTACTAATACAGCATTGTCATAGCAGCCAGAATCAAATTTGGCTTTTCTATAGCTATTATTGAAAATCGTACTATCATGTGAGGATCCTGGCCATCTTGCTACTATGTCAGTGATTTCCAGGGTTGCTTTGCATATGGTTTGTACATTTATTGTAAAATAGCCTTTTCTATTCCTATACAACTCGGCATGTTCTCCACCTGGTGAGGCTATACGAATGTGTGTGCAATCCATGGCACCAATGACTTTTGGAAATCGGGCAATACGATAAAAACAGTCTTGTTCTTTTCTGATCTCTTGTCTAGTAGTTGGGAACCTTATGTATTCTTTATGAAGCGAGGCAATTGCCGAACTGACTTGGTGTATAATCCTGTGTGATGTAGATATGCTCATCCCAATGTGGTCACCGATACACAGTTGTGTATTATTTGTTGCATAAAATCTCAAAGTAGCTAGCAACTGGTTTATTGGGGATATTGAGTTGTTTCTGAAACAATTTTTTTTTTTTTTTTGAGGGTAGGTGTGTAAATAATAGTCGCAAATTTTTTACATCTTTAAATTTAATTAATTTAAATAGTTTTAATAATATAAAAATAATTTAATGTACCTGTGACATTTCCTACACCTGCCAGCTTGGTCTGAGAATAATAATCACTACCACAATTAGAACAAATCCAACACAACAACATGGAATCAATTAAAAGCTCTATAGCGGATCTCACGGAGCACTTTAACTTAAGGATGGCAGAGTTCCAGAGAGACTTGAGAAATGCTGTTCCTGCCTCAAGCCCCGTGTCCAATATCAACAGCCAATTCAATTCGTTCCGCAGTTTTGTAATAGCGGCTCTTGAAAGTTTGCAACTGCAGGTGGAGTTGCTGTCTCAACAATGTGATGTGATGGAGATGCGGTCACGTAGGAAAATACTCCTGGTTCATGGTGTTCCGGAGAACAAACATGAGAATATACCGGCTCATATCTCAAAAGTTTTGGGCGATCACCTTAAACTCCCTGGATTAACAGCTGACTCCATATCCCGTTCCCATCGCCTTGGTCAGCTTGGCAAAGGTAAGCCACGTGCGATTCTGGTGAAATTCAAGGATACTTCGGTTAAAGACAAGGTCTGGGGCGCCAAAAAGAACCTTAAAGGCACCGGTATCACCATATCTGAATTTCTAACCAAACGTCGCCATGAAGTGTTTTTAGCAGCCCGGCAGCGATTTGGGATATCTAGATGCTGGACTGATAATGGTGTAGTGGTGGTGATGGGGTCCGACCAGTCGAAGCATCGTGTTCACACAAAACAGGAACTGGATGCCATCCCCAGTGACAGTGACAGTGTGGTTCAAGGCCCTTCTGCTGCGACTATTGTCTCAAATGCAGTTAAGGATAGCAAATCAACTTATTTGCGATCTAAAAGGATCGTTAAGAAATAATTTATCCTTATTATCTTGTACTGTTTTTGATTTTTCTATTGATTATTTAACATTTAACGTCTTCCTTTCGCGAGTACTTGTATCAACTTCGTTTCTTTCTTTTTATTGTCTTGTTTTTGTTTATTTCAATGTTCAGTTTAGTTTTTATCACGTAATAAAACTAATATAATTTAACAAATCAGGTAGTAAGCAATTCTGTGTTGTAAAATGTAAACAACTAAACACTGTCACGTTGACATCTTGACAAGTGCATTCATACTGCGTTCCGTTATTGCTTTGAGATATAAATGTCATAACGAATGTTTATCATAATTTAGCTTCTGCATTATTTTTTCTTTATCTCAATACTAGTATAGTTTACTTATTGCATTCATTATATATTATTTTTGTTACTATAAATATGTTACTTGTTGTTCTTTTCCTTTTTTATATTTTTCTTTTTTATTTTATTTTTTACAATTTTGTTTCTTTTGTTGTAACGTGTTTTATTTTTACTTGATACTATCTATTAGTTTAAAACGGTTTTGAATTTGTTTTTTACCTTTTAAGTGATTTTCTTTCTCTCAGACCGCTGGTGGGTTGGTTTCTGCCTTTATTGGTTTATTATTATTATAACTTATTTACTATTTATTATAAGTTATTTATATATAAATTTTCTTATTTTATTATTGTATTTTATATATATCTATTATAAAACTATCATAATGTCATTAAATAATAGTATATCTAGTAGCCATTTTTTGTCTTGCTCATCAAATGAAGATCTGTCAGTTGAGGATGAGGATAGTTTCCACATTACATCTTCCCTCCCTTTAAACGTCGTCCTTAATTCTTGTTTCTCAGATTCAATGAAGAATTTCAACGTTATTCACATTAATGCACAGAGTATTCCGGCCCATTATCCCGATATGCTTGCGTCATTTGAATCTCGTAATATCCACGCGATTCTCATCTCCGAATCCTGGTTAAAGCCATGTTTACCATCTACATCTTACTGCTTACCAGGGTTTACACTGATACGTAACGACCGCATTGGTAAAGGTGGGGGTGGAGTCGCGATCTACCTTCGTTCTTATATTCCCTTTACTATTGTTAGCTCGTCGACTCAGCCTCCTCCAACTAATGCTGCTGAACACTTACTCATCGAAATAACTCTTTCTCTCACCAAAATTCTTCTCGGCGTATTTTATATTCCCTCTCTACATATTGATTATTTTTCTGCATTCGAAAGTTTATTAATTAATTTGTCTCCCTTATATAGTCATACCATAATTATGGGTGACTTTAATACATGTCTCCTTAAAGGTGACAACCGATGCAGAAAGCTAAACTCTGTAATTGAAGCGTGCAACCTACACATTTTGCCTCTCTCGGCCACTCATAACCCCCCTAACTGTGTCCCTTCACTTCTTGATCTTATTATAGTGTCATCTCCAGATTTTGTCCTCACGCACGGCCAATTTGAGGCTGATGCTTTTTCGAATCATGATCTGATTTTTGTTTCATACAAAGTTCGTCCTCCTAAAGCAAAATCGAGAATACTTCTGCGGCGTAGTTTTGGTGGAATGGATAAAGAACGTCTTTCTGAGGATGCTCGCAAAATTAATTGGTCAGCTGTAGTCGATGCCAGCTCAGTCGACTTAAAAGTTGACATGTTTAATTCTTGTCTGACTGGTCTCTATGATAATCATGCTCCGGTTAGACCTATTAAAATTAAACACTTACCAGCGCCTTGGCTATCTGAGGAATTAAAAAGTCTTATTGCGAAAAAAGCTATGGCTAAAAGTAAATTAAAATCTGATGCATGTGACAAAAACCGTATTAAATATAATAAAATCCGGAATCGCTGCAATACATCGTGTAGAGATGCGCAACGACGCCACATTCATAAATCAGTCGAAAACGGCGACCCAGCTAAAGTTTGGAAATTCCTCGAATCGTTTGGAATTGGCAAATCATCTCATAATTCTCTTCACCGTAACATTGACATAGAGTCTCTTAATAAGCATTTTTCTTCATCTGACGTTATTGACAACGCAGGAAAAGAGCGGACGTTAAATATTCTTTCTTGTTTGCCAACCTTTGACTATCCACCGTTTAATTTCATTCCTTTCACCGAATGTGATGTTAAGAAGAGCATATTGTCCATCTCTTCTAATGCCGTGGGCGACGACGGCGTTGGCCGTAATATGATTGTACCTATCCTTGAAACTATTGCTCCTGTTATTACTCATATCCTTAATGAATCCATCACTTCCTCAAAGTTCCCCGATCCCTGGAAAGTAGCCCGTATTATTCCACTCCCCAAAAAGGCTAATTCTATGAACTACACTGATTTTCGTCCTATCTCCATCCTTCCATTCCTTTCCAAAGTTTTAGAAAAACTAGTGCTCCAGCAATTAATAACATTCCTAAATAGGCACAGCCTTCTTAATCCACTCCAATCTGGCTTTCGCTCCGGTCATAGTACGGTCACAGCGCTCGTGAAAATTACCGACGACATTAGATTGGGCATGGATAATAAACAACTTACAGTGCTGACATTGTTAGATTTTAGCAATGCTTTCGGTACTGTCAACTTTGACATCTTATTGAGTTTGCTGCGTTCTCTTAACATATCTCCATCGCTGTTTGGCTGGTTTCAGAGTTATCTTAGAGGCAGAAAGCAACGTGTTCAGGTAGACGAGACATTTTCGTCTTGGTGTGAAGTACGTGCTGGAGTGCCTCAGGGTGGCGTGTTGTCTCCTATTCTCTTTACTATTTTCATTAATTCTATTACTCAAAAGATTTCTTCTCTCTACCACATGTATGCAGATGATCTCCAGCTTTATACCCAGTCAACCTTGGATAACTTGCCCAGCGCTATCGCTGCCATTAATGATGACCTGGTTACAATCAGTGATTGGAGCAAGTGTTATGGTTTAAAGATCAATCCATCAAAATCACAGGCCATTATTATTGGCAGTGCTGCTATGATTTCAAGAGTTGACTGGAGAAACATTCCTACGATTATATTAGATAATTGTACTATACCATATAGTTCTACGGTAAAAAATCTCGGTATACATCTAGATTCTACACTTTCATGGTCACATCAGTTTAATGTAGTCAGCAGGAAAATTTTTTCGGCGATGGGCTCTCTACGACGTCTCCGTTCCTTTCTTCCTATTTCCACCAAGACTATGTTAGCACATTCTCTACTTCTATCTATTCTCGATTATGCAGACGCCAGCTATCTAGATTTAAATGAGGACCAATTAAATAAACTTGAGCGTCTTCAAAATCTAGCTATACGGTTCATATTTGGCTTACGCAAATATGACCATGTCTCTGAATTTCGTACTCAGCTCAAGTGGTTACCTATTCGTTTTCGCCGGAATCTACATATTGTTTGTCTTCTGTACTGTGTGTTATTCAATCCTCACTCACCTATTTATTTGAAAGAAAAATTAAAATTTTTGAATTCTCGCAATGTTATTGACGGACACAACATGAACTTACGTTCATCTGAAAATTTACTTTTAAATCCACCTGTGCAGAAAACAATTTTTTCCAAAAAATCTTTTACGGCTGAGGCTACTCGATTGTGGAATGCCCTCCCGCTTAATATCAAATCTGCAACCTCTTTAACATTATTTAAAACTAAAGTTATTAATTATTACCTCACACTCTCACACTGAATGGCGACTAGATACCATTTGTTATTTGTATATATCTGTATATTTATATGTTTTTATGTATGACTCTATTTATATATGTATGTATAAATGTATTTATGTACCTAGCTATATGTATGTAGTAGTTTATTTATGTATTATATTATTTGTATCTATGCATGTAGTCTATTTTACACCACCTACCATTTCTCTGTTGGCTACTACTCCATATCACCTCGGTTGTCTGGAAGAAATCGCTTTAAAGCGATAAGACCGCCGGTTGTACCATCTATTTTTTTTTATGTGTTCTTACTTATCTGTTTAATTTGTGGTGTACAATAAAGTGTTTAAATAAAAATAAATAAATAAATTTAGTTCGTAAGATTATCAAGTAGGTAGATATCCTGAGGAGGTGTTAGTGGTACCTACTGGAGGTTTTGAGGTTTACATTTACTCACCTATCTGTTGCATACTCCAAGCGATGCTCAATTTTCGTGAGCAAATTGTATGTCGCCGCTTTTGATAAGCGAAATCATGATCATCATAATTTTCAAAAAAGTTGGTTCTTTCCTTGAACCACCTTTGGCGCGGCCCCACATAATCTTCATCACTGTCAGATTCCTCAATTAAGTCATTCAGGCGCCTAGCCATTACTTATTAAAATCAAGAAATCGAGGAAAATAAACAACACTGCACTGAATTAGTTAGGTTATAATTTTGACAGACTGACAAATGACAATACTAATCTCCGAATTACTCGTTTACTCGGCGATAAATGGCGGTATAAGGAATTTACTCTAGGATAGTGAAATATTCTTGGGATAAATGTTGGTAAAATGTAAAACACATTTACTCTAGAGTAAACACCAATTTAGTATGGGATTAAGACTTATTCTTTGTTGGTGAAATCGGACCTTAGTCACATTGCTCGTACATATTTATCATCACCTGCAACAAGTATTCCAAGTGAGCAATTTTTCAGTGCAGCAGGAATTGTTTATAATCCTCATCGTAACTGACTTTTGGGGGACAAAGCTGCCAAATTACTCTTTTTGAAATATAATTTACCATTACTTCATTTCAATTATGACTCATAATTTTATAAAGTTCCATTAATTGTTATGTGATTTTAATCTAACATTAACACTGTATGTGTCACGCAGTACTAATTTTGTTGATTAAAAATTATTTAATTCGAATTTAAAATATTACGAAGATCTAAGTTTTTTTTATTGTTTATTAAAAGTGATCTCATAACTTTTTATACTACTGATCCCATTAAAAAGCTAGTTTATTTAGAACCTTGAAGTTATATACTATTGGTATGATAACTAATGATAAATGATAAATATGATAACTACGCCAAAGATTGCAACATAAAGGAGCCAAATATTTGATTTTAAGAAATAAAAAAAAAATCCGTATTGAATTTAATAGTTTTTTATTTCTACCTAATGGCACCGTCACAATCTCGGCAACTGGCGTTGCTAGTGCGCCTTACCCTTCGCCTCAAAGAATATATTATCTATAAATTTAAAATTAATAAGGTAAATAGATCCGCCAAAAAGTAACGGATTCGGAACAGGATACGGATCTTTCTTCTGCCTCGAATATCCGCGGATACGGATACGGATATCCGGCACATCACTACTAATAATTAATAATCAATTAAAAAATAACATTTCATGCCCTTATGTTCGCAATCACATTATTTGTTTTCATGCCAATCATTTCGCGATTTAGATATTGAATCACGTAATAGAAAGGTGATCGAGTTTAAAGTATGTAGGAATTGTTTACGCCCCGGGCATTCCTTTAAAAATTGTAACCTGTCCGGGTGTAAATATTGCAAATCTAAGCACAATACACTCATACATAGGGATATACAGCAAATAAATAAGAAAACATCTAATAATATCACCTCAGATTCCTCTTCTAGTAACACATTGCTTGAAAATCATGTTTCTCTTTCAAGTAAAACAGATGATTACATCTCATGTACAAATAAGAAAAAGAAATGTCATGAAGTCGAACGCGTTCATTTGTTCAATTTTTTTTGTTTGTTTCAATTGCTCAATTCGAATTTTTTTAAGGTTCTCTTTAAGTGGAAATTAATTAATTGAATTAGGCAAGTTTACCCTATAAAATACATATCCCAGTTAAAGATAACATTCCAGGACCAGATTGGTTCACAAACTTCCGTAAACGACATAGACTTTCTCTTGAAAAAGTCACTCAGTCTCTAGAACATTCAAGAAAAAACAACAGTAATCCTTTTATACTAGATGAATACTTCACAATGTTGGCGTCCACGTTAGTGAAATTAAATTTGGAACAACGACCACATTTTATACGGAACTTGGATGAAACATCAGTGTGTTTAGACCCTTCAAAGAAAACAGTAGTTGGAAAGAAGCGGGCCCCATATTTTCAAACTACATACAATTTGGAATGATCTTAAAATTCAGTTTCCTGAACTTTATACATTTGCTTACAAATACTTGACCATGGTGGGAACTTCGGTACAATCTGAACGTTTATTTTCTAAAGCAGCACAAGTTGTCAGTCAGCAACGAAATAGACTAAAAGGGAAACATTTAAATAAACTTTTGTTTTTGCAAAGTCTTCCAAAAGAACACTGAAAATAGGACTTTACTTAAATACTGGATTTATTGTGGATGAGTTCTTTTTTGTTTCTACTTTTTGAATTAAAGAATACCTTACACATTTACACTATTTTTTTTTTAAAAGTACTACCGTACTGAATCAGCGAAGCATAAGGATTGTATGAAATGTTGTTCTTTTTCTTTGTTACATAGATTCCTTGTCTTGAACAAACACAAAAATAGGCGTGCGGGCAAAGACTGCTTAGGACTAGGTAGATGATTAAAAAAATTGTCGTTTAATTGTATGGAGTGTCAGAAGTGGTCTGACTACAGCTTTGTAATGTAAAGTTGAAAAAAGTACTCGGATTTTGAGAAAACATCGATGTACAGTATCGATGCATTGCATCGAAAAATAGTATCGATGTATTTTCTAAGTGGACACCCCTAATTCTGACTCTAAGACGAAATGTTAGTAACCAATATTTTTTAAACAGCGAGTCTCAAGGTCGTTTTCAAGTCTTTATGAAAACGTTTTTAAGTACTCTAGGTATTACAGAAAATTCTGTGTGTTATTTGATGGAACATTCAGAAAAAGGCATGACAAGAAAACGAAAAGTGACACGACCAGCTACGGAGAGAAAAACAAAAGAATGTGTGACTTTTCTAAAAAAGTTTTTAGATGATTTACCTAAAATGCTATCCCACTATTGTCAGGCATCAAGTACAAAAGTTTATTTAGAAGCGGTTGTTCAGAGCAAATTGAAACTCTATAAGTTATACTGTGAAAAATGTAACGAACAGCAGGAAAGTCCACCTCTCGATGGTTATTCGATCAAATATTTAATGAAAATAATTTAAGCCTATTTTCGCCTAAGAAAGAGCGATGCGATTTGTGTTGTTCTCATAATGTAGGAAACATCAACGAAGCCAAATATCGTGAGCATATATTAAAGAAGGATAGAGCAAGACAGGAAAAAACTCAAGATAAATTAAGAGCTACCAATAAATAAGTGCATGTATTTACACATGACTTACAATCGGTACAGCTGTGTCCCAAACTTGAAGCCAGTGCAATATATTATAAGACAAAGTTATGTGTTCATATCTTCACCATCTATAATCTTGAAAACAAAGACGTGGACTGTTATTGGTTCGATGAGTGTACTGCAGGACTGGTGGCTTCTGTGTATACTTCCTGCATAATAGACTGAAAAAACGTTGTTTAAGAAGCTACTGCCTATAATTCTATATTCCGATGGTTGCACAGCACAAAATCGTAATACCGTTTTATCTAATGCACTGCTGGATTTATATTAGCAGTGGACTATAATATCCAGTATCGAACAAAAAAATCTAGAAAAGGGTCATACCCAGATGAAGGTACATTCTTGGCACAATGCAATAGGAATAGAGTGTCAAATTAAACACAGAGACATCTATCTGCCTTCACAGTACGCGTCAATTTCAAAGGGAGCTCGTCTTAAGCAGCCCTACAATGTATATTTTCTAAATTGTGATTTTTTCTTTGATTTTACAAAATCTCTCACGTAATGAAATATGAGCATGGACTGTACAGTTTAGTTTTACAGTACTGTAAAACTAAACAAAATAATATATGTCGATTCTAAAGCCGCTTTGAACATAAAATAAGGACGCACTAAAATGGAAGCACTGGTTAATGAGGTTTTGGGACCTTATGCATTACAAACTTTACTGAATGACTTAAATGCTCCTAATTTACATTTTTGTTTGCAAACTGATGCAAGTATTAGAAAAAACATAAAATTATTTCCTTTAGTTGTCCAATATTTTGATATTGAGAATGGGATACAATACAAGTTATTAGAATTTTACGAAAATTGTGATGATTCTGCAAATAGTATGTTTGATGCTATAAATATTTCACTATCCCACCACAACCTTTCCTTTGATAGAGTGTCTCGTCTGAGTGCAGATAATACCAATGCGAATGTTGGTATTCACCATTCTCTTTATAAAAATATTGAACGAGTAGTTCCTGATTTGGTGAAGATTAATTGTCATGCACACAACACAGTGAAGCATGCAATGAATTTTAAGCATGGATGTTGAAGATATAATTTTAAAAATCTGTCTTTGTTTCTGCAGTCCGTAGAGAAGAGTTTAAGAAATTCGTTGCTGCTGTTGAAGGTGAATGGCATGACCTGAAACGGCATGTAGGTACTGGGTGGTTTTCACTGCTTCCTTGTGTCGACAACACAATTTTGTATTGGAATGCTTTGAGTGATAATATTATGTCTACCTTGACCATATAGCAAAAGCTAAAAACATTACAATTTGTCGTCTTGCTCCACACCATTGCGAGGTCAACCCAATCGAATTAATTTAGGCTCAAGTTAAATCTTATATTGGCCGAAAAAGTAAAACTTTTAAAATGATAGAGGTTAGAATACTATCAAAACTATAGTCAAAAATAAGTGGTTACGGTGCATTGACTATGTAATAAAAGAGAAAAACAAAATGAAAGAATTAGATGGAATTTTGGTATATTTCACACGTCAATTATACATACGGGTTTTTATTTGTAATGATGTATTTTTAATTTTGTATATGAATAAATTATAACTATTTTATATGAAAATACGAATATTCGTTTATTTGTTCGTCGTTATTTGTTCAATTTAAAAAATAAAAATTAAAAATTTAATAAGTTAAAAATGGTCAGAATAACGATATCCCTCAATATAATTGTCAGATTATTCTACAGAGGTACTATTGTATCAATATGAACCCCCTGCATAAAAATCTGACGCGCCGGAGTATTTCAAGGTCACAATTTTTTTACACATTCAAAAATCAACAATTTTTATATGTCACATCCAAAACGTCAGACATTTTAATACGACACTTTTGAGGGTTTAATATGCCTACACTTCGAATTTCTGACACGCTCGAGTAACTTTTTTTTTTTTTCATTTTCCAACCCCTTGTTATAGGCAACCCCCTCACATTAATTGTCAGATTAATATATAATCAGGTTATCAGGAATATAAAGCGCGTTTATACTGTTAATGGCTGACGCGCTCGAGTATTTCTATACACCTATTTTTTTTTACATTTTTAAAAATTTTTATACGCTCTCCCCATCGCTAAAATATAAAACTTGTAATGTACTCTTTTTCATTTTGAGACCTAAACTATCGAATCCAATAGGTCTCTAAGACGCTCGAGTAACTACAAATTTAGCATCCCGGCCTCCCCTACTATAACATGAACACAAAAAACTATGATAAGTGTTTAACCTAACCTTTAATTTAACAGAGTTAACCCTGATCGGAGATCGGAGACCAGAGAACCAACCAGCTTCCTTATATTGACAGGCACATTTTATTCTCTCTGGAATACAACCCCAAATATTATAATAGCGGTCAACAAAGAACTACTGTGCACATACAGAAGCCCTCAAGACGTTGCATACGCGCTGAATGAAGTTTATAAAAGAATATATTCAGCCAATCATCAAGTGCGCTCCTTATCCCTTTAACGATTTGGAGGGACGAGGATACCGAAAACAAAGAATACCTTGTACCTGACCCACACTCAGGCCGAAAAGGAACTCCTGATCGGCCAGGGCTATGGGTCGGATTCGGGATCCTGTACCCTGACCATACACGTAGCACAAGGGCGTACTTACGAAAGATTGTATGTAGTACGAACAACAGTTAAAGTAAATAGTCTGATCCGGAGCGTCCCTCAAGCAGTAGTAGCTCTCTCAAGACATACTAAGACTTGCGTGTACTATACTGATGGTACAGAAGAAGACGCAGTAGCTCGACTAATATCACGAGCAGAGAGAGCTACCGAAGTAGCCATACGCGACTACAACTTAAAGATGGCAATTTGGAATCGCGATAAAAAAATATCAGACCAAATTATACGATCACTGACGGAACCGGGGGAGGCGCAACGCCCCGGAGACCCCTTCTCATGCATTACCACCAATTTGTCAATCAATGTATTATTAGTCAAACCGACCACACAGTATTTTCCCTTATTTGAATTTATTTATCCAAAAGTAGGGCAGAGTTTCCAGCTTGATTAAGTAGTACTATAATAAATAACATAATAACATAAATTAATACTTCAGGTACGGGCCACGTGCCTGTAGATGAAAAAGTTTTGAATAAAAAAAAACCTAATATGAACGCAGAAAACTATGAAAAGTGGCTAAAAGAACGTTTAGTACCGAATCTTCCAACTGATTCTGTGATTGAGCTTGATAATGCTTCATACCATAATGTTCAAAATGACAGATCTCCAAATTATAATTCCAAAAAAATAATAATGCAGAGATGGCTAACAGAAAAAAAAATAGCTTTTAATCAATATATGAAAAACTTTTACTATATGATTTGATTAAAAAATATAAAAACCATATTTGTTATAACAGTGTTTTTCAATCGTTTGATTTCGCGACCCCCATACAGATTGAACCACCAGCCCGCATTGGAACAGCGTGGTGGTCAATAGCGGTGATGGTGAATAAAATCAGAAAAAAATAGACATTACGATGATAGCTATTTGAAATACGGTTTCACAGTCATACATAGATAATATACCTCAATGTGTAATTTGCGGCGATATTTTATCACGTGAGAGTATGAAACCGTCGAAGCTTATGCCCTGGACGTATACAATAACAACATATCATATCATAATCCTATCGGTCGTATGTGTCGCGCATATAACAAAATTTTTCTCGAAAAGGATGCGGACGGGGGTATTGACATTTTCAACAATAACCTAAATCTATTTAGAAAACAATTGGTTTCAATATTTTCAATTAACAAGTAATAATAGTGTTTAAATCTATTTTCTTATTCATTATTTAGTTCCTCATTTCACCATTTCATAATTTCATTTTATTTTTCATTGTCATAACTTGTTCATATTTTTTTATAATTTTTTCTTTTCATTTATTGTTTTTTGTAATGTATACAATCTCTAAGGAAAATCTCTGGCAAGTCAAAATAGACCCCATACGAGATATTCCCGCCATAAAATTTATCATGAAACGAATGAAGAAGAGATGAGAAAGTTTTTGGGTCTTTCTTTACTTTCGGGATATATAAATGTACCCGATAAACGTAAACTATTTTCACAACGTGATGTTTTATATTATCACCCCTTATTTAGCTACATTATGTCAGGTCGGAGGTATGAGCAAATTTTACGCTGCCTCTGTGCTTCAGGACTAGAGGCCAAAGGATCTGAAAAAATAAATGGATTTTTTGATATAATAACTCAAAATTTTCAACATGTTTACTATCCGGAGAAAGAATTATCACTAGATGAATCTCTCATGTTATATAGGGGACCTCTGGCCTTTAGGACCTATATGAAAAGTAAAAAGACCAAATATGGTATAAAATTTTATGTTTTGACGTCTCATGACGGCTATGTGCTAAATATAAAAATGTACAGTGGAAATCAGGATGTTGATGATTCCGACAGGACTGGCACGAAGTTGGAAAATTTCGTCTTGCGGTTAATGAGACCTTATTTACTAAAAGGTCACGAGTTATATATGGATAACTTCTATAATTCAGTGCCTCTATCTGAGAAGCTTTTGGATTTAAAAACCCACACGACTGGTACTTTGAGATCTAATAGAAAGGGTAACCCTACTTTTATAGCAAAGAAAAAGTTGAAGAAGGATGAATATATTTGGTTGCGCAAAGGGAAAGTTTACGTCAGTCATTGGAAAGATAAAAGACAAGTGTTGATGTTGTCCACATTGCATCATCTAGAAATAGTTGAAGCAGAAAACAGGTATGGAAAAAAACGGAATAAGCCAAAAGAAATAATTCAATATAATAAATATATGTCGGGGATCGATCGAGCAGATTAAATATTATTCATGTCCCCGTAAAACTATCCGCTGGTATAAAAAAGTAATTTTTCACCTTTTAGACGTTGCTGCTTGGAATTCTTACTTTCTGTATAAAAAGTATAATAAACAAGAAAAATTAGAGTTTATAGAATATAGAGATAAATTGATCAAGAGTCTTATAAATATACAAAATAACTTGTCTGTGGAAGATCTTTTACCTAAGGGAAAAATTACTTGGAAAAAGTATCCAGTAAGTGCATCAAAACCAGATTCTTCTACTGTCAACTTAGGCATAGGACATTGACCAGTGCGTATACCTGCAAAAGAAAACTCAAAAAAAAATTTTTCCTTTTTGAACTGTAGAGTTTGCCAAAATCATAAAATACGTCGAGAAACAAGCTATAGATGCAAAGGATGTCCAAGTTCACCACCACTTTGTCCAACTTGTTTCGAAGAATGGCACGCTAACTTACCGACACACCGATAATGAAAATGAATAGCTGTCATTTACATAAGTCTATCGTTAGCAGGATAGTTTTAATATTTTATTTTCAGATAACTGACTGAAGTTGAACTGACTGATAAAAAGAATAAGGCTGTTTTTGTGTTCCTACTATAAAAAAAAAACTAAGTTTAGATGTTAAGCTTTAGTTGGTCTGATTTGTTTATAGTTGATAAGAAGAATTTTATAATATTTTTATATTATCTGTCAAGGTAAATAATTTGATACAAAGAAGAGGCTATTGATTATGTTCCAAAAATTGATATGTTAATGTTTACTATTAAGTACTTATTTAGAAGCTAAGTTTTGTTTATTTTACTAAGATGGTTTTAAACCGATATAGTTTAATATTATCTGTTATTGATACAAAGAGGAGGCTGTTAACTATCTTTCTAATATTGTTAAATGTCGAATTATTGAATATTCAGAAGGTTGATCTCTAAACTGTGACTATTAGTGTTAAATGTTACGTTTGTTTAATTATTATATTGATTTTCAATTCCTAAAAAACTTTTATTTCATTCTTCCTATTTAATAACGTACTTATACCTATGCGGCATTAAATGTCTAGTCATACGTCTTCCGCCTAACAGATTCGCCTATGAACGTAGATGTCACAATGAAAATAACATAGCTATATTTTGTAGGACATACCGCCTGCAGTGCAGGTGATACCGCCTGTGAACGTAGCTGTCAAAAAATATATTATTAACTTGACTTACAGTGACAATACGTCTGCAGGCGGTAGCGGCTGTGACCGTTGCTGTCCTTATATGCAGTTCTATACATATTAGTTATGACATAACGTCTCACGCCGATAACGCCTATAGGCGTATTTGGCATAATACACACACATAACAGTGTTTAATATGGCAAACCGCCTGGCGGCGGAAACGTCTGTGGCCGTTGTTGTCATATCATTATTTTCAGAAATAATTTCAGTTAGGGCAATACGTCCTGGGACGGTGTAAAAAAATGTATGGAGGTTTTGTGTGCCATGTTACAAATTTTTGAAGGGGGCTTGTGTCCGTGAATGTGTTAATTTTGGCGGAGTAAATCGGCAACCGGGACAAAATGTTTGGACTAATTTAAAAAACTTTCTGGACAAAGATATCGTAGGAGTTGGGTGCCCAGCACACATACTACACAATTGTATTCAACATGGCACTGATAATATGCATATTGATATAGAATATGTAGTAATGAAACTGTTTAATTATTTTTCCGTATACACAGTACGGACGGAGGCGTTGAAGGATATCAGCGAATATATAGACGTCAACTATCAGAAACTATCGTTTCATAGCAAGACCCGATGGCTTAGTCTGTTTCCAGCGATCGAAAGAATATTGAAGATGTATGAACCGTTGAAGCAGTACTTTTTATCTACTCCTGGTGTACCAATTACTTTGAAGAACTTTTTGAAAATGAACTCAGTGAAGTTTATTTATTTCTTGCTCGCTCATTAATGTCAATATTTCAGACGAAAATTGAAGACATCGAAAAAGAAAACAATTCTGTTTTAGATATTAAAAGAATCCTCGAATCCACACATGAAATTTTAGTTGCACGAGCGAACGCAAACTTCATGCCACTTAAAGTGCGAGAGTTGCTGGCTAAGTGCACTGCGGAAAACCAAGAACTTTTCAAGCACGACCTTAAAAATATGTATAAGACTTGCGTAGAATATCTGATCAAGTATATGACGCCTTTAGATGATTTCAAAGTCTTTAATTGGTTGATGCTGAAAAAGGGCCAAATGATCGACTTTGATCAGATTGCTTTATCAATTCATCATCTAAATGGAAAAGGAATACACATAGATGATGTGAATTTATTCGATGAAATTGCATCTCTGAATAGTTTTTTGACAAAACAGGAAGAAGCATTTTTTGACGTAATGCTTCATGCGTTGTGGGCAAACATTTTCAAGACAATAGGTATTTCACGATTGCCAGAGATACTGCGTATGAAAGAATCAAAGAAAAGAATTTACTTAAAAAAGTTTCTTCAAATATTAAATACGACAAAACTAATTAAGTAGGGTCAAGTGGGGGACAGTGTAACAAGGGGCACAGTATAACATCAAGGTTAGCTCTGTCATGTTCTTATTTGTCATGGCAACTCTTTCCGTGTTTTGACAACCTCATGTGCCGCCATCTTAATCAAGTGTCATCGGACTTCGAATTGCCGAGTTAACGGAATAGTCATAGAATTTATGTTTTGTGGAAAAAATTTGTGAAAAATTTAACTACTGAAGTTTTGTTCTTGTTGGAAAACTAATAATATCTGGTAAGTAAATATATGTTTCATTTAATCTTTAATTACTTGGTGTTTAAATAAAAAACAAAGTGAATTGCAATTTCTAACCTATAAATTTTTATTCATTTTTACATTTAAACAATAAGGTGTGGGGTACAGTGTAACGGGGTACAGTGTAACATGTTATAGTGTGCCCCTTTTAACATCTTTTTTTTTCAAGGTGTGCTCGCAGTAATAAGATGGTTCGGAATCGGAAAAGGAAGACGGAAATTGGTCTACACGATGCTAATGATATGAAAGAAGCAATAGAGTTGGTAGAAAATGGAATACCCTTGAGAAAAGCAGCCGAAAGAAAGAACGTAAATTATGGCACTTTGTATCGTTATGTTAAAAAGAAAAAGACCTGTTCAGCCGAGGAAACTGAAAATCTGCGGTTGACTCCTAATTACGCGGTTAATAAAGTTTTTTCAAATGATCAAGAATCAGCATTAAAACAATATCTTATAACGTGCTCAAAAATGTGCTACGGTCTTGACACGACTGAAACTAGAAAACTAGCTTATGAAATGGCTACATACCACAAGCTAAAGATGCCAGCATCTTGGGAAGCTAAAAAAATCGCAGGAAAAGATTGGTTGGATGGGTTTCGAAGAAGGAATCCAGATTTAACTTTGCGCAAACCAGAAGCCTGTAGCCTTTCAAGAGCTACATCGTTTAACCGGTATAATGTTGAAATGTTTTATAACAATTTGGAAGAGGTAATGAAAAGGTGTCCTAGTTTTGGCGACGGTACTAGACTATTTTGTCTTGATGAAACTGGTACGACGACAGTACAAAAACCAAAAAGAGTTTTGGCATTAAAAGGATCAAAACAGCTCAATAAAGTAACAAGTGGTGAACGAGGAACCCTTGTGACAACATGCTGCGCAGTTTCTGCCACAGGCAATGCCCTGCCACCGGCGATGGTATTTCCTCGGAAAATTTTCAAAACTCCCATGTTGAAGGGCGCCCCTATTGGTACATTGGGCTTAGCGCAACCTACGGGCTGGATGAACACCGAGTTGTTCCCTCAGGTTATAAAGCATTTTGTAAAAGTAACTGGAAGCTCAAAAACAAACCCATCGCTTTTTATACTTGATAATCACGATAGTCACTTAGCTCTTGAGGCTTTGAACATAGCTAAAGAAAACGGCATGACTCTGCTTACCATTCCGCCTCATTCCAGCCATAAATTACAGCCACTCGATGTGTCAGTGTTTGGTCCTTTACAGAATTATTACAACGCCGCAATAGATTCATGGCTTTTGCGTCATCCGGGAGTACCTGTGACGATATACAATATTGCAGAACTACTAGGTGAAGCATTTGAAAAAGCAATGACACCCATAAACATAAAATCGGGTTTTAGGAAAACCGGCATATTTCCATTTGACAGGAACATTTTCACCAGTGAAGATTTTATGCCAAGCGAGATTACAAACAGAACTTTAGAATCTTCAGCTTCATTATTACTGCAACATGAACAGACAGCAAACCAGACTACGGCTTCCGAAATTTCCTTGATGCAGGAAAATGAGCAATCTCTAAACCGGCCTTCGACATCTAAAAACTCTGAAGAACAGAACGAACAGCTCTCAAATCAAAATACGGCGCCTGAAACTTTGTTGTCGCTTCAACAAAATTTCGAAGAAACACAAAAAGTCAGTGATCCGATGAAGCAGCAAGAAAATATAAGCTTAATAACAAATGATGTTAATAGAATGGAAGACATTTTAGCCAGCCCAATTGAATGCAGAGAATATCCAAAGGCTGGTCCCAGAATCTCTAAAAAAGGAAGAAAAAGAGGTAAAAGTTGTATCGCTACCGATACACCAATTAAACAAGAATTTGAAGAAGCATCCAAAGAAAGAGAAAACAAGAAGCGTAAAAAGAAAACTCCCAATGAGGGAAATATAAAAATAAAGAGAAAACCAAAGAGAGTCGAAAAAGTTACCAAGGTTTTATTTGCTAGTTCTGAGAAAGGCTCCGAAAATTTAGATGAAGATTCAGATATTGTATCTAGCGGTTCAGATGATATCCCTCTTTGTTTGTTGAAAACTCCAGAAAAAGATGATTTTGTAGTTGTAAAATTTATGGGAAAACAGACAAAGCATTATATAGGAAAATTATTGACGAATAATGAGTTAGATGAATATGATGTCAGTTATCTACGCAAAAGTAGTAAAGTTGATAATGTCTTTTATTTTCCTTTAGAACCGGATCTTGCTATTGTCAAAAAGGATGATATTGAGCTTATATTGCCTTTACCTAAAACGAAAAAACAAACGAAACGTCAGGCAGACTTCTATTCATTCCCAGAAAAAATTCTAAGGCAGTTTAATCTATGTTAAGAAAAGATTTTTCATAATATTATATTTTTTTATGTTTGTTTTTGATTGCCAAAAATATGTTTAGATCATAATTGAAGTTAAAGGATGTTATATTTTTGTTTCTTTTTTTATTTGTATGTTTATTGATGTTGTTTAGTTCACTGTTATAGTGTACCCCATCTTGTTATACTGTACCCCTATAGCTGTTAAACTGTACCCCACCCCTGGGGCACACTATAACAAAATTGTGATCTCAGAAAACTAAAAAAAAAAATTGTTCCTATGTATAATTTTGATATTATTTCAAACCTAATATGGAGGTAAAGACTGTTGATTTTAAGGTAAAAAATAAGGAGACATTACAATAAACGGTTTTATTTCTAAAAAGAAAAATAACTTTTTTGTTACACTGTCCCCCACTTGACCCTACCTATTTGGATAAATAAGTATTGATTTTACCTGCAAATGTTGGTAATATTATTTTTAAAGATGATTATTGAAGATGATTATTTTTAGTTTGTTTCACTTTGATTGATTTTAACTGCAATTGTTACCAAAAGAAGATTATTTTAAGTTTGTTTTAAATTAATACATAAGTATTGATTTTAACTGCAATTGTTACCAAAATAAGATTATTTTAGTAGTTTAATAAGAGAGATTTTTAAAATGTAACCTGTTCTTTATTAAAAATCCTGAGCTATCACTAGATTTGCGAAATCCGGCCGGAATCCTGAGAAGAGTCGAATAATCCTGAAATCTCAGGACAAATCCTGAGATATGGTAACCCTACCCGGCCCTTCCGGCCCAGTCCGATCCTGGACGTAGCAAACATATCATATCAAATTTCATTTTATACGGGAAGCAGTGTGTAATAAACTTGTTAAATTAGAATATTTAAAGAGTTCTGAAATGTCAGCTGACCTATTTATTGACTAAAAGTCTACCCAAAACGAAACATTATTATTTTATGAATAAGATGGATGTTGTGACACTAAACATGTAATATAATATATATATATATATATATATATATATATACTTAGAACATTGTTTTATTAGTTGTGTGTTGTGTAAGTATTTTTAAGTATTGGTTATGTTTATATCATAACAAAATATTAAGAATGCTACAAGTAGCGCCATCTAGTGTAAGCTACAAGTTATTACCTTTTCATAAATAAAACAAACGACAGTCTGTTTCAAACTACTACCCTTGCGTTTCATATATCTATAATGCAACTAACATTATTATATTTGTGCCTGAAGTCCATCGGTAAAGTTCTTTTAATAATTTCACTATCTAGTGATGCAATAACACTAGCTATTAATAGTATATTTTTCGAAAATATCTTGCTTAAATATGATAGAGTCATTGCATAATCATCTGACAGTTGAAATGGACTATTCCAATCTTATTTTATTTAAACAAAACAATAAATTATGTCTGGGAATATTGACTTCATGTATTATTATATCAATCAAATAGTAACACCAATGGGGCCGAAATATAGGCTGCCTAAGGTAGCAACAAAAGTATTTAAAAAAAAAAAAATATATAGTAACACCAGCTTGGAAGACCAATGTACATCCGTGGCCTTTTCTCAATTTTTTTAAACACATTCAATATGGTCTGTGGTACCTTTGTCTCATCTGTCTTCTTCAATAAATTCACTACAGTCAGAACAAGATTTAACTTGCAAAGAATCCACAGGCGAGCAACTGGAGTTAGATGTAGATAGTACATTTATAGAAATGTCACAATCTGCCTGTTCTGCTTCACTAGACATATTTCTTGTAGTTTTTCTGAGACCGGACTCAGAAGCACTTGAATTTATAATGGTTTCTGATTCGATTGGGGATCTGGATATTTTTGATGGTTTCAAGGGTGACAGTGCCTTCTCTGTTTATTTAATTGTAATCTGGAAGGCGTTACTTCTGAATTTGTACTATTAATGCTTAGAACAGAATTCGCTGTTACTTCACATTAAGTTTCAGGTACATTCTCTTTAACTATTTCAAAATCTAAAAAATAAAAAATATTCTCTCTTATTATTGTTCAAACTGCTATTTTTTTTTTTTATGGTTTAGGTTGGTGGACGAGTAGATGGGCCACCTGATGGTAAGTGGTCACCATCACCCATAGACAATGACGCTGTAAGAAATATTAACTGTTCCTTACATCGTCGATGTGCCACCAACTTTAGGAACTAAGATGTTATGTCCTCTGTGCCAGTAGTTACACTGGCTCACTCACCCTTCAAACCAAACACAACAATACTGAGTACTTTTATTTGGCGGTAGAATAACTGATGAGTGGGTGGTACCTACCCAGACGGGCTTGCACAAAGCCCTACCACCAAGTATCCATGCTATCCATTTGTTTTGTTTGTTAACTACCTGAACATGTATTAGAAGTATCCTGGACGGATGAACTTGGGTTAGTATTTTGTTCTGGTTCATTCAAACACTCTGCAATTATTGACATCCTTTGTTTTTTCAACATATATGGTCGTTCCTTATACCTACACATTCGTTTCCTTCTATCTTCTTGGCATTCGAACTTCGTTGGCATACAACCTGGTTTCATGCGCACTTGAGAGACCTTACCCATGATATGATACTCTGTATAATTAATCATATCGTTCGGCAACTAAAAAATAAGAAGAGTATGAATTATTATGTTTTACTAAACGTAAATAATATTGAAACTCAAAGAAATCATAAAAACCTATTCAAGTCATAGCATACTTGACAACCTCCATGGTTGAGTGGTGTGTACACCGGTTTCCATGGGTATGCCACTCTGAGGTCCCGGGTTCGATTCCTGGCCGAGTCGATGTAGATTACCATTAGTTTTCTATGTTGTCTTGGGTCTGGGTGTTTGTGGTACCGTCGTTATTTCTGATTTCCATAACACAAGTGCTTTAGCTACTTACATTGGGATCAGAGTAATGTATGTGATGTTGGCTCATATTTATTTATTTATTTATTATTTTTTTTTTCTTATGGGCAATACTGATACTAAATATACTACAGAATATGATTATTTACGACATCACATTAGAATTCCAAAATGATGTGTCTCTTTACTATATTGTCCATGTTTTATGTACAATAACCTTCCTCTCGAAACATTCTTTCGATTAAAAACCATCTCATCAAAATCTGTTGAGTAATTTTAAAAATCTAAGCATACATAGGGACAGACAGTGGTAAGCAACTTTGTTTTATACTATGTAATGATAAATGATATGTGGTACATTATATTTGCTAAATTCATTAACTATACATTTATAAGTAGATATATCAAGTTGTATTTAATACTTACATCAAAATGATCTTCACAGAAATAAATTGTGGAATTAGTTGATAAAGTAAGAGCATCTTGCCTCCTTGCCATTTTTAACCAATTTCTTCGTATTTTTTTGTTGTTTGGAACGTATATGAATAATTTGTCAGGCGTTTTTATCGTTGTACTTTCACATTGGGGCACCATACAGTATTTATAATAGGAGGGATTCATTATTTATTAAAAAAAACACATTTGATTGTCATACACAAACACGAATGTTTCGCGAGGTGTGACGTCACCCAATACGACATTAGTCTTTTCCTCTTTCGCGGTAAATTTCAAGTTCATTTATAAAAACTCAAAATACTAACGTAAAGAAACTATTTTTCTTAAAATAATGTTTTTGAGAGAAATAGATGCTAAGGTATAGTTACAAACTGATTTCCAAATATTGTCAACTAAAAGGGCAAATTGTAATTTATAAGTAGAATAAACATGAAAAAATTTATAATACATAGTAAATCCTGATTTAATATATTTTAAAATACCAGGGTATGAGATCGTATACGATTAACAACATAATTAAAATACGTTCTTAATATAAAACAGTTACAATTAACAAAACTTTCAACAGCTTTCCAGTAATTTCTAGACTAGTTTGAACAAAAAATTAGAAACAACAATAGACTTCGGCAAAGAACCGAGGTTCAATTTCACTAACTTAAACGTAATCTATTTAAAAAAGTTTCACAGTATTGTAACATATCACAATATATTTTTAAAGACTAATAATTAAATAAATAATAATAAACGCAAAATACGAAACTTCAAACTTCCTCATATTTGCAATAAAAACATAGATTACATAAATTACAGATAATGTTAAACTTCCTAGAGCGATTAATCGATATAAAACGATCATTCGAATCAGTATAATCGCTAGGCAATCTTAATATTCTAAAACTAAAGAAATCAAATAAATATATTAAATTCTAAGTTTATTAAATACGCTATATCTAAATTTTACTTAAAATACTTGCAAAACTAAATACACTACGTATTTAGGTCTGCAATACCTAAATAAAAACATCAGATTTAATTGAAACATCAGTCATCCTATAAACCTGCGTTTTTTTTTAAATGTAATATATATTTAGGAGATTCCTTTAACTATGCAACTGGCTGGAAAGAATGAAATAAAAAAAGAAACAAAAGCGCGCGAAACTGCATCAAGCTGTCATTATTCTATCATTTTGGGCGCGAACAGTAAGGTCAATAATATTGGCGCGACTTGTAATTTGTTATAAGTGTTATTTGTGTTTTATTTGGATTTGTAAACTCAACCGAGTAAGTAATTTACTTCAATATGTATGATTTGGTGATTTATTTATGTTAAGATATTTTCGAAGTTAGAACTATTATGTTTGCTTGTAAATGATTGAAGTTGTTTATATCCTGATTAAAGTTATTTATGATCTTGTCTTTTTTTAATCTATTTCACTTCTGTATGCTAAATATATATTTTCCAAAGATAATTTACTGTTTAAACTTATTAATTGCGTTTATGAAATATTAAAAAACTAAAACTATAAATTTTATTAATTTAAATTATTTGTTCTAGTTTTTGAAACGACTGAATATTGATCGATCGTATATTTTCACCGTGTTTAGTGAAAACTTTTTGTTGTTAATTACTAAAAGAAGTTTCATTGTTTTAAATATACAGAAAACATTTCTCAACAATACCAAACATTGTTTATTATAAAAAAAACAGTGATATTTTTTAATAAAAGGGGTGAAAAGTAACAGTGGAAAACCCTGCAACTATGCTTTTTGTAACATACAGAACATTTTTATTATAACTTCAAATATATTTATTTCATCATTAGTTTTACTGGTGGAAGAAAAGCCAGTTCAGCTCTGAAATTTGTAATTAAACTTTTTCAAAACGTTTTTTTTTTCTCACAAATCACTCGTCATAATAGTCGCCTTTTTCTCGTGGTCGTGCATCTAGATGGGCTGCCGTCCTCGAGTATATCCACCTTACCTGCATTTTCCTCCGGTGAGTTTTCTATGTATTGCGGTTCTCTAAAATTGTTATTTTCGGCATTTAGCTGACTTGTCATATACGTAGGTATGTATTGATGTGGTAGACTGAAGATATTGTATTTGCTCTTGATTATAGACCAAGTAAATCTAACGTTGCATTTTCCTTAGGTGAGTTTTCTGCCTCATTGGGTTCGCCAATAACATATGGATCGTGTGGCTCTCCAGAATTGTTATTTTCGGCATTTAGCAGACAGTTCTTAAATGCGTCTGTATCATGATCGTCCATGCCATCGATTACAATTTTTCTGATGTTTGAAAAGTTTCGCCATGACCAGGCTAGCAAAGTTCTTTGCATTTTAGTCCAATTTTTCTGCAGCTACATGATGCGGTTGAGCAACCTTTCGTGCATCTGCATGAAACAAGTTTCAAAACATCTGGTGGCACAGCTTTCGGGGCCGTAAAAACTGGACTCAAACCGTGCGATTCTCTTGTAACCCCATGAAGTTGCAAGTAAATTGTTACCAGTCAAAAATCGTAAGTTTTTTTCAAGAAACGATGAAAATTTTACGGAAAATATTTATAAAATTAATGTTATAGTATTCTGTTAACAGAATGAAAGGATTTTTTAACTCTTCTAACCATTGCTGAACTTGATGATACACGCGAAGAGAATGTAGACGTGCTGCAGTTTTTGTGGGTGATAAATTAGAGAGATTGTATTTGCTTTTGGTTATAGACCTAGTAAATCCAACGCTGCGTCGGGTAGTTAGAGTTTGTGGCGAATCTCCTCCATATATCTCGACCAAGATTTTTTCGTTTACATCATCAAGTTCGTCTGGCTGCGCATCTGGGTCTTTGAAGCATCTGAGAGCTTCCTCGATGTGCGAATCTTTAAGAACAAGTTTGGTCAATTTTATTTTGCCTTAGATGAACAGAACTGAAGTTGTGTCACATCCAGTGAATGCGAAACAAGTTAGAGAAAGTACGGCTAATTTTCCTTTTTTCAGACTTTTCGAGGAAAATATGGATGTTGCTATTTTTACTTTTCCGGGCTTCAGGAAATACACGTTATTGTGTCTGTCCTTTGCTACACCGTTTAATATGACGAGCAAATCAACGTCTTCTCCCACTATGATCACCTTCTCATAGTTTCCAGCGTCCTCCAGAGCAGTGCAGACGATCAATGTATATGCATCTTCCTTGTGCTGTTTCACATGGTACCCAAACTTCAGCAGCTTTGACTTTAATACAGTTATTATTTGAGCATTGTTTTTGCTATTAGATAAAAACTTATCTTGAGTGGTCGTCGAAGGCATCGATTCGGTAATAATAATATCCACCGAAGCGGGTTTCAGTCGCAGTACTCGTTCTATAGTTTTCATACTCCTATCCGCAGCAGCTTCAAAATATCCGTCGAAAACTACCTTCATTGAATCAGCTTACTTTTTCTTGATGTAGGCGATGTAACTATTGCAAATTTGACTATACGTATCTCCCTTTCGCCAGACAACTGTAACTGTGCAACAAGTGAGCACCGTCTATGACATACAGCACGTCTCCATCAGTTACATTTTCTTTAGTTGAAGAAAATAATTAAAGTATTGCAGATTCTTTGCTTTTACGCATGTCGATTTCATTGAAGAGATAAAGGGTACGGTGACAGTTCCCAAGTGAAGAATAATTGCAGCTGCTCCTGAGGGTTCTTAGTAAAAACAATTCGCTGATACAGTACAATCAGATCAACAGCGACGACAGTATCAAGAACTTACAGTGATGATGACAGTCGATAGAGGAAACACACGATTTTTACGTGACAAGGATATGTCCAAAAATTGCTTCTGGCTGCGCTTTGTGGCAATTTACATTAACATGACATTAAAGACATTCTTAAATGGATACTGAATTTGCTATTTTGATGCATGTATCTATATTAACATTCGATTTCACTTGTTTCAATTTTATATCCTACAAGGGGATGGCATTCGCGGTTTCCTCTTTGCTCGATCACCCTAGTAATACGGGGCGTATTACTAGGGTGATCGAGCATGATATGATATGATGCCTGACGTCGCACTGATGTCGCTGTCGATCCGACATATATATATATATATATATATATGTGTGTGTGTGTATTACGCTCTGAAAAACCGGCATGTTTTCCTGTTGTGCGTAAATGTGGAAAATGTATTTGTACCTTGTCAATATATATATTTTTTTAGATCAAGTGTCCTCTCCAGTACGAGCCAATTCTGGGGAACTAATTCAACTTGAAGACTTAATTGATAATGTTTTTAATCTTCCCCTTTTAATAAGCATTAAAATTAAACTTGAACAAACATGTTAATCACACAAAATAACAACTAATAAACGAAACACAAAATAAGTGCTAAAGTAACTAACATAACCAAACTCTTCCCCTTTTTTAAAAAAAAATGAAAAAATAAAAAAAACAAATATCACACAACATATTTCTCAACATAAACAAATTATTAAAATATATTCTGAGCTATACGTTGCTTAGCTAAGAAAAGGCCTCGGGGATGTAGGTTTTGCAATGCTTGCATTATCTTTTGAAATGTCTATATCTTTAGGTAAAGGCAAATCTTCTGATGAACTTACATCCTCGTTAACACTAAACACTTCAACACTGTTGTCATTATCAGAGTTTTCATTAGCATCAACTAAAATATTCTTACTCATATCGATTATTGTTTTAATATTGTAAATAAATATCATTTTTTATTATTAGTTATTTTTTATAACAATCGAGTAAAATAAAATTTTAATCGATTTAGAAAATATCTTAATGTTGGTACAACTGAAGCAAGTTTCTACATCCTCCTTTAAATTTTTTAACTTTTTTTTTTCAATTTTGCTGTACTTCGTTGATACTGATACTTGATAGTTCTCTAATCACTTTCTGAGATTGGTCAGTATTTTTATTTTTTTTTTGTTTAATTGAAATGAAAGTGCAGACTATAATGTTGCTAAAAATTCATACGTAAGTCTTAATTTATTTTTTATTTATAGAAAATATAACGTTTTAATTACAGGATGATGAGGATGAGCGTGGCGCTACATATTTAATTTATTATACTGTAACTTCAAATGAAATTTAAATATTGTATTAAACAAAGTGTTAAAATCATTATAAAAGCTTTAAACTATTTCAATCAAAGATTTCGTTAATTGAACACTATGTTTTAACTCAAATGTGTACTGCCTACAATATAGTTCCAGATTCGAAACTACCCGCAACTTTTTTGTTAAATTACTATATTTAAAATTAGGTTCAATTACAGTTTCGCTAGTGTTATAAAACAAATAAAGAGACATATTAAGTGTTTGTGTAAAGACACATAAGCTGAAAGATTGGTTTTATTACCAATGTTATTTCCTCAGGTATATGGTAGCTAGCAAACGAACAGGACTCACATCATGGAATTTGATTAGCACCGCCCATGGACATCTGCAACAGCAGGGGGCTTGCAGGTGCGTGGCCGGCCTTCAAGGAAGGTATTTCGATAAGCTTAATAAAAAGCCAACTTCGTTGTAAAAATAGTACGCGTTGTTTTACTGGATATAACGCAGATCTCACTCGTCACGATCGTTTTACATCACAGGGTCGTGAAAAGGGGGTAAAATTATAATGCGGCATCTACTTCAGCCTTTTTTATCTCGTTATTCTACCAACATGATCAAATCACGCAGACTTAGTATATAACAACGTACAATACACATATATTATGATTTAAAATAGTATTTCTAGACAACTTGCTGGAAGTAGTTGCTATTTTGTTTTTTATAGTTTTATTATTAATATTATCTGTTGTTGAGGAGAAATCTAATAAGAAATAACTGTTTGTAGTTATTTATCAAGAACAAGTAAATGAACTTTTCAAACAATTATCCTTGGTTGTTTGTAACAACATACTATAAATCACTGCAGAATAGCATTATCAAGATCATAACTTTCAGTTTGAAGTGCGAGCAAGCCCAGGTAACTGTTGCTATAAGGTATATAGATAGCATCTCAGTTTCCGAGGTGGTTTGGTCGTTGTCAATGTAAGGAATGGTTTAACATACATACACTGCCAATGAATACAGGCAATGGTTATCATCAGGTTCATTATCCAGTCTGTAGCTGTATTAAATACAAATATATTAAAGTGCTAACACAAGGTTATGTAATTTTTTAGATAATAAACTACAATAAACTTATTTCAGATTACCTCAGGTTTCTATGCAGACAGCTACAGAAGGTGGCATGTAACATATTCACCTGATCCGGGCTGATTGATTAAAAATGTGTGAGTATCACAGTATCTGAAAGTAGTGTAAACTAAATTTATTCAAAATTTAATATAATATAATTTTAACAAAAAGTTTTAACAAGAATAAAATAAAATTGATAGTAAAATATGTTCATTCATTCAAATTCAAAATTAGAAACAGCTAGTGAACTAAAAATATATATAAAACAACTAGACCAATTTTTATGAAACTTAAATTGTTCAAAAAAATGATCCTCTTGATACGACTTTTAGTTTTCGAACACACACTTATGAAATTTAGTATGCATGCTTGGAAGCCTAAATGGATTGTCTTTCTTTAATTCTATAACATTATTCAATTGTAACAATTTTACATACATACATGTAGAACTGATAACCCTTTTTTTTTGAAGCCGGTTAAAACTGGTCAACACCCCAGAAAATTCATCCCTTATATCACCAATCTGACACCAACCTTAGCAACTAAGATGATATCAATATAAATAATAAAATTAGAGTATTTGTTTGTAATATTGAAATACTTTTTACTGAATGTTTATGTACAGTCAGAGTAAGAAAACCTTCGTCAGTTTTCAAATACATTCCTTTATCAAGACTTAAACTCTTAGCACCTTTTGAATCTAAACATCATATCATTGCGATGCAATATGTCATTCTCAATCGGTAAAGCAGATTATCGCTCATACTGAGTACACGAAAATAGATCTTAAGACTGTACATATACATACATCTTTTTACAATTATTGTCTGTTTGTAATTTTTCTATATTTGTAACAAAATTGAAACATGTTACAACATTAAAAAGTTCATTGATGTTAATTTAATATTTCTTTCTAATTAGACAAATGTTATAAACACAAAAAGTTTTAATTTGTTTTTAATTTACATTTCAGTAAAAGCATGAAGATCTATGTGGGAGAAGTCTTGGCTCTTGCATCAGTGAGTAGAAGTTTTTTGTTGTAGTTTAGGAATTCTATGGATAAAAATAAACGTCATTATATATTTGTCATAAAGAGTTATCCTGGTACAGACAGCGTCAAATAAATAGAGACGCTCAGGGTATACAAATAAATAGACGCAACCCTAAAGTCGATAATATCGGTTCAAAAAAGTTTCCTTATTGTTGTCAACAATATACTCGTTCAAATGGTTGAGACTTTTAAAATGTCACTGACTGTACCAGACTGCTATGCCTATACAACAACAACAGCCTGTAAATTCCCACTGCTGGGTTAAAGGCCTCCTCTCCCTTTGAGGAGAAGGTTTGGGACATATTCCACCACGCTGTTCCAATGCGGGTTGGTGGAATACACATGTGGCAGAACTTCTATGAAATTTGTCACATGCAGGTTTCCTCACGATGTTTTCCTTCACCGCCGAGCACAAGATGAATTATAAAGACAAATTAAGCACATGAATCAGCGGTGCTAGCCTGGGTTTGAACCCGCAATCATCGGTTAAGATGCACGCGTTCTAACCATTTGGCCATCTCGACTCGATCTATGCCTATGTTTCATCAAAATTAGTCCAATCATTTAAGATTTCAGTTCATACTTCACACATTATTTTAAAAGAATACCTTCAGTAATTTTTTCTTCTGTGTTCTACATATTGAAACTAAGTTATAGAGATGCTATGAAGTTTGTTTTATCAGAACTGAAACCAAAAATGAAAAAAAGGTGGAAAGACAGGTTATATAAATAAATAAAGCAAAGCTCTATTTCAGAATATATTTTATTTTGTTACATATTTCTTTATTTTTTAATATTCTGGATTGATTAAATTAATTTTGTTAAATAAATTAAATGCTACATTTGTGTTGCCCACAGTGGTGTAGGAACACTGATGAAATATGATTATATCTTAAGTTCTCCAAACGAAAAGATAAATCTTAGCTTAGCAGTAAGCCAATTACAGACCGGCAGCTTTTTATTAGTTGAAAAGTATATTTTGTGTTACTTGCCTTATTTTAACCCATACTAGTTTAATATTTCATTATTGTTAACACTTGTGGGTTTTAAGAAAATAAAACGCAATCTCAATTTTATATAGTGCAGCGTAGCGTTATACAGGTATTTTTAAAAAACAAAATGGCGTCCATATTGGCGCGTTTTATCTCATTATAAAAAATAGTCGGAAGTCAGTTGACGAACTAGTGAGTTTAAATTACTGTTAATTTAATAACACGAATAACGAAATTATAAATAATACATTATACAAATAATAAAGTATAAGTAAATCAAGATATAGTATATTATTGAGAGTTGTTATTATATGCCACAACAGCTGGGCACTTGTTCCACTTGTAATCATGATTTAAGGAATATTATGAATTGGTAAATGATGTCTTTAATTTTAAACGACCATAGCAATTTTAAAATTACAAAATTTACTGTCATTTATATGTCCATTGCTAATTCTTTTTATTTGTTTTTCTATAAATTTATAATAAATATTGGACATCACATACATTACTCTGATCCCAATGTAAGTAGCTTATAGCACTTGTGTTATGGAAAATTAAGAGTAACGACGGTACCACAAACACCCAGACCCAAGAATCTTTACATCGACTCGGCCGGGAATCGAACTCGGTACGGTCGGAGTGGCGTACTTATAATAATCGGTGTACACTTCTCGACCACGGAGGTCATAAATTTTTTTAATGCATTGATATACAATCTAGTAATCTGGTCATTTAAGTAATTAGTCACTGCTACAAATATACATTAGGGCCATAAGAAATGTTAACTGTTCTGTATAATGATGAGTCATCAATGATCAAACTTAGGAACTGAGATGTTATGTATCCCGTTCCTCCAAACCAGAACAGCAGTGATGTGTCTGATGAGTGGGTGGTACCAACAAAGGTCTTTGAACAAATCCCTACTACCAAATAAAAAAAGGTCTTAGTGTCAGATGACCATTTGCGAGACTGCCTACCTATTTGGATAAAAATGCTTTGGATTAATATTGTTTCTAAAAAGCTCTTATGTTTTATTTCCAGATCCAGTGCAAACATTAGGTATTGAAGGAATGCTTCGCTTCTCTGCGTGGTTGTGAATGTGTCGAACTTTCATGAAGCTCAGCTAGGTAGTTAGGATGTGAAAGTATAACAAATTAATAGGTCAGCAGACTGCCGATAAGGACTGGCAACAATTCTGAAAGAATACATATATTTTGTGTGGTGCGATTCACTACCAACTGAATAATAGAGACACAGAGGATTGCTGTTGAATTTAGACAAGGTGAATTGGTAGCTGATCCGAGGCTATATGAATACGAATAATACGAATAAGTTATAAATATAAATATGAGACAACATCACATACATTACTCTGATCCCAGTAGCTGAAGCACTTGTGTTATGGAAATCAGAAGTAACGGTACCATAAACACCCAGACCCAAGACAACATAGAAAACTAATGGTAATCTACATCGACTCGGCCGGTACCGAACTGGAACTTGGAGTGGCGTACCCATGAAAACCGGTGTACACACCACTCGACCACGGAGGTCGTCAAAGGCTGCTGTAACCTCGACCGTTAAGATATATTTAAAATACTCAACATTTGTCACTATTTTCTCAATGAATTTCATTATTTCCAGATTTGAACTTAACGCATATTCTAAACTATTATAAAACTACTTCAGTATTTTAAAACAGACTAACGCTTTTGTTGTGGCATTTATCACAAATCATATGAAAAACAATAGAAAACAATAAAAAAAAGAATAGTAATTAATTCAAATAGGCTATTTGACTGGTTTTTAAAATTTATTTTATATTATTTAGTAGAGATTAAGGAACCCAGCAAAAGTTGTTTTTTTTTGTTTCTAGTACATATTTGCCGAAAAATATCATATTAAAAATTCAATATTTAAATAGCGCGCGAAAATGCTCCTCGGACAGTATGGCGTTGCAATGGGTCGGTGACGTCACTTGTCTGTATCTTAATCTGTGCTACATATAGTGTGGCAAACAAGGTAAACAAGCAAGTGACTTCATCATAAGCCCGGACAATAATTGATGTTTTTTTTTTTATTATGATATGTGTGGCAAACGAGCAGGAGGCTCACCTGATGGAAAGTGACTACCACCGCCCATGGACATCTGCAACACCAGGGGGCTTGCAGGTCGCCGTCCTTTAAGAAAGGAGTACGCTCTATTCTTTTAGAGATTTGAAAAAGACACTAAGTTTTTTGTTTTCAAATTAAGATTATGTATAGTTGATTGTATTGACTTCTGTATGTGTAGACACTTTATTGTCATTATCAGGAGCGCGTGTTCACATCATATTGTTCACAAATCGAATAGGTTTTTAATTGAACAAATCAATTACGTAGATAATAGCACTGTAGTCATAAATATCGTTTCGTTAAAATATAATATACTGTAATTTCAGTAGTTCGGGATGACCAAAATAATATTATCGTTTTACACTGATGCTTCAATGTCTCTATCTTTCTCTAGAATGCCCCACGCTATAATCCAATTGTTTTATAATGACAGCTCAATAATATTTAAAATAAGAAATAGTGTTACAAGCCAGTATTAAATGCTATGCCATATAAAATAATATTAATTACAGTTTTACAAATTATTGATCAATTAATTACAATAATAATTGTATATAATAAAGTAAATTCAATAGCTCCTGCTATATTAATAATATGCAATAATGATGTGATATAAATTATGATATAGAATCAAATGTCATAAAACCGTATTGTCATCATGTCATAATGGTTAAGGTTACTCTCGTAACAATACACAAACACGTAAATCACTGAATCTATTACAAAATAATAAAGAAACTGTCGGAAATTAGCGATTCGTCGTATACGTGGTGCGCGGGAAAATTTAAATGTAACTGTGCGTCCAAGATGGCTGCCTCGCTACCAACGACGCTACGCTTCACTAAAGCCGTTCAAGCAGTATGAAAAACAAGATGGCGCACCCGTCTTATATAACGGCGTTCTTGTTAGAAGTTCCATTGAATTTTTGATTGTAATGTAACATAATTAGCTAAGTTAATGTTCAATATAGGTCGCTTTGGGTTACTTCTTATTCTTGTAATTATGCGTTGTTTGTGCTTGTTATTTTGATTCTGTTTTTTTAATTTTATGTCGTCTGGCCTTAATCTTAATAATATAATATTTACAATATCAGACTGTGATGTAGAAAACCTTCCATTGACATATCGTGGCAACCATTCTCCGCTACCGGTCGATGTGAGACCCCAGGTAACAAACTGAGGTCTGCCACTCTACGTCCTGGTCTGGGAGTGTGAGCTGACGCAGCGTCCGCTCTTTGCCGATAAGCAAGGCCGTTTTTCCGACGGTGACGGCCATCCTCCACTTGCCCTGCCACTCGGCCGCGCCTTAATTATTCTGAGGGGCGAAGGTCTCCCTTCCTTCGGACATGGTGTTGGTGGTTCTCCTTAATGCACTGTTACCCTGTAGCTAGTACAATTATCGCTACCTCAGCGCCTGCAACCCAGCCGGGTGAGACTCTTAGGTAATTCCTGCCGTACAAGCTGGATATCTAGGGCGTCAGTAGTCTTATTTAAAATATCCTGCAGGGATTTTTAAAAATAAAAATGTACATGATCTCTTTCGTTCACGTTCCGTCGTAGGTTCAGGCTCCGCGCAACTTGTACCGGCCGTTTCCTCGAGCCAACGCCTTACGACGCGGCGAGTACAATTGCACCGGGGAGGTGGTGTTGCGGGGGTCGGGGAATGTCCAAAATATTAAGTTAGGAAATTAGAACGCTGTAAGCTTAAATAGAAACAGATAGAATATAGATATCGCTGGTCCAATTCGTCGTCGTCAATACCACCGCCGAGGTGATCGGGGCAGTAGGATCGTGGCTGAGGACGGTCATCAGATGGTCTTGGATGTAGAGGGGCAATACCGTGGAGGTGCCCGCACGCACTATTGCCCGCGCGAGCGAATATAGTAAGTACGAGGCGTCGGACGAATTTCTCCACGGTGGGCGTCCTGGTGTCCTATATTATGAGACTCAGGCATCGGTTCTGCTGGATCTGGATTCTTCGCCTCCGGTGCGCTGAGCAGAGTGTGTACCAGGCGGGAGCCGCGTACGTCAGGCGCGAACGGACGTCGGCACCGTACATCCTCAGTTTGGTTCTTATGTGAAGCCTGGAGGTGAGAAGCGTGTGCAGCATCGACCGGGCCGCCACGGCTTGGAGGTGACACCCCAAGTAACAAACTGAGGTCTGCCACTTCACGTCCTATCCTCGTAGGGTGAGTTTTCGCATGGGACTTCTGCCTCCGACAAGCAGAGGGCCGTCTTTTCGACTTTGACGGCCATCCTCCACTTCTCAAATCACTCCGGCAGTAGATCCAACAGACGCTGCATCTTCCTCGCAGCGACGATTGGTGATAGGACGACGCGAAGAACGCGCTGTCGTCCGCATAGGGGGCCAACAGCACGTCCTCTTCACCCTCACTCAGATGGTCGCGGAGTTTACACTCAATACTGATGGGGCAGTCAAATCTGTTGTGCAGCACGATATCGAAAACGTCCGGCTGGTGCCTGGCGGCGGCAGGTATGTGGGTCGGCGCTCCTGGACTCAGCACACCGTAGCCGTGACGCTAGCTGTCCTCGAGCAGCTGCTTGCTGGTCTTAGTGCTGATACGCGAGCCCCAAGAGCGGTGCTTTGCGTTCAAGTCACCTATGACCAATGTGGGCAGCTGCGAGCTAAAGAGCGTCTGGACATCAGTGCTGCAATTCCGTTCTGGGGGCATGTAGGCGGCATAGATGAGGAGCTCCTTTTCACCAGCATGCACACGCACTCCCTGCATTAGCAGATTTACGAAGTATCGCCACCATCGCTGGCAGTTCCACCGCTGGACTGTAACAGAACCAGGATATTGATTTGTCCTGGTTCTTGGCTTCTGCCAGGTGTTTTTGTACTACCCGGAACTCCTCTGCTGATCCGGGTAGGAAGCGCACCCCCTTCCCCATGGGGCGCGCGTTCGGGGCGTGTCCAAGTTTGGCCTTAATAGCCATGAAATGCCGCGTCCAGTTTGGTAGGCACTCTGCCGTAATCGGCGGGTGCCCGGATCGCGGTGTTTGTTTCTGCATCGTGTTTTGTTGGGGTACTCGGCTTCTCGGTGATGCGGGTGCGGCTGCTGCTGCCGCATACGATAGGCCGGACGGTCCCGGTTGCGGTGAGTCCGACCGCGGTGTGGTTGTCTCCCCTGCTGTTGACGGTAGGGCCGCGTAACTTATCCATGCCTCGGGGAAGTGTCCGGTCCGGAGTATGCCATTGAATTTGAATTTGAATTTGAATGCACTTGTGAGCGCTACGAGGCAGTTCTTAGGTAGCTGCATCAACGCAGCGTTGGTAATCCTGTCAGGGCCTGGCGCCTTCCGCTTAGGTAGGCGGAGTACGGCCTTCCGCAGCTGAGAGATGATCGAGAATTCATCATTCGGGTTCTTCTACCTTGGCTTAGGCCAGGGTTGGGTGCGGGCCTCGAGGCGAACCTCCTCGCCTGGGCTTTTCCTCTACGGTAGCCTGGACCCACCACACAATAGCCGTGACGCTCGCTGTCCTCGAGCAGCTGCTTGCCGGTCTTAGTACTGATACGCGAGCCCCAAGAGCGGTGCTTCGTGTTCAGGTCACCTATGACCAATGTGGGCAGCTGCGAGCTAAAGAGCGTCTGGACATCAGTGCTGCAAAATTCCTTTCCGGGTGGCATGTAGGCGGCATAGATGAGGAGCTCCTTTTCACCAGCATGCACACGCACTCCCTGCGTTCGCAGATTTACGAAGGAGGCGTGTGCAAGTTCTTCGTGTACGATGTTCCTCCGCACTAGGGCGGCCATGCCCCTATATGGGGCGGCCCGTGGGGAGACTTCGTCGCGCCGGTACACGAAGAAGTTCGGGATGCGGAGCTCGATGTGATCCGAGAGCTTTGTCTCCTCCAGGAGAATAATGTGAGCATTCTGTAACTGGGCGAGTAATGTTAGCTCCCGGATACGGCCTCTGATGCCGCCTGGATTCCAGTAAATGATTCTCAGCTGGAATTTAGCTGCGCAAGTGCGGCTATTCCAGCTTAAATTGCAGATATTATGTCCTGGCCTTGCGTGTACGCGACCAGGACTGCGGTGAGCACGTCCATAAAGACCCGGATGATGGTAGTATTCTCCGGGTATCTTGTTCCAGTAGGTCTGGTGGGTCTGGGTGGTGGAGGTACTTCTCGCTTTAGCGTCTGTGCCACCCGCACTGTTGCCGCTTCTGGTGGGGCCGGGTGGGCTGCCCTCATCGCCTGCTTCGTTTGCGGCCTTGAGGCAGCCGCCGGCTCTGATCTAGCCGGTCTCGCCGCTCTCTTCTTCCTCTTTTTTTGAGGAAGAGGTTGGCCCCTTTCAACCGGCTGGTTAGCCGGGGGGGCGAGGGAAGATGGAACAACAGCTGGTGTTTCCAGTTCCCGCTGGCTCTGCGCAGTCGTCGGTGCGGGGACAGGGGGACGCCGTTCGCTCCTAGGCCTATCCCCCTGTGAGCTGGAAGGTGGTGGGTGCGTCTCTCCCCCTTCCCTTTGCGTCTTTCTGAATGCTGCCTTCCTGCTTATTTTGGGCGGTTGTGGTTGTGGCGGTGGGACATTGATACCCCGCCTCGCCTCTCTTTTGTACACCGCGCACCTACGGTCCTTCGCCTTCGTGTGCGCCCCGCCGCAGTTGGCACACGTCGGCGGATCTTCAAGAGGGCGCGGGCAGTCCCTGGCCAGATGCTCGCCGGCGCAGCGAACACACTTCGCAGGCCTGTGGCAATTTGCCGAGGCGTGGCCGTACGCCTGGCAGCGATGGCACTGTGGAGGGCCCCTGGTACTTTTCCAGGCCACTAACAATAAGCCGGGCATGCACAGGAGCTCGGTTACCTTGTACAGCTCCCTGAGCTCCTGCTCGTTGAGGTGAGCGAGCTGCACAAAGTATGTGCACCCGTGCCTTCCCTTTCCAGTAAGAATCGCCTTCGCTCGCTCGGCAGGGAACCCCAGGCTACGCAGTGCGGCGATGACTTCCTCGGTGAGGGTGTCGTATGGTAGCCCCCTTATGGCCACCTTTGTTGGCAGTTCCGAGGAGGGGCTGTAGCAGAACCAGGATATTGCTTTATCCTGGTTCCTCGTCTTGGTGAGGTGCCTCTGCACCACTCGGAATTCCTCAGCCGTAATTGGAATAAAACGCACCCGCGTTTGGAGCGTGTCCTAGTTTTTCCCTGATGGCTATAGTGCCGCGTCCAGTTGGGCAAGCACTCCACCGTTATCGGTGGGTAATCGGAGCGCGGCACTTGTTTCACTGTTGGCGCTTGCGGGGAGGCCTTACTCTTCGGCGAAGCGGGTGCAGCGGCCGCCGCCGCGTAAGAGAGGCCAGAAAGTCCCGGCTGAGGTGATCACTGTCGTGGGGCGGTTGTTTCACCGTCCATTGAGGCAAGGGCCGCATAACTCGTCGAGTCACGCGGCCTGGAAAGGCGGAAGGGCCTTTCCAGGCCTCTACCAGTAGTCCGGGCATGCACAGCAGCTCGATCACCTTATAGAGCTCATTGAGCTCCTGCTCGTTTAGGTGGGCGAGCTGCACGAAGAAGATGCATCCTCTCCCGCCCTTTCCTCTGGGGATTGCCTTTGCACGCTCGGCTGGAAAACCCAGGGTGCGCATGGCAGCAATTACTTCCCCGGGCGGGGTGTCGAAGGGTAGGCCCCTGATTGCCACCTTCGTAGGCAGCTCAGCAGCGGGACTGTAGCTATACCAGGCTATTGCTTAGTCCTGGGTCCTCGCCTCCGTCAGGTCCCTTTGTATAATACGGAATTCTTCCGCTGAACCTGGTAAGAATCTTACGCCCTTCCCCATAGGGCGCGCATTTGGGTCGTGTCCTATCTTGGCCTTGAGGACCATAAAGTGCCGCGTCCAGTTCGGCAGACATTCCACCGTGATCGGCGGATAACCGGAACGTGGCGCATCTTTTGGTATTGGTGTGGCCGTTGTGGCTGTTGATTCACCCGCCAATGAAGCCAGTGCCGCGTAACTGGTCGAGTCACGCGGCCAAGATTCCTGCGATCCCCCCTCAAGGGTTGAGGGGGATCATGGTGGTTGTAGGTGCTCCAGTGTCTTGGGTACATCGATAGCCTCCTCAAAGGCCTCGCACGAGGCAGGTGACACGGCGCGCGGCGATTCATCATCCTCCGGGGTTTTCGGAGGTGAAGAGGGGAGGGGTACGGACCCCGGTTACGGCGTACGGTTTCGGACGCTTGTCCTCTCCCTGTATCGATTCCGGGGACGACTCCGGCCTCGGGCGTTTGGCTCCTTCTCCGATTGTTGTAGGTTCATCTATAACCTCGGGGAAGTATTCCTCCACGTCCCGGTCCTCCTCTTCGTCCTCGGGATCCGCGTGTACAATGCGGATCTTGGGGCGCGGTGAGGCGGCTGAGGTGCGGGGGACAGGCACGGTCGTATTGTCGAAGATGTCTCTTCGAACAACCGACCGTGGTATCCCCGACCTTCCTCGGCCGCGCTTGCGTTGGTCCAAGGGGGAGGGGGGGGGGGGCTCCCCCCTTCGGACATGGTTGTGGTGGTGGTACTGCTGCTCGACCCTTGTGAGCACGGCTACAACAACCTCGGTGCGTGCTACCCAGCCAGGTGAGACCCTTGAGGGAGGCCCAGCTAGGCGCCCGCGAGCGGTAGTTGTGTCCGTGCACACTAGTATTCCCGGTTGAGGGCAGTCAAACTGGGAATCCTGCAGGAGTCTTTGCAGTCAAAGACGTGCAGGATTCGTCTGATCCAACTTTGCACGGGAGCAGGCTCCACGCAACTTGCTCCGGCCGCTTCCTCTAGCCAACGTCGGGGTGACGCGGCGAGTACAGCTGGCGCCGGGGGGGGGGGTTGCGTTTCGGGGGGGCTGGGAATGTCCAAAACAAAGTTACGATCAGTACTCACGCGATACGATTCCGATTACATTACCAATACAGAATTAAACTGAAATTAATAATAATCAAAGAATCAATCGAGGGAGAATTCATCATCATCATCACGGGTCTTCCAGCCTGGCCTAGGCTAGGCTTGGGTACGGGCCTCGAGGTTACCCTCCTTACCCGGGCTTTTCCTCCTTGGTAGCCTCGGCTACCGTGTCATTTATTCTTGACCCAATGGGTCAGGGTCCGCGGACCCAGTGGTGTCTTCTTCTAGGTACTGGTAATCTTATCTATGGGTTGTCTCGTCCTTGGGGTGTCATGTCCGGTGGTTTGTGGACGACAAATCCTATCTATCCTATCTCCAGATCGTCTGCGTCGATGTCTGCGTCGGGGCAGGTGGTCGGCGGCAGCAGGAGCTCACGAGGTTGAGGACGCCCTTCAGGTGGTCTGGCATGTAGCGGTGCGATACCGTGGAGGTGCCCGCACACACTCTTGTCCGCACGAGCGAACATGGTGCGCGCGAGTTGTCGGACGAACTCCTCCACGGTGGGCGTCCTGGTGTCTTTGTGTATGACGTCATTTCTGACGTACCTTGGAGCTCCTACTATGAGACGCAGACATCGATTCTGCAGGGAGAATTCAATCCGGGTTCTTCCACTTTGGCCTAGGCCAGGGTTGGTTGCGGGCCTCGAGGCAAACCTCCTTACCCGGGCGTATCCTCTACGGTAGCCTGTGGCTACCGTGTCATTGATTTTTGACCCAAGGAGTCAGGGTCCATTATTGGACCCGATGGCAGTCTTGTTGGTTGGTAGTCAAGTTAGGGTGGTTGTCAAGTCCGATGGTTGTCTAATCCGGTGGTTTCGTCGTCCTACTCGTCGCTGTCTTCGACGCCCGCTGTGATGCAGGTGTCGTGCGATGGCGATAGCAGGAGCTCCCGAGGCTGAGGACGCCCCTCTGGTGGTCTCGCATGCAGTGTTGCTATGCCGTGGAGGTGCCCGCACGCACTGCTGTCCGCTCTTGCGAACATTTTGCGTGCGAGGTGCCGGACGAACTTTTCCACGGTGGGCGTCCTGGTGTCACGATGTATGGTATCGTTTCTGACATAACTCGGTGCTCCAACTATCAATCGCAGGCATCGGTTCTGCTGGATCTGTAATCTCCTCCGCTGGCTCGCCGAGCATAGGGCGTACCAAGCGGGGGCCGCATACGTCAGGCGCGAGCGGACGTAGGCTCCGTAGATCCTCAGTTTGGTCTTCAGTGCTAGCCGGGATGTGAAGAGGGTGTGCAGCATCGATCTGGCCGCCGCGGCGTGGTTCACCGCCCTATTTACGCTGGGAACCATTCGCAGCGATCGATCGATGTGACACCCCAAGTAGCAAACTGAGGTTCGCTACTCTACGTCCTGGCCTCGGAGGGTGAGCTGACGCATGTGGGACCTGGCTCCGACAAGGAGAGCGGCTGTCTAGCTGACGTTGACAGCCATCCTCCACTTGTCGAGCCACTCCGGGAGCAGATCCAGCAGACGTTGCATCTTGTTGACAGCGACGATTTGGTGGTAGGACGACGAGAAGAACGCACTGTCGTCCGCGTATAGGGCCAACAGCACGTCCTCTTCACCCTCACGCAGATGGTCGCGGAGGGTGGGAATGTCGTCCGTGTACACCGCGTATAGGCGCGGTGACAAACAGCTACCTTGGGGTACTCCGGCTCTGATGGGGCGCGGCTGGGAGTCCGCACCTTCCACCGAGACATAGAAGCTTCGGCCTTCGAGGAATGACGCCACTACTCGCACCATTGCGAGAGGCGCCTTGGTGTTCAGAAGCTTAGCCAGGAGGCCGGCATGCCACACCCGGTCGAAGGCCTTTTCCATATCGAGAAAGACCCCGACGGTGGGATGTCGAGACCTTGAGCTCGAGCCCCGTGAGTTCGGAGGTAAAGCGCCTCCAGTCGACCCTTGAACGAGGGGGACGAAGCACTCGGAACTCCTTCTCAAGGGTGAGCGTGACCAGTATTGGCAGGTGTTGAGTGTTGAGGTCGTAGTTGACCTCAACACTGATAGGGCAGTCCAGTCTATTGTGCAGCACGATGTCCAGTACGTCCGGCTGATGGCTGGTGGCCGTTGGTATATGGGTCGGCGCTCCTGGGCCCAGTACACCATAGCCGTGACGCTCGCTGTCCTCGAGCAGCTGCTTGCCGGTCGTGGTGTTGATACGCGAGCCCCAAGAGCGGTGCTTCGCGTTCAGGTCACCTATGACCAATGTGGGCAGCTGCGAGCTAAAGAGCGTCTGGATATCGGTGCTGTAAAATTCCATTCCGGGTGGCTTGTAGGCGGCATAGACAAGGAGCTCCTTTTCACCTGCATGCACACGTACTCCCTGCGTTCGCAGATTAACGTATGGGGCGTGTGCAAGTTCTTCGTGCACGATGTCCCTCCGCACTAGGGCCGCCGTGCCCCTGTATGGGGCGCCCCGTGGGGAGACTTCGTCACGCCGGTACACGAAGAAGTTCGGGATGCGGAGCTCTACTTTTTCCGAGAGCTTAGTCTCGCCCAGGAGAATGATGTGAGCATTCTGCGACTGGGCGAGCAATGTGAGCTCCCGGGTATGGCCTCTGATGCCGCCTGGGTTCCAGTAGATTATTCTCAGCTGGAATTTAGCTGCGCGAGTGCGGCTATTCCAGCTGAGATGGCCAGTATAATATCCTGGCCCTGCGTGTATGCGACCAGGATCGCCGTGAGCGCTTCCATGAAGACCCGGATGATGGTGGTAGTTTCCGGGTCATTTGTTCTGGCTATTCTGGACGGTCTGGTCGGTCCGGGCGGCTGCGACTGTGCCACCCTAACTGTTGCCGCTTCTGGAGGGACCGGGTGGGCTGCCCTCATCGCCTGCTTCGGTTGCGGCGTCGAGGCAGCCGCCGGCTCTGATCTGGCCGGTCTCGCTGTCCTCTTCTTCCTCCTCCTCTTCCTCTTTTGTTGAGGAAGAGGTTGGCCCCTTTCAACCGGCTGGTTTGCCGGGGGGGGGCGAGGGAGGAAGGAGCAACTGCTGGTGTTTCGCTTTCACGCTGGCTCTGCGTGGTCTTCGGTACGGGGACAGGGGGACGCCGTTCGCTCCTAGGCCTATCCCCCTGAGAGCTGGAAGGTGGTGGGTGCGTTTCTCCCCCTTCCCTTTGCGTCTTTCTTAAGGCTGCCTTCCTGTTTGTTTTGGGCGGTTGTGGTTGTGGCGGTGGGACGTTCATACCCCTCCGCCTCGCCTCTCTCTTGTAGACCGCGCACCTACGGTCCTTCGCCGTGTGCGCCCCGCCGCAGTTGGCACACGTCGGCGGATCCTCAAGAGGGCGCGGGCAGTCCCTGGCTAGATGCTCGCCGGCGCAGCGAACACACTTTGCAGGCCTGTGGCAATTTGCCGAGGCGTGGCCGTACGCCTGGCATCGGTGGCACTGTGGAGGGCCCCTGGTACTTTTCCAGGCCTCTACCAATAGGCCGGGCATGCACAGGAGCTCGGTTACTTTGTATAGCTCCCTGAGCTCCTGCTCGTTAAGGTGAGCGAGCTGTACGAAGTATGTGCACCCGTGCCTTCCCTTTCCCGTAGGGATCGCCTTCGCTCGCTCGGCAGGGAACCCCAGGCTGCGCAGTTCGGCGATGACTTCCTCGGTGAGGGTGTCGTATGGTAGCCCCCTTATGGCTACCTTTGTCGGCAATTCCGAGGCGGGACTGTAGCAGAACCAGGAAATTGTTTTGTCCTGGTTCCTCGACTCGGTGAGGTGCCTCTGCACCACTCGGAACTCCTCAGCCGTCTTTGGAATGAAGCGCACCCCTTTGCCCATGGGGCGCGCGTTTGGAGCGTGTCCTAGTTTTTCTTTAATAGCTGTGAAGTGCCGCGTCCAGTTGGGCAAACACTCCACCGTTATCGGTGGATAGTCGGAGCGCGGCACTTGTTTTTCTGTCGGCGCTTGCGGGGGGGCCTTACTCTTCGGCGAGGCGGGTGCAGCGGCCGCCGCCGCGTAAGAGAGGCCAGAAGGTCCCGGCTGAGGTGATCCTTGACGTGGGACGGTTGTTTCACCGTCCATCGAGGCAAGGGCCGCATAACTCTTCGAGTCACGCGGCCATGTTCTCTGCGAACCCCCCTCGAGAGGTGAGGGGGATCGCGGTGGTTGTGAGTGCGCCTTGTGTGAGGGCTCATCAGCTGCCTCCATAAACGCCTCGCTAGAAGCGGGCGATTTGGCGCGTGGCGAGTGTTCTTCGTCCGTGGTGGCCGGCGATGAGGGTTGCGGGGGGGAGGGGGCCGTTCTTGGCCGCTTGTCCTCCCCCTGTATTGAGTCCGGGGACGATTCCGGCCTCGGGCGTTTGGCTCCTTCCCCGATTGCTGTAGGTACATCTACAACCTCAGGGAAGTTTGCGTCCACTTCCCGGTCCTCCTCTTCGTCCTCGGGATCCGCGTGTAGGATGCGGATCATAGGGCGTGGCGGGGGGTCGGAGGTGCGGGGGACAGGCACGGTCGTGTTGTCGAAGATGTCTCTTCGAACAACCGACCGCGGTATCCCCGACCTTCCTCGGCCGCGTTTGCGTTGGTCCAAGGGGGGGGGCTCCCCCTCTTCCGACATGGTGGTGGTGGTAGGTTACTGCCAACCCTCGTGGGCACGGCAACAGCTACCTCGGCGCGTGCAACCAAGCCAGGTGAGACCCCTGAGGGAGGCCCAGCTTAGGCGCCCGCGAGCGGAAGCTATGTCCGTGCGCACGGATGATCCCGGTTGTGGGCAGTCAACGATGTGAATCCTGCAGGAGTTTTTGCAAACAAAAACTGTGCAGGATTGGTAAACTTCAGCTTGCACTGGTGGGCAGGCTCCGCGCAACTAGCTCCGGCCGCTTCCTCAAGCCAACGTCGGATGACGCGGCGAGTACAGCTGGCACCGGGGGGGGGGGGCGTTGCGGGGGGCAGGTTATGTCCGAGGTGCAAGTAGAAGTTGAAGATTGCGATCAAACCGTTTACACTAAGTTAAAACATAACATAAACGATTATAATCACAGTCAATCAATCGGGTCGAGAAATCGAGAATTCGATCGATCGACGGGTTCGTCCTGCTTGGCCTAGGTCAAGCGGGGTACGGGCCTCGAGGCGTACCTCCTTGCCCGGGCATGTCCTCAACAGCAGCCTACACGCTGCCGTGTCATTTTATTTTTGGCCCAATGGGCCAGGGTCCCATGGACTCAGTGGTATGTCCTCTTTTTGCTATTTCTGGGTTGTCGTCTCCGGGTGGTTGTCTAGTCCTTGTGGTTTAAATGCGTCGTCCTATTTGTGGCACCAAATCGTCGTCTTCGATGCCTGCGTCGGTGCAGGTGGTCGGCGATAGTAGGAGCTCACGAGGTTGGGGACGCCCATCTGGTGGTCAAAAATCACAGAATCAATCAATCGTTCTATAGTTCGATACTCGTCGAGAGGTCGCTAGTTGTGAGTGCTGTCTGAGCAATACCGTAAGAAGAGCCACGCTGGCGCTAGTTTGCGAACGCGTAAAACCTTTCACTAACGAGTTAATACTCGTTTATTTTGTATTGTATAAATATCGTATTCAAATATTAATCGAAATATAAATAAACAACTTTCCAATTCCCATAATTTTGTCAAAAATATTGTTGTATGTCCTGTCCCTTGTTAAACGATCTGAATCTAGTGTTTGCTAAGCCGCAACTTGCAAGTAGATATAATATGCTAAAATAAAAAGCATATTTAAGTATAACTATAGTTTAGATGAAAAAGGGGTAAACCAAAGTATTTTCCGTTAAAATATTGTTTATGGGTATAATATGTTATTTACTGAACCGACTTTTTACTGAATGCGTACTTAATAGAAAACGATTAAAATCATTACTGTCTTATTAAGGCAATAACTTTCCATATAACTTTACACATTCAAACTACACGATAACCCACAACATTTAGCTACACTTTACTATGCGGGAGCACAGGTTAGTTGCCTTAGAAACAGTCGATACTGTGTATGATGGCCGCCTACAGTTGTCTGAAGTAATCGAGTCCATGCCATACATGGACACACGGCGTCGGGCGTCTAGAACTCTCACTGATCATATGGTGTCCACCGGCCCTTTGGGCTAAATAGTGGTTTTAAATTATTTAAATATTTAAAAAAAAAAAAAACTATTATGATAAATAAATAACACTGTTTGAGTCCTTACGAATATTGAAAAAACACTATTTATCATTAATATTATTTGGAACTTATTTTTTTCCTTTTTTTTTAATCATGCAATTCATGTTTGAAAACCTTATTTCATATACTTTGATAATATGTTACTTTTATTTGTCTTTTGGTTCACTCCATGTTTTAATGCAGCAGTGGAAACTTTGTTGGCATATGTTAGAATTATTTTACTATTAAGTGTGTGTACTACTATGCTGTGTGTTTCCTTAAAAAATAAATAAATCACACAATTTTTTTTTTTTGCGGGTACAAATGTATTCGCTTATTCAAACGTTGAAAAAGTAACTACTGAGTGCCGGTTCTTCTCGATAGAATCTACTTCCGAACCGGTGGTGGCTTCACTTAATTGTTAAATGACGATTCAAAAGCCTACTTGAATAAAGTTTATTTTGATTTGATTGAAACAGCTGGTTGAATGATAAAAGTACAAGATTTTGTTATCGAGTAACCCTATCCACCAATACAGTGTAACGTCATAGGATGTATAATTTCTGTCCATCGGGATGGCCAAAATAATATTATCGTTTTACAATGATGCTTCAATCTCTTGTTAGACTGCCACGCTATCGTTTCATTGTTTTATAGTGACCGCTCTATCATATTTAAAATAAGAAATAGTGTTACATGCCAGTATTAAATGTTATGCCATATAAAATAATATTAATTACAGTTTTACAAATTATTGATCAATTAATTAGAATAATAATTGTATATAATAAAGTAAATTCAATAGCTCCTGCTATATTAATATGCAATAATAATGTGATATAAATTATGATCTAGAATCAAATGTCATAACACCGTATTGAAGGCTAAGGTTACTCTCGTAACAGATGTCATAATTTATTAATTATATCACATGTGGTTATAATCGAAATTATTTACATTATTGTTTATTTATAAAATTAGTTGTTTAAATTTTTGAATTTTTATTAATATTATTTTATCTGACATAATACAGAAGACTGGCATAAATACAGATAGTCTTTTTAAATAAAAGGTATTTAAAAAGAATGAGCTGTCACTAAAAGTAATTAGATCATTGCGAGTGATTGTAAAATATAGATAATGGAGCAATTATTATAAAATTTTGTTTTTATTTTGTCATCATTAGCTACTGAAATTACAATTTGCAGATTATATCATAAATTCTGTTTTTTGACTCATGTTAATTTTTAAAGAAACTATAACTAATCAACTTTTTTTCCTTGTTTAATTGTTTAACGAATTGTTGTTATATGTAAAATTAACAATAGCAATCAAGTTTTTGTTTGTTGTCGAGATAAATATAACAATTTTATCATTAAAGGCTAAACTGTACCAGTTACAAAAATTGTTTCATTAACACGTTCACTGCCACCTAAATTTTTCCTATGCTTATAGCGATGCCGGCATACATAATGCCGCGAACACGCTAAGCGTGTCCCCGGCATCGCAAGATAAATTGTATGGACAAGCGTAGCGTGTCCACTGGCACAGGAACAAAAAAATGATTATTTTTTTGTTAAAACGGTCTTTTTTAGTTAATATTTCTTGTGTTATGCAATAATTAAGGTGTTTAGAATGATGTTGTCAGTGTTTTATCCTGGAATTATGAGAAAAAACCGCTTTTATGGTAACTAAACATCATAATGAATCATTGGTTGTAAAACTTTTTAATAAATTCCCACATATAATTTACATTGGTGTCGAATTTGATATATACTTTTTATCGCGTTATGATTTAGTTCGTATTTCAATAAAAAAATTGTTCATTTTACCTACATTAAATTTTATTAATATTATTTTCATGATATATACTGTTATCCGTTATCTACTGTTGTATCCCTGCAAAGGACGCGGGTCAGTTTGAAATTAGTAAGGTATAATCAAATAAAATAAAATAGAACTTTCAATGCAAATTAAAACAGAGTTTAAATTTCGCTTCATAAAGTGTCCATAAAAATCCACCTTTTTTTTTCTCAAATACATACTTATTAATTTCTAAAATCAATTTTTATCTCACTTGTTTCGTTCCCTTTCTTTTTAGTTGCTAGAAATGTTCAAAGGTCATAGGATATCGATTCGGTGCACATGTCTTGATATAATAATAAAGAAAAATTAAATAAGTAATAATTAATAAACAAATAATTAAAAAATAATCAAGCTTCTTGTAAGCTAAACTCGTTTTATTGTTTCATTACTTCAATTCTTGTAACACGAATTTGAAGTTGACATGTGTTTACATTTTTAAGGTAAATCAGCCTTATTTAGTGTTTGATTTTATATATTTGGTGTATGTATGTGGTAGTTAATGATTAATCGAACTAACATATAGGTACTTGTAATACATAATCAGTATCAGTATCAACATAACACAAAGTAAGACAATTTAGTATAAACTTTGTCATTAAATAGGAATGGCAGAATTACGGCTTATATAGTTTTACTACAAAGGTGTATAATTTTTTATAATAATAGATATTTGTACAAAAAAAAATGTAACAAAGTTCCTCAAATTTGAGAAAACAATAACAAAATTAGTTCAATTGTCAACAAATTGGTTGAAAAAACAGTTTGACAATCTATGATTATCCTTAATAAGTGAACAAGCCTAGCGTGTCGCCGGCATTACAAAAGACATTTTTTTCTAAAATAAAAAAAAAAATATTATTTTTAACGGGCCACTTAAAAACTCAGTAGCTTATCGCTTGAAGATTTCACACAATTAGTTTGAATGAATAATTTAGCCTAGTTTTTAAGATATCACTGAAATTCTTAGAACAAGCCTAGCGTGTTCACGGCGTGGCTATAGAAATTCGCATGAACACGCTAGGCTTGTCGTTGGCACTGAACGTGTTAATAATCCTTTCTAATATTTAGTATTTAACATCACATCAAAATTAGTTATAGGATCAGTTTAATTCCTTACAGCGCCTGGCTTTCTAAGTAGGGTCAAGTGGGGGACAGTGTAACAAGGGGCACAGTATAACATCAAGGTTAGCTCTGTCATGTTCTTATTTGTCATGGCAACTCTTTCCGTGTTTTGACAACCTCATGTGCCGCCATCTTAATCAAGTGTCATCGGACTTCGAATTGCCGAGTTAACGGAATAGTCATAGAATTTATGTTTTGTGGAAAAAATTTGTGAAAAATTTAACTACTGAAGTTTTGTTCTTGTTGGAAAACTAATAATATCTGGTAAGTAAATATATGTTTCATTTAATCTTTAATTACTTGGTGTTTAAATAAAAAACAAAGTGAATTGCATTTTCTAACCTATAAATTTTTATTCATTTTTACATTTAAACAATAAGGTGTGGGGTACAGTGTAACGGGGTACAGTGTAACATGTTATAGTGTGCCCCTTTTAACATCTTTTTTTTTCAAGGTGTGCTCGCAGTAATAAGATGGTTCGGAATCGGAAAAGGAAGACGGAAATTGGTCTACACGATGCTAATGATATGAAAGAAGCAATAGAGTTGGTAGAAAATGGAATACCCTTGAGAAAAGCAGCCGAAAGAAAGAACGTAAATTATGGCACTTTGTATCGTTATGTTAAAAAGAAAAAGACCTGTTCAGCCGAGGAAACTGAAAATCTGCGGTTGACTCCTAATTACGCGGTTAATAAAGTTTTTTCAAATGATCAAGAATCAGCATTAAAACAATATCTTATAACGTGCTCAAAAATGTGCTACGGTCTTGACACGACTGAAACTAGAAAACTAGCTTATGAAATGGCTACATACCACAAGCTAAAGATGCCAGCATCTTGGGAAGCTAAAAAAATCGCAGGAAAAGATTGGTTGGATGGGTTTCGAAGAAGGAATCCAGATTTAACTTTGCGCAAACCAGAAGCCTGTAGCCTTTCAAGAGCTACATCGTTTAACCGGTATAATGTTGAAATGTTTTATAACAATTTGGAAGAGGTAATGAAAAGGTGTCCTAGTTTTGGCGACGGTACTAGACTATTTTGTCTTGATGAAACTGGTACGACGACAGTACAAAAACCAAAAAGAGTTTTGGCATTAAAAGGATCAAAACAGCTCAATAAAGTAACAAGTGGTGAACGAGGAACCCTTGTGACAACATGCTGCGCAGTTTCTGCCACAGGCAATGCCCTGCCACCGGCGATGGTATTTCCTCGGAAAAATTTCAAAACTCCCATGTTGAAGGGCGCCCCTATTGGTACATTGGGCTTAGCGCAACCTACGGGCTGGATGAACACCGAGTTGTTCCCTCAGGTTATAAAGCATTTTGTAAAAGTAACTGGAAGCTCAAAAACAAACCCATCGCTTTTTATACTTGATAATCACGATAGTCACTTAGCTCTTGAGGCTTTGAACATAGCTAAAGAAAACGGCATGACTCTGCTTACCATTCCGCCTCATTCCAGCCATAAATTACAGCCACTCGATGTGTCAGTGTTTGGTCCTTTACAGAATTATTACAACGCCGCAATAGATTCATGGCTTTTGCGTCATCCGGGAGTACCTGTGACGATATACAATATTGCAGAACTACTAGGTGAAGCATTTGAAAAAGCAATGACACCCATAAACATAAAATCGGGTTTTAGGAAAACCGGCATATTTCCATTTGACAGGAACATTTTCACCAGTGAAGATTTTATGCCAAGCGAGATTACAAACAGAACTTTAGAATCTTCAGCTTCATTATTACTGCAACATGAACAGACAGCAAACCAGACTACGGCTTCCGAAATTTCCTTGATGCAGGAAAATGAGCAATCTCTAAACCGGCCTTCGACATCTAAAAACTCTGAAGAACAGAACGAACAGCTCTCAAATCAAAATACGGCGCCTGAAACTTTGTTGTCGCTTCAACAAAATTTCGAAGAAACACAAAAAGTCAGTGATCCGATGAAGCAGCAAGAAAATATAAGCTTAATAACAAATGATGTTAATAGAATGGAAGACATTTTAGCCAGCCCAATTGAATGCAGAGAATATCCAAAGGCTGGTCCCAGAATCTCTAAAAAAGGAAGAAAAAGAGGTAAAAGTTGTATCGCTACCGATACACCAATTAAACAAGAATTTGAAGAAGCATCCAAAGAAAGAGAAAACAAGAAGCGTAAAAAGAAAACTCCCAATGAGGGAAATATAAAAATAAAGAGAAAACCAAAGAGAGTCGAAAAAGTTACCAAGGTTTTATTTGCTAGTTCTGAGAAAGGCTCCGAAAATTTAGATGAAGATTCAGATATTGTATCTAGCGGTTCAGATGATATCCCTCTTTGTTTGTTGAAAACTCCAGAAAAAGATGATTTTGTAGTTGTAAAATTTATGGGAAAACAGACAAAGCATTATATAGGAAAATTATTGACGAATAATGAGTTAGATGAATATGATGTCAGTTATCTACGCAAAAGTAGTAAAGTTGATAATGTCTTTTATTTTCCTTTAGAACCGGATCTTGCTATTGTCAAAAAGGATGATATTGAGCTTATATTGCCTTTACCTAAAACGAAAAAACAAACGAAACGTCAGGCAGACTTCTATTCATTCCCAGAAAAAATTCTAAGGCAGTTTAATCTATGTTAAGAAAAGATTTTTCATAATATTATATTTTTTTATGTTTGTTTTTGATTGCCAAAAATATGTTTAGATCATAATTGAAGTTAAAGGATGTTATATTTTTGTTTCTTTTTTTATTTGTATGTTTATTGATGTTGTTTAGTTCACTGTTATAGTGTACCCCATCTTGTTATACTGTACCCCTATAGCTGTTAAACTGTACCCCACCCCTGGGGCACACTATAACAAAATTGTGATCTCAGAAAACTAAAAAAAAAAATTGTTTCTATGTATAATTTTGATATTATTTCAAACCTAATATGGAGGTAAAGACTGTTGATTTTAAGGTAAAAAATAAGGAGACATTACAATAAACGGTTTTATTTCTAAAAAGAAAAATAACTTTTTTGTTACACTGTCCCCCACTTGACCCTACCTAGTAAATATATATACTTTACTCTTGTGTGCTGCTACGTCTATGTCGGAGATATAGTTGGGTTGTCAGCTTCCATTGTAATCAAACGCAACCATTTTTATTAATATTTATTTCATGATATTAACAATTTTATAAATTGAAAAATTCTTCGAAAAAGTGTCAATGCGATGTGGCGTTGCTAAAACAATCTTCGTTGGTTTCTAAAGCGTTCTTCTAGAATTAATCAAACGGATATTCACAACCACAACTTTTATAATAAATTAATGCAATTACTGCAAATTCATCCTTGAAATATAGTTTAATATTAAAAATGAATATTTATTTGATTCTTATTCTTAAATACAGCTCTTAATCAATTACAAGTGAATTACTTAAAAAAGTTATGACACATTATAGGTGGCGCTGCATGGCGAATCCACATTTTAGTTTTACTTATTACATTGTAGTGTTTTAGAAATTCACATAATAAAATAGAATAATTAAAATGGTAATTAACAATATATAATTATTAATGAATATCATTAATATTTTAAAACCATTGCCGATCACATCTTCCAAAGAATAAAACAATCAAATCTCTATTAATTATTACAGCCTGATAAACAACATCATCATGTTTACAAATGGCTATTAAAATACATATTTGCGCTTCTTAGACATTTATCTAATAAAATATAATAATATAAACGATGACTTAAAATATAAACATCGTTATTTGCCAATCATTACCGATAGATGGCGACTTGCGCCCATATCTACTATTTCTACTATATAGTAATTACATTAAGTATCTATTGTCAATCAGACAACAAAATGACATATCATGATATGTGATATGATTTGGGGTATACTAAGATTGTTAGGTTAATTTTTTATTTAATTTTTGTATGTACACCATACTAGAGGATTTATTTTTTGTAAGTAGTTTGCACTAGACAGCTTTCACAGAACATAACCCGTTGTAAGACGTGTTGATTTTTATATACGTCGCGCATGGATTCTACGGGCATTATACAGAAAGCAAATGAATTATGCCTTCAAGCTTCATACAAAATTGCTTGTCGCATTGCACGTGATAAAAAACCACACACTATAGGAGAGGATCTCATCAAACCTTGCTTGTTACATGCAGTAACACTTGTCATCGGTGAGCAACATGTAGCTCAGATTAAACAAATCTCACTCTCATACACTACAATTCGATGTCGCATTTGTGAAACGAGTGTAATAAAACTACTCACGTAACATTTAATTATTTCAGTATATTAATTTATCACTTGATACAATATTAAGTATCCGCTTAATATATTAAAATTAACTAGTCTTCACCACTATTCTCACAAGAATGTCCTTTTTTTTATTTTTCGTTCCCAATCATTCTCTTGTGTTCTTTTTCTCGTGCCAGGCGGTACCAGTCGCCACACCACGCCACGCCACCCGAGGAAGGCACGGGCTTGCACCAATATGTTGTCGATAACCGAATCAATAATAATACTTAAAAATGTTATTTAATTTAAAAACAACGTATTTAAAAATTACAGCAGTACTAAATATTATTACTTCAATTAAAATTATTTAAAAATCATGACATTCGGCCATCCGACATCGTGCCGACTCCCGGCGCACGACATGCTAATCATTATAGTTTATATATAAATACACCCTTTGCTAATATATGACAATAATTGGTTGTTATATTATATAACCACATAACACTTAGCTCAATTCTCAACACAAACTTAACTCTACACAATATAATAATGATACATAAATTTAAGAGTACAACTCAAAGGTTAGCGCGCTAATAATCCTACATACAACAAATCATGACATTCGCCAATTAAGCTAGTAATCGAATTATTTATAAACATATTATATAGTGAATATTGATAGTTTGAAATAATTAAAGAAAATAGAGCGATTACATTGGAATAAATCATTTGTGTTAATTCATACATTACATATTATAGTTATATTTATATTTGTTTTTATTTCAACAGATGTGTGTAGATCACACAGTGAGTAATTTATACATATACATATATATGCACATACACACACATATGAACATATACATAATATATATATATTTTTTTCATTTAATAAAACACACGCTGTACCAAAAATAATTGTTTACAGAAAAAATATTTACATGGATTTAGTATAAGACCCTGTACACATACATTCAAGCGCTATTGTGATCACTATGCTCACTGGAACTGTTATTGTCTGAATTATATACCTCCAAAGCCTTTATATGTATCCAGGGTCTCATCCTGTCTGCCGCTATTACAGTCTTATAGGGCTTGCCCGTTCTATTGAAGCCTGGGACATCGGCTATCGTATATCTATCGTTTCCTAGAACCTCTAGTACTTTATAGGGACCTATGAACTTTGACAAAAGCTTTGTGCTCTTCCCATCATTGGCAAAATTGTTTCGCAATATCTTTACCAGGTCACCGACTTTATACTTTACAGCAGAAATTCTGTTTTTATCATGTCTTAGTTTCAATTTTTCTTGCTCATTCTGTATGTTAGAGCTAATATCTTGTCTAAGTTCTTGTAAATTAGAAGTCATAGATTCATCTATAACATTAAGTTTATTTGCCAAATGATCCCGCATTTTGAGTCCAAACAAAGCTTCGGTCGCCGTTTTTTGTGTTGAGGCATTCACAGTGTTGTTAATGCCCCACTGGATTTTCCCCAGGCACTTGTCCCAGTCGCGCTCGTGGCCAAAAGAATTTTGTGCCGCTAGTGAATTAAGAATAGTCTGGTTGAATCTTTCGGCTTGACCATTGGCTCTGGGACAAGCGACCGCATTCAATACATGCTTAATTCCTTGTCCCTCACAAAAGGTCTTAAAGGCTGTCGACGTGAAAGAAGTACCGCGGTCAGATATTATCCTTGCCGGAATACCGAAATCATAAAATATTTTCTCAAGGACTTTGATAGTGGTTTTGGTTTTAAGATCTTTTACTGGTCTAACGAACACGTATTTTGTGAAAGCGTCGACTACGGTCAAAATGTGAGTATTACCATCCTTACTGCGAACAAATGGCCCTAAATAATCCATATGGACAGTGTGAAAAGGTATATTAACCTTTTCAATTGGGTATAAATGTCCAGACTTTCGTTTTGCTGCAGTATCTTTATTGTATGCACACTCTAAGCAAGCCGCTACATATTTTTTTACAAATTTTCTCAATTTTGGGAACCAGAAATTGCTTTGTATCCTTTCTAGCGTTTTAGAATAGCCGTGATGTCCTACTTCGTCATGATTAGCCCGACATACTTGCCACCTTGCACTTCGTGGCACAACAAGGCGTAATTGGTCACCTATTTTTCTATAAATAACGTGGTTTTTAACAACGTAATTTTTGCGAATATCCCGGCACTCTAGGTCGTCTTCCGGTTTTAGAATTTGCGAAATACGCGAGATGTCGGGGTCTGCTCTTTGTAAACTTAGAAGCCAGTTGTCCTTCTCTATAGAATAAATGTTAACGGATAAATGTTCCTCTGAGTTCGCGGGCAGAGTGGTATTTCGACTGAGAGCATCAACATGCTGCATTTGTACCCCCGGTCGATACTCTATACTAAAATCAAATTCGCTTATTTGCAGCCACCACCTCGCTATACGCGGAATTAAATTCTTTTTGTTAGTGTCGTTCTAAGTGCAGCACAATCGGTGAAAATCTTAAAAGGTATGCCCAAAAGGTAAACCCTAAATTTTTTTAGAGAACATATGACGGCTAAGGTCTCTAACTCATAGGAGTGCAAATATCTCTCCTCTGGTGTTGTTTGGCGATTAAAATATGCTACTGGTTTTAAAACCCGCGATTCTTTCTGCCATTGCATCAATATGCCCCCTACGCCAACAGAACTGGCGTCGGTATGCAATTCGGTCTCCAATCTTGGGTCATAAAGGGCCAAACAGGACGACTAGCAAGACTTTCCTTCAAAAGGGAGAATGCCTGGTTCTCGATCTCAGACCACTGCCATTTTGCCTCTTTTTTTAATAGAGAAGTCAATGGTCGAGCGATTTCCCCATAACCTTTTATAAACTTGCGAAAATAACCAGTTAAGCCAAGAAATTGACGAACTTCGTGTGTATTGCGAGGTGTGGGAAATCCCTTGACCGCTGTTATCTTAGCCTCACCGGGTTGTATGCCTTGTGAGGAAATGTCATATCCCAAGTAGCTAACTGTGGCATCGAAAAAACGGCACTTAGAGAGCTTCAAAGTTAATCCGAACTCTAAAAATTTTAAGCACCTCCTCTAGTCGCCAAAACATCTCGTCCACTCCCTTTGATGGTATCAGCACGTCATCCAAATAGGCTAACGCATATTCAAATCGCTTATTACCGAGAATTTTGTTGATCATCCTCTGGAAGACGGCTGGCGCGTTAGCGAGTCCGAAGGGCATTCTTAAAAACTCATAATGCCCATCAGGCGTGACAAAGGCGGTGAGATGTCGGCTACTTGGAGCCATTGGGATCTGATAATATCCTGATGCGAGATCGAGGGTAGTAAAGAAGGTATTCCCACTAAGATTAGATAACTGATCATCAATGAGAGGAAGAGGAAACCTATCTTTGACTGTTTTATTGTTCAATGCCCTAAAATCTACACATAGTCTCTGCTCACCGGTTTTTTTCTTTACCATTAAAATTGGACTAGCATAATCAGACTTTGACTCTTGAACGATATTGTTTTGTACAAGTTCATTAACTGTTTCTCTGACCTTTTCACGTTCGGAATGAGATAGGCGGTAGGGTCGGTAAACAATCGGTTTGTTATCCACGAGATCAATTTTCATTTCCACGTCAACAGCACAGCCTATCTCACCCAAGTTGGTAGCGAAACAGTCCCGGTATTTCTGAAGTAACGAATAAAGCGCATTTGCTTGACTATTGTCAAGACCTGGTCCAATCTTAATGTCGGCTTTATTGAGGGGTTCTATCGTAGAGAAATTCTCTACAATCCTTTTAAATAAAACTATTTATAACGGATGAATCGCGTATATTAATTATTTTTTAAACATCCCGACGTTTCGAGCACTTTGCAGTGTTCGTGGTCACGGGCAGACTGACAGACATCCGTTATAAATAGTTTTATTTAAATGTGTAATCATCGCGAAAATTTAAGACAACATTATCTCTACAATCCTGTTAATCTGGTAAGCAGGCCGTTCAACAAAGGGATTTGCTCTAGATATCAAGGCGTCCTTTTCAAAAGTTAAAGTACTATCGGACAGATTGGAAATAATGACCCCACCTTTGCCGCAAAAAATACGGTAAGCGCCCGGCAACAACCGGTATTCCTTCCGTGGTTCGACTGAGTTATAGCCCCCAATAAAAATATCTCCGGTAAAATCATGATCTATTTGCACAGGGACAACGCCGGTTTTCGAAATGTTAGTGGTATCGGTAACGTAAAGTTTTAATGTATCCTCATCGTTATCAAATGGAATTTTATTAGGACTTAGATAGAACGTCAGATTGTCACTATTCTTTAAGACTGTAACGATTGGCTGTTCTGTAAAGTTTTGTCCAATAATCACAGATACCTGCATGTGCGCGTCATCAACCACTAATACTTCGATAATCGATTCAATGTCATCAACCCTCACAGAAACGAAGGTTTTGTACAAAGGTATTACAGAAGACTGACCAAACCCTCTTACAATTGGAATATTGTCATAATTTTGTGCAAGTTTCAAAAACTTTGCATCGCTTTTACGCAAAAGAGTACATTCACTCCCGAAGTCTATGTAGGCTTTGAGAGAATGGTCATTGATTGTGATAGTTTTGAAGAACTTACTATTAGGGTCATTAGTTGTGTCAATTTTTAAAGTGTTTTTTTTTTTTTCAAAATTCTCTACGTTATTGTTTGAATTACGATTTGTGGATGTTAAGGAGTCAAGCCTGCATCGGTCGCTGTCATGTCCTACCCGATTACAACGTTTGCATATTGTTAGCGGCTTAGTGCATTTAAAATAAGGATGACCTTTAACGCGACAATTGTAGCAAATTACAGAATTTAAATTTGAGTTGCTGGCACCCGTATTGGTGTTTGCAGAGTTGTTGGGCTTTTGAAATGTGCGTTCACGCGGTCTATTATTGTAACTCATAGCCTGTTGTGGTTTTTGGGAAGAAAGGTAAGTAAGCAAATCTTCTGGTTCCGTACTATCGAGAGCCTGTGCCCCATTCCTAACAGATCGGTCGCTTATGCCGTACACAATACAATCAACAGCCTTCTTACCAGTAATTTCACACATACTTAACAAACCCAATTTGTCATAAAAATATTCCCGCAAGCTCTCATCACTACGTGATGTGCGATTTAACATTTCTTCCAAGAGACGTCCGTAATTTTCGTCGCTGGGGAATGCTTAGCGTAATTTCAGTTGCCACTCGTCCCAAGAAAAGTTTACCGTCTGCAAAGACTCAAACCATTTCTTAGCCAGACCAATTAGCTTTTGTAAAGAGTAGTGTATTGTCTGCTTATCCTCCCAACCGTATATAGAGGCACATTGGTTTACTTTTCGCAGCCAGCAATCAATAGTTTGGGTCCTGCTGGACGGGTCAAATTCAGGAATAACATTATTAAAATTATTGTTACTACCAAAATTATTCTTTGTTGACTCTCCCTTCCATTTGGACAGAAGTTTCAGCACGTCCCTAGAGGTTAGCCTGCTTGATAGCTTACGCGTCCTTCGCGGTGAAGACTCATCAGTGGACGATGACGAAGAAGACGAGTTCCTTCGCCTTCTTCGTTTACTCGCCTTCTTCGGCCGCCGTCGCTTTGGAGGCGTAACCGGCGGCTTGTCCGCTTCATGATCAGATGACATTGCCAGTAAATTCTAAAACATATAAATATTATCTGAGACGTAATCTGTTTACCATACTATGTGCAAAAACAACAATAATTTCAGCTCAGCTACATATGTACATAGTCCATCTCCTAACATTATCCGATGAACAAACATAGTTCACCCCCTAACATTATCCGATGAACAAACATAGTTCACCCCCTAACATTATCCGATGAACAAACATAGTTCACCCCCTAACTTTATCCGATGAACAAACATAGTTCACCCCCTAACATTATCCGATGAACAAACATAGTTCACCCCCTAACATTATCCGATGAACAAACATAGTTCACCCCCTAACATTATCCGATGAACAAACATAGTTCACCCCCTAACATTATCCGATGAACAAACATAGTTCACCCCCTAACATTATCCGATGAACAAACATAGTTCACCCCCTAACATTATCCGATGAACAAACATAGTTCACCCCCTAAAATTATCCGATTCTATAATACTTTAAGACTAGAGAATAAGAGAATAGAGATCAATAAGATAATTTATTAGTAGATGGACACAGAAAAAGAAAATCAGCATTGCGATTTATTAACCAAGTAAATATGTAGTCAGAATGGTAGATTATTTATAAGAATAAAAAAAAATATATCATCATATTTTTATTATATATATTCTATGTTAAATATTTTAATAAGCCGGTCAACAGCTTAATTCAAAAAGAAATAAGCTATATCAAGATTATTTGTCTGCTGACAGTATTAAAAATTCATTAATTAATTAATAGTGTATAATTTACCGCTGTGGGCGTTAAAACAACATCCTCACAGAAAAAATGTCTCGATAATATTTGCTTAAACATACCTTTTTATCCGGTCCGTGTCACTTCTGAAGTGTAATAAAACTACTCACGTAACATTTAATTATTTCAGTATATTAATTTATCACTTGATACAATATTAAGTATCCGCTTAATATATTAAAATTAACTAGTCTTCACCACTATTTTCACAAGAATGTCCTTTTTTTTTATTTTTCGTTCCCAATCAATCCTCTTGTGTTCTTTTTCTCGTGCCAGGCGGTACCAGTCGCCACACCACGCCACGCCACCCGAGGAAGGCACGGGCTTGCACCAATATGTTGTCGATAACCGAATCAATAATAATACTTAAAAATGTTATTTAATTTAAAAACAACGTATTTAAAAATTACAGCAGTACTAAATATTATTACTTCAATTAAAATTATTTAAAAATCATGACACGAGTGTCGATATTCTAACGACCGTTATTTCTGAAATAAAGGAAAGTCCTTGTTTGCGCTGCAGTTGGACGAGTCCACAGATGTTTCTTCATGTTCACAATTATTGGTGTTTACACGATACATTAAAGGTGATGATGTAAAGGAGGAATATTTGTTCTGCAAGTCTTTGCCCACTATTACTCGCGGCCAAGGCGTATTTCAAACGCTAAAAGAGTTTATTGAGGAAAAGCGCCTGGACTGGTTAAAGCTGGTTGGTACTTTTGTACAGACGGGGCGCCTTCCATAATGGGCATCCGTTCTGGTATTCAGGCACTCGTGAAACAAGCTGCTCCTCAAGTTTTCGGCTATCATTGCTTGATACATCGTTACGCTTTGGCTGTGAAAACGCTTCCACCAGATTTGCTAAACACGTTGAATGACATAGTAAAAATTGTTAATCATATTCGAGGCAGCGCTACTAACTCAAGATTTTTCAAAGTTTTGTGCGATGAAGTTGGTACTACATTTAATGCTCTTTACTTTTAAAAACACTACTCAAGAATATTATTGTCCCTTATGCCATGAAAAATATGTTGACCCACCAACAGAAGAATGAATTAATGAATGAAAGATTGGTGGCATGCATTGTGCGCTTCCCAGGAAAGTGATAATAATATATTTATTTGTGTTAATTGTTTCAATTTGAAATAATATTGTTGATATTTGATGTAAAAATATTTTTCGTTAAATTTGATGTTTAACTAATTTACCTCTGTAGTGTTTATTGTTTCTGTTTGTATACTAGAGATAAGGTATTCGAGAAGATTTGATAGTCAGATCAGTAACAGATAGATCTCAATTCCAATACTTAATGTTACATTTTAAGATCATTTTGTTCGACTGATTTTAAAAGAAAACTAAATATTTGTTACAATGTCTTTATATTTTTTGTTCGATAATCCGTTTTATTTCAGTTTTCTTTGTTATAAGTTGATTAGTTATAGAATGCGCTCACTTAACCGATTGCGTCTGTTTTCCACACAGGTGTCCGCCACCGACAATATGGGTCAAGTGTCCGAATTCGATATTTTATGTTTTGTTTCAATTTATAGCCTAATAAATATTCTTTTCGAAAGTTACCATGGCGTAATACACGTCTTCCAGCGCCGACTCCCACACATTCCACTGACACCGCATTTAAGAAGACAATGGGCTACATATTTTACAAATTTACTTGATAACATATTATAATAATTAATTTAGTCTTAATCCAGTTTCCAATCCATAAAGTTATGTTTTTGTATAATTAATTGAAATAAATAAATCTTTTTAAAAACACTTTCTCCGGTCATCATATCATAACTGGCGCAATCGGTAGTAATTGCGGCAATTGAGAAAATAGAATCTTTGATCAATTGAACGATTTTGATCGTTTAACCGCAACTTTCTCCTCAACGAGTCTACAACGGCGGCATCGGAGGAGTCTACTGGAAACCGGAAGACCCGGAAAGTAGATGCAGAGGATATTTTGGTGAGTACTCTCGCTATTCCATGTTCCTGTACTCTATTTCCTTCCGTATAGAATTAGTGTTTTAGAGGTGTTTTGTCTAGAATCTAAAATCGCTATAGGCTTACACTTCGAAAAAAAAATATATAAAACAAAATATATAATCTATTAAAATAAAAATAATACATAAAATATAGAATATTATTATATTCGCAATATACTTTGAAATTCAAGTATATAAATTTAAAAAAGAAAATGTCTTTGTAAAATTACGATTCTTATAGTTTTAAATTAATTTCTGAATTTATGCCAAAATATGATGGCAATCCAAAATTATTAAACTATTATATTAGAGAAGTAGAAAATATCTTAAATTTACTAGAAGCCACAAACAGAAACCATCCCGCTATTTTATGTTTAATTAAAAGTAGATTAAGCGGCGTCGCTATCGATGCCATAGCATATGAAGATTCCCTTACTTCATGGGAAGTTATAAAAGCGGCTCTTGTTCAGAGACTACGAGAAACGAGAAACGAGAAACGAAATACAGGTTATGCAGGAGTTAAGTAGAATGCGCCGTAATAAAAGCAAAGATGCGGAGAGTTTTGGCAGACGTTTAAGAGATATATTAGATACACTTTTTTGAACTTGCTTATAACCGGACAAATAGTAATAGTTTTAATATACCGCAAGCAAAGGTTAAGGAACCAATTAAAAGCTTTAATCAATTCCCGACCCCTGCACCTTTTAAATTTCATAATCCATGGAAGAATCGCCCAGTAACAGGTAATTATAAACCATCTTCCGGTAACTTTAGAAATAACGTATCCAAACAGCAATATAACCCCCAAAAAGTTTCGGATGTGACCATGAGATCCATATCTAAGCAACGGAAGCCACAGTTTGCAGCTGAGGAACTATTCTACTCGAATGAATCCTCATCGTATGAACAACCCGTTGATGATGGAGTGGACCCCGGTTATCAGCATGACCGGGTCCAGACCAAGAAGGCTCGAGTTAGTAAAACTTAATAACCACGATAAAGATCACCTTCCATATATAGAACTACAAGAATTTCAAGGTAAGTTCCTCATAGATACGGGAGCATCACGTTCTATGATATCCCCAATCAATAAAGAACTAATCAAGAAATACAATTTTTCAAAATTTGGTCGAATATGAACCTTTTGAAGTAAAAACGGCACATGCTACTACACGTCTTGAAGAAGTAGTTTATTTACCCCTTCCATCAATATTTAATAGCGATATTATACATAAATTTGTAATTTTTGACTATGACCCGAAATTCAAAGGACTTATAGGTTTAGATCTATTAAAGACTTTAGACTGTAACATAGACATAAAAAAGAAGCTTTTTCATACTTCTACTGCCGAGATACCTATTTACTTTGACTACCCTACAAAAAAAAATCAATAAATACATGACGAATTTATTTGGTCTAATGGCTTAAAATCACCTGCAGCCATAGTTCAAGTTAATAAAGGAAAATTTAAAACATCAATAATTCATTTTAATACTGTGAAGAAAATAATTTCTAACCCAGTAAATATTCCATTAGAAAGCCTTCGTAATAACTCAGACATAGATAAATGTAAATTAAATTCAATTATAGTAAACCCAGATATATATATAAGTGTCGGAGATTGGAAAGCGGAACGTCAAATCCTAACCGATTTGGGCGTATTCGGACACAATGGTGGACAACACTGAGATGGTTGACAGCTGATGGTTGCCAAGGGCTGTTTATATAGATAGATATAGATAGCTAATAATTGATGAAAGTCCGACTTCGCCGCGTTTCTTAATATACATCATGGAAGAAGATCGCCCACAATCTCCAACGTTCCCTTCGTTATATATATATATATATATATATATATATATATAGATAAGGAATTGTGTGAAAATTTACGTGAAATACGAACAGACCACATGAATGACGAAGAGCGTCGTGAAATTAATAAGATTTGCTATCGTTATAGAGACATATTTTATTCTGAAAAAATCTCACTTTTTTTTCACCAGCTGTTAAGCACAAACTAAGAATGACAGACTAGACCCCAATATTTGTTAGAAGTTACAGACAACCCCCTCAACAAAGAATAGAAATACAAAAACAACTAGACAACTTATTAAAACAAGGTATCATTCGTGAGAGTATATCTCCATGGTCTTGCCCCGTTCATATCGTCCCTAAAAAATCAGACGTAATATTTCAACCCGTAGATAATAATAATGGAATCCTTTTACTTAAATAAGGACGTATCCTTAAACAGATTGATTCATTTAACCTTGCTTGTACATATACATTTACATTTAATTTCTATTAACTAATGTCCTTATATGCAAGTACAAAAGCAGCTGAAAACAATAAATAATGCATCAGAAAATCTGCATAAAACATATAGAGATCAAATAGAACATAATTTAGATTTAATTGATAAAAATTTAATGTTTATAGCACCTAGAAATAGAGTTAAACGTGGTATCATTAATGGCTTAGGCTCAGTTATTAAATTAATTACAGGCAATTTAGATAACGAAGATGCAATCCGTTTTGAAAATGAAATTAATAAAATTTGCAGTTCAGATTCATATATTCAGACATCTCAAAAGCGAACATTATCTTTGGCAGAAAATACAATTAATGAATTTTCTAATCAATTAAATAAAATAAACGAGAATCAAAACAGATTAGCATCTCTATTACATAACATTACAGTTAACTCAAATACTATTACAAACCAATTACACGTTTTAGAGATTTATAGGTCTATACAGAATGGTAGCGAGAGCAGCTAGGGCCACCTGGGGCCTGAACCCAGCAATTATAAGGACCATATACTGAACGGTCGTAGAACCTACCATATTGTATGCCTGTAGCGTATGGGAACCTGTGGTCCCTAGAGTTCAAGTGCAAAGAAAACTTAATAAAACAACGAGATTGGTTTGCAATCAAGATCGCGAAATCACATAAGACAGTGTCGCTAACCGCGAGTACATTGTTGGTAAACATTCTTCCATTGGACCTGAGAGCACAAGAGAACGCTGATCTATACCGACACAAAATATGCAAACCAATAGAAAATTTTCCAAGGAGACAGCTCGAAAAACAAGTAAGCCCATATGAATTACCTCACCCATCAAAAAGACTGCCACTCCCTCATGGGACAATTACGAACAACTGCAACAACAACAACTGGAAACAGGTTCGCCGCAGCTTTACATAGACGTTAGCGTGTAGACGGTTTGTAGTTTCCGTCTAGAAAGTTACTGCTCGGTATACCAGGCAGAGCTGATGGCCATTCTAAAGGCTCTCGAATTACTATTGAGGAAATCAAAAAGAAATACAGTGTCGTATATACTATCGGACTCCAAATCTGCACTACTGGCGTTAGAGAATCCAAATAACCCGCATCCGATAGTAATAAAGTTAAGGATAAGACTGAAGGATATTTGGGAGGCTGGTGGCGAAATAAGACTATATTGGATAAAGACCCATGTAGGACTTCGCGGAAACGAACGAGCTGACGAATTGGCAAAACATGCTGCCCTAAACAATAAATGTAGAGCGCTATATGATGCAATCCCGGTGACCTCAGTAAAGTGACACCTACGACAACAAACCTTGGCAAACTGGCAAACCAAATACAGCAGCAGCACATCTGGCACCATAACAAAAATTTTCTTCAAAGATGTAAAGGTAGCACATAAGACTAAATAAAATTAATCTACATAATAAGCTAGCGCAATTACTGACTGGACATGAGAGGTTTCGCTGATTACTTATATAAATACAAACTAAACGATGATCCAACCTGTGATTGTGACGCGAATACCAGGGAAACAATAGTCCATTTAATATTCCAATGTCCGAAATATGAATATGAAAGAATACAACTGTCCGTGTGTGAACTGACAGTCAACACCATTATAACACCTAACTCAATTAGTACAATATATTCAGACAATTTCAAAAGGAACAAATTCCTGGTATTCGCGCTCAAAATTGTACAATCAAGTAATTATAGAAATAAATCTAAATATTGATAAATAGTATAATAGTATATAGATATATAAGCCAAAATAGGTAAGCTAACTTAATAAAGTTGCATTATATTAGTAATAATAGTAGTAAGAAGTAGAATATTTATATTAAAATTGTAAGCTGGACTAGACTAGGAAATCACCTATATTTTTGCAAATTATGTATATAACAGACGTTATTAGAATTAAGCAGTGTACAAAGAAGGTAACTCGATCAACTTATGTAAATGGTAGATTAGTATAATACTAGTAACAGAAATAGCTCGCGTTGTTGATAAAGCAGTAGTAAATAGAGTACATTAAGTAACTGTAGAATAGTAGGGACGGAACTGCAATGGGAGACGGTCTTCTCGCGGACAAACGTAGTTAATTTTAAGTAGTTTAGATTAAGTAGTTGTAAGTAAATAAGTTTAATATTGTAATCACCAATGTCCGCTAGTGGAAAAAAATATATTTATTTATATACACAGTATAAAACACAAAGACTTCGTTATACGACACAGTATACTAAGTTGTTGCATTGCAAAATATCCCATACTCTGGTAAAAGGGACCGGTATGGAAAAGAGCCCCAAGATGGTCTCGACAACCCCAAATAAGACGACAGGAACGTCCAACACAAGTGGGATCTCTCAAGTTAGAAAAAGCATTGTAGAATGAGAGACAAAAGGACCACTCACTAAGAAAGTGAGCTTACCACATGAAAGCAAAAACGGACCAAATGAGCCTCAACCGAAGCTTTTAATAATTTACCAGGGAAGAACAAAGAGCAGGTGAAAACCACGGACAGGGTGACCCAGGCCCGAATCTGGCTCCTGAAAGCGAAGACCCACCTTAGTGAGTCTCGCAATCTGAAGACAGATCTAAAGACCGGGATCACAATGGCACTGGACGAAATGTTCAAACTTATGAAGGAAGACAAAGGACAACCAAAAAGAGATGGAACCTTCATAAAAGAAAGAATCGAAAAGGGGATGCTGACAGAGGGACAGGATGTAAACATCGAAAATATTGACGTAATAAAAATGTTGCAATGGCAGAAACAGAAAATAAAAGACACATACCTGGAAATTGGGAAAGTGTGAGAGGCCATAACGACCCTTCAAACTTCCACGCCGTTACAAGCGAGGACTGTCGTACTGCGCCGTGCTGCAGATGCTGCCTCCGCGTAGGGGAGGCAGCATCTGCAGCAACCAACTCGAAACATAGGGATCCAGCACTGCACTCAATTGTAATAGCATCGAAGGACGACAAAGACTAGAGACCAGGTTTTAGAAAGAATGCGAAAGCTGTGAACGCAAAAGATAGATAGGGTCACAGTGGAAGAGGTGCGAAAAGCTAAAGATAGATAAGTAATAGTGGGTTGCAGGACAAGGGAAGAAAGAGACAAACTTAAGGAACAGCTGAGGTGTGAGGGGTAGGGTTGCTGAGGATTCCTATTCCGCTTTCTCATAATGCGAAAGTTCCGCAATATTTTGGGTTTCTCAACCGATACCACATCCTCGTAAAGTAAAGTAAAAGTAAAGTTTACTTTACTTTACTATAAAGAATCTGGAGCTGTAGTATACACATCCTGCCTCACAGCCACCGCTTCCACGGGTTAGACTGTAGATTCAATGTTAGCCGAAATGCTAGCCTCTGAACCAAATGGTGACGATGAAAATGAAAGTTTACCAATAGAAGATAGGTGCGTTGTACTATTAAATAACGACAATAAAAAATCGAATGCATGAACAAGTCTTCTATGGTGGAAAAATGATCCGAAATATTTGGGAGCTTTACGGAGCTGTACGGCAGTACCTATCTTTTCCTCCATCAAATATGCCCAGCGAACGATGTTTTAGCAATGCTGGATTAGGATATGATGAGCTAAGAAACCGGTTGTCAGGGGAAACAGTGTCCAAATTATTTTTTAAAAAAATAACCTTCCTATATATATTATATAGGAAGGAATTGTTATATTCATAACTGCTGGACCGATTTTGATGATTCTTTAATGTGTGTTTTGAGAATAGTTTAATTATTTTTAGTGTATCTGTGTTATGTACAGACAGGACAACGGCTTTTCGATTGGATCCGCTAGTATTTATAATTTCCTATCTTCCTAATCCGCTTTCTCTACCGTTTCCTCATATGCATCCTCTTTCTCGAAAAATATCCTGATCCTCATCCGCATCCTCTAAATTTGCGCGTTAAAATTCCTTTTCCTCCCCCTCTTCATCATAATTACTTCCTCAACAACCCTAGTGTGAAAGAACACATATACGTGGAGGCAGTTAAAAACCAAGAGCCCATGTTAATCTTTAAAGATGTTCTCGCAGTGCACAGCGAAGCGGATATCCTAATGGCGCTGAGGAATCAAAATAAGCCACTGTTCCAAAACCTTGAGAAACCGGACGACAGGGTGGAAATAAAGTACTCTAAGAAAGCCAAATATCCACACACTAGACACGTGGTGTTCAGGGTCTGTCCAGCTATTCATAGCAGAATACTAAAAACGGGCACGGTGTATATATGTAGATATACAAAGTAAGTTTTAGATATATTTTTTTGCGATTTAGAAATCTTTGTCTATGTTAATGTTGATTTTATTGTTATTGTTTATTTATGAAATTAATTGTTTAAATTGTTGAATTTTTATTCATATTAATTTATGTGGCATAATATATAAGACTGGCATAAATACAGATAGATATATCCTTTTATTTAAAAAGATTAAGCTGTCACTAAAAATAATTAGATCATTGCGAGTGATTGTGAGTGATCCACCAACCCGCATTGGAACAGCGTGGTGGAATATGTTCCAAACCTTCTCCTCAAAAGGGAGAGGAGGCCTTTAGCCCAGCAGTGGGAATTTACAGGCTGTTGATGAGTGATTGTAAAATATAGATAATAGAGCATTATTTTTTTATTCACCAAATTTGATTTTATTTTGTCGTCTATAACTACTGAAATTACAATTAACAGTTTTATATCATAAATTCACTCACTTTGTTTGACTCATGTTAATTTTTAAAGAAACTTTTTATCACTATTTTTTTCTTTGTTTAATTGTTTAACGAATTGTTGTAATATGTAAAATTTAATTAATTTAATATTAGATAGAAGATAACAATTTTGTCATTAAAGGCTACACTGTACCAGTTACAAAAATTGTTTCATTAATAATCCTTTCTGACGTATTTAGTATTTAACATCACATCAAAATTAGTTATAGGATCAGTTTAATTCCTTACAGCGCCTGGCTTTCTAAGTAGTAAATATATATACTTTACTCTTGTGTGCTGCTACGTCTATGTCGGAGATATAGTTGGGTTGTCAGCTTCCATTGTAATCAAACGCAACCATTTTTATTAATATTCATTTCATGATATTAACAATTTTATAAATTGAAAAATTCTTCGAAAAAAGTGTCAATGCGATGTGGCGTTGCTAAAACAATCTTCGTTTCTAAAGCGTTCTTCTAGAATTAATCAAACGGATATTCACAACCACAACTTTTATAATAAATTAATGCAATTACTGCAAATTCATCCTTGAAATATAGTTTAATATTAAAAATGAATATTTATTAGATTCTTATTCTTAAATACAGCTCTTAATCAATAACAAATTTACAAGTGAATTACTTTAAAAAGTTATGACACATTATAGGTGGCGCTGCATGACGAATCTATATTTTAGTTTTACTTATTACATTGTAGTGTTTTAGAAATTTACATAATAAAATAGAATAATTAATATGATAATTAACAATATATCATTATTAATGAAAATCATTAATATTTTAAAACCATTGCCGATAAATGGCGACATGAGCTCACATCTTCCAAAAAAAAAACAAATCTCTATTAATTATTACAGCCTGATAAACAACATCATCATGTTTACAAATAGCTATTAAATTACATATTTGCGCTTCTTAGACATTTATCTAATAAAATATAATAATATAAACGACGACTTAAAATATAAACATCGTTATTTTACAATCATTACCGATAGATGGCGACTTGCGCCCATATCTACTATTTCTACTATATAGTAATTACACTAAGTATCTATTGTCAATCAGACAACAAAATGACATATCATGATATGCGATATGATTTGTGATATACTAAGATTGTTAGGTTAATTTTTTATTTAATTTTTGTATGTATACCATACTAGAGGATTTATTTTTTGTAAGTAGTTTGCACTAGACAGCTTTCACAGAACATAACCCGTTGTAAGACGTGTTGATTTTTATATACGTCGCGCATGGATTCTACGGGCATTATACAGAAAGCAAATGAATTATGCCTTCAAGCTTCATACAAAATTGCTTGTCGCATTGCACGTGATAAAAAAACACACACTATAGGAGACAGGCCCGCCGCTAGCTGTTTTGTCGCCCGCGTCCAATACCTATTAGGCCGCCCTTTTTTTCGCTGTAAAAACGCATACCACTATTCCTCCTCATGAGGTGGGGGGCGGGGTGTATACCTGCTAAAAAACCAACGTTAGCGACCCACTCTGTCTTTTTGGAGGATGTTACAAAATCTTATGTGCATACTACCGTGACGTCCTAACGGTAGGCTCACCTCTGCGGAGTTCCACTTCCTAGGGAGTTCTCAGGGTACAGAAACCCTTAACCCCGGGACACTTATGGCGGGAGGAGAAGACATCCATAGCGAAGACCCCTTCTACTGGTCTTCTTCGGCGAACCGGGTCAGCAGCACTGTTCCCACGGTCCCGTAAGATAAGAACCTTGTTACGAGCATTAAGGGAGTCCAACGAAATAGGTATATTTTCCGTCCAAGTACAGAATCAGCAAACAAATCCCATACCATTGCATCAAGGTGTGAGACGAGGGGAAGTTATTTCCCCCAAATTGTTGTGTGTGTGTGTCCCCCAATGTGTTTACTAATTCAATGGAGGATATGTTCAAGACGCTGAACTGGAAAGGACATGGCATTAACATCAATGGCGAATACATCTCTCACTTAAGATTTGCAGACGCTTGCTGATTCTTCTATGCGTATCGGCCTACGGATGAACTTGGATAAAACCAAGGTCATGTTCAATGAACATGTTCTACCGGAACCGATTGCGATACACGGTACCGTCCTCGAAGTTGTTCAAAAATATATCTACCATGAGCAGACTTTGCGATTAGGTAGAAACAACCTTGAGGACGAGGTGAATAGAAGAATTCAGCTGGGTTGGGCAGCGTTTGGAAAATTACGTCGAATCTTTACATCGTCGATCCCACAGTGCCTTAAGACGAAAGTCTTCAACCAGTGCGTCCTACCCGTCATGACATACGGAGCCGAAACGTGGAAACTCACAGCAAGGCCGATCCACCAGTTTAAAGTCGCTCAGCGTGCTATGGCAAGGGCTATTCTCGGCGTTTCTCTGCGGGATCGCATCAGAAGAAATGAGGCGACCCGTCAGAGAACCAAAGTCATCGACAAAGCCCACCGGATTAATAAGCTGAAGTGGCAGTGGGCGGGCCATATTTGTCGCAGAACCGATAACCGTTGGGGAAAACGTGTTCTAGAGTGGAGACCGCGTCTCGGCAAACGTAGTGTAGGACGTCCTCGGGCACGGTGGAGTGACGACTTACGCAAGACGGCTGGTAGGAGCTGGATGCGAGGAGCCCAAGAACGATCTCAGTGGCGTGCAATTGGAGAGGACTGGACATATCCAGCAGTGACCGGAAATGGGCTGGATTGGATTAGATTTATTTATTTACAATAAATAAAAAATACAATGCCATAGAGCGCACGCAGGCAAGGTGTTTGGTTTAGGAGGTCCTCCTACGTTGGCATTGATGAGCTTTAAGCTGAGTTGGACAAAATGTTGCACGAAGCTCCATCCAGGGTGAGGCCCTGATCCTTCATATGTATCTGCGCCTTAATTGCCGTCTCTTGGAGGGCGGTAGACGCTCCTCGAGGAGACCTCAGCAAGAACCGTGGATTAGGAGGCCCTCCGTTTTAGTTAGAGAAACCATCAAGACCCGCATCTCGATTCGATCCACCGTGAGCGACACTCCGACTTTAGGGCCGCCACCTGAAAGGTTCGCCCCGTCACCGTGACACAACACACCCATCCCGGGTGAGGTCGGTGCCCGCAGAAGCTAGTCAAACCAACTTCAAACGCCGGACAAGTCGTCCATCGCCCCCTCCCAAAGGATCACCTGATCCTGGAGGTATGCCCCAACGGCCTTCTGAGATAGGAAGGCAACTCGTGATATCGAAATGGTCCTATGGTCTCGAAAGAAAGACGGCGAGCTTGAAGTCCAGCTAATATCTGCTGATGTTAAATAAAAATATAAAGTATAAAACGCCAAAGTGTATAAATGAAAAAATAAAAAAGGCATGGGCCTATGAGCCCGTGGATGCCGTAAATTAAATAAGGAAAAAAAGAAAGGAAGACTATTGAAGTCGTTCGCCACGTCCGGTGATACCGTTAGGACTACGTTCCCTTGGACCACCGCCTCCATTGTCCGGGTCTTCAGGGTGTTTTAGGGCATCGATGGTTGAATGACCCGCCCTTTTCCCCGGAAATAGCTCCCCGATCAGTCGCAGGAGATCTGGCGGTAGTTATTCCGTAACAGGAGCGCCGTAAGTTCGGAGCTTCCCTCGCAAACCACGATAGGGGCGCCCCTTTGCTCTCTGTTTACTTAACGCCTTTTCTAACTCTTTTTTCAACTGACGATGTGCAGCCCGCAGGTATACCTCTAAGTTTGCGTTGAGCACGTTGCGACAGCGAACGTATGCCCTCCGCGCCCGGTTTGACGGTGCCCGTAGCTCTGCTATTTCGAGCGACCACCAATATAACTTACGGCGTAATACCGATTCAAGCCGCCCTACGACAACGCCCTACTACAAGTAACGGATACCTAATCTACCGATTGATAAGGAAGCTTAAAGGGGATTCTCGTAACTTCGACAGTATTGTTTTTCATAGGATAACAGACGACGGACTTTTAACTTTACTGAGTGCGATATTTTTCGATGCTTTGAATAATTTATTTTACTTAAGGATTTGTGGGAATTATAGTAATGACTTGAATTAGGTACGTGATGTATTGCTCAATTTGCCGCCCCCTGGACGTGCCGCCCGCGTGCGGTGCACGCGTGGCACCCCCGCTTACGGCTGCCCTGATAGGAGAGGATCTCATCAAACCTTGCTGTTAGATGCAGTAACACTTGTCATCGGCGAGCAACATGTAGCTCAGATTAAACAAATCTCAATCTCATACACTACTATTCGATGTCGCATTTGTGAAACGAGTGTCGATATTCTAACGACCGTTATTTCTGAAATAAAGGAAAGTCCTTGCGCTGCAGATGGACGAGTCCACAGGTGCTGCTTCATGTTCACAATTATTGGTGTTTACACGATACATTAAAGGTGATAATGTAAAGAAGGAATATTTGTTCTGCAAGTCTTTGCCCACTATTAATCGCGACCAAGACGTATTTCCAACGCTAAAAGAGTTTATTGAGGAAAATCGCCTGGACTGGTTAAAGCTGGTTGGTACTTTTGTACAGACGGGGCGCCTTCCATGATGGGCATCCGTTCTGGCAATCAGGCACTCGTGAAACAAGCTGCTCATCAAGTTTTCAGCTATCATTGCTTGATACATCGTTACGCTTTGGCTGTGAAAACGCTTCCACCAGATTTGCTAAACACGTTGAGTGACATAGTAAAAATTGTTAATCATATTCGAGGCAGCGCTACTAACTCAAGATTTTTCAAAGTTTTGTGCGATGAAGTTGGTACTACATTTAATGCTCTTTACTTTTAAAAACACTACTCAAGAATATTATTGTCCCTTATGCCATGAAAAATATGTTGACCCACCAACAGAAGAATGAATTAATGAATGAAAGATTGGTGGCATGCATTGTGCGCTTCCCAGGAAAGTGATAATAATATATTTATTTGTATTGTTTCAATTTGAAATAATATTGTTGATATTTGATGTAAAAATATTTTTCGTTTGTTAAATTTGATGTTTAACTAATTTACCTCTGTAGTGTTTATTGTTTCTGTTTGTATACTAGAGATAAGGTATTCGAGATGATTTGATAGTCAGATCAGTAACAGATAGATCTCAATTCCAAGACTTAATGTTACATTTAAAGATCATTTTGTTCGACTGATTTTAAAAGAAAACTAAATATTTGTTACAATGTCTTTATATTTTTTGTTCGATAATCCGTTTTATTTCAGTTTTCTTTGTTATAAGTTGATTAGTTACAGAATGCGCTCACTTAACCGATTGTGTTTTCCCCAAAGGTGTCCGCCACCGACAATATGGGTCAAGTGTCCGAATTCGATATTTTATGTTTTGTTTCAATTTATAGCCTAATAAATATTCTTTTCGAAAGTTACCATGGCGTAATGCACGCATTCCAGCGCCGACTCCCACACATTCCGCTGACACCGCATTTAAGAAGACAATGGGCTACATATTTTACAAATTTACTTGATAACATATTATAATAATTAATTTAGTCTTAATCCAGTTATCAATAAAGTTATGTTTTTGTATAATTAATTGAAATAAATATATAAATAAATCTTTTTAAAAAGACTTTCTCTGGTCATCATATCATAACTGGCGCAGTCGGTAGTAGTTGCGGCAATTGAGAAATAATATTTGATCAATTGAACGATTTTGATCGTTTAACCGCAACTTTCTTCTCAACGAGTCTACAACGGCGGCATCGGAAGAGTCTACTGGAAACCGGAAGACCCGGAAAGGAGATGCAGAGGATATTTTGGTGAGTACTCTCGCTATTCCATGTTCCTGTACTCTATTTCCTTCCGTATAGAATTAGTGTTTTAGAGGTGTTTTGTCTAGAATCTGAAATCGCTATAGGCTTACACTTCAAAAAAAAATATAAAACAAAATATATAATCTATTAACATAAAAATAATACATAAAATATAGAATATTATTATATTCGCTATATACTTTGAAATTCAAGTATATAAATTTAAAAAAGAAAATGTCTTTGTAAAATTGCGATTCTTATAGTTTTAAGCTAATTTCTGAATTTATGCCAAAATATGATGGCAATCCAAAATTATTAAACTATTATACTAGAGAAGTAGAAAATATCTTAAATTTACTAGAAGCCACAGCCAGAAACCATCCCGCTATTTTATGTTTAATTAAAAGTAGATTAAGCGGCGTCGCTATCGATGCCATAGCATATGAAGATTCCCTTACTTCATGGGTTCAAAAAAGCGGCTCTTGTTCAGAGACTACGAGAACCGAGAAACAAAATACAGGTTATGCAGGAATTAAGTAGAATGCGACGTTTAAAAGCGAAGATGCGGAGAGTTTTGGCAGACGTTTAAGAGATATATTAGATACACTTTTTTCGGTAGGTACACATTCAAATAAATCATATTACGAAAATATGGTAATAGAACAATACACCAACCAGTTACAATTTCAACTTTCGATAGGTGTAAAAATAGCGCAGCCTCTTACAATCGAATCAGCAATAGTAATAGCTAGGCAAGAGGAGGCAAAACTTGCTTATAACGGGACAAATATTAATAGTTTTAATATACCAAAGGTTAAGGGACCAATTAAAAGCTTTAATCAATTCCCGACCCCTGCATTTTAAATTTCATAATCCATGAAGAACCGCCCACTAACAGGTAATTATAAACCTTCTTCCGGTAACTTTAGAAATAACGTATCCAAACAGCAATATAACCCCCAAAAAGTTTCGGATGTGACCATGAGATGATGATGAGATCCATATCTAAGCTACCGAAGCCACAGTTTGCAGCTGAGGAACTATTCTACACGAATGAACCCTCATCGTATGAACAACCCGTTGATGATGGAGTGGACCCCGGTTATCAGCAAGGTCAGTATGAATATTTTGATAGTTGCGACCCCAACCAGCACGACCACCAGTCTCATAATGAGGAGACCCATACCCAGCAGGATTTTTCCCCGGGTCCAGACCAAGAAGGCTCGAGTTAGTAAAACTTAATAACCACGATAAAGATCACCTTCCATATATAGAACTACAAGAATTTCAAGGTAAGTTCCTCATAGATACGGGAGCATCACGTTCTATGATATCCCCAATCAATAAAGAACCAATCAAGAAATACAATTTTTCAAAATTTGGTCGAATATGAACCTTTTGAAGTAAAAACGGCACATGCTACTACACGTCTTGAAGAAGTAGTTTATTTACCCCTTCCATCAATATTTAATAGCGATATTATACATAAATTTGTAATTTTTGACTATGACCCGAAATTCAAAGGACTTATAGGTTTAGATCTATTAAAGACTTTAGACTGTAACATAGACATAAAAAAGAAGCTTTTTCATACTTCTACTGCCGAGATACCTATTTACTTTGACTACCCTACAAAAAAAAATCAATAAATACATGACGAATTTATTTGGTCTAATGGCTTAAAATCACCTGCAGCCATAGTTCAAGTTAATAAAGGAAAATTTAAAACATCAATAATTCATTTTAATACTGTGAAGAAAATAATTTCTAACCCAGTAAATATTCCATTAGAAAGCCTTCGTAATAACTCAGACATAGATAAATGTAAATTAAATTCAATTATAGTAAACCCAGATATATATATATATATATATATATATATATATATATATATATATATATATATATATATATATATATATATATATATATATATATATAAGTGTCGGAGATTGGAAAGCGGAACGTCAAATCCTAACCGATTTGGGCGTATTTGGACACAATGGTGGACAACACTGAGATGGTTGACAGCTGACGGTTGCCAAGGGCTGTTTATATAGAAAAAGCTAATAATTGATGAAAGTCCGACTTCGCCGCGTTTCTTAATATACATCATGGAAAAAGATCGCCCACAATCTCCAACGTTCCCTTCGTTATCAGAAGCGGGATGTAACCGAGCAGAAAATCGACGCGAAGCACGTGGTACCGGAGATACAAAATGGCACCTACTTATGGAGCAGCAAAACCGCAATTTTATGGCGTTGATCAAGGCAATGAAAGCACCGTCTACTAGCAAGGATATCCAGCTACCCGAATTCAACCCAGATCAAGACAACGTGGATGCTCGCGCATGGATTACAACCGCGGATATGTGCACCACGGATCCAAACTTGCAAGGCGCTTCACTCATGATTGTTTTGAGCAAAGATTTAAATCGTTAGATGCGCCCTCACCTTCAAAAACTGTGGAATATTTTTACGCGCTCACACAGATGCATGCTAAGTACGGTCAACAAATTCATCAAATTGTAAAATGTAAGAAATTAGGTTGTTTTAATTACTTGTAATAATTACAAAAAATAATACACGTTATTAATAAACAATTTTAATTTTAACAAAAAAAATATTATTGTATTATAAAAAATAGTATTATATTTTTTTTTTTTGTTATTACATACACGTTATTACATAATATTTATTCTCCACGAAATAAAATCAATTTATTATACTTTTGCCTGTTTGTTCTCTGAACATTTTTATGGATATGATGAAGGCGTACAACAGCGTAGCATTTAATTACGAACTTAATTAATTGTGTTTTATGGATCCAAGTTGTTGTTTGTTCTAGGCAGGACAAACTCGACTAAATTTCGTAGGTGACCACGCCTCATTTCCCTGGTCTCGCTGTATTACCTTTATCCACTATTCTTTCCAAGCTACTAGATTTCTAAGAGCAAAAATATACTTTGACGGATTAATATTACAAAAATATTACAATGCAATTTAAAACATTTCTTTTTTAATATAATATTTATAAAACATAATATGCCGACGCTACCACAGTATTTTCGCTGTTAATGTCCATTTATAGATGATCCTTTCCAAACCACTTCCGTAGTACTTCCGTGTATCTAGTTACATTAGTTAATAGAATGGTACTGAGACAATAGTTTCATCTCTGTTAGTTACATAAATTATGCCATACTACTTTCTCTGTCGCACAATTTCTTTCATTTCGTGGTCTTTTCGGACAAATAATAAAATAAATTCAATATTAAAATAAATATAAATAGTTACGAGTGAAATGTTACACCCTGGGCTTTATTAGTATTTCTTGAGTTGTGATTGCACTTTCGAAAGGCACATGACGGCATTTTGCGATTTTTTTTGGATTATAATTAGAGCATTAATTACAATGAATGACGCCTGACTGTCACTGCGTATAAATGAACACTGGTAGCGAATGAGTAAGCTCACTCATTTGAGGATTGACACATTTAATAGCGGTTATACTATGGCAGGGGCGCATCTAACGATTTAAATCTTTGGTTTTGAGTCGTGCGCTTAAAGGACAATCTTTCGGCCTGGCTATCACAAGTGTCATTTCATGGAATGACCTGGAGCAACTTAAGGATTTATTTATTGCCAGGTATGAGAGTGCCGAAACTTCTGCTGCGTTTTTTGATTAATTTGAACAACGGTAGACCAAAAGAGAACGAATGTTTAGCCTCATATGCAGCACAATTGATGTCGTCTATTGACATAATAAGTGGAAAAATCTCTCAGTTGAACAAATTGCAGTGTCTACTGTCCTAGCGCATATTTCTCAATTTGAACCTCGGGTTCAGCGAATCTCCTACACTTAAAATATTACCACCAGAAACCGCCTGCAACAAGAACTTCAAGCTACCTCATTTTTGAAACGAAAAATATCCTACGCACATGATCACAGTCAGGACCAGAAACGATCTCGTTTTTCTTCTGATACCCCTGCTGGAAAGTGTTACATTTGTGGCAAACCGGGTCACAAAGCTCTACAATGTCGCTCAAGAATCGGAGCAAGGAGTTAGGACGTGAAACCAAAGTCACCAGTTGCTGACGTCATATCTAGGAAGACTTCTTCTGCTGCTTCTGTTACCTGTTTCAACTGCAATGCCACAGGTCACTATGCGAAAAACTGTTCACGGAGGGGCAACAAGGAGAGCAGTACCAGCAGTATGGCCGGACCTTGCCAAGAGAAGCGATTCAATGTGTGCGTCGTCAACTCGCCTGAGGGGCAGCTTCGACACGTTGGTGAGCAGTTTAATTTTACTTACGATTCTGGTGCTGAGTGTTCGCTAATGAAAGAGTCTATAGCTTGTAAATTTCATGGAAAACGTTTTTATAACGTTGTCGTGATGTCTGGCATAGGCAAAAACACTATTAGCAGTAGGTAACAAATTTTATCGCAGATTGAAATCAATGATATCACGGTAGAGGTTGTTTTTCATGTCTTACCTGATCATCATATATTTTAAAGGCCATGATCGTTTAAGAAAATGCCTGACAATGATAATATTTCTGATTCTGATTGAGTGATGTAGAAGATGTCGAGTCCAATGACTGAATGATGAGTTAAATTAAGTGGTGCTTTCTTTCTGGTTAGTGAACAGTAATTGGTATCATTAGTAAGCTGGTAATGGAACATATCGCTCGTTTTAGGTGATGTGTTTGTTATATTGGTTGTTGAAGGCAGTATGTAAGAGTCATTCGAGGGAGATGACATGGTTATCGTCATTCGAGGGAGATGACATGGTTATCGTCACTCGATGGAGGTGGCATGGTTATCGTCACTCGATGGAGGTGGCATGGTTATCGTCACTCGATGGAGGTGGCAAGGTTATCGTCACTCGATAGAGGTGGCAAGGTTATCGTCACTCGATGGAGGTGGCAAGGTTATCGTCACTTGATGGAGGTGGCATGAGTTGCTATCGCTCGATATAGGTGATAGCAACGACATTTTGTTTTTTTTTGACATTTGTGATATTATTTTCTGCTATGATGTTATTTACTACTTTTTATGATAATGTTCACGAATGAGCAAGTTGCCATCATTATAATATGATGTAATGTAACTGTATGATGTAATTGAAATAAACTTGATGTAATAAACGGTGGTTTATTACATAACAAATCCTATTTTTTGACTAAATGATGATCAGGATGGGCCGAGCTTGAGATATCGCAGAATGTTTTCCCTTTTGCAGCACCATCACACAGGGACGTGTGACGTGTCATGATGGCCGTGTCGGAGATTGGAAAGTGGAACGTCAAATCCTAACCGATTTGGGCGTATTCGGACACAATGGTGGACAACACTGAACAGACCACATGAATGACGAAGAGCGTCGTGAAATTAATAAGATTTGGTATCGCTATAGAGACATATTTTATTCTGAAAATATCCCACTTTTTTTACACCAGCTGTTAAGCACAAACTAAGAATGACAGACCAGACCCCAATATTTGTTAGAAGTTACAGACAACCCTCTCAAAAAAGAATAGAAATACAAAAACAAATAGACAATTTATTAAAACAAGGTATCATTCGTGAGAGTATATCTCCATGGTCTTGCCCCGTTCATATCGTCCCTAAAAAATTAGACGTAATATTTCAACCCGTAGATAATATCCTTTTACTTAAACAAGGACGTATCCTTAAACAGGTTGATTCATTTAACCTTGCTTGTACATATACATTTACATTTAATTTCTATTAAACTAATGTCCTTATATGCAAGTACAAAAGCAGCTGAAAACAATAAGGCATCAGAAAATCTGCATAAAACATATAGAGATCAAATAGAACATAATTTAGATTTAATTTATAAAAAGTTAATGTTTATAGCACCTAGAAATAGAGTTAAACGTGGTATCATTAATAAAACAACGAGATTGGTTTGCAATCAAGATCGCGAAATCACATAAGACAGTGTCGCTAACCGCGAGTACATTGTTGGCAAACATTCTTCCATTGGACCTGAGAGCACAAGAGAACGCTGATCTATACTGACACAAAAGATGCAAACCAATAGAAAACTTTCCAGGGAGACAGCTCGAAAAACAAGTAATCCTATATGAATTACCTCACCCATCAAAAAGACTGCCACTCCCTCATGGGACAATTACGAACAACTGCAACAGTTGGAAACAGGTTGGCCGCAGCTTTACACAGACGGTAGCGTGTAGACGGTTAGAATTACTATTAAGGAAATCAAAAAGACATACAGTGGCGTATATACTATCGGACTCCAAATCTGCACTACTGGCGTTAGAGGATCCGAATAACCTGCATTAGATAGTAATAAAGATAAGGATAAGACTGAAGGATATTTGGGAGGCTGGTGGCGAAATAATACTATATTGGATAAAGGCCCATGTAGGACTTCGGGGAAACGAACGAGCTGACGAATTGGCAAAACACGCTGCCCTGCTGCCAACAATAAATGTAGAGCGCTATATAATCTGTAAAGTGACACCTACGACAACTAACCTTGGCAAACTGGCAAACCAAATACAGCAGCAGCACATCTGGCACCATAACAAAAATTTTCTTCAAGGATGTAAAGGTGGCTACCTTTACATAAGACTAAAATATTATAAAAATTAATCTAGATAATAAGTTAGCGCAATTACTAACTGGACATGGAGGTTTCGCTGATTACTTATAAAAATACAAACTAAACGATGATCCAACCTGCGATTGTGACGCGAATACCAGGGAAAAAGTAGTCCATTTAATATTCCAATGTCCGAAATATGAATATGAAGGAATAAAACTGTCCGTGTGTGAACGTGTGTGAACTCACAGTCAACACCATTATAACACCTAACTCAATTAGTACAATATATTCAGACAATTTCAAAAGGAACGAATTCCTGGTATTCGCGCTCAAAATTGTACAATCAAGTAATTATAGAAATAAATCTAAATATTGATAAATAGCATAATAGTATATAGATATATAAGCCAAAATAGGCAAGCTAACTTAGTAAAGTTACATTATATTAGTAATAATAGTAGTAAGAAGTAGATTATTTATATTAAAATTGTAAGCTGGACTAGACTAGGAAATCACCTATATTTTTGCAAATTATGTATATAACAGACGTTATTAAGTAGAATTAAGCAGTGTACAAAGAAGGTAACTCGATCAACTTATGTAAATGGTAGATTAGTATTATACTAATAACAGAAATAGCTCGCGTTTTTGATAAAGCAGTAGTAAATAGAGTACATTAAGTAACTATAGAATAGTAGGGACGGAACTGCAATGGGAGACGGTCTTCTCGTGGACAAACGTAGTAAATTTTAAGTAGTTTATATAAATAAAATAAAAAGGTCCGGTAAAAGGGACCGGTCTGGAAAAGAGCCCCAGGATAGTCTCGACAACCCCAAATAAGACGACAGGAACGTCCAATACAAGTGAGATCTCTCAAGTTAGAAAAAGCATTGGAGAATAGGAGACAAAAGGACCACTCACTCAGAAAGTGAGCTTACCACATGAAAGCAAAAACGGACCAAAACGAGCCTCAACGGAAGCTTTTAATTTTTCACCAGGGAAGAACAAAGAGCAGGTGTAATCCACGGACAGGGTGACCCAGGCCCGAATCTGGCTCCTGAAAGCGAAGACCCACCTTAGTGAGTCTCGCAATCTGAAGACAGATCTAAAGACCGGGATCACAATGGCACTGGACGAAATGTTCAAGCTTATGAAGGAAGAGAGGCTGGAGAGAAAGCCAAAGGACAACCAAAAAGAAATGGAACCTTCATAAAAGAAAGAATCGAAAAGGGGACGCTGACAGAGGGACAGGATGTAAACATCGAAAATATTGACGTAATAAAAATGTTGCAATGGCAGAAACAGAAAATAAAAGACACATACCTGGAAATTGGGAAAGTGCGAGGCCATAACGACCCTTCAAACTTCCGCGCCGTTACAAGCGAGGACCTACGCGGAGGCAGCACCTGCAGCAACCAACTCGAAACATAGGGATCCAGCACTGCACTCAATTGTAATAGCATCGAAGGACGACAAGGACTAGAGACCAGGTTTTAGAAAGAATGCGAAAGCTGTGAACGCAAAAGATAGATGGGTCACAGTGGAAAAGGTGCGAAAAGTTAAAGATAGATAAGTAATAGTGGGTTGCAGGACAAGAGAAGAAGGAGACAAACTTAAGGAACGGCCGAGGTGTGAGGAGTAGGGTTGCTGAGGATTCCTATTCTGCTTTCTCATAATGCGAAAGTTCCGCAATATTTTGGGTTTCTCAACCGATACCACATCCTCGTACATAAAAATTAAAAATACCTCTTCCGCTATCGCTGTCGCTTCGCTTTTAGTAAGACTATAGATTAAATGTTAGCCGAAATGAGTTGTTAAGCCACTGAACCAAATGGTGACGATGAAAATGAAAGTTTACCAATAGAAGATAGGTACGTGGTACTATTAAATAACGACAATAAAAAATATCGAATGCATTAACACAGTCTTCTATGGTGGAAAAATGATCCGAAATATTTGGGAGCTTTACGGAGCTATACGGCAGTACCTATCTTCTCCTCCATCAAGTATGCCCAGCGAAAGATTAGGATTAGGATATGATGATAGCTCATCATATCCTAATCCTGAACGGAGAAACGGGTTGTCAGGGGAAACAGTGTCCAAATTATTTTTTATAAAAAATAACCTCCCTATAATTCAATTTGATGATCAACTAGTATACAAATCCTTTATTTTGATTAATAATATATTCGACTTAAGTAATTAATAAAAACTAAAGACTGCATTCTTATTATATACTATACATATTATATATCATTTCAATTCTTGAAATAAATTGTATTATATTATAATTATTATATCTGATATTATATCTTTTTTTTGTGTGCTTGTGTTGTATATGTTATTGAAATCCTTCATAACTGCTGGACCGATTTTGATGATTCTTTATTGTATGTTTTGAGAATAGTTTAATTATTTTTAATGTATCTATATTATGTACAGACAGGAAAATGGCTTTTCGATTGGGTCCGCTAGTATTTATAATTTCCTATTATCCTAATCCGCTTTCTCTACCGCTTCCTCATCCGCCTCCTCTAAATTTGCGCGTGAAAATTCCTCTTCCTCTTTCTCATAATTACTTCCTCAACGACCCTAGTGTGGAAGAACACATATACGTGGAGGCGGTTAAAAACCAAGACCCTATGTTATTCTTTAAAGATGTTCTCGCAGTGCACAGCGAAGCGGACATCCTAATGGCGCTGAAGAATCAAAATAAGCCACTGTTCCAAAACCTTGAGAAACCGGACGACAAGGTGGAAATAAAGTACTCTAAGAAAGCCAAAAATCCACACACTAGACACGTGGTATTCAGGTTCTGTCCAGCTATTCATAGCAGAATACTAAAAACGGGCACGGTGCATATAGATATGCAAAGTATCAGAGTCGCTGACCAGTCCCCATTAGTGCAATGCTCCATGTGCCTAGAGTACGGCCATAACTTGTAAAAAATGTCTATTTTAAAAATGCAATTTGTAAATTTAAAAAATTGTAATTATTAATGATTACATTTCTTTTGTCTTTTTTGTAAATTCAAACCAAAATTGTTTAATATACCCTTTATTTATTTACTTCTTGTAAATTTAATTCGTGTAATTTCATTGAATCAATCAATTTTAATATTTTATTTTTGTCTTTTTTTGTTAAGTCCATGTAATTTAATTTTATTATGTTCTTGATATACCTACTGCTGTTATTGTTTAGTACTAATACATAGTTATCCCCTGTATTGGAATTTGTTAACTGTAATAATTGGCAATCCCGTCATGTTGTGCATGCACCCTCAGGGTTATAATCTGTTTGATACTATTAATGTTTAAGAAATATTCTCTATGCGATTGTAACCTGTTGTGTTTGCCTTAATAAATAAATAAAACGTTTAAAAAACAAATATTAGGGTAAATTTAATTTAATTTATTGAAATAAACACTATACTATACTTGACCTACTAAACAATTTATTTTGAGAAAGTAATACTATCGGAAATTATTGGCTAGCGTTAGTATAGATAGTTTAAATAGAATCGTTTACACCTGAATTATCGATAGGCTATCGATAAGCAACACTAGTTTTAATTCAACTACGACCAATTATAGCTGCCAATTTCGTCAGGCCAATGATAAATAAACATATTATGAAGATTGCAAATGATACACGATATAGCTTTATCCAAACCAGTCCATTGTGTGTTAACTGATTTGATGGAAATCATTCCGATATTTAAAATGGTTACGTTTCCCTGCTATTTATCCTTGTCCCATACGTTAATAACCGAAATATGAGCCATTTCATTTCAAACGATTATACTATACCTATTTGATATTATAGTACGACACAACTGAGATGTAGCATCAGCAAAATTCGTAAAACCGATTATCCGAATAAAGTACGCTATCTCAATTTTGTTATAATTAATGTAGTGCGTCCTCCTCCGCTGATAGACCAGCTAACTCTAAAGGTTTGGAAAATTGGGGATGGGCGGCCAAGATAGGTCACATGGTCGCAGGCCGAAACGACCTTCTCAAAAAGAGTTGGCGACATTCGTCTCTTGACACATATGAACCAGCCATAAAGAGACGGATAACTTGGTGTAGCGTTAGAAGGTCAGCTCTTGATCTTGATTCTCGCTGACACATTTCTAAAAGAGGGATTAGCTTATGGCACGATGTTGGTTCATAAATCGAAAATGGCCACATTTTGTGGGCAGAATAGTGAAATATCTTCTAATTTTATGGTGAACAGGGGTTGAAAGCTATCAACTATTCTAAACCATATATCACTTAAACCACCAATTTGGAATGCCAGACAAGTAATAGAGTGGCTTAAAGATAACCCCAAGGATAGTTCATTAATTAAAATAGCAAGAAGGACTGCAAAAATTTTACTTCTAACATCAGGGCGTAGGTTACATGATTTGACTTTGTTAGCAATATCAAAACAAAATTTTACTGATGATGATCAAGACATTTGTTATTGACCAGTATTTGGAGCTAAAACTGATAACGGATCTAGACGCCAATCTGGTTGGAGGTTTCTGCCGAATGAAGACAGTTATTTATGTCCAGTTCGATGGATTCGTCTTTTGATTCAAGCATCTGAAAGTAGGCGGACAGAAGATATAAAGCCGACTCACTAGTGTTTTGTGTTGGAGCAGATGGGTCATACATGCCACCTCTATTCATATTTCCGCGCAAAAGAATGAAGCCTTAATTGATGAATAATGCACCTCGTGGTTCATGGGCTGAGTTTCATGAAAGTGGCTGGATCCAGAAGAATATTTTCACTTCATGGTTTCAGAAATTCATTGTTTTCTCTAGGGCTTCGAAAGACAACCCGGTACTTTCGATATTAGATGGACATAAAAGTCATACAATGAATCTTAACATTATTGATATAGGGCGAGAAAATGGAGTCCAAATTCTGGCCACTCCACCACATTGCACTCACCGCTTTCAGCCGCTCGATGCAAGTTTTATGAAACCTTTGTCGACTTACTATTCGGAAGCAGCACAGAATTGGTTGATGAGTTTGGATGAGTACTATTAGAAGTAAGCGCACGGAACTATATAGCTCCGTAAAAAAACTGTTTTAAAAATAAAAGAACTGTGTTTTGAAATCATAAAACGTAGATATGTGTAAATAACAAAGTCAGTGTGTGAACTATATAAAAACATTATTGTTTTGAACAAGTGTAATACGCAAAAGGGTGAAACGATAATTATATAATACAGGTACTTTTACTGAGGGCAGTGACCTATTTTACTAGCAAAATAAGTTAAGAAAGTAGTGAATTAATAAAAAATAAATGCAATAAAACGATTTTAAGAAACACCTAAAGTTCTAGTAATTTAAAATAAAACAAAGAAATACTTTAAAAAATATACAGTGAAGTGAGTAGATACAAAGAGAATAACTTTTTCTGTAGCGGGTGTTTAATAAAAACTCCAGGCGCAGATTATAATATTGTACATACAGATCACAATTTTTACTTGAACGATTAACCATATCGTTGGCCCAACGGTGTGAACCATACTTCTACACACGAGCGATACGGGTTCAAACCCAAGTTGTTGGCGATCTATTTCAAATTATTTATTTTTCTGTTAAGAAGTTGCTGTTATAGTCGTTACTACATAAGAATGATTCCACAGAAAAAAATAATAACAACAAGAAAAAATACTTCTCCAGAATCTGACAATGTGACAAACCGGCAAAAAAACAATCAGTCTGAAAAGTGGTCGCCTGCATCAGAACAACTTACTAAAGAAGACGTTGAACAAATCATTCGTAATGAGTTTCAGGCCTTTAAAAATTTACTATTGGAAGATATCACTAACATGTTAAACAAAATGATTCAAGAAAATCTTAAACCTATAAAAGATCAAATATCTACAATTGAAAACTCGATGACTTTTTTGAGCGAAGAATACGAATCTACTAAAAAAATAATTGCAAGCTACGACGATAAAATTGCGGAAATGGAAAGAGAGAAAAATGCACTAAAAAAAGTAACATCTGATTTGCAACAAAGAATACATGCTATGGAGTAGTATAATCGATCAAATAACATTGAAATACAAATGATCCCTGAGCATAAAAATGAAAATTTAATTAGTACAGTAATGCAACTGAGTAAAACGATATCATGTGATCTAAAGGAGTCTGATATACATCACTGTACTAGAGTTGCAAAATTGAACAACAGTGACAAAAGACCCAGATCTGTGATTGTAAAGCTATCCACACCACGATTGAGAGACACGATGCTAGCATGTGTCATCAATTACAATAAATCGCATCCTGACGATAAACTGAACACAAGTCACATAGGTATTGCAGCAGATAAGCAGCCTATATATATTATGGAACACTTGTCACCTGCTATTAAGTCTTTACATGCAGCAGCTCGAATAAAATCTAAAGAAAAAAAATACAGATTTGTGTGGGTTAGACAGGGCAAGGTATTTATGAGAAAGACAGAACATTCAGAATGCATTTATGTAAAAAATCATACTGTATTGAATAATATCCAGTAAATTGCATTGCTCTCTAAACTATTAGATCATTTTAGTGTTTCATGTTATAAAATTCAACGGTCTTAATATATACTACCAGAATGTCCGAGGTCTCCGTACTAAAACACATGACTTCATCTGCAATTTATCGTGTACAAATTATGATGTTATTATATTAATAGAAACGTGGCTTAATGATAAAATAGAGAACCATGAATTATTCGACAACCGTTATACAGTATACAGAAGAGATCGTGTTAATTCACGTTTACATTGTAAAAAAGATGGTGGTGGAGTTTTAGTGGCGGTCTCCAATAAACTGAAATCAATGCGACTCAGTTTTTGTGAAAGTCAGTGTGAAGATCTTTGGATAAATATTGAACGGGAAAATTGTCACGACGAGTATAACTCAATTGCATTATGTGCAGTTTATTTGCCTCCTCCCGTTAGCCGTAATATGCTATCTAATTTTATCAATAACTTTAATAGTAGAATCGCAGAGAATAGAAAAAATGTTATGCTCGTGGGAGATTTTAATTTAAGTAATATCAATTGGTTCGCTACTAATGATAATGTTATTTCTAATAGTTCCCTAGGAAATTTGCTAGTTGATTTTGCATCTCTTAATAATTTAGTTCAACATAATAACATTTGTAATAACAATAATAAAATATTAGACTTAATATTCAGTAATTATAATAACATAAAAATTAGTAAGTCTATTTTCCCAATAGTGCCTCCAGATCACCACCATCCTCCTTTAGATATATTGGTTTCTTATTCATCAAGATCTTCTTTAAAAAGAAACGTTATTGGTGAAAGGAAGAACTATTTTAAAGCTGACTACGTAAGTATAATTTCAGAATTAGATAATATCAATTGGTTAAGCGAATTTTGTAATTGTAAGTCAATAAACTTAATGATCGATAAATTTTATAAAATTTTGAACAAACTGATTGAAAAATATGTACCAAAAAAGAAACAAAAAGGTAAACAATATCCTCCATGGTTCACTAAGGAAATGATAAATTTATATAAAGAGAAACAAGTTTTTTTAAATAAGTACAAAATATATAAAAACCCACTTGATGAAATTTCATTACGTCTTCTGAGCAAACGTAGTGCAGATTTATCGAAAATTTGCTACAATAATTACATTAAGATTATTGAAGAAAAAATTAGTAGAAATCCTAAATATTTTTGGTCATACCTTAAGGGCAAACAAGATAATAGTACCGTTCTGCCAGGCATAATGACTTACAAACAAAAAGTAATAAAATCTGGATCAGAAATTTGTAACGAATTTGCCTCATATTTCGCTTCTGTTTACACACAATCTCAAATTTCATATACATTACCATGTTATAATAATCAATGTAAACATGACTGTGGAGCGTTCACTAATTTTGTAATATCGCGAAGGCAGATTTATCAATACTTAAAAAAACTTGATACAACTAAAGGGACAGGTAATGATAATATCCCTCCTATATTTATTTCTAAATGTGCATGGGTATTAAGTTTCCCATTATATTTATTGTACAACGAATCACTTCGCTCAGGTGTTTTTCCCGATAAGTGGAAAATAGCTAGGATAGTACCGGTATATAAGTCCAAGGGTAGAGAGTGCATTGAGAATTATAGACCGATTTCCATACTCTCCACTTTTGCCAAAGTATTTGAAGCAATAGTTTACCCATATCTAGAATGTCATGTTAAGCAAATGATTAATAATAACCAGCACGGCTTTATAAAGGGTCGATCTACAACATCAAATCTTGTTTCGTACAGTGAATTCATTGTGGCAGCTATTGATAACCACAAGCAAGTTGACGCAATTTATACTGATTTAACCAAGGCTTTCGACAAAGTTTCGCACGATATTTTACTCTTAAAACTAAGTAAGTACGGATTCAATGGTAATATGCTTCAGTGGTTCAAATCATATTTATACAATAGACAACAATTTGTGGTCTTAAAAGGTTATAGCTCGAGTCTATATAAAGCCTGCTCCGGGGTTCCGCAAGGGTCACACTTAGGACCTTGGCTCTTTAATATCTTCATTAATGATATTTGCGATACGGTACAATATAGTAGAGTATTTCTATTTGCGGACGATTTAAAATTAACAAAAGTAATAAACAACTTAGCTGACTCAGAGCTCTTGCAGGTGGATATTAATGCTATATATAATTGGTGTAAAAATAACAAAATGGAATTAAACGTCAGTAAATGCAAGCATATAAAATTTACGCGAAAGCTCAATAAATTTGAAACAATATATAGCATTGATAACATCAAGTTGGAGGAAGTTTTTGAAATAAGTGATTTGGGTGTCATTTTTGATGACAAGCTTACTTTTGTCCCGCACTTCAACAAAATAATTGCGAAAAGTTCCAAAACGTTAGGATTTTTAATTAGAAACGGTAAACACTTCACTAATAACACGAAAAAAATAATCTATAACGCTTGCGTGCGTAGTGTACTGGAGTACGGTAGTGTAGTGTGGAATCCCTGTTACGATATACATCGTCGGCGTATAGAGAGAATACAGAAGCGATTTGTATATCATCTATCCAGAAACAAAAAAATCTCATACATAAAATTTAATAAAAATTACAGCAATCTCTTGAAAGATTTTCATATGGATAGTCTCTCTCTACGCAGACAATTATTAGATCTCTCTTTCCTATTTAAGATAATTCGTAACGAGATCGACTGTACTTACTTACTTGAAAATGTTTAATCGTAATTTTTCTTATTTTTTTTAATTAATCGTTTAAACTATCGTATTCCAAGGCGCAATGCTCGTAGTTTTCTGGGTACTTTTGATGTCAGAATATCAAAAACGAAATTAGGATGTAATGCACCAATACCTAGATCATCTCGGTTGTACAATGGTTTTAGTCAAGATCTAGATATTTTTAATGACTCTGCCATGGTTTATCGTAAACGGGCGCTAGAATTGTTGAGAGATGCAAATAATAAATAAATAAATAATGTTAACTTAATTTTATTTTGTATTAATTATTATATTTTTAGTGATTATTGTAACGTAAACTTTGCATGAATTTAATGAATTATTTAATTTTAGTTTGTGCCTATATCAATTCAAATTATTTGTGTTTTTTTTTTTTAATTTTAATTTTATTAAGTGTTTGTTTATTTTTTATGCTCTTTAATTTTTATCAATTTTGACATTATTTTTTTTTTAATCCTTCTACTCATGTTGTTGTAATTGTGTGTTAATTTATTTTTGAAACAGATATTGTAATTGTTGTGGCTACTTTAAAAGCTTCACATGTTGGCTGTTTTCGTATAGTTGTTTTACATTTGTCAATAAAACATGTAGAAGCTACTAGTAGTCCTTAAATAAATAAATAAAATAAAAAAAAAAAATAAAAAAATAGAATGAACTCAGGAAGGGTTATTACTCAATTTTAGATTGCAGAATTAGTTGACAAAGTTTTTCAGAAAGCATTTAATTTTAAGAAATACACAAAACCTTTAAAGGCACAGAATTTTCAAAAAGAGGAAAAGCAAAAAGGCACAAAATCTGGAAAAAGAGTACAAGCCGAAACAGAGATTGAAAAGAAGAAAAATATTGAGAAAAGAAGTGAAAATAGACTAGAAATTTCAAAAAAAAGGGATGTCCAGCAAGAATTCTGACGTAAAAAGATCAAAAACTAAGAAAAAAGACAGTTTGTCTGACGAGGATGACGCTGAGTCTCTGTACTGTTTTGGCTTATACTCAGAATCTAGTGAAGGTTAGCTGCAGTATTTCTATGCGAAAATTGTGAGGCCTGATTAAGTCCGTTTTGCCTTCATGTGTGGTCCGTTTTACCTACCATATGAAGGTAAAACGGTCTAATTGAAGGTATTAGAAATCATCTAATATCTTCGTATTCTGTGATTTTATCAAAGTCATAACGTAGAGTAAATAATGTTGATTAATTTTAATAAGAAGAAGTTTAATAAAAGTAAGTAATTTCTTTTCTATACTTTTTTTCTTTAAGTGTACCGTCTTGCCTTCCTTTCCCCTACTGGATTCTTCGATAAATGTTGTCCTTTAGAAAATGATGTACTTATTAAATGAACTTATTGAAGACCTTGGAGTCTAACGTTTAGATAAAAACAAGACTCAAGCAGACCGAATCGTGCCGTGGCGTCTTCTTCGGAATTTTCGTCCAACACTGCTCTTTTTTATTTTGAAGTATTTAATGTAAGTGGCATTCACTTAATAAAAAAAAAAATCTTGTTAAGCGACGATTCAAAATTGCTTGGTCAAGTCTTCTTGAAAATAGTATATTTTGATCGATAACGACAACATTAAAAAAATGTATATCAAACCAATAGATAATTAATTGACACTCTCCGATAATAACTACCACGGATGCCTCTTTTGCAGCTGATGCATCAAGTGAGTGTTCTACGCCATTTAATAGAAATGAAAGGAGGAGACGACAGTTTAGCACTGATAGTTCTCAAAAGAAGATATTAAGAAACAAAGATAAATGGATTGACACGAGACCAAAAATTTTTGTTGAATTCTGTTAATCAGCTAAATGTGTAAAACGACCATGTGGTGTTTGTAAATTTAATTGTAGCTCGAAGATATCTTCTCAAGAAAGAAAAAATGTTTTCGATCGATATTGGGGTCTTTCTGATCATGAAAGTAATGGGTATTTATCGGCAAACATGCTAAGCGTTATACAACATTGCAAGGTCTTTAAAGAAACCAAATAAAATCCAAGCTTGAAACTGTCATTTCTGCTACATTTGACTTCCAAAAATTTGTATCTCTTCCTCATGGCGAAACAAGTCCATTTTATTATAAACGCAAACTATCTTTCTTTGACTTTAAAGTATTTGAAATGGGTCTTAAAAAAGGATATGTTACATGTGGCCTGAGACTAAAACTAATAGGAGGTCGAATGAAGTTGCTAGTTATCTCCTTCATTTTATTGAAAATTCTCTTAAGAAAGGGATCAGGGATAATAATATAAGGTCTAAGTAATCTATTGCACGATATATTGTACTCCGTAGGTACCGTAAAATTGGCCACGCATAAGTTACAAATTAAGAAATTTGCCGGCCGGTATAGTTGTCATTGTACATTCAAATTTATTATTCTACATGGAAGTTTTCAGTAATGCCTTATTTACAATTGGAAGAATTGTGGGATGTATTGAACCTGGTACCAATGTCGTTTTGACGAAAGCAGTCAAATCGACTACTAAACTATGTACATATCGAAAATGCAAAAACGGCGAAAGAAGTTTAGAAAAACCTACTGAATGCCTTTGAAGGATTTGATCAATACTTCATTAGACAACTGTGGCAGTATCGAATAATATGTGAATAAAATCATGAGTGCAGCGTACAAGTTGCGGAACATTGGTTTCGAAGTTAATGTTGAATGGTTGGGAACACTCATACTAGTAGATTAGCCGGATAATTATAGAGTAATGACCATGGGTCTGGAAAGTTGTGGTATCAAAATATCATCAGATTTTATGAAAACAAAACTTTTACAGGGAGTAAAAGTTCTGTATTTTTTTACAAAACATAATAATGCTCTTACAAATGAAAAGCCAAAAGGAATGGGTCCCCTTTGCTATAACTGCAATAAATTCTTCAGGTGGTATCGATGAATTATTTTTCCATTGCTGAACTTGTAAGTAGACTTTATGTTATTAAGTTGTACGCTTTTATTTTTTGAAGTTAATGCTATGAAACGTTTATATTGCAGTTCATTCAAGCAATAGGCAGTTTTAGCACCATACATTATTAGAATACAATCAATACCATCATTAAAAAGCACTTCTTCATTTTGCTTTTCAACCCTAAAATTTTCAGTTGCTGCATGTCATTTTTGATTATCATTAAAAACTTTAATAAGATTATTTTTTCAATTGTTATTGAAAGCGCATGTGGATAAGCCTTTTCAATTTTTGCAGATATATTTTATATCTTATTACAATGAGCAGGCTAACGTACGATTAAGTCATTTAAAAATTTAAATAAAAATCTTATCATAGATATTAAAAATTGTTTGCATGCAGTAAACCCATATGTTCAAGATTTCAAAACAGCTATAGAATCAATTGCAATAAATAGTATAAATAATTACAATTTGACTATCAATTCTGATCGTAAGTCTACGTGGGACATCCTGGTTGTTATAATAAGTCAACTACAAATGAAGTTGCTATATTATTAATGGACCAACAATATGAAAAAAGTGACATTGTTCTATCTACTAAAAACGGAGAACTCAAAAGCATCAGTGAGACTCATAGATCATATGATATACTTCAATACCCATTTATGTTTGCTCGGGGAGAAGACGTTACCAGCTTTGGCAGTCATACTTCAAAAAAAACTTACTGCTCTTTAGTTTTATTCTTATCGAGTCATGGTGAAACATGATGAATTTAATAGCTTACATCGTTATAAACAATTATTTAATCAATTTTAGTGGACATGTATGATAAAATTGATTCTGAGAGATTATTATTCATACGAATTAATCAAAAACAGTCAGAGCAGAAAGTTATATTCACTTACAAGACGCTATTCAGTGAGATAAAGATATTGAAAACTTAGAGCGTGTAGTAATTCTCCCTTCGAGTTATACTAGCGGTCCACAATATATGCATTAACGTACGCAAGATGCATTTTGTTATGTAAAAAAGGACGGCCTGGACGGCGGACGGAGTCCTTTTTTAGACGGCTAGATCTTTTTATTACCAACAACAATTTAATAATTTCTTCCCAATTAGGATTTACAACAAATCCTAATTGGGAAGAAATTACGGAACAACTCTATGAAGGACAGTCTTCATCGGACATTCAGGATATTATTTCTAGAGTTTTTGATTTAAAATTAAAAAAAAAAAATTTTTTACTTACCGAACGAGAAATATTCGGTCCTGTAAAATGTTATAAATATATGTATATATATAGTGTAGAATTTCAAAAACGGAGACTTCCTCATGCTCATATACTCTTATGGCTTGAAAAGAAACTTCAATCTGATGACATAGACATAACATGTAATAAACGCAGTATTTCCTAAACCTCAAGAAGATCCAGAACTACATATTTAATTTTCTATCGGTTTATATGAAAAATGGTCAGTGTACTAAAAGTTTTCCTAAAAAAATTGTATATGAAACACTTACTAATGAAGGCGGATACCCCACTTATAAACGAAGATCACCAGAGATTGGTGGAGCTGTTTTGATGATGAAGGTCCGTGGAAATTATATTGAAATAGATAACCATTGGGTTGTTCCTTACTCTCCCACGCTGTTACGAACGTTTGACTGTCATATAAATGTAGAGTTTTGCAGCAGCGTCAAATCTATTAAATACGTATATTTATATATCAACGAAATATATATATGTACATACGTAAATATATTTTGTTATTATTTATATATCAAAAAATATTATTATATAAACGTGGAAGTGATCAGGCTACATTTGGGTTAAAAATGAAAATGATGAAATTACAAGATACCAATATGGTCGGTATATAAGCTCATCTGAAGCAGTATGGCATATTATCTTTTCCCATTCATGAAAGGTTTCCGTCGGTAATTCATCTGGACGTTTATTTAGAAAATGGTCAAAGAATTTATATCAATCCCTGCTATTTAAATCATCATATTCCAAAAATATCCCAAAAATACTACATTAATGGTATTTTTTAAATTATGTCAAGAAAACGATTTTGCTAAAACACTTTTATATGACGAAGTTCCTTCATATCATGTATTCGATAAGTAAAGAAAAATTTTTACCAAACGAAAGCGGGGACTTAAAGTCATAAAAGATGGTTATGTAGATTTTTTTCAAGAGGACGTAATTGTACGAGTTTATTTTCCTATTTGAACTATATTTCGAGAATTAGAGAAAATTACTACGCGCTCTTACGTTGGCTATAAAAGATTTATAAAAGTGATTTATTTTTCAGAGTTTGTTAAGTACTGAGAATGCCATTTGCCAAAAACATTGTTTAAAATTTGTTAAATTTTAACCTTTTTTGATGCCGAGGCTGCTACCAATTTGCCATTTATGACCTATTTATTATTATTTAGATTATCCTGTGTGACGAGTGTGTCTACTGCTAAATAAGGAAAATTGATTAGCTTAGCTTATCATCATGGTTAGCAATTATAGAAGAAAAACGACAACAGCAGCATATTCGAAAGTGTTAAATTATAAGTTATCTGTAGCCAACTATGTAATCTGTAGTAAATTTCGCACCTTTTCTATTCTTCTTAGCTATATTACTCTGATCTGTAACATTTGGTTTTACGGGTCGAAATAATCATTGAAAATTCTTCATAAATCGAAAAGCTTACTGGTCGTGAAAACTATTCCACGTGGATATTAGCAGTTACAACATATCTCCAACATGAGGACTCGTGGGATTGTGTCGAACATGATCCCGGTCTCGGTATCGACTTGAGACGAGATATCAAAGCTAAATCAAAAATAATCTTGCTGGTGGACTCCATAAACTATGTTGACACACAAGATACTAAGTCTGCAAAAGAAATATGGGACTGCTTGGCAAAAGCATTTGACGATTCGGGGCTAACAAGCCGCGTGGGTTTACTTCGAGCCTCTGTACAACAAGTCTTACTGGATGTCAAACGTGGAAGAATATGTGAGCAAGATTAAGACCACGGCTCACAAGCTCCGCAACATTGGTTTTAAGGTAGATGAAGAGTGGCTCGGGACACTTCTACTCTCTGGTTTACCTGAAACAGTAACATGTGACATAGGATACAAGCCCATGATTATAGCAATAGAAAGCTCCAGTATGAAAATAAGCGCAGACTCTGTTAAGTCAAAATTTCTGCAAGATGTCAAAATGTGTGAAAATGGCACATTTGCATTTGCTGCCAACTATAACCACAATAATAAAGGTAACAAGAAACAACCTGGAAGAGGGCCTACATTTGTAGCAAAAATGTAATAAATATGGCCACATTGCTGCAGAGTGTAAGTCAAAATCTACAATAAGAAATCAAGAGGGTACAAGTTATGCTGCAGCTTTTATAGCCATAACAGATAGTCTTGAACAGGTTCCATGGTATATACGAGTAGAGTCAGGCGCTTCAGTTCATAAGACCAAACATAGAAATATATTGCAACATGAGAAAGAGCCAACTATTAAAACAATAAATGTAGCAAATTAAGTTATTATCAGTTCACAGTGCTAGTCAGTTGACATTAAATGTGTGCATTAATAAAGTTCACTACAACAAAATTCTTTTCCAAAATGTTTTGTATGTACCTGAACTAGCCGCAAATTTACTAGCAGCCAGTCAGATTATAAAAAATGGAGGTAAGGTAAAGTTCAACAACAATGGCTGTTTGATATTCAATAAAAACAATGTGTTTGTTTCAACCGCAAGCTTAGTCAATAATATGTACAGGCTAAATAGGAGAAGTTAACATGCATACTTATCCGCTATTGGCAAGCAAGATATATATATATACCTCTGGCATCAACGCATGGGCCATTTGAATTTTGAATGTCTGGTGAAATTAGTAGATAACACAGAAGATGTACAATTATTGAAGAAAGATAATAAAGTAACACGTGTCACATGTTTACAAGAAAAACACACACGCTTACCTCTAAAGAAAAGTGAAACCAGTTCGCTTGGTGGTGCCAAATACTTTATGACTTTAATTGATGACTCTATGACTATTGACTGCTCAAAGAAATTGTTTGTCTATTTTCTTCACAAGAAACCTGATCCACTGAAATTAGTATTGGTCCATTTGAAATAGAAGAAAAAATATCCGATTCAGCTTTTAAAATAAATACTGGTCGTGGAACAAAATCAATTGGACTATATCATGTCACAAAGCTTACTCCTATGCGTACTGATTTTTAGTTGTTTTTAAGATAAATCTTACTTAAGAGGGAGAAATATTATTTTTTTATTATTTCGAAAGTGGGAGATGTACGCTTTGTGTTAGCAGTTGAGTCGAAGGAGGTCATCTCATTAAAAAACGTATCATATATTTATTTAATGACATTAAGTGTCAGTTAATATAAAATATTTATTTAAGACGTTAAAGTTATAAATATAATTTTTAATTATTAGTGTTCGTTTAATTTGTTTTCTAAATTAAAAATAAAGCATGAAGATAGCAATTGTCGATTCGCTATTTTAAGTTTGTATTAGTCAGCTTTTATAAGTGTAATTTTTTTTATTGTAAAATCTATTTGATCCTAACAAAATTAAACGCTATTTTAGATGAATCAAATTGCTTGCTTTGGAAAACCCATGACCTTAACAATTTACACAATCTTGATACACGTACGACTGATAAACAAGAAGAAGTTGCCAAAGACGATAATGAGATACAACTCATTGCATCAAGCAACTTTAATTTACCACTACATACACACGCAACAATTAATGCTATTTGAGTCTGAAAGTGCACCAAATGGAAAAGAAGAAATACCGTATATCCAAACAAATGTGACATAATTTCTACTGAAATAGCTGTAAACCCAAGTACTTCGTTGTTACATTTGTAATCTAGAAACATCGGGAACGATTAGATATCAAAGATTTAAAGTCAGATTCATGTAATGTATGGAGTGTCGAGGACGAAGGTAGTAGCTGACAACTGATCTGCATTTTTTGTGCAAATAAAAATAGCATTTCGCGAGAGAGAAGAGAGTCACACCAAAATTTAAAAAGATCCGCAGACAAAAAGGATAGCTTTGTCGTCTAAGAAATTTAAAGATATTGATGTAGGAACTACAGTGCTTGTCGATGTGCCTCAAGTAGACAGAGGCATGGGCGTACCCAGGTAGGCAGGGGGAGGCCAGCTGCCCCCCCCCCCCCCCCCCTGGATAATGTTGACGTCCCTACTAAGTACCTTATCATGTACTTTTATCGATAAAAATTAAGAAAACATTTTTTTGCCATTTGTTTGTATTATTAATACAATATTTTAACAGCCATATATTACGCGGCGCGTACATTACCCATACCCATAACAGCTCGCTAGCAGCGCAACGCCACAGATTACTTAATAGTTACTACGGCAGCGCTGCGAAGCTAGGGATATTCGATATAAATCGATGTATTGAAAACATCGATGTTTACAATGCGATACATCGAATGGATCCGATGTTTTGAAAAGCTATTGAAATACTCGATGTATCGATGTTTTTTAGTTTTCAGTGTTAAAACATCGAATCGATGACAACCTATTAAAATTTCATAAAACTCAAGTCTGACCACTAAAATTTTACTTTTACGGACAACCCAACCTGTATTTTAAAAATGTTGGCAACACTGCGTACGAGTGCAGTGAGTAGCGTCTCTAGTTAAAAAAAAAAAAACTGTTATGTCAATGTCGCGTCACGCGAGTCGGTTGGCAGCGTTGGCGCGTTTGTGTGTGTTTAAAAATATTGTAATATTGAATGGTGATTAATTGCATTACATTTGCTGTTGTGGATTGAAGAAATTGAAGTGGATTTTGTATAAATATACTGTTATTGATCACTGATAATAAAATCTCATCTTTGTGTGTTTACTTCACATATTCGATTGGTTGAACTGAGGTAAGTAAAGTTATAAATAATGTTGGAGTTATTACCATGTCAACAAATAGTAAAATTCGTAATTTACTGTATGACACATTAAATAGTAATTATTAGTTTAGTAAATTACATTACCTGTAATACGCACATTATTTATTAATTAACCTACGTCTTAAGTTACAGTTTACTTTGCAAACTTATTCTCCAAATTGTATTCATGCCCATATTCATTGATTAAACAAGAGGTATATTAATTGATGAAATCAATAAATGTATTCATCATCTTATTAGTCTGAATCATTTTGTATTTAATTTGTGTGTTTGACTTTTGTAGTGATGTAACATTATTGATTGACGAATTTATCGATTTTAACTACTAATTACAGATTTTGAATTTTTGATTGAATGCACTATTTTTGTTTCAGTCTGACAACAAGTACGATGGCACCGTCTAAGAAGAGCGATGTATGGAGGTTTTATGACAAAACTGAAGAAAATAAAAATTCTGCAAAATGTAGACTCTGTCAAAAATTTATAAAATCTTGTGGCAACACAACTAATTTAATTGGTCATTTAAAAAATATACATAAGGCTGCTTATCAAGAGATCAGTAATGAATGTTCGAAAAAAAACGATATTCAGAGCAACACCATTAAGAAAAATACACACTTATCATTAGTTCCCAATATCTCTGATCAACTCCCATCAACAAGCTCTGCTGGCATAATGGAAATGGAACTGACTAGTAATGCTGAAAAAAAATGTGACCCTTCAAAAGACGATGTATGTGTTTCTATTCCTCCAGCTCCAAAACGTCAGAAATCTATTGTGACAAGTTTTCAAGATATATACGCTTTTTCAGAGAGTGGTGATAAAACGTTAAGAATTAACAACGCCCTAATATATATGATATGTAAAGACAATCAACCATTCACAATTGTTGAAAATGAAGGCTTTGCCAGTTTGATTAAAGTTCTTGCGCCGCATTATAAACTTCCCAGTAAAACAACGTTGACACGGTGGGTTGATGATAAATACGCAGCATTATCAAGAGTCTTTAAAGCTAAGTTGGCAAATATTGTATATGTTACTCTTACTACTGACATGTGGTCTGAAACAATGAGTATGAGAAGTTTTTTAGGAGTAACAGCACACTTTGGTGAAGGTAATGACATTTTTGCAATTACTCTTGGAGTTTACGAGTCAAACGATCGTCATACTTCAGAACATATATCTGACATGCTGTTGAAAACTTGTTCTGAATGGAATATAGATAATGATAAAGTTTCAGCTGTAGTCACAGACAACGCAGCTAACATGGTAAAAGCTATTGATTTAGCTTTTGAAAAAAGCATATACCATGTTTTGCACATACGTTGAATTTGGTTGCACAAAATGCTATACAGCAGTGTGCTAATCTGCGAAACTTGATAACCAAACTTAAAGAAATAGTGACTTGGTTTAAACAAAGCAATGTAGCTAGTGATGAGCTACGTAAAGCAACCGAGAAAGAAACAAAATTAATCCAAGAGGTCCCAACGAGATGGAACAGTACTTATTATATGATCGAGCGATTTTTGGAGCTTCGCACCGTCGTCAATAATATAATAATTCGTCATAAAAATGCACCACCGATGCTAACTGCGTCAGAATTATCTGTTCTTTCTTCGGTTTTACAAATTCTGCGACCGATTGAAGCTGCAACTAAGGAAGTGTCAGGTGATAAGTACTGCACTAGCAGTAAAGTAATACCACTTATTCATTGTCTTCTTTTAAAAGTTAAACCTCTTAAAGTCGAAGAATCTCTTGCCCAAGAATTGCAGTCATTGGTCCTGAAAGAGATTGATAAGAGAATGGGCGCTATAGAGAGAGTAACACCTTTTGCTGTAGCCACAATCTTGGACCCCAGGTTTAAGAAAATACATTTCACAGACCCGCTCGCTTGCTCTATGGCTGTTTCAAAAATCAAGGAAATGATGAAAAGTAGAGTACAAAACGAGACCGAGGAATCTGATTCTTCAGATAATTCTGAAAAACCAGAAGAAAAATTTTCACTGTGGGACGATCACCACAAATTAGTTCATAAGAGCTGGAAAACGGTACATTCTGACGATTCTATTTCTGATGAACTATCTATTTACTTGCGTAGCCCAGTAGCCAGATTAAGTGAAAACCCTTTAGAAATTTGGAATGATCTTAAGATTCAGCTTCCCAAACTGCATTCAATTGCATACAAATACTTGACTATGGTAGGAACTTCAGTCCCATCTGAACGTTTGTTTTCTAAAGCAGCACAAGTCGTCAATCAACAAAGAAATAGGCTGAAAGGCAAACGTTTAAATAAACTGTTGTTTTTGCAAAGTCTTCCAAAAGAACACTGGAAATAAACTTATAAAAATAAATGCGGATGTTTTTTTTGTTCTTACTTTAATATATAATAAAGATTTTTCTCATGTATGGCTTTTACTGTTTTTTAATAATACAATGCTTAAATTAGTGAATTATAAAAAAATCTTTAAAAAGTACTCGATTTATACAAAACATCGATGTTTTCTTCTAATACATCGAAAGAAATCGATGTACAGTTTCAATATATCGAATCGAAAAAAACATCGATGTTTTTTCAAAGTGGACACCCCTATGCGAAGCCCGCCCGCACGCCTACACGACACGAAGATTACCGAATCGTACCGAGCGACATCGAGTGCTGCGAAAGCGGGGAGAGAGTACGAGCGAGCAGCTTGCATTTGTTTGACAAGTAATTATTTTCAAAGTGCACGAGTTTTGATATAAATAAGGTTTTGTTACTGAATATAATTAGGACCTAAGTAGGTACCTATATGTATCAGATTATTAAATAGAAATTATTTATATTCTGATTTACTATAATAACACTTTGAATGAAAATGGATATTCGGAACTTTTTTGATAAGTTTTTTCTATTACCTACTTATTTACCTACTTAATATTTTTTTAAATAAAACAAGACAATCACAATTGTTTAAGATGTCAAAAGAAAAGATATAATTCATGTGGTCTTGGTTGATCTTTCGCGGCTATTGGTTGTCTGAAGGCGGTTTTTACTTTTTTTTATAGTCATGCCGAAGAAATAAACGTATTTTTTAACAGACTTCAAAAAAAGAGGAGGTTCTCAATTCGGCGGGAATCTTTTTTTAATTTTTTTTTAGGTATGTTCCCCGATTACTCGAAGACACCTGAACCGATTCGTAAAATAATTTTTTTATTCGACAGGGTTTGGTTTCTAGTTGGTCCCATTGTCAGGATGTCATGATCTGATGATGGAATCCTGGAGAAATCGAGGGCATCTACCGAAAATTGTATGCTTGCATATTGCTTTTGTTACGTAATCATGTTTTACTCTGGTGTTTGCTTCCGGGTATCAACATCTGATGCTGCTGTGCTGATGATGAAGCTACAGAACTCCTTAACGGTTAGGAGTTAGAGGACAGTAGGTATTGCAATTGGTCGATGGTAACTAGGTAGTAGTTAGGGCTAACGTGATACTGGTAAGGGTAGGCTTAGTCCTAAAATGGTTATGAGGTAATCATTTTATGTAAACATTAAAAATGGTAAAATGAAAACTTTTTAACAAAAAATTTAACCGACTCCAAAACTAAAATGTTAAAAATAATTTCTTTGGAGTCGGTACCACTTTGTGGTAATGGTACCAATATAATGTCTACTGCTCAAAGTGGTACCGACTCCAAAGAAATTATTTTTAACATTTTAGTTTTGGAGTCGGTTAAATTTTTTGTTAAAAAGTTTTTTATAGCTTCATTACCGTATACCGTATTTTATTTTTGCAGCAAAAAAACGGAAAATTACAAGCACAGAGGATGATGATGCCAGTAAGCAGTTGCCGCAGTCTAGTGAGGTTGATTCAGCGCCAATAACACAATCTTATTCTGCTAATAAAAAATTGTGTAACTCTTTTGTTAGCCCGCAAGATTCAGAATCGGAAACCGTAAATTCTTGCAGTATTGTTAATGAGGTAGTATCTGAATCTCGAGCATCTACATCTACGTCTACTCTGGATGATGGAGAAAATTTTCATGAAAACGATATCGGTCGATGGGTTGGACGGTCTTTCGTACTGACAACGGAGAAGCGAATGGAAATGTTAAAGCGATGCTGGGTACCTTCAGAAACTTATGATTTTGCTAGTGATGCTACACATTTAAAACGCAAATTTAACCACTCTTGGTTAGAAATGTACAAACCATGGCTTGTATACTCAAAGAATTTGAAAGGTGCATTTTGTTTGTTTTGTGTTTTATTCCCGCCGAAAGTCGCACGTGGTGTACAGGGATCTCTAATTGTTCGACCATTTACCAAGTATAAAGATTTACATATTTATTGTAAAGCCCATGTAGATACTCAATGGCATAGAGAGTCGAGTGCGTCTGCCAATTCTTTTAGTAACATTAAAACAAAGGTACAAGTTACATTGCAAACAGGCCACGAAAAAATTATTGAAGACAATAGAAATGCATTGCTACCTATAATCAGTACAATAGTTTTTTGTGGAACACATGATTTGCCATTGAAACGAAAAGAAAAGGATGACGGCGTTTTTCAAGATTTGCTTCAATTAAAAATAAAGTCTGGTGATGAAATTTTGCGGCAACATTTAGAGAAGGGTCAAAAGAATGCTCAATATACGTCCCCGAAGATACAAAATGAAATTTTAAACATATGCGGTATTTTAATAAGAGAAAAACTGGTCGATAACATTAGAGCCGCAAGTGCTTTCAGTATTTTGGCTGATGAATCAGCAGATATATCTGGTAAGGAACAACTAGCAATAGGTCTTCGATATTACGATCAAAAGGAAAAAAGACGTTAAAGAAGTATTTATGGGCTTCGTAGAGTTGGAAAAAATGGATGCCCAAACGATAGCTGCTGAAATAAATAGATTTATTAATACGTTAAATATTAACGCTAATAAATGCGTGGGACAAGGCTATGACGGATGTGCTCCTATGGCGGGAAAAGATGGTGGAGTCCAGAAAATATTGAGAGAAACTTATAAAAAGGGTTTATATTTTCACTGCGCCTGCCATAGATTAAACCTCGTGGTAAACGATTTAAATCATGTTTCTGAGATCCGCAACTGCATTGGAACCGTAAAAGATACGATATTTTTTTTCAGGGAATCGGTTCTGCGTCAAAGATATGCACCAAAAATACCATTGCTGTGTGAAACAAGATGGTCCCATAAATACCAAAGTATTTCGATGTTTAAGAAATATTTTGTCCAAATTGCAGAAGGTTTAGAAAAACTTTCTCGGGAAGGTAATTCTGCCACAAGGAAAGTAGCTTTTCAGTTACTATCTGCTGTCAGCCAAACTACATTTATATTTGCTCTATGTATTATAGACAAATATAATTCTATGCTGCAACCCGTCGCAAACATATTTCAATCTAAAACGCTAGACATATTAAGATGTGCAGAACATATAGAAACAATAACTACTGCAGCTTAACAATAGAATTCAGAGGGTTGACGTTAAAGGGACAAGGTCTCCTGGGGTCTCAGTTGGTATGGGGGTCCCACAAGGATCAATTCTTGGGCCTTTTCTATTCCTCATATACATAAATGACTTGCCCTTTCTTGTTGGGAACAAACATGATATAGTATTGTTTGCTGATGATACCTCTTTGGTTTTTAAAATTAATAGGAAAGAGGTTCAGTATGACGATGTAAACAATGCTATGTCCGATATAGTACATTGGTTTAGCGTAAATAATCTTAGACTGAATAATAAAAAAACTAAAATTGTAAAATTTAGCACACCAAATGTGCAAAATGTAAAACCCGATGTACTTATCAATGGGGAATCGATGGATCCAGTTGAAACAACTGAATTTCTTGGCCTTACTCTTGATGCCAAGTTACAGTGGCTCCCCCACATAAACGGATTGGCGGGTAGACTGAGTTCTGCGGCATTTGCGGTCAAAAAAATTAGATTACTTACTGATGTTGATACGGCTCGACTAGTATATTTTAGTTACTTTCATAGTATAATGTCCTACGGTATTATGCTTTGGGGTAACGCAGCCGCTATCCAAACTATATTTGTGCTGCAGAAGAGGGCTATTCGCGCAATCTATAACCTAGGAGCCAAGGAATCATTAAGGCATAGATTTAAAGAAATTAAGATATTGACTGTTGCTTCTCAATACATATTTTGTAATGTTTTGTATGTACGGAAAAATATTAATGTTTTTATGAGAAAATGTGATTCTCATAACATTGGTACAAGGAACAAACACAATCTTGTTACTCCTGTTACTCGACTGCATAGAGTCAGTAACTCTTTTGTGGGGCAATGTATACGCTTCTACAACAGGCTCCCAGAAAGCGTTCAAAATGCTTCTATTGCCAAATTTAAAAAAATTGTTAAGGAACGCTTGTGTGCAAAAGGTTACTATACAATTAGCGAGTTTATGTTTGATAGCACACCTTGGGAATGAAACGATCGCCTCCTGGCTATTTCTAATCATATACTACTATGTACCTTATAAATTTGACAAAAAAAAATAACAGAAAAAAAAGACCCGCTGAGTTTCTTTCGCCGGTTCTTCTCAGGTCAGGGTGTTCCTTTTTCCGAACCGGTGGTAGTGTTTATTTGACAATCAATAAGTAAGTGTAATGCTTTTATATTGAATAAAGGAATTTGAGTTTGAGTTTGAGCAGTTGCAGAACACCGGCGTTCCGCGGAACAAGGGAGCGAAGATTTAATCAAATCAGCTGAAAAAATTGCTACGGCTTTAAAAATTGACCTACGTTTACCAAGAACAGCAAGCCGCCAACAACATAGGTCAAATCAACCAGCTGCTTCACTTAGCGAGTATTTTCGTCGCTCATTACACGTGCCTTATTTGGATTCTTTGTCATCTTCATTAGAGGCGAGATTTAGCAGACAGCATTCACCAGCGTTTACACTTTCACTGTTACACCCTACTCAGATAATTAAAATTACAGTTCCTAAATTACAAAAATGCATGGAGGAAGTATCTGATTTTTATGAATTAGAAGGGATCACGTCTGAAGCCGAACTTTGGCGCACGTTTTGGATAAATAAGCAGCAGCAGGATTTTGAAAATATTGGAATAGCGGAGTTAATACAAGCAGATTATTTTTACCCGAAGGTCAAGATAGCCCTAGAAATTTTGCTGGCAATGCCATATTCCACTGCTACGATTGAAAGGTCGTTTAGTACACTTAGACGTGTAAAAACGTGGCTAAGACCTGACCTGACCTCGACTATGACAGAAGATAGATTGAATGGGCTTTGTATGCTCAGTGTGCACAGAGAATTTGTTAAAAGTATGAGTGATTCTTTCACGGAAGGCATCCTAAATCGTTTTGCTGAAGACCCACGAAAATTACTTATAAAATAGCCATTGTATAAGAAGAATTTATATAAAAAGATTTTATCTATTTTAATTTAAGTTTTTTTATTTGTAAAAACCACCTCACCTAGCTTATAAAAATAAGATTTCCCCCCCCCCCTGGCCCAGAACCTGAGTACCCCCATGTTCATTTATGTTTTGTGCAACAAAATAGTGAATGTAAAACCATTAAAGCTAATGAATAGGGGCTACTGGCTATAGTTAGATTAAATAAATAATGCGTTTTTGATTTTATTTCAGGGATAACCCTAATCTACCATTTATATTAAGGCACTGTTTTAAAGACGTGAAGAAGGAGGCTAATCATGGAAGTAATATAAGTGCTATTTGTAAGATATGTTCAAAAACACTGAAGGGAAGTCTGCATGCAACAACAAACTTTTTAAATCATATTAAAGTAAGTATTTATTACCTATGAAAAATAGCTTTTGTATGATATGATATGTACTAGGTAGCCATAGGATACTTATTAGTTACTATTAATTATTTAACAATAGGTAATTATTTAATTTTCCTTTTTTAATAAATAATTAACCTGGTCGTTATTATTTTTTAGAGAAAAGGCCATGATGATCTTCTAAAAGAGCATGAACAGTTGAAACCGCAACATACAAAGAAAAGAAAATGCAGTGTTGCAGAGTCTGACAACATTAGTACCGCAAGTACATCAAAAAAATGAAACAAAGTAATCTTTTAAATTCTCTACACAAGTCAGTAAACCTGGATAAATTAATAGTAAACTTTGTTGTCGACACAATGTCTATAGTAGAAAATAAATCATTTAGAGCTTTAATTAAAGGAGCTCAACAACTTACACGTCCACCAAAATTGATGTGCCGCCGCAGATGCAATAATAAAATTGCTGATGCATACACAGAATATAAAGGTAAACTTAAAAAATAAATTGAAGGCAGCTCAATATGTCTGTACCACAGCAGATATTTGGTCATCTTCAAGACGCAGATACTTAGGTATGACTGTTCATTGGATAGATTCAGACACATTAGCAAGAAATAGTTCTGCTCTTGCCTGCAGAAGATTCAAGGGTACCCATTCATTCGATAAGATATCAGAACTTATAATTGAAATACATGAAGAATATGACTCAGCATTGTCCAAAATAACTAAAACAGTAACGGATAATGGCTCCAATATGGTAAAAGCTTTTAAAATATTTGGGAAACCTGATTTAGAAACTGAAGCATGTAGTGGACCCCTGATGAATATTGATTCAGAAAATTTAAGAGTAAACTTAAATGAAAACCTTTAGAATAACAATCAGCAAGATGATGATGATAACGATGATAATGATATATTAGCCCTGAATGAGTTTCCTGAACCTCAAGAAAATGATTTATATCAACTACCCAACCATGAGAGATGTGCTACCCATACTTTACATCTAATTCCTGCACGGGACTTTGATAAAGCCAGACAAAAAAATAATTCATACCGGAATCTTCATAATGCAGCTATGGCTAAATGTCAGGCTGTTTGGAATGTATGCTCTAGATCACCGAAAGCATCTGAAATTTACTTGGAAGTTACTGGTAAGTCTCCAACAAGCCCCTGCCCAACTCGGTGGAATTCATATTACAATTGTATAACAGATATATTAGAAATTCAAGAAAACATAAATGAAGCTCTAAGGAAATTGGGATTATCAGTACTAAAAGAAATTGAAATACAGTTCTTGGTAGAATATGTTAAAACTTCCAAACCCATAGCTGAGGCCATCAGGAGCTTGGAAGGTGACAAAGAGATATATTATGGATGTCTACAACCTGAATTGACGAGAATGCAAAAAATATTATAATAAAGGAAAGTATTCAAAAGCGTTTCGAAAAATTTGATTTAGATAACCCAAGATCGAAGGACAGCATTTTGGCAGCAGTATCCTATCCATTTTTCAAATTAAAGTTTCAAATTAAGAATTTTTTAGGATATTATGAAACAACCTGTATTTTATTTTTTACTAAGCATTATTTAATCAGATAAAATGGTAGGTACAACAAATATTATGGTGGTACAACATCAATCATTCGGTCTTGGAAACTAACACGTCCAACAGAATTGAAATAGTCCATGAATTTATTGCGAACAATGTTGCCATCTTCATTACGCTGCCTATTTGATGAACGCTGTAATGAAACTAAGGGTGCAGAGGTTTGTCTCCAATCTCCTTCGCGAAACATGCCCAGTCTTATATTTTCTGAGTCAATATTAGAATGAGATATATAAGTTGGTACTCGTTTCCTCAGAAAGTTATGCAGAGCGCAACATGCCAACACTACAGCATCCACATTGTCCAGATCTAGATCAAGTGGTCTACGCAGTATTCTGAAACGGGAACTTAATATGCCAAAGGCATTTTCAACCACTCTTCTGGCTCGCGATAATCGATAATTAAAAATCCTTTGTAAACGATTAATATTTTTAAAAGGAAACGGTTTCATTAAATTTTTATTTAATGCGAATGCACTATCCCCCAGAAACACGTATGGTACAATTTCGTTTGTGCCTGGTAGTGGAGATGGAGATGGCAAATTTAAAGAATTGTTCATCATTTTCTTATAAAATTTTGTACATTTTAAAATTACTCCATCTGCAACGGATCCATTGGTGCCTGTGTGTATATACATGAATTCGTAGTTAGCGTTTACAACAGCAAACAGCACTATACTGAAGAATCCCTTATAATTATAGAACAAAGAGCCACTTCCGGGGGGTTTTTCGATGGCGATATGCTTCCCATCACATGATCCAATACAGTGACTGAAATTCCATTTTGTTTCGAATTCCTCAGCAATTTCTGTCCATTCTGTCTCATTTTCAGGTATCTGGAACAAAAAAATTAATTTGATTGTATTTTTAGAGCTCAAACTCATCTGACGAAGACATTTCAAGCCAGCAAATTCAAGGATCAATTCCTTCAACGTCTAGAGGACATAGCGTTAAAAAAAAGAAAGAAACACTTCTACAAAAACAAGAAAAAATTATTAAATCTGCTGAAGTAATGTTATCAAATAAAGAAGAAGAAGACTGGGAAGTATTTGGAAAGTCTGTAGGCTTGCAGTTAAAGGATATAAATGGAACACAACTGATATTTACTCAAAAAATTATATCCGATGTAATTTATAATGCTAAACTTGGACGACTTTCTGAAGATTCTTGTGTACTCGTCACGCCATTGGAAATAAGACATAGATTGAACAGATACAACTATCAGATACCCTTCATCCAATCACCAGCATCAAGTTATTCATCCCCGTCACCATACAACCGACAGTCCCCTAAATTGCCTCACAAACGTCCATCATCACGCAATTATTTATCACCCACACCGAGTCCTCCATCGTCATCTACTACACAGTATCATCCGCCTCATCCAATTCAGTTTCCACAACAAGCATTCCAGTCGTTACAACAAGCAATCCAATCGCCACAACAGACAATTCAGTTACCAAAACACACAATCCAGTCGTCACAACACATAATTCAATCACCACAACCAGCAATCCAGTCACCACAACATTCATTTCCCTCGAGAATCACTGTCAACAATCCTGACGATTTTTCAGAATACATTGGAAATGAATCAGTGTCTACTATTTCCCCTAAGTTGCCACACAAACGTCCATCATCACGCAATTATTCATCACCCACACCGAGTCCTCCATCATCATCTACTACACAGTATCATCCGCCTCATCCAATTCAGTTTCCACAACCATTCCAGTCTTCACAGCAAGCAATCCAATCGCCACAACAAACAATTCAGTTACCACAACACACAATCCAGTCGTCACAACACATAATTCAATCACCACAACCAGCAATCCAGTCACCACAACATTCATTTCCCTCGAGAATCACTGTCAACAATCCTGAAGATTTTTTAGAATACATTGAAAATGAATCAGGGTCAACTGTTTCCCCGTCTATAGTAGAAGGGAGTGCCAATGTAATGAAAGATTTTTTGATTTTCAAGCCGAAAAAAGAATAATTTTCTGTTTAATTTACTGATTGTTTTTGTTATTGATTTGATTTGAAAAATAAATGTTAAATTGAACTTTGAATTTTGATTTGAAAAATAAATGTTAAATTGAAAAAAAACCACTGTATATTAGTGGTTTTACTCACCTTGATCAAATGTTTTAAGCATTTGTAGATAGCCCGGCATGTTTCTGGTATAATTGACGATAAAAGAGGTTGCGATATCAAAGAGCTGAACCTTAGGTCTTGATAGGAGTTGCCCGTTGCCAGGAATCTTAAAGTAACTACCAATCTTTGTTTAGCACTGACACTTTGTCTAAGAATCGTATCTTCTTTTTGAATATACGGAGTAACTAATTTCAAAAGACATTCAAACTCGGCAACTCCTACTCTAAGGTAGTTTCTTAAGTCACATGGTTCCAGAACACTCAGTATTTGCATATTTGATAATTTTTCTCGTAAAAGTAAATACTCTTTCACCCATATTTTTCTTTTCTTTTTTTTATTTAAATTAATAGATGCGGCAAGAGCTATGGCGATTTTCTGGTGCTTTGAAAGTTTTCCCATCGCGTGACAACCGTCACCGACTACGTACTAGGGATGCAAACGATACATCGATGTTTAAAAACATCGATGTATCGTTCATAAACATCGATGTTTTAACATCGATGTTGAAACTCAAAACATCGGCGATATATCGTTCTTTATGAACGATGTTTACTAGCGCCATCTATTGATTCGTGCGTATACTGCCAAGAACTCGTGCAACCTTGCTTGCTCAAAACCTTGCCATACAAAAACAATACTTTTTTAATATTTTTTTTTTTAATTTGCGTACGTAATTAAAACCTGTATAGGCAGTATACGCGCGAGTCCTTTCCGGAAATGTGCTGTGTGATGTGGTGTGTCATGTCAATGTCAGTGTCACTTCGTTTGTTTGTGTGTATCGGAGAGTGAAGTTAAGTGTGCATTTTCAGTTGTCACCAAAAACTGCAATAAAACTATAAAGTGAATTTAAAACCTCGTGATTTTGTTAGCAGCGTACTGTAAGTATTATTGTTCAAATGACATGAAAAACTTTACTTCAAAATTTGTCGGTTAAGTTGTTTGAATATTTGTTGTTTGGACAAGTTTTCGCGTTTTAAGCTAGATTGTTGTGAAATGATGTTATTTATACACACTTGATTTAGTTATTTATACTGTTGACACTTATTTACGAAGTATATTCTTTTCCTGAAAAAAGATAAACGAAAACACAAATTGTTTACCTACTTAAAACATTATTTTGAGGTTATATATTTGCGTATCCGTTTCTAATTTCTATTAAAAAAAAAACACAAGAAATTAAATTAAAGATGGATTCAGCTCTAATGTCCCCCGGAAAACGGTATGAACTAACTGTCAGCTCATACTAGAATTTGACGTCTTCATACATTTTTATGCGCCGACAGCGCCTCGGCTAAGGGACAAGAGCTGAATTCATCTTTAACTAAGGTATTATTTGATCACAGATTAATTATTACAAAATATTTGTTTACATTATTTTCGCATTGTAAGAGTGATGGGCATCGGTAGAAATATTTTTTATCGATATTATTTTAGTTTTGTGTTGTGTATGTGTTTGATAGTACGTAATAGTCCGATTTTAACAGATTAAATTATTTTTTCAGGTAAAATGCCAAAAAATAAAACGAAAAGTGCAATTTGGAATTATTTAAAAAAAAGTAACAATGATAAGGAAGCGACATGCAAATTTTGCAATAAAAACTTGAAGACTTCAGGTAACACTACTAATTTGCGGGGTCACATCGAAAAGAAACACGCTGATGTGGTGCATGAGTTGATAACAGCAGAAGAACCTTCACAAAAAAAACTAAAATTGAATGATGAAACTAATGAGGCTGGACAAAGTAACCAACCTGCTATTAGTGATCCTGACAGTACAGATACTACTGATGCAATATTAAACGTTGATTCCACGGATATCGTTAATAAAGGAGCTAGTACTTCTGCTGGTTTTGGTTGCAGTTCAACAGTTACTACTTTAAGTTTAAACACTGAAGCTAAACAAAGATCTCAACAGCAGCCCAATGTGAGTGAGCTGTTTCAAAATATCAAAAGTATAACTAGTACTGAAGGCACCAAACATAAGAAAATTACGGAGGCTATTTTAAATTTTGTCATTTTGGACCATAAACCATTTTCAGTTGTAGAAGGGGAAGGATTCCTACAACTTATGAAGGAAGTTGTGCCATTATATAAAGTTCCTTCTAGAGAAACTTTAAAAAAACGGGTAGATGACAAGTATGAAGCCATGTCAGGTATTTTCAAAAAATATATACAATCAGCGGAAAATTATTGCCTTACATATGATATATGGACAGAGACAATGCAGAATAAGTCTTTTGTTGGGGTCACCATTCACTTTTTAGAAGGATTGAAACTCAAAAGTGGTACATTGGGAGTTTTCGAATTGTTCGAAAGACATACTGCAGAATATGTACAACGAAGGCTTACAGAGATTCTAAATGAATGGTGTGTTTCAACTGATAAAGTTACTGCTGTTGTCACTGACAATGACAGTACGGTTATGAAAGTAAACAGAGATATGTTCGGTGAAAAAAAAATAATACCGTGCTTCGCTCATACAGTGAACTTAGCTATAGATAATCCGCTGACGAAAACTGCTGAAACCGCATTTCAGATTATAGGCAAAGTACGCGAAATTGTTAAGTTTATTAAACGCAGTGTCAATGCGAGCGATGAGTTGCGTAAAAAACAAAGAGATGACGGCTTAAAAGAAGGACAAACAAAGAAGCTGATTCTAGATTTACGTACTCGTTGGAATTCCACGTTTTATATGCTAGAACGTTTCTTGGAATTAGTAACGATTGGTGCAATATTGTTGTGCCGTTCAGATGCTCCGCCAATGCTGACATCTAGTGAAATAGGCTGTCTGCGTGAAATCGTCCATCTGATACAACCTTTTGAAAGACTGACAAAGGAGATTTGTGGACAGGATTATGTCACCGTGAGCAAGGTCATCCCACTCGTTAGCTGTTTGCGAGGAATGTTGGAAAACTTTTCTCCGACATTTGAAGCTGCTATTTCTTTAAAGACAGAAATTCAGAAGGAGGTGATTAAGCGATTTGATAAGCTAGAACACTGCTCGTCTTTGGCTTTAGCAACTGCACTGGATCCGCGCTTTAAACTCATTCATTTTAAAGATGCAATGGCAAAAGCTAAAGTCTTGAATTATGTGAACACCTATATAAAAAATATGCAAACTATGAATTTACCCACAGAGTCTTCTGACGAATCAGAAAAAGAAGAAAAGCCAGAACGTGAATTTGATATATGGAGTTACCACAAACAATTGTCACACGATAACATGAAAAATAAAACCACGAACACAAGAAAAGTGGAATCAGAATTTCACATGTTTGTATCTTCACCTGTTACCCCAATAAAAGGAGATCCGATAGAAATCTGGGACGATATGAAAACTTTATTTCCATATTTATGTAAACTGGCTATGAAACATTTGCCAATAGTAGCAACTTCAGTCAAAAATAAAGTGGGACAAATAGATGGCCAATGGTGATATTTTACAGCCTAATGAATGTAGCGGGTATAAATACGTTTATAATATACCTGCAGAATAACCCTAACAAGAAAATTAGCCGTCGAGTCTTCCTTGAAGCCTTAGCATACGATTTGATCAATCCGCAACTTAGACGACGGGCTCTCATTTCATCCTTGCCGAGAAGCATAAGACTCAGGCTCACCGAAATATGCAAATTAGATGGACCCAAGTCTGCAGCAACATCTAACAATGATAAAGTAGGTCGTTGTGGATACTGCTCTTCAAAAAAAACCGCAAGACACGTTACAACTGTGTCACCTGCAAAAAATACTTTTGTTTAGAGTATGCTGTAACCGTATGCCCTGATTGCTATGGCGAGGCTCAAAATTAAGTCAAACATAGATAAATATGTTTATTGATATGTTTGTTGTTATTAATAAGAAGTTTAATTTGTTTTTAAAAAGAAGTTCAGATTTTATTTTAATTTTTTAGTACTTAAGAAAATAATCTCAAATTTTAAGACTGATTTGTGATAAAACTATAAGTCGGTAATATAATTAATAAAATAACTTTTAGTTATGCTGTTTTGTTTCATTACATCCTAAACTTCAAAATAATAGTAATAGTTTATGTGTTTCTTGTTAAAAAAAATATGTTGTAGGGGTACAAACTATCGGTCTGTAACACCGTGCGCGAGTATAGGTGTTACAAAAATTGGCGCGAGTATAGGAAGGTTAGGGAAGTACCATGCCAGTGCCTTGACACCGTATCGCGCTAAAGGGGAACTCCTTTCACGTCGTGCGAGGGGAAGACCAGCCAAGTTACGACCGAGGCGTATTCGTGACTTGGAGGGGGAGGTTATAGCAAATGTAGCGTCTAGCCCGCCACCCTTAAGGCCCCAACGTACTCGACGACGTCCAGTGCGATTCGATCTTGATACTTTCCCTCCGCATTAGTTCCTTGTAATTTTAAAGAGATCAGTGCGTCGCGGGAATTAAAAGGGAAAGGTCAACGTTGTGCGCTATCTCCACTCCTGCGCTCGTGGAGTGTAACGTTTTGTTTTTTTGCCTTTCCCTTTCTGTATATTTAATTCCGTGTTTTATTACTAATAAATATAAGTATAATTAAAGAGTAAAGTTTTTAATTGCAATAATTTTAATAAGAAAACTGTAATCATATTCAAATGTAATGTGTTATAAGACGTTTGTTTTTCGGCTCGGCATTGTATGTCTCTATTGCTCATGTATGTATGATAAATAAATATGTATCTTTAATAAATAAAAATGTCTGTAATTTGGTCAGCGATAGGGAGTATTGTATTTTGAAAAAGTATTTTGAAAATACCTATTTTGCATTTAGCATTTGAAATACAAAACGTAAACCTATTTGGTATTTTGCATTTGAAATATTAAATCTGAAAAGAATTTTGCATTTTGTATTTAAATGCTTTTTCAAAACCATTTTGTAGATCTCTGCATATTAAATACATTGTTATTATGACGTGGGGTGATTTGACCCCTAGCCGTCTTTCTTGGTAAGAGTATTTTGCCGTCTTTCTAGTGTTAACCCTTAACTATGGACGTGCGGTCTCACACGCCGCTTGCAGTTTGTGATTATCGTGCCCCCCTTCACCCGCATACCCTACGCGTACGCCGGTCTCAGTAGCTTCGGTTTTAGTATCTAAACGACCGTTGAGAGTGAAGGTTACGTCGTCGGCTGAATGTTACGTGAGTAATTTCGATTTATATTTCGAGTGCGGTCTGTGAGACCGCGCGTCCACATTTGTGTTATAAATTGAAACTAAAGGTGATTTTGTTTGTTTTAGATTTTGTACACTAACATGACAAAAAACGATCAACCAACGACTGCAGGCAAACGAACATCGAGTTTGTCGATGCAAAGAGCCAGTAAAACATTGCGGTTAGATGATCCTTCTTTTGAAGACGAGTTTCAACGATTGCTTTTAGAATCAGATCAGTGCGACAGCGATGGGGATGTTGATGATTGTTTGTTTTATGAAGCTGACATTCAAGAAAATCACTCGAGTGAACAAGATATTATTGAAGAAAGTGGTAGTACTACCAGAGCTGACGCAGACGTAAGGAGATCAGATAGTGAAAGTTCAGATGACGACAATATACCTATTGCTCAGTTACGGCCCTCGAAGTACAATTATGGTAAAAAATCGCTACAAATGGGCTACAGAACCACCTTCCAGAAGAGTCCGCACTCCACAGCATAATATTGTGTTGAACACATCTATTCTGCACCTGACTGAAGACGAAAAGAGCGATCCAATCAGTATTTGGAATAAACTTTTTGATAATGAAATGCGACAAACCATTTTGACATGGACTAACTTCAAAATCGCTGAGTTCAGAGGCAAATTCAAGCGGCAAGACATGTCAGAATTAAAAGAAATGGATATGATAGAACTCAATGCCTTATTAGGATTATTATACTACTCTGCCGCAATGAAATCAAATCACGAATCTACAAGTTTCATATTTGCCACGGATGGAACTGGTTGCGAAATATTCAGTCATCATGTCAGAAACCAGATTTTTAGTTCTTCTGAACTGCCTACGTTTTGACAACTCAGCAGATCGCGCTGAGAGAATAAAGACCGATAAACTGGCTGCTATTTCAGGAATATTTGATAAGTTTATCGCTAATTCCCAAAAACTATATCAACTCAGTGAATATGTCACTATTGATGAGATGCTAGTGGAGTTTCGTGGAAGAAGCCACATGATTTCGTACATGCCCCAGAAGCCCGGTAAATATGGCCTACTTATTCGTGCGTTTATGTGATGCGAAGACCTTTTACTTTTACAATGGTTATTTATATTCAGGAAAAGGTAGCGATGGCGACGGATTATCAGCTGACGAGAAAAAAATCCTTGTTCCTACTCAATGCGTGCTACGCTTGACACAGCCGTTACAAGGAACCAATCGTAACGTGACAGCAGATAACTGGTTCTCGTCTATTGAAGTTGTAGATGAACTGTCTAAGCGTAACCTAACGTATGTTGGGATTCTGAAAAAGAATAAAAGAGAAATACCGAATTTATTTCAGGCACAAAAGTCTAGAGAGATTGGTTCAACTTTATTTGGTTTTACGAACGACAAAACTCTGTGTTCTCATGTACCAAAGAAGAAAAAGCTGTGCTCCTAATATCGTCTATGCATCACGATAATACTGTTGATGAACATCGAAAAAACCCGAGATTATATTATTCTATAATTCTACCAAAGGGGGGGTAGATGAAACGGACAAAAAATGTTCAATTTATTCGAGTAGTCGCCGTAGAAGAAGGTGGCCTATGGTGATTTTTCACAGAGTTCTGGACTTGTGTGGAATAAATGCCTACATTTTATTCAATCAACACCAAGACAAAGAACTAGAAAGAGGTAAATTTCTGAAAAAATTAGCACGATCCCTGGTGGTTCCACACATGCAAAGAAGAGCTATAAACCCTCATTTGCCAAATGAATTAGTTATGACGCTAAAACGAGTTTTGGGTCCTGATATGCCATCCCAGGAGCCATCGAGTGAAGAAAATATAGTTCCTAAGCGTAAGACGTGTAAACTATGCCCTCCAAAGATAATGAGAAAGACGACCCATACTTTTGTGGGCTGTAAACAGCCAATATGCCTGCAATGCTCTAAGCCGCTATGCAAAGACTGCCAATAAATATGACCAAGTTGGGCGTATGTCGAAATTTTTATGTTTTGTTTTGAGAAGACTATGTTAAGTTTTTTATGTCCTTTATGCTTTATATTTTATTGTAAAAGTAGTTAAACTAAGTAAATAAGACATTTTCTCGTGATGATATCTGTATAAAGTGATCTCAAGCTTAAAAGTCTGAAAAGTGCCTTAAGACTGTCATATTGTTAGAATAAGTTTAAAATAAATAATTTTTTCATTGAAATTATATCTTTTATTAACAATTAGTAACTCTTCTAAGAAACAAAATCAAAAAATAATACAATACTTACTCATACAGATAGAAACCAGCGCGTAAAGATAGCGGTCTGTGAGGCCGCACGTCCATAGTAGTGTAACAAAATTGTAACAACCATAGTTAAAGGTTAAAAATAATTGCCAGGACAGCATTTACTCGAGACCTATATACCAACTCACAAAGAAATGCCAATAACATAATAGATAAATAAATATATATAAAATATCCCTTACCTTTATTATTTCTCATAGTATATAATAAAAAATACAATGAATTAAAAATAAAGACTTTTTGCAATGTCAATAAATTCCATTTTCAAATCATTGTCAAGGATCAATGAACTTTTGTTAAATATTTCTTTATAATTTCTTGCTCCTGTAAAATTAGTCAAAATTGAGTTTGTTCCATAATTAAGCCATTAATGATACCTGATAAATGAGACACTACCAACTCAAAAATTTCAGCATGAAATAAATATTTAAGGAATGGTCTAATGTAATAAAAACTACTCACATAACATTAATTTATGTCACAATATTAATTTACCAATCAATACATATATCAATTATCCCTTAATTGTATATTAATTATATCCTTTTTACCGTCCATCTCTGAACCTCGTTTTCTTGAGCAATCTCCTTTCAAAATCAACTGCCTTTTGTTTTTCTCGTGCCAGGCAGTACCAGCTCGCCACACCACGCCATGAGAGGAAGTGGCGGGAGTGCCATAATCCATAATACGGTGTCGATAACCGCAATTAAAAAAAAGTATTTAAAAGCATAATAAGCATCAAAGCTGTACTGAACTTAATTATTTTAATTAAAATTATATTTGAAAAATCATGACTCTAACTTCATTCTATATTCTGTTTTACGTTAGTATTGTTGCAAACTACAATAAGTTCGTGAATTGGTTATTGATATTTTATGGTAGATCACAAAAACTCAGAGAGAGAGCACTTGGATTTAATTTTCACTGTTTCTATTATAACTAATACGTAACGTTTCTGCCATTATCACTGGTTTTTTTAATTAATAATGCTTTAAACTAAAACCTACGTTTTATTTCTATATAACGTCTACCAATCTGTTTCATTGATTTAATTTTTTAATATTTGTTTCTTTTTTTACATGTGGCTATTGTTTATACCGTTCGCTGTTCGGGCACAAAAAAGTTTTTAGTTGTCAGTTGACATTGACATTGTACCTTCTTTATTCATTATGGTATCACAGCTGCGCTAACGTACCCTTAAACATATGGACAAGTTTTATAATATTGACCTTGTTGATTCATAAAACAATTAATTCTAGATAATTTTACACTCATAACTCCAGAGATCAGAAAAAATCACGAAACCAACAATTCAATCGAAAAGGAGGAAAGAAAAAGATGAAGTAAACAAGTGTTTGATCAAAATTCGGGATTCATTATTTTAAATTTAAACATTTGTAAATGTATGATATGACATATATATTATGTATTTAAGAATAATGGATTTAAAATAAGCTATGTTTGTTATGAGTATAATTCGTTTAAAACCAGCACATGAAATTAAAATAAGCATATAAATAAAAATTGTTATACTAATTGGAAACCGAAAACATATTAGACAGTGTTAAAACATAACACATGCGATTAAAATTTATTAAAGTTAAATTTATGTATTTTAAGTTCGGTTCGGTTTTGTTGTTGTTTGTCTTTATTATTCGAAAAATATTTATCACGTAAAATATATTTCACAAAAATCTAATCAATTAATATAATCAGATAAATAACTTTGCCAACAAAGTTATTTATCGTAAAATTGTTTGAAATTTGTCTTATTCTCAATTTTTAAATAAGCTCTTTCAAATTGTTATATAGTATTAATAAATGTAAACATAACAATGCATTCATAATATTGATGTATTAAATAAATTGCAATTCCATTTTATTTTGTTACAACAATACGTTTCGTGTTCAATACATACATACATACATACAAACATATAAAATATATCTTACTTTATTGGCTTCTACACTTTTTTTGTGAATTATGAATGACTGATTAGACAAATGGTAAATCTTTTTCATAGTTAATTTGACGGCAACACTGCGTTGATTTTTTTAAGGTTATTTTTTTTAATTTAAATGGCACCGATTACAATGTTTGACTAATTTATAATTTTATATGGTATCCCTATTGTTAAGTTGATGGTGGAAACGGAAAGAGTGCGCGGTAGAGCTGGGTCATTTCATATTTTACGTGAAACGAAACGAACTAGTTTTTTTGTCGCAAAAAACAGTTCTGCAAAACGGTTATAAAAAAAACTGGTTTTTTGGTCGACCTTTTTTTTTTTTTTTTTTTTTCACCGAAATAAATTTATATACATAAAATTATATCATATTTATTTAAATTAACTAATTTTTTAAATTAATTAAATTATAAATATTATATTTCCTTCTAAATTAATAAGTATGTATTATAAAATTAAAAACAATTTTAAACAAAACCTATGAACGAAACTAGCATTTATTACAAATTACTTCTACAATCAAAATTCTATTGTATGTCTCTAAACATAACATTCATCGTAGCTTGTTCGTTACGTAAAAACTAAAATGGTTTTTTGTAACTGGTTTAATATTCATACGAGAATAGTCCTTAATCGCATAATAATACAGTGCTTCATTACTTAGACGTGATCGAAAACCGTTTCGCGCCGAGCCTACGAAAAAAACTGTTTTTAAAATCCATAATTTAGCGACAACCAAATTTGTATCGTTTACTCCTACGCATAAGGTTCATCGCAGCTTATTCGTAAATTCCAAAATAAAACAGTTTTTTGTAACTGGTTTAGTATTCATACGAGAGTAGTCTTTAAACGCATAACAATACAGTGCTTAATTAGTTAGACGTGTAAAAAAACTGTTTCGCGCCGAGCGTACGAAAAAACTGGTTATTAAATCCATAATTTAGCGTCAACCAAATTTGTATCGTTTACTCCTACGCATAAGGTTCATCGCAGCTTATTCGTAAATTCCAAAATAAAACAGTTTTTTGTAACTGGTTTAGTATTCATACGAGAGTAGTCTTTAAACGCATAACAATAGAGTGCTTAATTAGTTAGACGTGATCGAAAACCGTTTCGCGCCGAGCCTACGAAAAAACCGTTTTTAATATTCATAATTTTTCAACAATCAAATTTGTATCGTACGGTCCTACGCATAAGGTTCATCGCAGCTTATTCGTAAATTCCAAAATAAAACAGTTTTTTGTAACTGGTATAGTATACATACGAGAGTAGTCCTTAAACTCATATTAATACAGTGCTTAATTAGTTAGACGTGTTAAAAAACTGTTTCGCGCCGAGCGTACGAAAAAACTGGTTATTAAATCCATAATTTAGCGACAACCAAATTTGTATCGTTTACTCCTACGCATAAGGTTCATCGCAGCTTATTCGTAAATTCCAAAATAAAACAGTTTTTTGTAACTGGTTTAGTATTCATACGAGAGTAGTCTTTAAACGCATAACAATACAGTGCTAAATTAGTTAGACGTGTAAAAAAACTGTTTCGCGCCGAGCGTACGAAAAAACTGGTTATTAAATCCATAATTTAGCGTCAACCAAATTTGTATCGTTTACTCCTACGCATAAGGTTCATCGCAGCTTATTCGTAAATTCCAAAATAAAACAGTTTTTTGTAACTGGTTTAGTATTCATACGAGAGTAGTCTTTAAACGCATAACAATAGAGTGCTTAATTAGTTAGACGTGATCGAAAACCGTTTCGCGCCGAGCCTACGAAAAAACCGTTTTTAATATTCATAATTTTTCAACAATCAAATTTGTATCGTACGATCCTACGCATAAGGTTCATCGCAGCTTATTCGTTACTTCCAATCGAAAACAGTTTTTTGTAACTGGTTTAATATTCATACAAGAATAGTCCTTAAGGTGATAGTAATAGAGTACTTAATTAGTTACACATGACCGAAAACGGTTTCGCGCAACGCGCAGTTGTACCAACAAACGGCTTGTTGGTAGTATTGCGCGTTGCGCGCGCTCTTGACAGAGAACGAAGTGTCCACCAAACGAACTAAAAACGTCAGTCGTCAACGTCAAATGTCAATGAAACCGAGTGCGGGCGCCTTCTCGTTCGATTAAAAAACCGTTTTTTCTATAATCGAGAAACAGTTCGTTCGTTTTTCTTGAAAGAACTAGTTTTAAAAACCGTTTCTACAAAAAACGCCCAGCACTAGTGCGCGGTACAAAATACGCTCATACAGTACGCTCGTTGTAAATGAATTTATTAGTCTAATATTAACTTTTTGTAAGATAAGAATGTTTTATAAATTATAAAATTATTTTAATTTACGTCCATACTGTTCGCGGTGTGTGTACGAAGTGGTTGCGTGTTTGACAGATTTTGGAATTGTGTTAGGTTAGATGAGTTTTCGAGTAAATCTGCTAACGTGATAGTGAATTAAAATGGATTCAGGACCAGCTCAGGAAGTTACTGAACTTCTGAGGCAATGGGAGGAGCAGCATACGTCCCCTAATTATGATCCTATACCAACTTTGACAAGGTGAGCTCCGTTATCAATGAAATGTCAAATGTTCCACATTGTATACGATGCGAGTGCTCTTACGCCGTTTATTAGCTGAGGCAACAAGTGATTTTTTTTAAATATTTAAAAAAATAATAAGTCAGTTTTAAAACTTACAAAATTATGAATCGTTTGAAATTTATTTTTTAAGATAACTTTTAATTTAAAAATTATTTAACTTTATATTTTATGAATTTAAATCAATATAAAAAAAGTTATGACAGTCTTTTAGTGATATAGATGTATTCAAGTTTAATTTGAATGCAAAAGTCACAATATACTTTATTAAATAAATATTTCATAATAAATTGCAATACAATGATTAAAATATTATCAATATTTCATCTATCACCATGACTATTAATAATATAATGTATTCTTTTGTTTTTAATATAAGATATACCTTACAATCATCATATCACTTACATTGTCCCCCGAGCCAAAGTATTTAACTTGTGACTATTAGTGCCCCAGAGATACACCAATATATAATAATATTTCTTTCACATAGCCAATTTATTTAATAATCATGAGAAAATTAAAGCATTGGATCCTCGGCCCATATAAATTAATGGTAGACCCATGAGTTTCTGTGGCTGCTTTAAATGTTGAACTAAATTTTATGAGCTATTAACCATTGTTGTAGTAATCTTCATGTTTTAGGTATAAAAAGTAGCCCATGTCCTTCTTTGGAGTTCAAACTTCCCGCATACCAAACTAAATTATATTTGGTTTAGTGGTACATCTTTGAAACAGCCACAAACAGACAGACAGTTACTTTCGCACTTATAATACAAATTTATCCTGGTTATATTAATTTACAGCATAAATTATACTAATAAATGTATAGTTTATTTGTAATGCTGACTGAATAAAAAGTACTTAATCCTAATAAATTTAACATATACCATAAGATGGAATGTTTCACAAAGTTACAGTGTAAAACATTTTTATATATAGTCTGTTATAAAAAGAAAAAAAATAAAGAAACTATAAAAATTTTATTCCATGAAATTAGCTATAATGTGCACTACTAACAGTTTTTGATTTATATATCTTTATTTGTAAAACACTTACAACACACAATACATATATCCACTTATATAACACTACCAAAGTTTCAATAACAATTTAGTTGATGTTCGGAAACCAGAATTATATAGAATATTCTAGCTCTTGACTGGATTTTGATGTTGACTGTTGTTTATTTGGATTATGTCAACTTGTGGTTGTAATAGTAGTATAAGATAAGTGCTCTAAGGCTCTTGAGACTTGATACGACAAGCTTCAATTTAAAGTGAATATTTTTCCAACAAATAAATTGAAACATTGTAAAATGATCTTGATACTTGTGAGAAACTTTCTTATCTATACATTGAACGCTAAAACAGTGGCTTACAAGATATATCTGTTGTTTATTTGGCTTTTGTCAACTTGTGGTTGGAATAGACTATAAGTGCTCTAAGGCTCTTGAGACTTGACACGACAAGCTTCAATTTTAAAGGGAATATTTTTCCAACAAATAAATTAAAACATTGTGAAATGATCTTGATACTTGTGAGAAACTTTCTCATTTATACATTGAACTCTAAAACATTAGCTTACAAGATATATCTGATGGATTGTGCTTCTAAGAAAAATCCAATTGGATAATGCAACACAGGTATGACTCATACATTTGAAAAAAATATTTCAATCAATGTAGTTTTTGACACTGGTATCGAAAATAAATAGAGATAATATTGCAAGCATCTACATATATCATCTGTGATACTATATATATGTGTATAAATTATTGTTTTTAAAAGCATATTATAATATATATCTTATATTTGTATATTCCAGTCCAAGAAGGGATAAAACTAACAAGTCTTTTTATTTTCATAAATTATTCTATATATGCCATTACTTTTTAGAATTAAATCCTTTTTACTAATAAGGATTTCATGAGTGTAATTGTGTTACTAACACATTAAAATGTTACATTTCCGGCTAGGAATATTGATTTCACAGATATTTATTGATTTTCACCAAAACCGTCCATGCTTCTTTGAATATTATTTTCTATTCCTCATCGTTAGAAATTAACCTATCAATGTACAGTTAAGAATTCAACCTGTATTTATCTACACATATTAAAATAAAGACTAGACTAGACTGTAGGGGTAATCTCTGGTAAAATTTGTTTGTATGTAGGGTAATCTCTGGTAATAATATTGGGTGCTAAAAAATATTCACCAATATAAAGCTACATTGTTCCTTAGTTATATTTATGTCATATTTATATAATAATAAATTGCACCTGTGCAAATTTGTGCCGGATGGTTTTAAAATAAACATAAATGTTAGAATTATATTTATAGCAAATATAATTTAATCTTTGTGAACATAAAATCAATTGAGGTATATAGGTAGCTACAGTAGGACCAATCTGGTATGGAATCTTAGACTTTGCCACACACTATCAGATAAAAACTCCTCTGGAACAGAGCTTTGTACAAGCTTTGGGTGGATCCCAAATCAAATCAAAATAAACTTTATTCAAGTAGGCTTTTACAAGCACTTTTGAATCGTCATTTTACAACTAAGTAATGCTATCACCGGTTCGGAAAGAAGATTCTACCGAGAAGAACCGGCAAGAAACTCAGTAGTTACTCTTTTTTTACATTTAAAATATACAAAGTCATGTTAGTTAAATACATTTATTTAAATTAATATATCCTGCTGGGAAGTCAACAGGTATTAACTCCACGCTTTTTTATCATCTATAAAATCTTGCTTAGTATAATATGCTTTTTCTACCAATGTATTTTTTACGAACGATTTGAATTTACGAAACGGCAAAGTTAAAAATGTCTGTGGAATTTTATTATAGAAATCCCCAAGGAGGAATTTATTGACTTAATTACCATAATTATAAAAGATTTTGGATGTAAAATTAAATTCGAAATAAGTAGTTAAGTGTATGAAATAGACGAATCTAAGGATTGTTTATAGTTTTTCCAACTCCCATTAGAATAGGATATATATATGTATATAAAAAATAAAAAACTTCAAAACTAGAAACAGCTAGTGAACTAAAAGTAAAACATAATATTTATTAAATATATAAACTACTAGAACCAATGATATTCTAATAAACAGATATGTTATATCCATACTAAACAACAGAAAAAAGCGTGCCGCGCCGGGGACCGTTAATTTTAGTTTATTTTTACATTTCGTTAAAAGTAAAAAGGATAGCTTGATAAAAACAATAAGTAAAAGGGATAATGTCTAGATGTTTTAATTACGCAAAACGTATTACTACGTAATTATGATGTATTATAACGTATTACTACGTAAAACGACTAAAGGCAAACGTCCCAATTAGGACGTTTTCTAGTCTTCAATTTTTGCGCGTTAATAACATATCTGTTTACTACAACATCATTGACTAGAACGATTTTAATGAATAATGATCACCTCAATACAACTTTTAGTTTTCGAGAAATAGGTGGACAAACATACACTTACGGAATTAAGCAAACGTGCTAGGAAGCCTTAATCATCCTACTCAAATATAATTCAACTGTAACAATGTTACGTACTTACACGCATGTCGAACTCAGTTCAACGTCAAGAGCCTGTAAATTTCCCACTGCTGGGCTAAGGCCCACTCTCCCTTAGAGGAGGAGGTTTTGGAACGTATTTTACCACGCTGTTCCAATGCGGGTTTGTGGACTACATACATATGTGGCAGAATGTCTATGAAATAGGACACATGCAGGTTTGATCACGATGTTTTCCTTCACCACTTCCACGGGATAAATGAAACAAACTAAGCAAATTAATATTCAGTGGTGCTCGCCTGGGTTTGAACCCGCAATCATCGGTTAAGATGCACTCGTTCTCATACCACTCCTTACCTCTACACTCCGTAGTAATGTGCTAATTAATATTATGACGCAATCAAGATGTCCGAAAGAATGACGGCGTAAATCTAATTTTATCTCCAACAATGAATCAACAAAATTGCATAAAGAACAGAATTATAAAAAATATCTCTGCGACGTATTTTATTTTATATTTAAAGGCGGATTAACACACTTCCATTCCACTCACAGGACACTAGTTACTGTAAATAACAGGATTGTATATCTGTTTATATGAAAAGAGCAAGTATGCGAGTTTCTTGCCGTTTCTTTTCGCTAGAAGCTGCTGTCCGAAACGGTGGTAGTATTTAATTATTGGCGATTCAAAAACGCTTCATTGTAAAGTTTACTTGAATAAAATTGGTTTGATTTGATTTAACAGTAATACATATATGCGTTGCGCAATATTACTTAAATACTAATATTATGTCTCTTGCTTTTTCACGGCCAAATCACTGAAATTATTTTGATGAAATTCAGTCCGGAAATAGTTTGAGTCCTGGGAAGGTATGTCCTTCCCAGGACACAAACTATTTCCGTACTGTCACTTATTTTAATTCAACCCTCGGAGGTGGGAGGGTGACAGTTTGTAGGATACGTAGTTTTATAAATACCGTGTGGGTTAATCCGCAGAATCACTTAGTGTTACAAATATATTATACTATGAAGCACTTGTAGTTAGTTACCTTTATATTTAATGTCCAATTAACAATAACTGAGATGATAATAAAGAGCCGAGATGGCCCAGTGGTTAGAACGCGTGCATCTTAACCGATGATTGCGGGTTCAAACCCGGGCAAGCACCGCTGATTCATGTGCTTAATTTGCCTTTATAATTTATCTCGTGCTCTGCGGTAAACGAAAACATCGTGAGGAAACCTGCATGTGACAAATTTCAAAGAAATTATGTCACATGTGTATTCCACCAACCCGCATTGGAACAGCGTGGTGGAATATGTTTCAAACCTTCTCCTCAAAGGGAGAGGAGGCCTTTAGCCCAGCAGTGGGAATTAACAGGCTGTTGTTGTTGTTGTAACAATAACATGACGATCCAAAATTGCTTTTTGTTGCCTATTCGAATAAAATACATATATTTTGATTTTTAGACTTAATACGGCTAGTAGTCGCCCCTGGCTTTGCTCGCTCGCGGAATATAAGGATAGAACTCAGAATCGATACAATTTTTATTTTTTTGGCGACTTTAAGAATGTGGTAGAAATGTAGCAGCAGGGGTCCACCGAAACCAATAAAAAATTTTGAAAGTGGTCCAAGAGAAATATAAGTTTGTTTTTTTATGGCAAAGGTTGGCGGACGAACATATGGGCCACCTGATGGTAAGTGGTCACCATCACCCATAGACAATGAAGCTGTAAGAAATATTAACTATTCCTTACATCGTCAATGTGCCACGAACCTTGGAAACTAAGATGTTATGTTATGTCCCATGTGCCTTTTACACTGGCTCACTCACCCTACAAACAAGTTTGGGACTTACTGCGTTTCACAAATTTCACAAAAATCGTATATCGTTCATATCAGTGACGAGCGATTATTTCATGTTCATATCTAATTATAAATGGACAACTCTGAACATTAAGATACAAGTCTCAACATGTTTCATAGCGTAGTTGCTATTAGGGTTGCCAGACTTTTGGATTTAGCCGGACATGTTTTGCTCTAAAATAGGGTTGCCAAGTCGCAAAACTTTTCAGCCGGACACACCGGGTCAGACATTTGGGTAAAATGCTGGACACCGTACATTATTGAAGATTTTGTATCTCAGTATTACCGTACCTACGGTAAAAAAATGTATATGAGTATGTAAAATGAAGCTTCTATTATTATTACCATAAATGTTGTTAAATTCTAATGTTAAATTCAATTCTAATAAAAACTTTACAATTGGCACGAACTTGTAAGTCTATGGAGGTATTGAAAGGGGGGAGGGGTGTCGTGGGACACTCTCTTGAATTATGTTAAACTTTCTCTTGTTATTACGTATGAAATTACAGATAATGAAATATATTTACAACGTTTCTTAATAATTAAATGAAAATAATAAAATTGCTTTTTTTTAAATTTCGTGTGAATTGATACAATAACAAAAAAATACGTTCAAATAATATATTAAGCCGTATACAAAAAGAACGACTGGGAAAGGTCGCGGTGTCGCTTAATGCTTTCTGCTTATGCGACGATATCTGACAATTTGCTCTAGCGCGTTATAACTTCTTTTTTATGCTATTCCTTGGCAGACGAGCATGTGGGCCACCTGATGGTAAGTAGTCACCATCGCCCATAGACAATGCGCCACCAACCTTGGGAACTAAGATGTTACCCACTCACCCTTCAAACCGGAACACAACAATACCGAGTACTGTTGTTTGGCGGTAGAATATCTAATGATTAGGTGGTAGCTACCCAGACGGGCTTGCACAAAGCCCTACCACCAATTAAACTTCGTTTCAAAAAGTCCGGGGTCTGTAAAACGAGCGCAGACGTCACAAAGTGTAGCTTAATGTTAGCTACACATAATAAATTTTATTGCTATATTTAGATGGTACGTCGTTTTATTGTTAAAATTTCGCCTGGCATGTTGCCCGGCAACTTTTTAAACTTCTGCGTTTAACTGTATATAAAATAGAGTTAATCCAAATGACGTTTCTGTAGAGATAAAATACACAAGAGACAATAAAATGTGAATATATTTACAGATTAACTTAAACTGTTGCGTTTGTTTAAGACCTCTTTGTAGACCACATTGGTGTATATTTCATTTCATGTGTTCATTTTATTTCAAATGATGGAATTCCAAACAAACTTTCGACGAACGCTTTTTTATCACTTTTATATAATTCATATATATATATATATATATATATATATATATATATATAGGGTTATTGGTAAGGAAGGCCTTGAGCATGGATGTGGATGGATATAGAGGTAGAGGACGACCAAGGAAACGATGGATGAACTGTGTGAAAGACGATGTGGTTAGAAAGAATGTTACTTGTGAGATGAGGTCTGACAGAGAAGTATGGAAGGAGAAGACATGCTGCGCCGACCGCAAATAAAATTGGGAAAAGGGCAGGAGAATGATGATTGGTAATTCGACGTATTTCCGTTAAGAGGTGATAGGAGCTACTATTTTTTAATAATTTTAACACCCATATGTATGATTCAAAAGTGAACCGTTTGTAAGTTAGCACGTGTTTTTAGCTTAATTTTAGTTTATCATCATAAAAAATAAACTCATTCCAGGAAGTTTTTTTATGTTTGAAAGGGTTATTTTTAATTTTATTTTTATTTTTAAGCGACTTCATATTGGTAGTTTGACGTATTCCTGTTAGGAAGTTTCACTTCATGACTGTTTTTACTGTGACTATTTTTTAATAAACCATTTTGAGTTATCAACAACAACAGCCTGTAAATTCCCACTGCTGGGCTAAAGGCCTCCTCTCCCTTTAAGGAGAAGGTTTGGAACATATTCCACCACGCTGTTCCAATGCGGGTTGGTGGAATACACATGTGGCAGAATTTCTATGAAATTTGTCACATGCAGGTTTCCTCACGATGTTTTCCTTCACCGCTGAGCACGAGATGAATTATAAAGACAAATTAAGCACATGAATCAGCGGTGCTTGCCTGGGTTTGAACCCGCAATCATCGGTTAAGATGCACGCGTTCTAACCACTGGGCCATCTCTGCTCTCTTTTGAGTTATCACTTATAGTTTTCTTTTATCATCATAAAAAATGTATTGTTTCCAGGATCGCGGAGATAATAGAAGCGGAGACGGAGAATTTTATGAAGAAGGACCCGGACCCGTTCGACGAGCGGCACCCCTCCCGGACGGACCCCGAGTGCGCCCTGGGCCATGCACTCAAAGTTATGTTTAAGAAAGATAATTTTATGACAAAGGTAAGTATTCTAAAAATGTCTTATGAGTATATCTATATATTTTGAGATGTGGGCAAGGAAAGGCTGATTGAGGCTTTAAGGCACTCATTTTTAACCGACAACGACAACGGAAGAGGCTATAAATAATAACTTTTGACAACAACAACAACAATAACCTGTAAATTTCCCACTGCTGGGCTAAGACCTCCCCTCCCTTTGAGGACTATGGTTATACGTACTTTATATATACTATAGAACGCGTGCATCTTAACCGATGATTGCGGGTTCAAACCCAGGCAAGCACGACTGAATATTCATGTGCTTAATTTGTGTTTATAATTCATCTCGTGCGCGGCGGTTAAGTAAAACGTGAGGAAACCTCCATCTGTATTTCACCAATCCGCATTGGAACAGCGTGGTGGAATATGTTCCAAACCTTCTCCTCAAAGGGAGGGCCCAGCAGTGGGAAATTTACAGGTTGTTGTTGAAGCCGGACCGGGTCCCTATATAAATTGCTCATATTTTATATTATCTTCTTCTTTTCAGCTAGTAAACGATTACGTCCGCGACACTTACTACTCGAGGCAGAACATAACGGGGCGGGATGTACATAAACTAAACGTGGCCGCCTGCAGACTGACCCTGGACCTGATGCCCGGCCTCGAAATGAGCGTCGTCTTTCAGGTAACACACACACACACACACACATACATGACTATGTGAATATAAACACATACATGCTTCAATTCTTCATTCAAAATATGCTTTATTCAAGTAGGCTTTATCACTGATCACTGAAATAACAAAAGTTTGATGTTGTGCCGTATATGCACATAGGTATTAAAGTTAACAGTTAGTAAAGTTACATATTCTATGACTAAAATATTTCACATCTGTGTATCTCATATTCTTTGGCATATATCAAGTATAAAAGTCGAAGCATTGCATATGTAAAACAGAGTGTCTATCTAGTGCGTCACAGTCCGTATAATTGTACCGTCTCGTTAATAAATCGTGAACCAGTTTATGACTTTCATTATCCTCTACACAAACCCAGCAATAATGTTTATAATATTAGTTGATGAAGATTTTCATTGGTTACAAAGTGCCTGTTTGTATATTCCAGGATAACGAGGCTCTGATCCATCGGTTAGTCAACTGGGCGACGAATTCGCCGGAGCCGCTCCAGTGCTACGCTACGGGTCTCCTGGCCGCCGCTATGGAAGTACAAGAGATTGCCACCAACTTTAGGTTAGCTGTTTATATCTATATATAATAATAACTAGGGGCTATATATTTATTTATTTATTTATTTATTTAATATGGAACTCCAACACAGGTACATATGTAATACAAAAAATACAAGTTTAGACAATAAAATATTAAATGTACCTCCAATTATAGGAGAACACAACATGCACTTATAAAGTATTGAACTCTAAAACAAAACTTAAGAAATAAAAATAAAAGAAAGAAAAAACAAACTAAAACTAATAATTACAAAACAATGAAATAAAATAATTTATCGAAAACTATTTAACAAATTTAAACTAAACAAAATGTAAACTAAACAAAATGAAAATAAGATCAGATCAATATCTGATCTGATCTTATTTTCATTTTGTATATATTATAAGTTTTTTTTTAACATTTTTACCCATCTTGTGTCGCTTTTTTTCCGACATGTTCATTATCCTTCTATTTCAACTTATTTACACAAAAATAACTAATAAATTATATACCTAAACCTTTCTTATGAATTCCTCTATCTATTAGTGAAAGCCGCATGAGAATCCATTCAGTAGTTTTGGAGTTTATCGCTAACATACAGACAGACAGAAGCGGCCACAGGGCTTTGTTTTATAATATGTCACTACGTTATAAATATTGAACATCATGTACATTACTCTGATCCCAATTTAAGTAGCTAAAGCACGGAGGTCGTCAAATTAATCAAGAAGTGTCAATAATTGGTATTTAAATTAAGTGTTTTTGAATTTTCCAGAGATCTGAACGCCATGTTGATACCACTGATGCTGAAGAGGCTACATGAGTTAAGGAACAAACATGAAGATAAAGTAAGTTATATAAATTCAGAATTTGACCAAATATAAATATAAATATAAATATGAGACAACATCACATACATTACTCTGATCCCAATGTAAGTAGCTGAAGCACTTGTGTTATGGAAATCAGAAGTAACGACGGTACCACAAACACTCAGACCCAAGACAACGTAGAAAAACTAATGGTAATCTACATCGACTCGGCCGGGAATCAAACCCGGGACCTCAGAGTGGCGTACCCATGAAAACCGGTGTACACACCACTCGACCACGGAGGTCGTCAAATGGACCAATAAACGGTCCACTTCCTCCTCAAATGACTTGAAAGGGTTTGAAGCGTGACTAAGGTTGGTTTTGAACCGTCTTATGTAGGTTTCCTATTGATGTTCTCCGTAACTCATTTTATTAAAGTAAACTAACCTTGGGAACTAAGGTTTTCTAGTTGGCCCGAGTCACTCACCCTTCAAATTGGAACACAACTGTACTGTGTATTTTTGTTTGGCCGTAGAATGTGTATTGAGAGTGTTCCTTTTTCTTCTTCTGCCTCGCCTTACCCGTTACGCGGGGTCGGCTTTCCCAATCAACAACAACAACAACAGCCTGTAAATTCCCACTGCTAACGGCCTAAAGGGCTCCTCTCCCTTTGAGGAGAAGATTTGGAACATATTCCACCACGCTGTTCCAATGCGGGTTGGTGGAATACACATGTGGCAGAATTTCTAAGAAATTTGTCACATGCAGGTTTCCTCACGATGTATTCCTTCACCGCTGAGCACGAGATGAATTATAAAGACAAATTAAGCACATGAATTAGCGGTGCTTGCCTGGGTTTGAACCCGCAATCATCAGTTAAGATGCATGCTTTCTAACCACTGGGTCATCCCGATTTCCCAATCATGCGACGCCATTTGCATCGTTCTTGAGCGTCTTGTTCGTGTCCCAACACCTTCATGTCCCTTTGGACATTTGTCATCCAAGTTGTTTGGGGCCATCCTCTACCCCTCTTTTTTGTAGCGATGGCTTTCCATCGCTACAAAAAAGAGTGCCTTTGCACTTCTTAACCACGTGATCGTCCGGTCTTCTCATAACGTGGCCACACCATCTCAATCTAGCCTCAGATTTTTTTGGGATATGGGAGCAACTTTGAAACTTACCCTTATATACTCATTGCGCACTTTGTCTGTAAGAGTAACTCCTCCCGATCACCGCAACACACGCATCTCTGGTGTGTGTAGTTTTTGTTCATGGGCCTTAGTTGTCGGCCATACATCGCACCCAACACAGAAAAAAAAGTCCCCCTGAATTTCTTCCATTTTTAATAAAGATTTTTGACTTTGACTCTGACCCTAAGAATGCTCTGACACCAAGCATACCTGAATATGCAGTGTGTTGTAATGTAAATTTAGACAACTGATGTCAGTATGTCAGGATGATGTCATTCATTTCACTCAACAAATTAATTCTCTTATTCCTTCAAAACCGTTCATAGTTAGTTAGGTACGACACAACTCAGATGTAACGTCGGCAGAATTCGTAAAACCGATCCCATCCGAATTAATATTATTGTGATGTGTGTGTGGTGTAATAATATTGGTTGTGTGAATCGGTAGTAATCGGTTTTATTGAATTTGCCGATGCTACATCTAAGTTGTGTCGTACTATAAGGTAATACATACGTTTACTTGTTTGCATGTGGCGCTGTCTCCACCGGTCCAACGCTTCTATTAAATCACTGTGTCACTATCCCCGTGGTTTAATCGACGCGGATATATATGTTAAGGATTATATATGTTAAGGAGTACCTTAACATATATAACAAAATAATGTATGTATTTTTTATACTTTCAGCCAAATCAGAATCTAGTGACTCCACCGAATCAGACGAGACACTTCGCGCGTTTCGACAAGAGGAGGAATAATGACATTAAATGCAACGGACCGACGCCGGATAAAAAAGGTTTGTACATCAATACTAAATTTAAAGCTCGTGGGTTATAATCTAATCGTGATTAATGGGCTGTGATATATATTAACGGTATGTTCTGGTCTAAATAACTATTGCAAACGAATACGGCACGTGTTTAAATAAAACAAAGAGGTTTTAATCAAAAAAAGTTTTTCCTTAAATTCTTGCGTATTACTTAAAGTTGTAAATATAGCCGCTCTTTTTCTCCTTAAATATCTACTGCAAAGACAATAATATACTAATAGAAAAATAAACCAAAGATAATATTATACGTTAAAGAATATACTATTTTGTTATATATTTTTATTTATATTTTGCGTATTAGTAGAAGTGTAAGTGTCGCCGCCCTTTTCCCGAATCAAAACACTGCAGATAATGAGTATCGTTCTGCTACATAAGTGTAGAAGAACGATACACCTTAAAGAAAGAGGTTTACGAGAAAAAGTTTTTACTTGAAATTTTACGATTACATATTTATATGTAAGCAATTAAGAATTTCATGATCTTTTCGCACATTAATTTGTAGTACTTGTATAATAAATAATAATAAATGAATGTTTTCAGATCGCGACAAAGACGAGGGCGGAGGGGGCGACATGTTAGTGGATGAGACCCCGCCCGTCATCAAAGATCCAGAAACTCCCGTCAAGAGTTACACCAGTGAGTGCGACAATACCATGACCTTTAGACTTTCACTATATCTCTGTTCATGGGAAAATAGGATTTGGACCCATGTATCACTTGGTGATGGAGCTGTGGTAATATTTAGTATTGCTGTGTGTTACGGTTTGAATGCCCTTCGCCAATAACTATAGGCATAAGAGAAATAACATCTAAGGTTACCACATCTTGCTCATGCTTAATTTGTCTTTATAATTCATCTCGTGCTCAGCGGTGAAGGAAAACATCGTGAGGAAACCTGCATGTGACAAATTTCATAGAAATTCTGCCACATGTGTATTCCACCAACCCGCATTGGAACAGCGTGGTGGAATATGTTCCAAAACCTTCTTCTCGAAGGGAGAGGAGGCCTTTAGCCCAGCAGTGGGAATTTACAGGCTATTGTTGTTGTTACCACATCAACCTACCACCACGCTTCTCCAATGCGGCTTGGCTTCGCATGTGACAGAATTTCGTTGAAAGTTGCCTCACGGTGTTTTCCTTCACCACCGAGGTCTAGGCGAATTTTAAACGAAATCAGTACGTGAATATTCATGGTGCTTGTCTGGATTTGAACCCGCAATCATCTGTTAAGATACACGCGTTCTAACCACTGGGCCATCTCGCCCTCATATAAACAAACATACTTTCGATTAACTTTAATTGCTAGAAAATCGTGTAAGAAATTTAAGAGATAGTCTTCCTGCTTGGACAATGGTCAAGCCGGATTCGGACCTCCCAGGTAGTCTCGGCTACCGCGTCCTTTCTTTTTGACCGAAGGGTCAGAATCAATTTGGCCCAGTCCCGGTCTATTGTTTTATGGTCTATGGTATTCTAAGAAAGTTGACTAATAGTTAAGGTTGTGTCCCCGCAGTATGCATGGCGTCCCCGGAGCGCGGTCTGATGTCGCCGCCGGCGCGCCCGCACGCGCACGAGACGTCATCCAACTCCAGCTGGGCCGAGATGGAGACCTACGTCATAGGTGCGCGCAGACTCACTGCTTAAAACCAGTTATAACCGGTTATTACGATTTCCGGATTCAAGTATAGTACGACACAACTTAGATGTCGCATCGGCAAAATTCGTAAAACCGATCGCATCCGAATTGAGTTCGCTATCCCAAATTATCAATATTTATTTGTCATGCGAATATGATCTTTACACAAACGTAATAACTTGTAATATCATATGACCTAATATATTCGTCAATTTGACGCGTCGATTTACATGCACTCGCTTTCTCTGATGCGTGAATCTATAGCGACGTGTAGCGTCGAATGGCGCGATAGGGAGCTATTTCTATTGGTTGTGTAAATCGGCAGTAATCGGTTTTATTTTCATTCCATTGCATTTTCCGATGCTACATCTAATTTGTGTCGTACTATACAACTTTTTAAAATGATAACATATGGCAAATAATTTAAGTCAATGCTATTTACTTAGTGGATGAGCTTTGTACCCACTCATCAGATATTCTACTGCTAAAAAAACAGTAGGTATTGTTGTGTACCGGTTTGAACCGGTTTTAAGTATGAGTGAGTCAATTTAACTACATGCATAAGAAACAACGTCTTAGTACCCAAGATTGGTGGTGCTTTTTAATGTATAAAATGCTTAATAATTCTTAAAGTGATATTATTGTCTATGAACGACGGTGAATGCTTGCCATCAAGTGACACATTTGCTTGTCTGTCTATTTAAAAAAATCTTTACGTAATATATTTAAATATTAAATCTGGTACTAGTTTTAATCCTATATTATTTTTATCTAAATTGTCTTTTATTTGTAATAATTTAAAGTGAATTATATTCGTAAAAAGTTTAGAAGCCGTAGTATTAAATATCAGAAGTAATAGTGTGTGTGTGATTAAACACATGCCTGCGCTAATATGTAATTTGCCTTGACTGACTCTGCTGCGACTGATCGGTCAGTAATATAATTGTTATATGTTTCAGGCAATATACAAATCCATCCACCGACAGACGCGACCAAACAAATGTTGATATTAAGGTATCTGACGCCGATGGGGGAGTATCAGGAGGTGAGCATACATAGACACTTACATTCCTATATTATACCTGTATGTGTGTGTTACTGTACTGTGTGACTGTATGTGTGTGTGTACACAGATTATTCTTGTATGTGTGTGTTACACGTGTATACGTGTGCTTGTGCGTTTGAGAGTATATATATTAGTGTAGTATATATGCAGTGATTATTTATTTATTATATTGATGAGTGAAATTTTACTTATCAAAAAAAAAAACTATTGTACACCAGTAAATAAATCACATATACACGGTTAGATGAAAAATGTACAAGAGGCGATCTTAAGGTAGAAGAAAACAGTTATAGAAAGGGGTAGGGGTGTACAGAGCAGATATAAATAAAGTGTAATATTAATATATATAAAAAAAATAATAAATAAATAATGTTATTCTCCTCTTCTTTTCCTTCTAATCCATCCATCTTTACCATACCCCTTTTTTCTCGCAAGAAAATCTCGTTACGCGTCGAATCGCTGAGCCGAATTTGATGAAATTTGTTATGAGGCAAACTTAAACTCGAAGAAAGGACATAGGCTACTATTTTTGCCCGATACAAGACAAAAAAATCTAAAACACGAGCGAAACCACTAATTGGGCAACGACCTCCGTCACGACCTCCGTGGTCGAGTGGGGTGTACACCGGTTTTCAAGGTTACGCCACTCCGAGGTACCGGGTTCGATTCCCGGACGAGTCGATATGGACTATCATTAGTTTTCTATGTTGTCTTGGGTCTGGGTGTTTTTTGTATCGTTACTTCTGATTTTCCATAACACAAGTGCTTCAGCTACTTACATTGGGATCAGAGTAATGTATGTGATGTTGTCTCATATTTATTTTTTTTATTTTATTTATAAACACTTTATTGCACACAAAAGACAAAAATACAGTGTACATAACATTACAAGAAACATATAACAAAAAGAGAAGCGTGCAAAGGCGGTCTTATTGCTTAAAGCAATCTCTTACAGACAACCCTTTAGAGTAAGAATTTGTTTGTGGGAAACGGGATGGTGCAAACAAGCATGTTTTATTCTTAAACAGCTAAGAATTAATTCTTAAATAATACAAATATTATACCTACATATAACAAAATACATATATATAAGTTTAATAAATACATATGTATTATATATACCAAATAATTATATAAATAAAATTATATATATATATATATATAGCAGAAAGTTATACTAAACATATAATATAAAAATAAAACTTACGCACATAAAATATAATACTTAATAAATAAATACTAATAGTATGATAATATAGGAAATAGTATTTACGCAGATTGAATAGATAAATAATACTTATGTAACCTATTTTTAAATATTTAAATTATTTATATTTATTTATCGAGCTGAGATGGCCCAGTGGTTAGAACGCGTGCATCTTAACCGATGAATGCGGGTTCAAACCCAGGCAAGCACCACTATATATATGTGCTTAATTTGTGTTTATAATTCATCTCGTGCTTGGCGGTGAAGGAAAACATCGTGAGGAAACCTGCATGTGTCTAATTTCATCGAAATTCTGCCACATGTGCATTCCACCAACCCGCATTGGAACAGCGTGGTGGAATATGTTCCAAACCCTCTCCTTAATGGCAGAGGAGGCCTTAGCCCAGCAGTGGGAAATTCACAGGCTGTTACTTTACTTTTTTTTATATTTATTTATTTATACTAGTTTTTACATGAGAATTTTGCTATCATGGTCTCAGCATACCCCTTCCCCTTCCAGTTCCTGTCGCACGTGTTCGAGAAGAATGCCCTGGGCCTGATCCTGGGCTATCTCAACGTGCGCGAGTCCCGGGACTCGAGGCTCGCCTTCGAGGCCCTCAAGTACCTCGCAGCGCTGCTGTGCCATAAGAAGTTCTCAATCGACTTCATCAACATGGGCGGACTACAGGTATCAACTACTCCAAATTAACATGCACTGCAATGGAAGCGCTATGTATTATCTAATGAGTGAATGTTGTAAGATATTTTGTAACATATTTAGTATCAGTGTTGCACTCGTGCGAAGCCGGGGTTGTCAGGTTTTAAATTTAAAAAAAAAAGTGGATCCACCCAAAATAATGACCTTAATGCTTGTAGTTTGCAAATAATTATGACTTACAGCTACTCTAATTCGATAAATACAAATAAGATAGCAAAAAGTCATATAAGAAATACTAAAATTGTTATTCATTTACATATATTAAATTATTAATACAATATTTACATATATTATCCCTTTGTACACATTTTTTTGACAAATTTCATAGAAATTCTGCCACATGCGTATTCCACCAACTCGCATTAGAACAGCGCGGTGGAATATGTTCCAAACCTTCTCCTCAAAAATCAAAATCAAAGTATACTTTATTCAAGTGGGCTTTTACAAGCACTTTTGAATCTACCACCGGTTCGGAAAGTAGATTCTACCGAGAAGAACCGGCAATAAACTCAGTAGTTACTCTTTTTCAACATTTAAAAAAAATACAGTCATGTTAGTTAATACAGTTATTTAAATTAATATATCCTGCCTGGAGGTCAACAGGTATTAATTCCACGCTTTTTTATCATCTACAAAATCTTGTATCGAATAATACGCCTTTTTTACCAATGTATTTTGTATAAACGATTTGAATTTTCGAGACGGTAAAGTTAAAAATGTCTGCGGAATTTTATTATAGAAATGGATACCTAGAAAGGGAGAGGAGGCCTTTAGCCAAGCAGTGGGAATTTCCAGACTGTTGTTGTGTTGTTTTTACTAGTTCAATCAGTACACACTTCTGCCGCTGGCGACTGATAATCTATAACACTTAATCACATTGTGTGTTATTGTCTTTCTAATAAATGAAGTTGTATATCTGTAAATTCATAATCTAACATATTTATTTATTTATTTATTTAATCGATACACCACAGTATTTGAAATATAACACTTAAAACAAGAATACAGAAAAAAGACAGATACAACTTCAAACACTTAATAGGTATATACAGCATTAATAGTTACGTTAGCCTCCAATAACAATTTTTAACTATACTCTATTCAATAAATACTACAGACTGCAATAATAACACGCTTATTAATTATTTAACATTTAGACAATTGATAAAAAAATAAAAAATAAATGAAGTAGAAAACGAATACTAAATACACACAAATGACAATATAGGATTCTTAGAGATAATACCATAAATTCACAAAATTAAGCAAAATATAACAGTTCAAAAACAACAACAATAAAGATATCCCAATCACAATAACGCTTCCAACATTAATTTTTTGCGAAATATATATTTTACATATATATATATATATAATTGTGGTTTCAGAAGTTCCTCGAGGTGCCCCGTCCGTCGGTGGCGGCGACGGGCGTGTCCATCTGCCTGTACTACCTGGCGTACTGCGAGGACGCCATGGAGCGCGTGTGCCTCATGCCGCGACACACTCTCGCCGACCTCGTCAAGTGAGTGCGCTGTATACCCTTAGCATTCAGATAGATCAACTTCAAATGTTTCCTTGACTCGAGTCGAGAGCTTGATTGATCCATGGTGTTGGAGCCTACGTGTGGCAGGTCCACACATTCTCCACTACATTTATTTTACATGACATTTTGTCTATATGAACCACGATATTCTAATTCATAAAGTTGTAATCATTTTTTTATCTATGTACTTAAGTTCCTTCGTTTACATTTTAAATTTGATTATCATTCCGCTACGATTTCTTGCCTTGTAACACCTGTGTCTTCAGATAAAAGTATTTAGCAAAATCAAAGAAGTTTCTTTAACATGCCTAAATAAACCGAACACATGGTATGCGAAAAAATGGCGCTTTGAACGTCGACGAAACTGTTATCGGAATTTTGAAAGTAACATTAAAGTTTATATAAGTAGTAAGTTAAAGTATGTATAACTATATGTATAGTACGACTCAACTTAGATATAGCATCGTCAAATTCAATAAAACCGATTAATGCCGATTTATAAAACCAATAGAAATAGCTCCCTATCGCGCTATTCGACGCTATTCGTCGATTGATTCTCGCGTCACTTCAACCCGAGAAAGCAAGTGCATGTAAATCGACGTGTCAAATTGACAAATATATTAGGTCATGTGGTATTACAAGTTTACGCTTGTGCAAAGATCATATTCACATAAGAAGTAAATATTGATAATTTGGGATAGCGTATAGTACGACACAACTTAGATGTAGCATCGGCAAAATTCGTAAAACCGATCACATCCGAATTGAGTACGCCATCCCAAATTATCAATATTTATTTCTCATGTGAATATGATCTTTGCACAAACGTAATAACTTGTAATATCGTATGACCTAATATATTCGTCAATTTGACACGTCGATTTACATGCACTTGCTTTCTCTGACGCGAGAATCTATAGCGACGTATAGCGTCGAATGGCGCGATAGGGAGCTATTTCTATTGGTCGTGTAAATCGGCAGTAATCGGTTTTATTTTCATTCCATTGCATTTTCCGATGCTACATCTCATTTGTGTCGTACTATACTTAATTCGGATGAGATCGGTTTTACGAATTTTGCCGATGCGACATCTTAGTTGTGTCGTACTTTATTATTTTATACTTTATAGATCCTCACTATGATTAAGACTTAGTTTAAATTGTCTTTCGCTTCAGGTACGCGCTGTGGCTCCTAGAATGCTCGCACGACTCGGGCCGCTGTCATGCGACCATGTTCTTCGGTCTCTCGTTCCAGTTCCGTGTCATACTCGAGGAGTTTGATAACCAGGTGACCTACCATACATCATCATCATTATTTTGTCAGTGTATTGTGTTGCTGTCGAATTCTTGGTGAGACAACAACAGCCTGTAAATTCCCACTGCTGGGCTAAAGCCCTCCTCTTCCTTTAAGGAGAAGGTTTGGAACATATTCCACCACGCTGTCCCAATGCGCGTTGGTGGAATACACATGTGGCAGATATTCTATGAAATTTGTCACATGCAGATTTCCTCACGATGTTTTCCTTTACCGCTGAGCACGAGATGAATTATAAAGACAAATTATAAGCACATGAATCAGCGGTGCTTGCCTGGGTTTGAACCCGCAATCATCGGTTAAGATGCACGCGTTCTAACCACTGGGCCATCTCTGCTCTTAGCCGAATCGCCGGATATTTATTTATGATGAAAAACCCAACTGCCTGCTACCTCTAGATGTAAAGATGTTATTATTTATTTACCACAATTTTCCCTTAGTGCAGTGTTAGTACTAATTCATTCATTTTCCTTGAGTTACATCATTTTAGAGACTATTGTGTGATTAAAAATTGAAAACTAAAATTATTTAAGTTAAGTTATACTATGACTAACTAAACAAAGCCAATAATTACTTCAAAATATGTTTCTTCTATCCAGAATTTCTTATTTAATTCGTATGGTAGTAGCTATCCTGTATTCGGCCGGATGTTATTTTAGCGGCCGGATAGGCAGGATTCCGTATAGTTAACGGATATACGTGTTATCTCTAATGATTATCATCATGATTGTCCATTGCAACCGTAGTACGAGTAAAAATATACAAAATTTATTTTTACATATTCTATATGTACTTGGTCGGCTAAATTTCTTCGTTAAAATGTATTTTTTTTTTCACAAATCCTCAATGAGTATCGTAGACTATTCAAGATCTATATATTGTCTATGCTCAGGAAATTGGCATATTCTTATGAATGGATGTTGAGGCGTCGTGTCCGTCTCCATGCTTTTTGATTCAAAATCAAAATCAAAATAAACTTTATTCAAGTAGGCTTTTATAAGCACTTTTGAATCGTCATTTTACAATTAAGTGAAGCTAAATTGTAAAATTTAGCTTTAACGGCGCTCTCTCCCCAGGACGGTCTCCGCAAGCTGTACAACGTGATCTCGACGCTGCCGATCCTCGGCTCGGAGGAGGAGGAGTCGCGCGTCTCCGACGACGAGACGTGCGCCGCGCGCCAGATCGTGCGCCACGTGTGCGTCGCGCTGCGCAGGTACGCACGCGCACACACACACAGACACACACACACACACAAACACACACACACGCGCGCGCGCGCACACACACACTCACACAAAAACAACACACACACACACACACACACACAAACACACACACACACACACACACACACACAAACACACACACAAACACATACGCACGCACACACACCCGCGCGCACACACACACTCAAACTCACACACTCACACACTCACACACACGCACACGCACGCACACACACTCACACACACACACGCACACTTATACACTGTAGACACACATTACACGATGACAAGACGTACGCTGCGTCTGAAATTAACGCTTCGTTCATAGTACAGATAGCATAACTATTAATATTGTTATTGTAAGATAATTCGGTACAGATAGCATAATTTGCTAAATGTGTGGCAATGTTTATAGTACTTTTTGTAATATTTTTCAGATACTTTGAGGCTCATTTGAGGATACGCGCCGCTCAGGTAGCGAGACAACAAGGCGATAATGTTCCCGAACCACCTCCGTACAAAGTAAGTGTCGTAATTATGTCTTACAACACGCACGCAATTTACAAATTTTAAACATAAATTGATAATAGACAAAATACGAGTTAATTTTTGTAATTAGTTACATAGAATATATAGTCATATTGTTTACTTGAATTAAAGTCTTAACTTTTTATCTGAAAATATGAACACGCATTTTTTTTTTCGTTATTAAAATGATCTCCAAAAAAATTCCGCTAGTACTCTTATTCAAACAAATTTATAAATATATATATTGACTCCATATAAAGTAAAGTAAAATAAAGAGATAAGGCCTCCTCTTCCATTAAGGAGAGGGGTTTGGAACGTATTCCACCACGCTGTTCCAATGCTGTTAGGGGAATGCACATGTGGCAGAATTTCGATGAAATTAGACACATTCAGGTTTCCTCACGATATTTTCCTTCAACGCCGAGCACGAGACGAATTATAAACATAAATTAATCACATATATATAGTGGTGCTTGTCTGGGTTTGAACACGCAATCATCGGTTAAGATGCACGCGTTCTTACTATATACTATGTATAAATTATATTTTAATGGAAATATTAATTAATAATAAAATGAGCACTTTAGCTATGTAGTCGGTTGAAACACCCCGATTCGATTTTTTACTTTAATGTGTATTTTTTAAATTCATTATATTTAGTCTTTAAACAAATATAATTTGTTGGAATTTTAACACAAATATGCATACACCTTCACCCTGCTGTTAAAAACGATTTGATTGGTCAGGGGGCGGAGTAAAGCCGGTAAACAATGACAACTTACAGCATTCTTAACGCGAACAAACTATATTTATATTGTTATCCGTCAGAGCGTCACGATAGCATGCGTAAGCGATCCCGTGGCGTCCGCCGAAAGACGGACAGGGTACCGCTGGTTTTTTATTTATTTATTTATTTATTTAAGGTTCGTCAAGTTACAAATCAAATGGGTTGATACGTTACAATTATAATAAAGCTACGTAAATATTAACAATTTGTAACTTTGTGTAGACAAACACCACATGCATATACATTTAAGTGAGAAAGAAGCTAATGAGTAATAAAGTTATACAATAAAATATGATTCTTATCTAATAGAAAAAAAAGTTTTTAGTGGGTAAACCCGGTGTGCTTGGGCGCACTCGGCGTTCAGGGCTCCGGGGAGTCCCCCCCCCACTTTCCATCACGTGGGGGAAGCGCGTAAAGCGTTTTTACAGCGTAATTAAAAAAACAAAAAAGCAATGTAGTCGGTTGGCACGTATTTGATCGTTGCTGCATGCGTTGCTGCACGTTCCAGGCGTCGAAGTCGACCCCGGAGGAGATCCAGGAACTGATCGAGCTGGTGCAGGGCGCGGCGTGGGCGCGCTGGCCGCCCGTCGACGAGCTCCTGGAGCTGGGCGGCGTGGCGCTGCTGCTGCAGGTCGTGGGCTACGCCTACGACTGGAACTTCAACGGCAGGTAACATCTTCGAACCTTCAAGAAAAGAGCGTACTCCTTTCTCAAAGGACGGCGACCTGCAAGCCCCCTGGTGTCGCAGATGTCGATGGGCGGTGGTAGTCACTTTCCATCAGGTGAGTGACTGCTCGTTTGCCACCTATTCCATAAAAAAAAATAAAAAAAATAGCCTATAAATTTATCACTACTGGGCTAAGGCCTCCTTTCTAATTAAGTTTGGAACATATTCCACCAATGCTTGTTAGTGGAATATATTTTACACTAATTGCCGCCCGCCTTGCTCGCTTGTGTTTTAAGGGTTGTTCGTCAGGTTAATACTCTAAAAAGTAGCCTAAGTCAATCCTCGGAGTTCCAATTTTATCAAAATAGGTGCAGGGGTTTGGCAATGAAAAAAAACTTTGTCTATTTGTAAATAGACAAAGTTACTTTGGCATTTATAGTTTTAGTATAAATTAAGTAATCTTATCGGCTCTTGGTAAATTCTGCATTAAGAACCGGTGATTGTTTTAAATTTCATGTATCCCTAAAATGTCTTTAATTTTTTTATCATAATATCTCCGAGAGATCTCTATAATCAGCTATACTTCATAATCGATGGTCTGTATGTATAACAACTGCTGGGCTAAGACGCTACTCTCCCTTTGAGAAGAAGGTATGGAAGTATTAGTAAAGGTATATTCCACCACGCTGTTCCAATGCGAGCTGGTGAAATACACATGTGGCAGAATTTCGATGAAATTAGACACATGCAGGTTTATTCACGATGTTTTCCTTCACCGCCGACTACGAGATGAATTATAAACACTAATTAAGCAAATGAATATTCAGAAGTGCTTGCCTGGGTTTGAACCCGCATCTCCATAATCGATGGTCTGTATGTGTGTGTTTGTGTATTCCAGGGCGGAGACAGTTCGCTCGGCGTTGGACGTTGTGTCCGTGTGCTGCGTGGCTCCGCGGGTGCAGCTTCTACTCACCGAGAAGATCGACATGCGGGACGCCGACCTCACCACCGGCGTGCACATCGTGCTCGGTGAGTGGTGACACCTGCCGTCGACGACGGTAGCGAGCTAGTCGCACAGGGGTGTCGTGTGCTCATTAATGCATCTACCAAATATTATTACAGATGGTAATAACGCTTGATGCGAGTATTTGGGGGGGCGGACGGTGGTACCACAAACACAAAAATAAATACAATTCTTCGTATAGCCGCGTTTTAGTTGTATTGCCGTGATTCTGTGTATATACGAGGCACGTGAGATATAATGTCTTAGATTACGCGGCGTATTGATGGTGGGTGGTCGGTTTAGGTTAGGCCACTTACCACCAAGTGGTCTATTTCTATACTAGTCAGGTTATGCTTTTGTCTTTTAATGACCATTTAAATACTATATCTCAACAGCATCCAAGCGGTCTAGGTTCGATCCAGACCTCTCAAGTTATATGTTTACTCTAAATTGATGGGATAGATAGGAATTGAAATTCCTTATAAAATACTTACTGGACTATTTAAAATGGAAACAATTTCATTACCATACAATAATATGAAAACCCAAATAAAATCATCCCCAGAAATGTAATTACATACAATATCAAAACGCGTATGTGTGTATGTACGTTTGTTATACGTTAAAAGTACGCTAGTGAGTGTAACACTCGCCGCACACACGGGTAGAATTACGAAATGTTCATCAAAATCGAGTCGGTGTCCCGCTGTGTGTGCGTGCGTGTGTGTGCGTGCGTGCGTCCGCTCATGTGTGGGTGCGAAGGCGCGGCGGACGGCGACATCGTGCCGGAGCCGGAGGTGCAGCGCGCCGCTCTCAACGTGCTCGTCAACTGCGTGTGCGCGCCCGTGCAGCGCGTACGTACCCACTGCGAATACTTTTTTTTTTTTTTTTTACTTTTTTTTATGTGCATCACAAATTTTTTTTTGGACGAAATCTAATTGAATTGTCATTTAATTTAGAAAATATGTAATCGTCTTTTGTTTTTTTATATCATAAATGGAAAGATTAAATATAAAAACAAATTTTAAAACTGCTAGCAGTTATGTGTGTATATATATTCTCTTTCATCATTAAAATATACAAAGTCTTTACGAGTTCAAAACCAAGTAAGCACCACTGAATTTAGTGAGTTTATAATTCTGTCCTGATCAGCGATGAAGGTAAACATCGTGAGGAAACCTGCATGTGTCTAATTTAAAGGAAATTGTAAATGTGACTAACCGACCCGCATTGTGGAATATGCTCTTAATCTTCTTCTCAAAGAAGGCCTTAGCCCAGCTGTGGGAAATTTACACGCTAAACATGATATACGGATATCCATATTAAATATTGTTTTAAATACCCAGGCGGGCGCTTCGACGACTCGCTTTTCGATAACGGGTTCCAGTAAGAAGAAGACGACCGCCAAGTCGTACGAGGACGTCATACAGAAGGTGTGGGAGAGTGTGCGCACGAACAACGGAATCATGGTGCGTTATACGGGAAATAAATTAAACTATATATCATTTTAAACTAGCGACCAAATGCTGATACTAAATGTACTATTTACTTGGTGGTAGGGCTTTGTGCAAACCCGTCTAGGTAGGTACCACCCACTCATCAGTTATTCTACGGTTCTGTTTTGAAGGGTGAGTGAGCCAGTGTAACTACAGGCACAAGGGACATAACATCTTAGTTTCCAAGGTTGGTGGCGCATTGACGATGTAAGGTAGTTAATATTTCTTACAGCGTCATTGTCTATGGGTGATGGTGACCACTTACCATCAGGTGGCCCATATGCTCGTCCGCCAACCTATACTATAAAAAAAATACTATGTATGTTTTTGTTGTTTCTATACTATATCTTCCATGTATTATATACAAAAAGCTTCCTCTCGAATCACTATCTATTTAAAAAAACCGCGTCGAAATTCGTTGCGTAATTTTTAAGACCTAAGCATACATAGGGACAGACAGTGGTAAGCGACTTTGTTTTATCCAATAATAACAAATATTTTTCTAATAATAAGCATGCACTTAGAGTATTATCTAGTAGTCGGTGGTAGGGCTTCATGCAAGCTCACTTGGATAGATACCACAAGCTCATCAGATATAATTTGAGAGCTGAACTGACCCAGTAACTACAGGCGTAATGGACATAAAAATCTTAGTTACCAAGATTCATTGTGCACTGGAGATGTAAGGATTGCTTAATGTTTCCTACAGCACCAATGCCTGGATGTAGTCTATTTGCTTGTCGATCTTTACCATCAAAAAGACTACCATGTATGTGGGAATATTATATGGTAGTATTGCTTATATATTAGAAAAGTTAGCCATGAGTTGAGATGGCCCAGTGGTTAGAACGCGTGCATCTTAACCGATGATTGCGGGTTCAAGCCCAGGCAAGCACCGCTGATTCATGTGCTTAATTTGTCTTTATAATTCATCTCGTGCTCGGCGGTAAAGGAAAACATCGTGAGGAAACCTGCATGTGTCTAATTTCATCGAAATTCTGCCACAATTGCATTCTACCAACCCGCATTGGAAGAGCGTGGTGGAATATGTTCCAAACCTTCTCCTCAAAGGGAGAGGAGGCCTTTAGCCCAGCAGTGGGAATTTATAGGCTGCTGTTGTTGTTGTTGTAAAGTTAAAAATGTCTATGTAATTCTGAATTTTTTTCTATACTGATATAGAAACGGGTATCTTGCCCCAAGAAGTTTTATTGCCCCAAGAAATTAAATTTATTGACTTTCCGAAGTCGGAATCTTGGCGTTATAAGTTTATCCTTCCTTCTAGTGCACATGATTGCATTGAATGATTTCTACCTTAAAGCTATTGCATATCATTACCATTTACCAACTAATCGCTGGCACAACTCACTTGCGGACGCATACAAACACCGCACCGAAGTCTGCTTAACTAAAACGATATTAGACAAAGTGTTCGGATTATTTTCGTTACGGAATTTCTTGATTCGTTCGCTGCGCTCAAAGCCCGCGATATAAGCCATGCAATAGCTTAAAAACTCATTTAAAGACATATTACAATATTTAGAAACTCCATTGAAATAGCAACATTTCAATGGAGTTTTTAGTGCCCTCTGTCCGTGACGCAGGTGCTGCTGTAAGCTATTGCATATCATTACCATTTACCAACTAATCGCTGGCATAACTTATTTGCGGACGCATACAAACACCGCACCGAAGTCTGCCGAACTGAAAGGATATTAGACAAAGTGTTCGGATTATTTTCGTTACGGAATTTCTTGATTCGTTCGCTGCGCTCAAAGCCCGCGATATAAGCCATGCAATAGCTTAAAAACTCATTTAAAGACATATTACAATATTTAAAAACTCCATTGAAATAGCAACATTTCAATGGAGTTTTTAGTGCCCTCTGCCCGTGACGCAGGTGCTGCTGTCGATGATGATGGTGAAGTCCCCCATCACGGACGCGGACCGGCTCCGCGGGCTGGCGTGCCGCGCGCTGGCGGGGCTGGCGCGCTGCCCCACCGTGCGCCAGATCATCTCCAAGCTGCCGCTCTTCACCACGTCGCATCTGCAGGGTGCGTAGCGTTGCAGGACAAATTATTCACAACATTTGACTTTTTGTCAATGCGAAAAATAAAGTCTCAATTATTGTGATTAGTATATATCATTAGTTTAAAAATGGTTATATTAACGAAGGTTGAAAATAGTACATAATTAATTCATAAATAAAAATGCACTTTTTTAAATGTTTGTCACGTGACACAAAATACTCCTGATTGGCCGGGCTTATGATGAAGTCACTTGCTCGTTAACCTTGCTTGCTTACTATATATACCACAGATTCAAATACAGGCAAGTGACGTCATCGACCCCCATTGCAGCGCCATACTGTCCAACTAGCGTTTTCGCGCACTATTTAAATATGCAATTTTAATATATTTTTTACTGGGTTCTTATAAGGAAGTGAATGATTATATTGGTTCCTTAACCTCAATTAAATAATATAAAACGTATTTTAAGAGCAGTCAAATAGCCTATTAATTAACTAGAGTATACTAATAATGACGCCTTTTGTATCCTATGACGATCTGAAAAAATAATTAATCAATTTTTAAAAAAAATATACTTTAAGATGCAGTGCGTTTTTTCAAAACGCTTTAGTATATAATATAAGGATATATAGCCTTTTCCAATGGAAGCAGGAAAAAGATAAACAACCCCTTAATTTATATAAATATCAAATATTGATGTAAACATACATACTTTTATTTTATTGAAATGCTCTATACTACAACTTTTTTATATAATCGATTACATGTAATATATAGCTGTTTAAGTGAGTTACTAACGTTCCAGTGCTGATGCGAGACCCGATACTCCAGGAGAAACGACAGGAACACGTGATGTTCCAGAAGTACGCGCTGGAGCTGCTGGAACGAGTCTCCGGCAAGAGCAAGCACATGGGCGCCGAGTTTGAGACCTCGCTGGCGAATATACACAGGGTAAGTGCGGAGTGGATTTATTTCACCATGACTTTTCATTCTTATAAAAAAGTAATGTTAGCTATAGGAGGAGCTGAGATAGCCCAGTGGTTACCACGCGTGCATCTTAACCGAAATCGAATATCTACCACATGTGCATTCCACCAACCCACATTAGAACTGAGAGCTGAGATGGCCCAGTGGTTAGAACGCGTGCATCTTAACCGATGATTGCGGGTTCAAACCCAGGCAAGCACCGCTATATATATGTGCTTAATTTGTGTTCATAATTCATCTCGTGCTCGGCGGTGAAGGAAAACATCGTGAGGAAACCTGCATGTGTCTAATTTCATCGAAATTTTGCCACATGTGCATTCCACCAAACCACATTGGAACAGCGCGGTGGAATATGTTCCAAACCCTCTCCTTAATGGAAGAGGAGGCCTTATCTCAGTAGTGGGAAATTTACAGGCTGTTACTTTGCTTTACACTTTACATTAGAACAGCGTGGTGGAATATGTTGCAAATCCTCTCCTTAGTGGGAGAGGAGACCTTAGCCCAGCAGTGGGTAATTTACAGACTGTTACTTTACTTTTATCTTTTAGCTTAAACTATTCGCTTTACTATTTCTCACATCGATACATGTTAGCATATAGTGTGCATTTCCGGTTGTTTAATAAGAGAAACACATTTTAAAAAACAAAATTATTTATTTATGGTGTTTACACAATGCACCCGTCTGGACTATTGCTAATCTAAGTATAAAGATGCGGCCGTGCCGCCGCGTGCCTCCGGACGGCGGGGGCTCACTGCCGGGGCGAAGTCCGGGCCTGTCCTATTGGCCCACCTCACACGTCACCGTCGTTCGATTGGTTGTGTAAATCTTAGCATAGTCAAAAATCAAAATCAAAATAAACTTTATTCAAGTAGGCTTTTATAAGCACTTTTGAATCGTCATTTTACAATTAAGCGAAGCTACCACCGGTTCGGAAAGTAGATTCCACCGAGAAGAACCGGCAAGGAACTCAGTGGTTACTCTTTTTTAACATTTAAAAAAATACAACGTCATGTTAATTAAATACAATTATTTCAATTAATGTATCCTGCTTGGAAGTCAACATATATACGCCTATACTTAGCCATACACATTTGTATATATAAATAATAAATAAATTTGAGAAAACATTACATACATTACTCTGATCCCAATGTAAGTAGCTGAAGCACTTGTGTTATGGAAATCAGAAGTAACGACGGTACCACAGACACCCAGACCCAAGACAACATAGAAAACTAATGGTAATCTACATCGACTCGGCCGGGAATCGAACCCGGGACCTCAGAGTGGCGTACCCATGAAAACCGGTGTACACACCACTCGACCACGGAGGTCGTCGTATAGTGTGCACTTCCGGTTGCAGGCGAACGTGGTTGCGCAGACGCGCATCAGCTACAACGAGCGGCAGCTGCTGCAGCTCGTGGCCGAGCACCTGCGCGCGCGCGGCCTGCGCGACAGCGCCGCCGCGCTCGTGCGCGAGGCGCGCCTGCCGCCGCCCGCGCCCGCCGCGCCCGCGCCGCCGCCGCCCCCGCCGCCCGTCTACACGCCCGCCACGCCCTCGCGGGTGAGTGCGACCGGCCACCCCCCCCCCCCCGCCCCGCCCGCATAGCCCGCCCTGACCGCGCTCTGCCCGCAGCCCCGCCTGTCCGTGCGCGCCGGCAGCTGCGGCGCGCTGCACCGCGACAGCTTGGACCACGCCTACGCGCACGCGCACTCGCACGCGCACGCGCACGCACACCACGACGACAGCCCCATGCCCACCGTCATCAAGCTGAGGTCAGTTCGCTTTCTCTACTCCTTACTTCGCGCCTCCCTAGTGTCGACGCTAGAGGCTAGCTTAGGTTCGATCCCTAAGTCCGATACTTATATTAAGTTAAGTAGCTGAATTTGATTATCACTTCGAATATGTAAGCGTAGAAGCAAGGCAAGTTTAGATTCCACATTGGTAAAAGAGTCATAAACTCAAAAGCTAAAAATATTACAGAGTATAAAAACTTGTACATTAATATAACTATCGGAACTTCCAGAAAAGTCCAAAACCCTGCCTTGTCTTCGCCAGTGCAAGGGACGGCCCTGACGCCGGGCTCCGAGCACAAGCGCTCCCTGCAGAAGCAGCTGAGCGCGGCGGGCGGCGACCGGCCGCCGTCCCCCCCGCGCGTCACGCTGCACTCCATCATCACCGAGTACCTCTACAACCAGCACGCGCTCTGCAAGAACCCCGTCGTCACGTGCCCGCAGTTTAACTTGTTCGAGTGAGTAGTCGAGACCGGAGTCTGGTTCATTCCGACGGCAGGAGGTGCAGATTAGTGACAGTAGTATTAAAATTATTAAAAAGAAAAAAAAAATATATACCTGTTTAGTCGTACCGTTTGAATGAACTACAGAGCATGTTTTGGAAGATTTCTTGGGTAGGTAACACCCACATATCACTTGTTCAATATTCTCATAATAATATTATGATAAGATGACTGTGGACTCGAATGGGAAGTTGATTTGTCGACGTGCGCAGGCCTAAAAAAGAAAAAAAAATGCATATATTTAGTCGTACCGTTTGAATGAACTACAGGGCATGTTCTGGAATATTTCTTGGGTAGGCAATATCCATATATCACTTGTTCAATATTACGATAATAATATTATGATGAGTTTTTATTAAGTTGATTTGTCGTCGGTCAGGCCGCACAAGTGCCCGTCGCCGGCGGCGGGCGGGCTGGCGTCGGTGAGCGCGCGCGGCGCGGAGGCGGGCAGCGTGCTGGCGCGCGTCGTGCGCCGCGAGCTGGGCGCGCCGCCCGCGCGCCGTGCGCATGCGCGCCTCGCGCACTCGCACTTCGCGCACGTGCGCACGCTGCGCCTGCAGGACGACGACGCATACTTCACGCACACCATCTTCCACGTGAGTCGCACGCGCACGCACACACGCGCACATTGCTCTCTCATAAAATAAACACATGAAAATTTAGTGGTGTTTGCTTGTTCTTGAACCCGCAATCATCAGCTAAGATGCACAGGTTCGAATAAACTCAGCTCCAAAAAAAAATTGATTTTATTTCTGCTTAAAACATGATGGTTTATGTATTAATGAAACCTGAACACATGTCAGCATCTAACGTCCGTGACCATAGTCGTGACCCAATTGGCATGAACTCCACTGAGTAACCGCTCCCGCCCGCAGCCGACGCAGCAGCAGCTGCTGACGGCGACGTCGTCCGGCGACATCCGGATATTCAACCTGTTCACGGGCGTCGAGGAGAACTCGTATCAGGTGCACGAGTCGTACATATACCACATGCAGGTATGTGTACTCAGAAATTACTAAAGTAAAAAAAAGTAAAGTAACAGCTTGTAAATTCCCACTGCTGGGCTAAAGGCCTCCTCTCCCTTTGAGGAGAAGGTTTGGAACATATTCCACCACGCTGTTTCTATGAAATTTGTCACATGCAGATTTCCTCACGATGTTTTCCTTCACCGCTGAGCACGAGATGAATTATAAAGACAAATTAAGCACGTGAATCAGCGGTGCTTGTCTGGGTTTGAACCCGCAATCATCGGTTAAGATGTACGCGTTCTAACCACTGGGCCAACTCAGAAATTAATATCAAAATATATTTTGGTCAATTAAACGGTGCAAACTACTTTTGAATCGTCATTTTACGGTTCTGAATGTTGATTCTACTTAGAAAAACCGGTAGTAGGTCAGTAGTAATCGATAGGTAATTTTCCAATCAAAAATATTCTACATACACAATTTTTGTTTCCTGTATGATCTTCAACGAATATTAGTATTATAGTACCATGTATAGTACAACACAACTTACATGTAGCATCGGCAAAATTCGTAAATCCGATCACATCCGAATTGCGTACGCGATTCCAAATTATCAATATTTATTTCTCATACGAATATGATCTTTGCACAAACGTAATAACTTGTAATATCATATGACCTAATATATTCGTCAATTTGACGCGTCGATTTACATGCACTTGCTTTCTCTGATGCGTGAATCTATAGCGACGAATAGCGGCGAATGGCGCGATAGGGAGCTATTTCTATTGGTCGTGTAAATCGGCAGTAATCGGTTTTATTTTCATTCCATTGCATTTTCCGATGCTACATCTAATTTGTGTCGCACTATACATCTATCTTAAATATTCCTTGTGTTTAGTTATATATACTACATTAAGCATTACGAGTTCAAATGCTACAGTTTGTCTTATGTGTAACAGGCGAGCAGAGACGGGTGCTTATTGCTAGCGTCGTCGACGACGTCTTGGAGGACGCTCTCCGCGCTCTGGAACATGAAAGAATTCGAGCAGCTGTAAGTGCAATGTGTTAATTAGACTTGGTGGTAGGACTTTGTGTAAGCCTATCTGAGGTGGTAACACAACAACAACAACAACAACAACAGCCTGTAAATTCCCACTGCTGGGCTAAAGGCCTCCTCTCCCTTGAGGAGAAGGTTTGGAACATATTCCACCACGCTGTTCCAATGCGGGTTGGTGGAATACACATGTGGCAGAATTTCTATGAAATTTGTCACATGCAGGTTTCCTCACGATGTTTTCCTTCACCGCTGAGCACGAGATGAATTATAAAGACAAATTAAGCACATGAATCAGCGTTGCTTGCCTGGGTTTGAACCCGCAGTCATCGGTTAAGGTGCACGCGTTCTAACCACTGGGCCATCTCTGCTCAGTAAATACAATGAGTGTGGTAACACACACTCATTGTATTTACTACCGCCAGACAGCGGTACTAAGTAATGTTGTGTTCCTGTTTTGAAGGGCATGTGAGCCACTTTAAATACACGTACAAAGGATCTCAGGTGCCACATCATAATAAAAATATTTTTTCTTTGTTCAACTAAACTTTTGAATTATAGGTGAGGCTACCACCGGTTTGGAATGTAGATTCTCAATAAACTCAGTAGTTACTCTTTTTCAACATTTAAAAGTACAGTCATGTTAGTTAAATACAATTATATATGTATGTCATACATTCTGCCTGGAAACAAGTACTAATTCTACACTTTTTTTATTGTCTGTATAATCTTGTATTGAATAATATGTCTCCGTTAACAATTTATTTTGTACACATGGTTTCATTTTATGAAACGGCAAAGTTAAAAATGTTTGTGGAATAAATTCCAAGCCTTGGATGAAGCCAGGATGGCCTTTGTCTTAATCTATACATATAATAAAGTTGGAGTGTCTGTTTGTAATGTTAAAATAGCCCTTTTTAACTCAATGCATATGTTTGTATACATAATTTTTTTTTACAATTTTTGTCCGTCTGTTTGTTCCGTCTAAACTCTGGAACGGCTGGCCTGGCATTTTTATGGGACTTTCACTGGCAGATAACTGATATTATAAGGAGTAAATAAATAAAAAAATATGAGACAACATCACATACATCACTCTGATCCCAATGTAAGTAGCTGAAGCACTTGTGTTATGGAAAATCAGAAGTAACGACGGTACCACAAACACCCAGACCCAAGACAACGTAGAAAACTAATGGTAATCTACATTGACTCGGCTGTACCCATGAAAACCGGTGTACACACCATTCGACCATGGAGGTCGGAGTAATTTAGGCTACAATCATATTATTTTTTAAATTCAAACGCATAAGTAAAGTAGTCTTATAAACGAATAACCAAGATCTGCCGGCAGCTTCCAGCTCGACAACGAGGAGTACGTGGAGTTCTCGAAGATGTCCGACGACCGCATCATCGGCACGAAGGGCGAGACGGCGAGCATCTTCGACACGCGCACCGGCCACGAGCTCATGACCCTCACGCCGGCCATCAGCAACCAGTACGCCAAGAACCGCGCCACCTTCAACCCCACGGACGAGCTCGTACTCTCAGGTATCACATATTATGAATCGATTAAATATATAATCGATGATATAATAAAACAAAGTTAGTAAAATGCAAGAACAAAAATAAACGATTTAAATAAAACTAGTTATACCGGATTTGAATCGCGTATATTAATTATTTTTGGTCTACCCGTGACCACGAACGCTGTAAAGTGCTCGAAACGTCGGGATGCCAAAAATAATTAATATACGCGATTCAAATCCGGTATAACTAGTTTTATTTAAATGTGTAATAATCGCGAAAATTTAAGACAACAAAAATAAACGATATCGATTTCGAGTTTTGTACGTACTACACTTAACCTACTAATTTATTGATTATTGATATCAGATTAATTGACGTTTAAAATAGCATTTTTTTGCAAAAGATATTGCTTAAATTTAATGTAGAGTAATGTGAAAATTTGACGACCTCCATGGTCGAGTGGTGTGTACACCGGTTTTCATGGGTACGCCACTCCGAGGTCCCGGGTTCGATTCCCGGCCGATTCAATGTAGATTATCATTAGTTTTCTATGTTGTCTTGTGTCTTCTTACTTCTGATTTTCCATAACAGATGTGCTTTAGCTACTTACATTGGGATCAGAGTAATTTATGTGATGTTATCTCATATTTATTTATTTATAATGTAATTTCAGATGTAATGTATAATGTGAGAATAAGTGATGCTATTGGTGATGAGATGAGTTGGTGGTAGCTGGTCCTTGCAGAAAGTCTTAATGCCACTAGTAATGATTAAGCGACTAAAATTCCCGCTGTTTCATCCTGTTTCAGACGGCGTGCTGTGGGACGTGAACACAGGCAAGGAGATACACAAGTTCGACAAACTGAACCAGACGCACAGCGGGGTATTCCATCCCAACGGGCTCGAGGTATTGTTATTTCACATCACTAGCAATGTCCCGATATAAATGATTTCCTTATTGTATTGTGCTCTCTATAACTCTAAAATAAAGCTTAAAATTTGTAAGTTTCGTAAGTGGATGTGACAATAGATCAAAGAGTTAGACTTGAGACTTTTTATATCACTGGGCGACCTTTAGGCCGTTTCGTTATTGTATTTTATTAAAATGTGTGGTAGTGCAGCACTATTTCACTTAAATACTAATTCACTTGTATTCTTATATACTTCCAAAGCTATTCGCCTTATTTTTTATATATTTTTTGTTTTCTTGTAATCAGAATAAGCTTTAGCAGTAATACTAACCTAATAGAAGAAATTAAATTAATTATTTATCTAATGGATTATTTATTGAATCAGTATTTTGTATGAAGGTATAAATATAATAGGCTAGTTGGCTGTTTTTTTTTAAATCCATTTTATATTATTTAGTAGAGGTTAAGGAACCCAGTAAAAGTTAAAGTGTTGGTGTAGTACATATAGAAAACAAGCAAAGTTGAGAGCAAATGACTTAATCATAAGCCCTGTCGTTCAAATCAGGAGCGTTTTGTGATAAACGATATTTTTGGATTTTTGAATTAATTATTATTATCAACTTTCGTTAATAAATAAACATTTTAAATTAATATATACTGATTACAACGATTGACACTTTATTTTTCGCATTGTCAAATAGCTTATTATTAATTTTTTGGCTAAATTGTTTCTAAATTTTTTTTCTTTATTAAAGTGCGGGATCGATTATGCTGCGTTTGCTCTGTGAATACTCATAGTATTTTTGAATAGGGTCTTTGAAAAATGTTAAGGATTGTTTGCAATGATGATTTTATTATATTAAATCAATAAACTGATGCTTATAATTTGATATTTCCAGGTGATATCGAACACTGAGGTGTGGGACCTCCGAACATTTCATTTGCTGAGAACAGTGCCTTCATTAGACAAGTCTGAAGTGAGTTGATTCTGTTATTAATAAACTGACCCGTTCCAAGAATAAGGAGGGTCGGCATAACAAATACACAATATCTATACATAATATCTACCGGTGTCAAGTTAAACAATGACAATTGATACAATATTTATATAACCAAAAAAATAATTCATGTACTTTTTTATGCTATATTATTTATGCCACCTGATGGTAAGTGGTCACCATCGCCAATGCGCCACCAACCTTAGGAACTAAGGTGTAGTACAGTACTGTAGTTGCACTGACTTATACACCCTTCAAACTGGAACACAACCCTGCTAGGTTGTTTGGCAGTAGACTATCTGACAAGTGGTTTGTATCTACCCAGGCGGGTTTGCACAAAGCCCTACCACCAAGGGACAAACTTCTATAATTCTACACCTTAGTCAAAATATATGATTGTTTTTGTCAATGAATTATTTAAATGATACAAATTAATATGCATGTTGTAATAGGGGACGTCTAAGCCCAACTGTGGGCTATTTATAAGCTGTTACACTGGTTTTATTGCCAATTATAGTAGCGGCACGCTATGATGGCCGTTTTGACGTTTGCCCGCTCATGAAGTTTCATATTTAATAAATAATTACATCAAAGGAGCAAATTGTTGTTCTTTATTGTCAATAGTGACGTGCAGTTAGTCATAAAATTTATCGAACTTGATTTCTAAACTACAAATACTAGGATTATGAAATAATTGTGAAAATAGATAATATTTTAGGAAATGAACTTATAATTAATGTGAGTGACGATAGCAGTGTGAGTGAAAGCAGCAGTATGGACGACTCCGACTAAATATAGCCACTAGTGTTTTCGGTTTCTTTTTTGTATCAATTTATTTCTTGTATGTAATGTGTTTATAAAGTTATTCATTCTAATTCCAATTTTTGATTTAAATTGATTTCGTTCGAATATGTTACTTTAACTTATTTTATATTTTTTTTATTAAACCTTTTTAATCTCTACTTGCAACAAAAAATTTAATTAAATTACTTGCAAAAAAACAAAGATTTGAATATATTATATCGATAATAAATTGACATTTCACATCACTTTTTCCATTTGTCAAAACGGCCATCGTATCTTGCCGCTATTATAATGGCTACAAATCGTTGCAATCGTGTCGCCAGGTGATCTTCAACCCGACGTGCACGGCGCTGTACGCGGTGTGCTCGGACCAGGACTCGGAGGAGCGCAGCCAGTTCGACACCAGCTTCAAGACGCTCGACCCCTACGACTACTCCAGCATAGGTACGTTTCGACGGCAGGGGGGGGGGAATAAATACTTTATGTCTTCCCAGTCATCTTATATATATCATGTTATGATTTTTTTATGCGTTCCGGGTATATTATTCCACTCGACCTGATTTATAAATAAATTAATATGAGACAACATCACATACATCACTCTGATCCCAATGTAAGTAGCTGAAGCACTTGTGTTATCGAAATCAGAAGTAACGGTACAAACACCCAGACCCGAGGCAACATAGAAAACTAATGATAATCTACATCGACTCGGCCGGTATCGAACTGGAACTCGGAGTGGCGTACCCATGAAAACACCGGTTTTCATGGGTACACACCACTCGACCACGGAGGTCGTCAAATTGAAATTGAAAAAGATTGTGAGTGGAAGTGGAGTTCAAACGCGAAAACGACCAGTACAGTCAGCAAGAATGAGCTGCACTATTCACCCTCGCCATGCCTGCCCGCAAGATGCCTCTTCACGCCTTGTTTAACCTATATTATGTTTATATAACCTATATTATGTACTATATAATTTTATTAGATATATATTTAGTTATAATCTCATCTCATCTCATCTCATCATCACGAGTGATATGACAATCGAATGTCAAACTGGTTTGTATCAACAGCGACGATAGACGTGAAGCGCAACATCTACTCGTTGGGCGTCTCGCGCTTCGGGACGCAGATCTCGCTCGTGGAGAATCTGGGAGACTTCGAGCAGGTACAGGAGTCCTGCGTCAAGCTCTACGACGTCGGCCGGAAGAGGGACCACGACGATGACGCGGTACGCACGCACACAAACACATCCACACATAGACAACAACAACAGCCTGTAAATTCCCGCTGCTAGGCTAAAGGCCTCCTCTCCCTTTGAGGAGAAGGTTTGGAACATATTCCACCGCGCTGTTCTAATGCGGGTTGGTGGAATACAAATGTGGCAGAATTTCTATGAAATTTGTCACATGCAGGTTTCCTCACGATGTTTTCCTTCACCGCTGAGCACTAGATGAATTATTATAAAAATAAATTAAGCACATGAATCAGCGCTGCTTGCCTGGGCTTGAACCCACAATCATCGGTTAAGATGCACGTGTTCTAACCACTGGGCCATCTCTGCACACACATAGACACAACGCACAGAATTACACATACATACGTATATACACACAAATACTCATACAATGAACAATGGCAATATACATCCCTTGTAAATCCTTTTTTAGAGTTATTTAATCTGACTGATTATGAGTGTTTAAGGAAAATGTTGTTATTTGCAGGAGGAGGAAGAAGAGGAGGAGTTAGCGGGAGGATCCGACAACGACGACGGCTCGGACTCCGGCTCCGACAACGATGACGACTGTGAGTGAGCTCGCCGAGTCTGAGAGTCCCGGAGACTTTGATTTTATATATATATATATATTTTTATGGTATAGGTTGGTGGACGAGCAGATGGGCCACCTGATGGTAAGTGGTCACCATCACCCATAGACAATGACACTGTAAGAAATATTAACTATTCCATACATCATCAATGTGCCACCAACTTTGGGAACTAAGATGTTATGTCCTCTGTGCCTGCAGTTACACTGGTTCACTCACCCTTCAAACCGGAACACAACAATACTGAGTACTGTTATTTGGCGGTAGAATAACTGATGAGTGGGTGGTACCTACCCAGACGGGCTTGCACAAAGCCCTACCACCAAGTAAGAATATTAAAAAGGGCTTAAAGGACATTTTGTTACAAAATATTTTTTAACGTTGTTATATTAAGTTTTTACAGTTATTCTGTCATCATACATTAGACATCCCATAAGGAAAAAAAATGGAGTCCTCTGTAGTGTTCTTTTTCTCGAAAAGACACATGTCTCGCACCTTACGTCTTTAAGCGTACGGCTTGATATGAGAATGACGTAAAGACAAATGTCTCGCATACGTCATGACGATTACGGCTTGATATGAGAATGACGTATCGCCGCCGTGTCACCCGAGCATGCATCTCACCCATCCCCTGTTCCAGTAGCGTCCAGCCTGCTGCGCAACGCGGTGCTGGGGCTGGCGGAGGGCTCGGGCTCCGGCGACTCGTCCGGCGAGCGCGAGCACGACGAGCCGCGCAGACGCCGCGTGCGCACGCGCAGGCGGGTGCGTCGCCCTCACCGACTCCTCACTGCCGGTAACTCTCACTAGAGGTCGCTCCTAACGTGCTTTTCGTGTCCACAGGCGGCCGAGGGGCACAGCAGCGACAGCGACGGGGACATCGACTTCGACAACATCATCGAGTTTGAGATCGATTAGCGGGCCAATAAATCATTTGAACGATCGTTTGTGTTTTATTCCCACGTGGCGGTAGAGTTATGTGATTGTGTATTGTATTTATTTATTCATAAGAATTATTTTACAAGATCTGCAGTAAAAGTAAAAATGTAACTATACCCACCCTTTACAAGTTAGCTAGTGTTATAGAGTAACCCTAGCCTTCTGCAAATGGCAGGGGCTATTGAATTTACTTTATTATATACAATTATTATTGTAATTAATTGATAAATAATTTGTAAAACAATTACTATTAGTTTATATGGCATAGCATTTAATACTGGCATGTAACACTATTTCTTATTTCAAATATGATTGAGCTGTCATTAGAAAACAATGAGACGATAGCGGGGCATTCTAACGAAAGATAGAGAGATTGGAGCATTATTGTAAAACGATAATATTATTTTGGCCATCCCGACCTACTGAAATTACACCTAGATCTTTTTAACAGATGTAAATATTTCTGATTGACTTAACACTTTAGTTTTTACTCTTAGTTTGAGGTGTACTGTAGCTTTCTATGTTGCAGCATATAGAGATGACATGGCTGCTCTTTTACATTATAATCTACAAAATAAAATAACTATTGTACATTTCATACCTTCCATGAAGTTTTTTATATCAATCGACTGTATTTGACTACATTTTATCACAAAACTTCAGTGTTGCTATTCAATAATTATTATTAATTTATTAATGATAGATAAACTGAAAAACAGGTAATATTTTTACAATAATTTCATTATTATACTCTGCAATACGGTATATTATATTCTGCAATAAGCTTGAATAGTATATTCATTTTGGATTTGCTAATACCGTTGGTTGACGAAGCTTATTCGATCTTTGGAAGCAAACTTAAAGGAGACAGTAGTAGTTAAGAAGTATCGTAAGTTTTTTTTATCTTCATTCCTACTTCGATTGAAATATACTTACGATGTGTCTTCAAGAATGAATCGGGGAAGTAAATAAAAAGCCGTTAGATGACAGTTAATAACAAAATATATTCAAATAAGTTGACAAACTCCAATATGTACAGACACCGGTCGACCAGTCGCAAATATACCAATAAATAGAGTTAGACACACATCGCTTACAGCCACTCCGGGAGACGCCTCGCCGAGACGTGCGCTGCGACATCGGACGCGATCGACGCCCGCCCTCGAGAGACGATCCGTTATGCTTACGGATAGAACTATACATAATTAATAATAATAAATAAATATTGGGCAACGTCACATACATTACTCTGATCCCAATGTAAGTAGCAACGCACTCGTGTTATGGAGAATCAGAAGTAACGACTGTACCACAAACACCCAGACCCAAGGCAACATAGAAAAGTTATGAACTTTTTCTACATCGAAGCGGCCGGGAATCGAACCCGGGACCTTAAAGAGAGGTCCTATTATTACTATCCGTAAGCGAAACGAACGGTTTCTTGGTTGCGGGCTCAAATCGGATGCATTGGAAAGCGTGGACGGTAGCAATATTCAGCAATAATAAGATTTGTAATTAAACGAACGAAACAATAATCCATTTATTACAATATTCTGTACAACAATGTCGCTCAACAATAAACATTACGTGTGATATTCTCCTTACAATGTTATTAAAGTTAAACAAACCAATTAAAATATCATTTCATATAAAAAAAAATCTTCACAAGATCGTCGTTACAAATAAAGTTTAAAAACTAAACGTATTCGAGAGGTCGCCACTCGCTGACGAGGCGTCCGCTGTCAGTGAGCGCTCCATACAAATATACCATCGATAACATTAATCCGTCACAGATTCCACTAAAAAATATTATGCGTCATTACAAAAGATTCGTCTGAAAAGTTTCTGTCATATATAATCAAAGATGTATCGAATAGGGGAGTATTCTCGTCAGAAATGAATTTATTGAGGGTTTTAAAATGGAGTCACACTCCCATATATCATGTTAATATAGTCAGTCGCTGGCTTTACGAATGTCTCGATGGCGATGTATGTAACGTAACATTACACGATTACAATGTAATGTTACAGGCATAGTGTAATATTCGCCGTGATGTCACCGAGTTCGCTACGAAGTGAGGAACGTTTTCACTTGACAACAATTATAAGTTCACTTCTCACATTCGAAATGATTATATTTCACTTTCATAAATTATTTCGTATAAGTTAAGACGTAAAAAAATATGATCGAAATATCAAAATTAATAAATTAAGTAAATATATTGAATTTATTGGACAATATTAATTGTCTTTGACAATTAACTTACATATTGTATTAGAAATAACTATATATTTGTGACCTAAACGTTATTATTATATAATCTGCCATAACAATGTTATATTAGGATTCGACATTTACAAAATTGCAGAAACTAACACATAGATTACTTTGACATGGTTTTATCTCGAAGTTTTGAATTAAAAATGCACCAAATTTATGTGAATCGACTCATTAATATCATTATCAAATGCGGTATTTCTCGAAAAGGAGTTTTAGAATATAATCTATCACGATGAAGTCAGGGTAGTTCTTATTTGAGCCACCAGATGTCGCCACAAAAAGTCGGATCCCAATACACACAAACACCGAACGATTACATAGTATTGTAAACTGGACTACTTCGAAATGGAATGCGTTACATAAATGACAAATTAGGCTACATACACACAGCGGGCCGGATTGCAGGCGCGCTCGATCGTACAGTACGACACGACTTAGATGTAGCATCGGCAAATTCAATAAAACTGATCACTGCTGATGCATACAAACAATAGAAATAGCTCCCTATCGCGCCATTCGATGTTATTCGTCGCTATAGATTATCGCGTCTGTTCAAGTTTAACGTTTGTGTAAAGATCATATTCACATAAGAAATAAATATTGATAATTTGGGATAGCGTACTTAATTCGGATGATCGGTTGTACGAATTTTGCCGATGCTACATCTAAATTGTGTCGTACTGTACACGCTTACTGACGGGTCCACACCGACGCGTTATCAAACGGCCCGTAAATCCGTCTGAGGTGCACTTACATCTGGCAATAGTTAGTGACATCGTACGTAACAAAAGTGTGTCCGAAACGTAAAACATATAAAATAAAAACTGAATACAAACTACGTTAATGATATCCCTCTAAACATTACCTATGTATTGCTAATACGATTTTTAACAACTAACTAGATCGCTCGACAGGTGGCGCTGTTCGCTATGAAGATACTTTATTTACACGTCGAGTTCCCTGTAAGTATTTCATTGTTCGTCGTTGGTAGGGCGTCGCTTCTGCTTCGGAAGCACAGTGCGCCCCCTGCCGGGCGCTCGCTTACAGTACATTAACTAGCGCGTGGGTGCGGGCGCTCAGTTGAGCGGCGACATGTAGGTGATGTCGTCCCAGGGGTGGCGGTACAGCGGCTGCTTCAGCCGCTTCTGGTCCAGGTAGTGGCCCACCAGCCCGATGGTCCGGCCGAGCACGAATAGCGCGTTGATGGAGCCCATTCTGATGTAGTTGTTGCCCTCCTCCCTGGAAATTGCGTTACAGTGTGAGACGTGTTTACAAACCTACTTCTAAAATAAAGGAGGTTGTCGATTCGTCCTGTATGTCTGTAAAATTGCTAGAATTTAATAATTGAGTGTGATGGTCCATTAAGGCTTCCAAGCAAGTGTGCTTAAATAAAACTAGTTAGAACGGATTTGAATCGCGTATATTAATTATTTTGGACATCCCGACGTTTCGAGCACTTTACAGCGTTCGTGGTCACGGATAGACTAAGGTGGCATTTGTTTATTTGAAGAACAAAAGAAATATTATTTGCAACTGCCGCCAACGATTTCTCAATTGGTATCTTGAGTAACGTTCCGGTTGCACGCAGAAAATCGTCCAAAATAATTAATATACGCGATTAAAAACCGTTATGACTAGTTTTATTTAAATGTGTAATAATCGCGAAAATATAAGACAATATTAAGTGTGATTAATTTCGTAAGTATGTGTTTGTCCATGAAATCTGTCGTAAACTAAAGGTCGTATTGAGATAATCATTTTTAATCTAAGTTAGGTATACATCAACTTAGGGGACAGTGTAAGTTTAATTAAAATCGGTCTAATAGCTTTGAAGTGGGTTTAATTGTCGAGGTACTAGGGGAGTCCGTTGGCTTACTGGGTGAAGAGCTGGCAGTGGCGGAAGAGGTCGACCATGGCGGCGGCCACGATGCCGTCGACGTTGAGGATGAGGTTGGGCTTCTTGCGCGTGGTGATGGCCTCCACGTCCAGCGCGTAGCGGGTCACGGGCCAGGCGGGCCAGCGTGACGTCACGTACGCCTTCAGCTCGCGCACGCGCGAGTCCGGGTTGTTGATCGACTTAACTCTGACAAGTTCAAATATTGCATTTGAAATATTTGGTAGAAGGTCTCATAAAAAGAAAAGCCGAGATGGCCGCGTGGTTATAACGCGTGTCACCGATGATTGCGGGTTCAAACTCAAGCAAGCGATAACATGTCGTATCTGCGAAATTCCTACTTTACAGTGTGATGGCTTAAAGTTTTGTAAAACTATGTTTATGAATAATATCGTTTGATGAACAAATTTCGAAGGTTTTTTGATCAAAGGTCATTCAATCGAATCAAACAATCAAACACACTACCGTGTAGTTAATGTTATACAGATTAATAATTAACAATAAAGTCGATTTTGTCTTATTTTTCCATAAGATTTTGTTCTTGGGACCCGTCGATTTGAGATATTTGGTAGGAGAAGGTCTCATAAAAAGAAAAGCCGAGATGGCCGCGTGGTTAGAACGAGTGCATCTTTACCGATGATTGCGGGTTCAAACCCAGGCAAGCGATAACATGAATATATAAATAATGTGCTTAATTTGTCTTTGAATTATAAACACGTGCTCTATGGTGAAGGAAAACATCGCGAGGAAACCTGCATGTGTCTAATTTCATAGAAATTCTACCACATGTGTATTCCACCAACCCGCATTGGAACAGCGTGGTTGAATATGTTTCAAACATTCTCTTCAAATGGAGAGGATTCCTTAGCCCAGTGGGAAACTTACAGGCTGTCGTTGTTGTTGTCTCATAAATAAGGATAAAAAATAATATAAGGTCAAGTTTATTTCTTGCTGAGATGAGAGGCATTTGCCACAAAAGTCTAATCCTAGTGTAATATTGAGAGGTATTAGTGAGCTTGTAAATTTGTCCCCACTGTATAAACCTCTTTAAAGAACTATTAATTAAACTTTTCTCATAAATCTTGCACTCCTTTTTGACGTATATAAAAATAGAAGTCTTGAATATAATCTATATCAAAGTTTAACATGACGGATTAACTGTGCGCCGTTACCTGTGGCCGATGCCCATAATGAGCTCTCCCTTCGCCCTCTTCTCGTTGACGAACTCTTGCGGGTGCTGTCCGCGGTCGTACGCGTCGCAGAAGTCCAGCGCGGCGCGGTCCAGGGCTCCTCCGAACCGGTCGCCCTGCACACACACACACACACACATAGTCAAACACGGTTCATGACACAAAACCTATTTTCGCAGATGGTACCACGACTTTGGGATTTGTAGCCATACAAAAGAACTATAGTACGACACAACTTAGATGTCGCATCGGCAAAATCCGTAAAACCGATCAGATCAGAATTGAGTACGCTGTCCCAAATTATCAATATTTATTTCTCATGCGAATATGATCTTTAAACAAACGTAATAACTTGTAAAATTATATGACCTAATATATTCGTCATTTTGACACGTCGATTTACATGCACTTGCTTTCTCTGACGCGCGAATCTATAGCGACGAATAGCGTCGAATGGCGCGATAGGGAGCTATTTCTATTGGTTGTGTAAATCGGCAGTAATCGGTTTTATTATAATTCCATTGCATTTTCCGATGCTACATCTAATTTGGGTCATACTATACTTAACTAACGAGGTAACTGTACTGGTTCTTGTTATTTTGACCACCAGATTATGATAACAGTTCCTTAAAAGACCGATCTAGGGTTTGCACTCCGGACATCGAAATCTGCACCAAAATAGCACAGAGGCACAAGAATAGTACTGAGAGACTACTCCGGCGCTCAGGGAATAACTTACGATGGTCAGCAGTCCGCTGACGACGGAGGAGATGAGGTCCTTGCCAGCTCTCGCCGTCACCATCGTGTTGTGGGCTCCGGACACAGCCGGCCCGTGGTCAGCCGTCACGATCAGCACCAGCTCGAAGAACTTGCTGGCCCAGTCCGGCAACTCGCGTTGGAACCTGGAAGGAAAACATTAATATCAAACACAAATTTACATAAATTCTTGTCGTACATTTAAATCAACACATTACTTAAAGTTCACCTACATTATCCATAATTTCAATGATGATCAGGATATATATGTATATATTATTATTAATATATGTATGCACAAATATACTCTTATGTATGTATATTGAATATTCCATTTAAAAAAATTGTACACCTATGCCTTTAATAGACCATTTCCTCTGCCCCAAGGTTGCCTGGAAGAGATTGCTCTTGAGCGATAATGCCGCCTTTTGTGCCATGCTTTATTTTGTTATATTTATTTCCTGTGTGTTTTACATGTCTTGGTGTACAATAAAGAATATATTATTATTAAAAACATAATTTAAATATTTGTAATAGTGAGTAGTAAATTATTTGATATATATTTTTTATTTATAACATTCTGTTTTTCTGACGCTATAATATACTATATATGTATACAGTCATCAACGAGTCGAGATGGCCCAGTGGTTAGAACGCGTGCATCTTAACCGATGATTGCGGGTTCAAACCCAGGCAAGCACCGCTGATTCATGTGCTTAATTTGTCTTTAGAATTCATCTCGTGCTCAGCGGTGAAGGAAAACATCGTGAGGAAACCTGCATGTGACAAATTTCATAGAAATTCTGCCACATGTGTATTCCACCGACCCGCATTGGAACAGCGTGGTGGAATATGTTCCAAACCTTCTCCTCAAAGGGAGACGAGGCCTTTAGCCCGGCAGTGGGAATTTACAGGCTGTTGTTGTTTTCAGTCATAGAAAGGTAATATACTGACCACAGCAGGCTGATGGTGCCGCCGACGCCGAGCTGGCGCTCGAGCACGGCGCTGATGGGCACGCCGCAGTAGCTCAGCTCCTGGCCGCGCTCGTCGCAGATGGTGCTGATGAAGGCGGCCGGCTTGCGGATGATGCCCAGTTTCTGTTCGCAATCGTTACATCACTTATTTAATACATTTGATAATAACTAGCGGCCCCGAAATCGCACGGATGGGCATACGTTTTTTTTTAATATTTTACCTTTTATTTATATGCTTTTGTTTTTCTATTTCAACTTAAATCTTAATAAATGATATACCTCAACATTATTTGTGAATTCCTCTGTCTTTTGAAAATCCGTTCAGTAGTTTTGAAATTTATCGTGAACATACAGACAGACGCGGCCGGGAGTTTTGTTTTATAGTATGAAGTGATTACTAAATATATTATCTTTATAATACAAATATTTCTAAAATAAGGTAAAGACAAGTTAATTATTTCTTATGATCCTACGTATTACGGTCAGCAGAACATGATCGAAAGAAATTTAAATTATTTTTAAACTGCTGTTCTATAGACGTGTTACTTCGACGACAAATACCAACAAGCTTATATAATGTAACTGATGAGTTAGACGTAGACAACGTGTAAAAAAACACGCGTATATTTATCATCTCCATTAAAATGAGTTTAAAACCTCGCTGACGCGAATTTTAACAATCTATGTAAATAATATATTTTTTTAATAGTTTTATGAGGGTGGCATTTTCTTAAACTCTCTTCAAAATTATTTTTAAAAGTACACATCTTAATCTTGGATAAAATCCAACATTTTCACGTGACCATTTCAAAACGCTTCTATGATCCTACTTGAATAGATAATATATTGATTTTGAATAGTAGAAAAAACTAGTAATATCGACGTACCCTCGCCCAGTCGTAGTCCATGGGGACTTTAGGTGGCTCCACTTCCTCTTTCACGATGATCTTGCCCTCCGATACTAGCTTCTTGTAAACCTGCGGAAAAGTGAAGTTTTACATACTTTTTCAAATCAAGAGCAATTATATGATGAATATTCATATGCTTAATTTGTGTTTATAATTCATCTCGTGCTCGGCGGTGAGGAAAAACATCGTGAGAAACCTCCATTTGTCTAATTTCATTGAAATTCTGTCAGATGTGTATTCCACTAACCCGCATTGGAACAGCGTGGTTTTTTTTTATGATATAGGTTGGTGACGAGCATATGGGCCACCTTATGGTAAGTGGTCACCATCGCCCATAGACAATGATGCTGTAAGGAATATTAACTATTCCTTACATCGTCAATGTGCCACCAACCTTGTGAACTAAGATGTTTGGTCCCTTGTGCCTGTAGATCCACTGACTCGCTCACCCTTCAAACCGGAACACAACAATACTGAGTACTGTTGTTTAGCGGTAGAATAACTGATGAGTAGGTGGTACCTACCCAGACGGGCTTGCACAAAGCCCTACCACAAAGTAAATGTGGAATATGAATGGAATGTGGTGGAATATGTTTCAAACCTTCTCTTCAAAGAGAGAGGAGATATTGTTGTTATCTCAAATCAAAGTGCACGTTTTAGTAGAATAAATAGCGTGTGTAGTGTTCGAGATGGCCCAGTGGTTAGAACGCGTGCATCTTAATCGATGATTGCGAATTCGAACCCAGGCAAGCACCGCTGATTCTATGTGCTTAATTTGTATTTATAATTCATTTCGTACTCAGCGGTGAAGGAAAACATCGTGAGGAAACCTGCATGTGACAAATTTCATAGAAATTCCGCCACATGTGTATTCCAGCAACCCGCATTGGAACAGCGTGGTGGAATATGTTCCAAACCTTCTCCTCGAGGGAGAGGAGGCCTTTAGCCCAGCAGTGGGAATTTACAGGCTGTTGTTGTTGTTGTTTTGTGTAGTGTACAGCGCACCTTGTTGACGGCAGCGCCCAGCGTGTCGAAGGAGTCGGGCACCTCGACGCCGTACTGCCTGAGCGCCATGTTCTTGGCGGCCGCCTTCTCCAGCGCAGAGCCCGCCAGCGAGCCGGCGTGCCCGAACTGCACCTCCGACGTGAACATGTCTGCGAGCACAGCGGACGATCAGTTAGGCCTCCTTACCAATCCCCCCCCCCTCTTCCATATCAATATTAGAAATGTGACTCTATCTGTCTGTCTTTCACGATCAAATTGCTGAACCGAATTTGACGAAATTAAGTATGAAGCAAATTTAAACTGTAAGAAAGGACGTAGGCTAGTTTTTTGTCTGACACAAAACTAAACCAACTTATCAATCCCCTCCCTCCATCAATATTATAAATGTGACTCTATCTGTCTGTCTTTCACGATCAAATTGCTGAACCGAATTTGACGAAATTAAGTATGAAGCAAATTTAAACTGTAAGAAAGGACGTAGGCTAGTTTTTTGTCTGACACAAAACTAAACCAACTTATCAATCCCCTCCCTCCATCAATATTATAAATGTGACTCTATCTGTCTGTCTTTCACGATCAAATTGCTGAACCGAATTTGACGAAATTAAGTATGAAGCAAATTTAAACTGTAAGAAAGGACGTAGGCTAGTTTTTTGTCTGACAAAAAACTAAACCAACTTATCAATCCCCTCCCTCCATCAATATTATAAATGTGACTATGTCTGTCTGTCTTTCACGATCAAATTGTAGAACCGAATTTGACGAAATTAAGTATGAAGCAAACTTGAATTACAAGAAAGGACGTAGGCTAGTTTTGCCTGACACAAAACCAACACTACTAGTGTGAACATATTACAGATGCGTTATAGTTTGTAAGTACTGAGACCAAACCTTTATAAAAAATAATGACTCCCCTATCTTTAACTATCAATAGGACATGGAACTATTCTTTAATCCAGCTCACACTTGGCCATTTATCTTAATTTTTTTATATTAATTATTTACAACGAGAAACCGAAATGCAAATGGACGGCGCGATCATTGTACGGCCTATTCCAATCGAAAAAGTAAAACAACCTCTGACGTATATATGTCATGCGTTTTCATAACAGATCTGCTATATAAATGTGCACTACAAATAGTTTTGATTATATATATTATAGATATATTCACTCCTGAAGGCGAGACTTACTAAAAGTTGTTTATTTAATCTAAATTGTACTTGCTCTTTTAGTCTAACGCATACAAAGACATTATAAAATGCGTTAGTCACACTAAGAACTAGCGCGCACTGGTAACTTTTGTCACGGTGCCTATATCGTCACTCTTGTCAAATCCGTGAATATTTACAGATGCAGACACAGATGTCACCCAATTGTCACGTCGTAACGTGCGCACCTCCATACATATTTACAGACTCGACTAGAGCGACGAAACAATCACCGTGACAAAAGTGACCAGTGCGCGCTAGTTCTCATGCACGAATTAATGTAACGCGCGGGCACGTGCGAGAGAGCAGAGTGTGCGCGTGTGAGCGAGGAGAGCGTGCGCGTGCGAGTGGGCAGAACGTGCGCGTGCGAGCGAGCAAAGCGTGCGTACCGGAGCAAGTGCCGATGCACCAGGCGACGAGCGGCTTGGTGATGCGGCCGTCGCGGATGGCGCGGCACACGTGGTACTCCTCCACGCCGCCCACCTCGCCCAGCAGCACCATCATCTTCACGTTGGGGTCCGCTTCGTATCTTATCGGACAACATATATTATTACACGCATGATCCCAACAGAGCCGAGATGTGTAAAGCTTTTACATTGAATAAACGAATTTGAGTTTAGCACAAACTTGAGCGGAACTATAGTCTGTTCGCGTTAAGAATGCAGTGAGTTGTCATTGTTTACCGGCCTTACTCCGCCCCCTGACCAATCAAATATTTTTAACAGAAGGGTAAAGGTGTTTGTATATTTGTGTTAAAATTCCAACAAATTATATTTGTTTTAAAGGCTAAGTGTAATGAATTTAAAAAATACACATTAACGTAAAAAATCGAAAATAAGTCATTAACATTTTAATCACTATTACTGGTGTCGTCGTTAGTATTTATAATAAAATAATTTTCTGCAGCGAGTTCCATAACATTATCTAAATCCCACATGGCAATTTCTTCTTGTAGGATGTGGTCGCAGCATCTCTCGCATTTTAATTTTTACAAATTGGTGTGGAATTTTTTTTTTTAAATATCAGTTAATAATAATAAAAATTTAATTTAAATTATAAAAATATCAGTTAACAATTAATTAAATCCACAACCGACACGCTCGAACTTATGTTTTTACCTGTTCAATGTGAACTTGACTTTGTAATTTGAAAAGATTTGACTGGTCAAAGGGGGCGGTAAACAATGACAACTTACTGCATTCTTAACGCGAACAGACTGTAGTAGAGCATATCATCACCCTCCTGCCCTTATCCCAATTCTATTTGGGGTCGGCGCAGCATATCTTCTCCTTCCATACTTCTCTGTCAGACGTCATCTCACAAGGACCATTCTTCACAACCCAATCTTTCCATCGTTTCTTTGGTTCTCCTCTACCCTACATCCATCCACATCCATACTCAAGGCCTTCCTCACAATATTCCTCATTCCTCCGCATTACACGCCCATACCATGATAGCCGCCTTCCACATAACTTCTCGGCTATCGGTGTCACTTTCAAACTTCCTCTTATGTACTCATTCATTAAAAAAAACAAAAAAACTGCGTATTGAAATAAAACTAGTTTTATTTCAATACGCAGTATTGTTGTGTTCCGGTTTGAAGGGTGAGTGAGCCAGTGTAACTACAGGCACAAGGATATAACATCTTAGTTCCCAACGTTGGTGGCACATTGACGATGTAAGGAATAGTTAATATTTGTTACAGCGTCATTGTCTTTTGGTGATGGTGACCACTTACCATCAGGTGGCTAATATGCTCGTCCGCCAACCTATTCCATAAAAAAAATAAAAATAAAAACCTGAGCAAGTGGTCGATGAAGGTGGTACCAGGGTAGCGGTCGCCGCCGATGGCGACGCCCTCGTACACGCCGTCCGCTTCCTTCGACAATATGTTGTTCAACTCGTTACTCATACCGCCCGACCGCGACACGTACGCGACGCTGTAATCAAATCAAAATACATTTTAGTAAAAACATAGAAATTCTGCCACTTGTGTATTCCATTCACCAACCCGCATTGGAACAGCGTGGTGGAATATGTTCCAAACCTTCTCCTCAAAAGGAGAGAAGGCCTTTAGCCCAGCAGTGGGAAATTTATAGACTGTTGATGATGATGACTTTAGTAAAGCTTGTACCTGTTTAGATTTCTACCAAATAAAACTGGCAAGACACAAAGTAATGCAACAAACTGTAAATATACCACTACTAAACTAAATCCTCTTCTTATTTAATTTCTTAAACAAGGCAGGTGTCCTCACAATGCTTTCCGTCACCACCGAACGCATTAAAATATCCACTTTTTACTCAATGCATATGTATATACACTCAATACATATACCAATTATTTTTTTTTAATTATTGTCTGTTTGTTCCGGCTAATCTCTGGAACGGCTGGACCGATTTTGATGGGACTTTCACTGCCTACAACAGTATTGTTTTTGGTAAATGCGAACGAAGTTGACTTCACAGCTATATTATAAACACAAAATCAACTACTGCAGTTTTTTAAAAGAAAGCCTCAAAATGTAGATTATCCAAACTGACGTATTTGATCCTAAGATTATATACTCAAGGTCAATGAAACAGGAATCAATTTCTATAAACACGTACCTTCCGGGGCGGTAGAGCTTGCTGTCAATGATGTTGTCGATCATGCCGGCCGTGTTGCCGATCTTAAAGCAGCCCGGCTTTATGCCGCCGACCGTCGCCGGACCGATTATGTTCACCTACGTCACACGTCAATTAACAACATGTATTTATATAAATAATAAAATAATAATAAATATAATGTTGTCTTAAATTTTCGCGATTATTACACATTTAAATAAAACTAATTATAACGGATGAATCGCGTATATTAATTATTTTTAAACATCCCGACGTTTCGAGCACTTTGCAGTGTTCGTGACCTATAAAAATAATTAATATACGCGATTCATCCGTTATAATTAGTTTTATTTAAATAATAATAAATATGTTTTATTTCGGACAACTTTGATCCATAAAATTGTTAGTAAATAGGAAATAATTTAAAAAGTTATATCTATGTTAGTAGCTATACAATAATTAATAATTTAAAACTAAAAAGGACATTGTCATCTGTGCCATTTGTCTGATCAGCGGAAAGTATCCGCTGTTGGCAATTTCGCTCAGTACACTGTGGCTGCTGCCACGCACTTTGTTTAGCAATGAAACGGTCTTCTTCCGAACGATTGCGACAAAGCTGTCCACATTGGCCAGCGCAGTGATAAGAACGCGTGCATCCTAACCGATGATTTCGGGTTCAAACCCTGTCAAGCACCACTATATATGTGCTTAATTTTATTTTTATAATTCATCTCGTTATTGGTGATGGAGGAAAACATTGCGAGGAAACCTGCATGTTTAATAGAAATTCTGTCTGTCTGTCACATGTGCCTGGAACATTGGAACATTGGAATATGCTCCAATTCTTCACCTCAAAGGGTTAGGAGGCTCTTAGCCCAGCAATGGGAAATTTACAGGCTGTTGATGATCATTATCTAACTTAATAGGGAATACGTGTTGTACTGACCCCTCTCGCGTCAGCCAACTTGACTATCTTCCGCGTCATATTCTCAGGGATGCCCTCAGCGATGATGACGATTGTGTTGATCTGAGGATGCTGCATCGCCTGAAAGATAAAAATTAAAATTAAAGTAACCTTTCCATGAACCTTTTACTCAGACGGTTGAAATTTCACAGATAACAAATCACTGCCATAACAGCGGATACTATAAAAAACTGAGAAAAATAAATATCTAAAGGTTTTACAATTTATATATATGGTACGGAACTTTTCGTGTGTGAATTTGTATCGCACTTGACCGGTATTATTTAATAATATGATTAAGTGTACGGGCCACATGATGGTAAGTGATCACCATCGGCTATAGACATTAGTGATGTACGAAATATTCATACGTATTGAACCATTCATACATCTAATAGTTTCACGTGACTTTAGGTTCGTACTTATTCTTTTTTTTATGGTATAGGTTGGCGAACGAGCATATGGGCCACCTGATGGTAAGAGGTCACCATCACCCATAGACAATAAAGCTGTAAGAAATCCATAAATAAAAATGATTTTTTTCTAACGTTTGTCACGTGACACAAAACGTTTCTGATTAGCCGGGCTTATGATGAAGTCACTTTCGTGTAAACTTTGCTTTTCTACTATATGCACCACAGATTAAAATACAGGAAAGTGACGTCACCGACCCCATTGCAGCGCCATGTAGTCCAAGTAGCGTTTTTGCGCGCTATTTAAATATGGAATTTTTAATATGATATTTTTCGGCAAATATGTACTAGAAATAAAAAAAGACACAACTTTTACTGGATTCCTTAACTTAATAATATAAAACAGATTTTAAAAACCAGTCAAATAGCATTTAGGTATATCTGTTACCGTAAGATTACAATATAAAAAATAAAAAAAAATATAACTTAATGCAATGATTTTTTACAGTTCACAATATTTCCACAGATTATAATTTGTCTCGTCAGATTGTGATCTGACGAATTTTGTAATTGTTAGCATATTTATTTTAATATGACCATATTTTATTGTTTTAATGTATTAAAGTATTATCAGCATAAATAATTCGATTTAAATAGTTGTTACAATTTGCGTTGATTGTCAACATCCGGTTTTGACTAAACTAAATTGTTTTTAAAATGGATCGAAACCGGATGTTGCTACAGTCGGAGGAGGGGCGTGTAAACACTAAATACTAGGAGTAGGCCTAGAAATGGTCATTCTTACTTTAAACGTCGAATTGGAAGGATCGTGAACCACTTCAGGAGATATAAAGTATTGATTGTGAGGAGAGTTTTTGTATTATTCCAACATATAATGTTACGGTGACATTTCTATGGTTGTTTCTATGGGAGTTGTGGGTGTACCTGCATGGTGCTGTCATAGGCGGAGCGCAGAGACGCGAAGTTGACGAGCACGGTGGCCTCCTGGTGCTTGCGCATGGCAACGTCCATATCGCTGAACACTGCGGACAGACAGACACACTATATTGTATATATGTAGAAGTTAGCGGACAGACAAACACACTACATTGTATATATGTATATAAGTTATATCTACAACAACAACAACAGCCTGTAAATTCCCACTGCTGGGCTAAAGGCCTCCACTCCTTTTGAGGAGAAGGTTTTGGAACATATTCCACCACGCTGTTCCAATGCGGGTTGGTGGAATACACATGTGGCAGAATTTCTATGAAATTTGTCACATGCAGGTTTAATAACGATGTTTCCCTTCACCGCTGAGCACGAGATGAATTATAAAGTCAAATTAAGCACATGAATCAGCGGTGCTTGCCTGGGTTTAAACCCGCAATCATCGGTTAAGATGCACGCGTTCTTACCACTGGGCCATCTCGACTCGAATATTGACGTAATAAAGAGAAACTAAAAGTATATCCCTGAAGTAAACTTTTAGAATTCATTGCCTGTTGTTAGATATATATTTTATATGAGAAATAAAGTATGAAATAAACAATGATACCTGGTATGAAGACCTCCTTGTTCCCGAAGTAGTACTTCTGCTTGTGGTCGGCCGTGAAGGGGTACACGATGGCCACCACGGACGGCTCCGCGCGACGGCAGATGTAGTCGAAGTCCAGCATACCCTGAAAACATTACACATACCCGTATAATACGCCTATATAACGCAATACCAACTATCGACATGGATTTCGACACTTTTAGCACTTTCAAAAAGAAATGTTATGCCTTTTATGCAAATTGTTTGTCAAAGTAAATATGTTTCTATAATTTGTTTCTGAACTTATTTTTATTTTGTTTAGTTTAGATTTGTTAAGTAGTTTTCGATAAATTATTTTATTTCATTGTTTTGTAATTATTAGTTTTGGTTTGTTTTTTTTTTCTTTCATTTTTATTTCTTAAGTTTTGTTTTAGAGTTCAATACTTTATAAGTGCATGTTGTGTTCTCCTATAATTGGAGGTACATTTAATATCTTATTGTCTAAACTTGTATTTTTTGTATTACACATGTACCTGTGTTGGAGTTCCATATTAAATAAATAAAATAAAAATAAAAAATAAAATAATAATCACGTACGGAACCAACGCTAGGAAGTATTCAAGCACGCTTCTTACGTGCACTTATTTATTTATACCAGTGGCAAATTCAATAAAACCGATTACTGTCGATTTACACAACCAATAGGAATAGCTCCCTATCGCGCCACTCGACGCTATTCGTCGCTATAGATTCCCGCGTCAGTTCAACCCGAGACAGCGAGTGCATGTAAATCGTTGTGACGAATTGACGAATATATTAGCTCATATTGCGTTTGTGTAAAAATAATATTCGCATAAGAAGTAAATATTGATAATAGGCTATTTGACAATGCGAAAGATAAATTGTGAATTATTGTAATCAGTGTATATTATGAGTTATAAATGGTTATTTACTAACGAAACTTGAAAATAATACTTAATTTTTTCAATATAAAATAAAATATATATACATATGCATTTTTTCAAACGTTTGTCACGTGACACAAAACCGGATTGGCCGGGTTTATGATGAAGTCACTTTCTTGCTTTTCTACTGTATGTACCACATTAAAAAACAGGAAAGTGACGTCACCGACCCCATTGCAGCGCCATATTGTTCAAGTATCGTTTTTGCGAGGTATTTAAATATGATATTTTTCGGCAAATACGTACTAGAAATAAAAAACACAACTTTTACTGACTTCCTTAACCTCTACTAAATAATATAAAATGGATTTTAAAAACCAGTCAAATAGCCTATTTGGGATAGCGTACTCAATTCGGATGCGATCGGTTTTACGAATTTTGCCGATGCTATAGTGTATGTTGATACTTAAGTTGTGTCGTACTGTACCTGTATACAGTATATGCTGATACTTAAGTTGTGTACAGTACCTGTATGGCGCGGTTCTGCATGCCCCACACGATGGCCTTGGTGCGGTCCGTGAGCAGGGCTCGCGTGGTGGACAGCTGCTGGCCCAGGTCCAGGCGCGTGGGCGCCGACGAGCACGCCAGGTCTAGCAGCGTGTCTGTGAGCACTGGCAGGTCGATCTTGCTTGGCGGCTGGGGATAGGATATACATGACATACATGACATAAGTTTAACCTAAAACCTATGGGATCGTTAGTAAATTTTTTTATTGTAATATTTATACGATCTATATATCTAAAACTATATGCTATAATTGTTGTTTTGTGTTTCAAAGTGTAATTTATTTCGAAACTTTTATGTGTAAGATACACGATGGCCCAGTGCTTAGAACGCGTACAACTTAAACGATGAGTGCGGGTTCAAACCCAGGCAATCATCATCTTGGTGATGAGGGAAAACATCGTAAGAAAACCTGCTTGTTTCTAATTTCATAGAAACTCAGCCATATGTGTATCCCACCAACCCGCATTGAAATAGCGTGATGGAATATGTTCCAAATCTTCTGCTCAAAGGTAGATGAGGCCTTAGCCCAGCAGTGGGAAATGTACAGGCTTATTAAGGCAATATACATTTATCTAATTCTAATCTAAAAATCCGAAATTGTAATTTCATTGCCTCCTACTTTTTTTATGGAATAGGTTGGCGGACGAACATATGGGCCACCTGATAATAAGTGGTCACCATCACCCATAGACAATGACGCTGTAAGAAATATTAACTATTCTTTACATCGTCAATGTGCCACCAACCTTGGGAACTAAGATGTTATGTCCCTTGTGCCTGTAGTTACACCGGAACACAACAATACTGAGGTCTGTTGTTTGGCGGTAGAATAACTGATGAGTGGGTGCTCCAGACGCAACAAACCTACCCAGACGAGCTCGTACAAAGCTCTAACACCAAGTATACGTTTACAAATTATATGAATAGCGTTTTGTTTCTTCTTCTCACCGGCGGCTCGGGTTTGGGCAGCTGCTTTGGCGCGTAGTCGAGCTGATGGTCGGGCGGGATGGGCGCGTGGCCCAGCGCCAGCCGCACGACCGCCGTCATGTTGCTCTCCGGCCCGAACACGTACATGGGGATGCGCAGCCGGTGCCCCACCTCGCGCATCTGCCTGCGCACGCGCACACACACATCGCCTCAATATTTGCACATTTTAGTGTCACACTATACATACATATATAGTGGAAAACAAATGAAATCTATGTATATTAATATTATAAATAGGAAAATAGCTCTCTCTGTCTGCACACTGATAACTTTCTATCGTTCTATAATTACTGACCAGGTGGAGTCTGGCCTATAGTAACGTTTGTCGCTATTTCACGACCAAACAGCTGAACCGAATTTGATGAAATTTGGTGTGAAGCAAATTTGAAATCCGTGAAAGGACATAGGCTACTTTCTTGCTTGACACATGAAAACACCCCAAAACGCGGACGAAACCAAGAGTACTAGAATACTAGTATATTTTTTTTATGGTATAGGTTGGTCGAGCATATGGGCCACCTGATGGTAAGTGGTCAACATCACCCATAGACAAAGAAACTGTAAGAAACATTAACTATTCCTTACATCGTCAATGTGTCACCAACCTTGGGAACTAAGATGTTATGTCCCTTGTGCCTGTAGTTACACTGGCTCACCCTTCAAACCGGAACACAACACTGAGTACTGTTATTTGGCGGTAGAATATCTGATGAGTGGGTGGTACCTACCCAGACGGGCTTGTACAAAGCCCTACAACCAAGTATCCGATATATTTGACCTGTCTACATAAAAATTAATGAACTAAGGATTCTTAGTTACCGGAGCCCTTCCTGGTAGTTGGGACCTCCTCTCCTAACGAATATGGTGATGTTATACTGCAGCAGGGCGTCCTTGTAAGTCTCGATCGCCGTGATGATGCCGCGGAAGGTGTCCGCTACGTTTGTGAAGTTAGCTATGCCACCGCCAATGATCAGCACCTACATATTAAAATATGCGTTAAATTCATTACAATTATCTTAACACCACAAAGGATTACATATATCTATCTAAGATAGATATTGATATATTTATATAAGAGAGAGAGAGTTAATAACCGATGATTGCGAGTTCAAATCCAGGTAAGAACCACTATATATTTGTGCTTAATTTGTGTTTATAATTCATCTCGTTCTCAGCGGTGAAGGAAAACATCGTGAGGAAACTTGCAGACCTAAGCCCAGCAGTGGGAATTTACAGGCTGTTGTTGTTGTCGTTGATATATTTCAGGCAAACTATCCTTAGGTAAGGCCATCTGTACAGGATATAGTACACAGGTATTTACTCTATATATATATATTTAGTGAATTCTCTTATAATCTGAAAAATCTTACAGATAAAATTAAAATTGGTGTTTATTGATTTTTAAGCAAGATATACAAGAAGTAACTATAAAGCATCGTCTGCGAGGTTCGTACCTTCCCCTTGGGGTGCCTGTCGCGGCACATGAGGCTGAAGATGGTCTTGGCGTAGTCGGCGGTCTGGCTCTCGGTGGGCGCGCCCGAGTACTCGCCGTAGTTGGCGAGCTCGGCGGCGGCGCCCAGCGCGCACACGGTGTCCGTGTACACCACGGACGCGCCGCCGCCCGCCACCATCGTCCACACGCGCCCCGCCTTGTTCAGCACCGTCAGCTGCACAGATTATATTAACATTCAGTTGGTATTATTGTTTCAGCTTTTCTTGTCATAAAACGGTTGCTAAGAGCCGAGATGGCCCAGTGATTAGAACGCGTGTATCTTAACGGATAATTTCAGGTAGTCAGGCAAGCACAATTTATATGTACTTAATTCATCTCATGCTCGGCGGTAAAGTAAAACATCCGCGGACGACTGCTAGTTACCAATAATCTTGTTTACCTATCCGTTTAGGATTATCGCTTATTTTAGTTAGGAGATGGCCCAGTGGTTAGAAAGCGTGCATCTTAAACGATGATTGCGGGTTCAAACCCAGGCAAGCACCGCTGATTCATGTGCTTAATTTGTCTTTATAATTCATCTCGTGCTCGGCGGTAAAAGAAAACATCGTAAGGAAACCTGCATGTGACTAATTTCATTGAAATTTGGCCACATGTGCATTCCAAAAACTCGCATTGGTACAGCGTGGTGGAATATGTTCCAAGCCCTCTCCTTAATGGGAGAGGAAGCCATTAGCCCAGCAGTGGGAAATTTACAGGCTGTTACATTAACGGTTGGCTATATCGTTCTTCTTCTCTCCATGTTTTTAAAACGACACAGCTGTCGGTTACAAGTGTAATTCTAATTAAATAATATTAAAGACAAAGACAGTTTTCATTCATTACATTTAACAATATTATTAACCTATCGACTGCGTTATGATTCCTTTTGGAATTGCGAAGAAAAGTGTACGGATAGCAAAATAAATTTTCGTTAAAAGATGTTCTATTAAATGACCTCTGTGAATTTAATCTCATTATTAAGTTATTTTTTTTTTTTCTTTTTTTGTAGTCAAAATAGATAAGGCATTACTTTTTATGTGTTATTACAAGCGGTGTTTACCTATAATTAGTTGTTACGCTATTCTATGTATATATTTTAAATGTTTTATGTGTTATATTCAGTGTAAACAACTGTTGGTAAACCTAAATAAATAAAAAAAAAGGCTGGCAAAAGAACCAACTAAAGATAAGTGATTAGCACAACCAATGGCATCGTCATTGCGCCATGCCTTGGGAACTAAGATGTTATCTCTCTAGTGTAGTTAGACTGGGTCACAGAACAGGTCACTGTACGGTCCTTGGCAGTCTCACCTTAAGACTGGCGCCACTCTTGGCATCCAGGTCGGCGATGTGCGCCTCCTCGGGGTAGGCGTCCCGGCCGAAGGGCGGCGGGAAGGTGATCTCGCCCCAGTTCTTGGCGCAGATGAAGTCCGCGGTCTGGTCCAGCTTGGCGGCCAGGTCGAGCAGGTACACGCGCTCGTTGGTGATCACGATCGGGTTTATCTCCATGTACGTGAAGTACAGGTCCACGAACACCCGGTATAGGGACAGGATGAAAGTTGTCAGGATCCTGGAAGTATCAAAAGTACACGTGAATTTTAATCAATGGTCAAGAGCATTCGGTTTAGCTATTTTGACGATACTTTAACCTAATAAATACTCATATATTATCAAGTTAATCATCAAAATATAATTTGATTATTTCCTGTCAACATTAAAACGCAACGAATTGGTACATCGCACCGAGTTTATAAATTCACCTCGACAGCGAAGCAAACATCGTTAGCAACAAGCAACATGCAGGATGCACGTGTTAAATCAAATCTTTATGTATCCGCATTAAAATCAAAATATACTTTAATCAAGTGGACTTTTACAAGCACTTTTGAATCGTCATTTAACAATTAAGTGAAGCTACCACCGGTTCGGAAAGTAGATTCTACCGAGAAGAACCGGCAAGAAACTCAGTAGTTACTCTTTTTCAACATTTAAAAAAAATACAGTCATGTTAGTTAATACAATTATTTAAATTAATATATCCTGCCTGGAGGTCAACGGGTATTAATTCCACGCTTTTTTATCATCTACAAAATCTTGTATCGAATAATACGCCTTTTTTACCGATGTATTTTTTTATAAACGATTTGAATTTACGGGACGGCAAAGTTGAAAATGTCTGCGGAATTTTATTATAGAAATGGATTAGAGCTTGTTGCCTGTGATTTTCTCCACAAACTGTGTCGATGCAAGCTGTGACTTTACTTTTCTTTTAATAGAGATTATTAATAATTTGCATACATACCTCTTCGTGGTCGTCGATTTGACGTTCTTCAAAAGTACGCGGTCAATTTCCTCGCCGCTCGGAAACGTGTCCACTGGTACCTGGAACATAATCCCGTTGTTAGCTATTATTTAAGAGTCGAGATGGCCCAGTGGTTAGGACGCGCGCATTTTAACCGATGATTGCGGGTTCAAACCCAGGCAAGCACCGCTGATTCATGTGCTTAATTTCTCTTTATAATTCATCTCGTGCTCAGCGGTGAAGGAAAACATCGTAAGGAAACCTGCATGTGACAAATTTTATAGAAATTCTTCCACATGCGTATTCCACCAACCCGGATTGGAACAGCGTGGTGGAATATGTTCCAAACCTTCTCCTCAAAAGGAGAGGAGGCCTTTAGGCCAGCAGTAGGAATTTACAGGCTGTTGTTGTTGTTGTTGTTGTAGCTATTATTTTATATTAGTTTGTGTGATTGTATGCCTGTGTGTGTATGCGTGTGTATGTGCGTGTGTGGGTGTGTATAATAGTGTAGGGCCGGTTTGACGTGCGCAGAGAGGCACGTTGTTACACTGGTCTACAGAACTTCTTGACATAAAAAAAAGTCTACCTATTATGAGTTCCACTGCCTTTAACGAGAGTTGAATCCAAGACCTCATGATCTCTGAGATTACATGCTAGTTACCGATATGCTGAGACGTATGAATACTTATATGTTACTTATATTACTTATATATGAACGCATTTGAGTAATGTACAGTACGACACAACTTAGATGTAGCATCGGCAAAGTTCGTAAAACCGATCACATCCGAATCGAGTACGCTATCCCAAATTATCAATATTTATTTCTCATGCGAATATGATCTTTACACAAACGTAATAACTTGTAATATCATATGACCTAATATGTTTATCAATTTGACGCGTTGATTTACATGCACTTGCTTTCTCTGACGCGTCAATCTATAGCGACGAATAGCGTCGAATGGCGCGATAGGGAGCTATTTCTATTGGTTGTGTAAATCGGCAGTAATCGGTTTTATTTTCATTCCATTGAATTTTCCGATGCTACATCTAATTTGTGTCGTACTGTACGTGTGTGCTGTGCTGTGCGTACGTATGTCGAGCACGTGTTGCGTGCGTGCATGTGTGTTAATGCGTGCGTGTGCGTGTGTTAATGCGTGCGTGTTCGTGTGTTAATGCGTGTGTGCGTGCGACTCACGTCGAGCCTGATGGCGAGCGCATCCACGTCGCCCACGTCGACGCCGCCCTGGTGGTGGAACAGGATGGTGTCGGAGCGCCGCCCCGACTGGATGCACAGGTACATCTCCTCGTTCTGGAACACAAATGTTACATGATAAACAAAACATACTCAATTTAAATGGATTATTACGAGAACTTTCCCTTATAATCACTACATAGTATAAAACAAAGTCGCTTTCTCTGTCCCTATATATGCTTAAATCTTTAAAACTATAAACCGGATTCTGATGCGTTTTTTTTTTAATAGATTGAGTTATTCGAGAGGAAGGTCTTTGTATATAATACATAGACGATATAGTGAAGAAACGCTGATCATTTTAGAAGTTTGTAATGTGATGTAATAAATAAACAAATTCTGTAGTATATTTAGTATCAGTATTGCACCGGGCCAGGCAAGTCGAGATGGCCCAGTGGTTAGAACGCGTGCATCTTAACCGATGATTGCAGGTTCAAACCCAGAAAAGCACCGCTGATTCATGTGCTTAATTTGTCTTTATAATTCATCTAGTGCTCAGCGGTGAAGGAAAACATCGTGAGGAAACCTGTATGTGGAAAATTTCATAGAAATTCCGCCACATGTGTTTTCCACCAACCCGCATTGGAACAGCGTAGTGGAATATGTTACAAAACCTCCTCAAAGGGAGAGGAGGCCTTCAGCCCAGCAGTGGGAATTTACAGGCTATTGTTGTGTTTGTTGTTGTGTTGTATTGCACGGGTAAATATTACGATCGAATAAAATATTGCGATACTGCATGTATGTGGCACTTACCGCCTCATGTTTCACGAAGGGCTCGACGACGAAACGTCTTAGCTTCCCGGAAGCCGCGCCGACCGCTTGCTCCTTGCCGCTGTGGTCGGAGAGCCAGCGCCTCACCTCCGCGGCCGATTTATTGACGCCGACTAGACCGAGCTTACCACGACGCTTGATCAGCTGATCGGGTTTGACCACTAATTGCTGAAATGGTAAACATATATTTAGTTTCATTAACAACTCATAATGTAGTCTGTGTTATGCCACTTAATGGCAAAAACTAGCTAGTATGTGTAAAGTCCGTTTATAAAATTTTACTTATTTAAAAATTTACAAAAAGGTTAAAATAGTTTGCTGTTTATAAAAAAACAATCAACTGGTACAGTGATTATCAATTTATTTTGATATTTCACGGTGCAGTGCCGGCGTTCGGGAGAGGCGTGATGGGCGATGGCCCAGGGCGCCAAATTTTGGGGACACAGACATCTGGAGTCTCATGTCTCACTTTCTACATACACTATATACTATATGCATATCATTAGAGTCAATCAGACCTTCCAAGTTTGACCCTGGTCATATAAAATGTCGTCGAATACATGCCCAGACCGGGACGCTTATTTGGTTACGGCCGGCCGTGTGATAGTCTACAGTAAGTGGCTTACCTCCTTGCTCAGCCATGGGTTCTTGCCGAGCTCATCCTCCCATACAGTGCCCTGTTCGAACACAGCAAACCTGCATGGCACCAGAGCTGTTCCCGAAGCTATGTGCCTGGAAAAAGGAAAATACAGTATTAATTCTTAGCTCAGGTTGATTGCGTACCCTAAAGTATATACTGTTTCTGTTTTAAATTGAAATCGGTAGGCTGGCATTCCTTTACATAGCTATTAAATCTTAAGAACTAAGATGTTACGTCCCTTGGGCCTGCAGTAAGACTCATTGACCCTTCAGAACACATATACAAAATAATCAGAAATTACAATTCTGAAAACGAATATATGTAGATATTTTGTGGTAAACCTTTGTGCAAGCCCGTTTGAGCAGGTACCACTCCAATTTTAATTTACAATACTTGTAGCAATACTCTGTAATGCAGTGCTCAGGTTTGAGGGGTGAGTGAGCCAGTGTAAATACAGACACAAGGAACATATCTTAGTCCCATAAGTTGGTGGCGCATTGACGATGTAAGGGATAGATCACCTCACCAATCCCGCGATGTGATACGACGATGCCGGAGGTTAAATTTCGGCAAAGTGCAGTTCGGAAAGCACTTCTTTCCTTGGACATTCACAAGTCGAGTGGACCCGATGGCATCCCTCCAATCGTGCTACGGACATGTGCTCCCGAGTTGGCACCGGTCTTAACGCGTCTTTTCTGGCAATCCTACGCATTAGGCGTCGTCCCGAACTCCTGGAAGACTGCTTTGGTGCATCCGATCCCTAAAAAAGGCAACCGCTCAGATCCGTCCAATTATAGGCCTATAGCCATCACCTCCTTGCTCTCCAAGATAATGGAGTCCCTTATTAACTGCCAGCTCCTGCGGTACCTAGAGGAGAATCAGCTGATTAGTGACCGCCAGTACGGTTTCCGTCGGGGTCGCTCAGCCGGTGATCTTCTAGTTTACCTTACTCACAGGTGGGCTGAAGCAGTTGAGAGCAAGGGGGAGGCATTAGCAGCCAGCTTGGACATAGCGAAGGCCTTCGATCGCGTATGGCACAAAGCGCTTCTTTCGAAGCTTCCTTCTTATGGGCTTCCCGGGAAATTATGCAATTGGATTACCAGCTTTTTGGCAGATCGGAGCATCAAGGTCGTTGTCGACGGTGCATGCTCTGACTTAAAATTCGTCAATGCTGGTGTTCCACAAGGCTGCGTCCTATCACCCACTCTGTTTCTTCTGCATATCAATGATTTGTTGCAAATCGGGAACATTCATTGCTATGCAGACGACAGTACCGTTGACACCTTATACACCGGCCGCGCTAATATTTCTCGGGAAAACGTCGAAGAAAACCGGAACAAACTTGTGTCTGAAATCGAGTCTTCGTTAAACGAAGTCTCGAACTGGGGCCGGCTAAATTTAGTCCATTTCAACCCCAAAAAGACGCAAGTTTGCGCGTTAACCGCTAAAAAAACACCATTTGTCGTATCTCCACGATTTGAGAACATCCCGATAGCCGCTACAGGTAGTATCGGAATACTTGGCGTTGATATTTCGAGCCTCGTTCAGTTCCGCGGTCAATTGGAAGGCAAAGCCAAATTGGCTTCAAAGAAGCTCGGTGTGCTCAGCAAGGCGAGACAGTACTTCACGTCGGCCCATCGCCTAAAACTTTACAAGGCGCAAATTCGGCCTCACATGGAGTACTGCTCTCACCTCTGGGCGGGTGCTCCCCAGTACCAGCTCCTTCCATTTGACCGCATCCAACGTAGAGCGGCTCGAATTATCGACGATCAAGCCCTTTCCGATCTCCTTGATCCTTTGGCTTTGCGTAGAGATGTTGGATCACTCTGCATCTTCTACCGAATTTTTCACGGGGAATGTTCCGAGGAATTGTTCGGATTAATCCCGGCTGCTGAATTTCACCTTCGGACATCTCGTCAAAATTCTAAGTTTCACCCGCACCATCTTGATGTCCGAAAATCCACAACAGCGCGATTTCTTAGACATTTTCTGCCTCGCACAACCACTCTGTGGAACCAGCTGTCGCCGGCGGTTTTTCCGAACCGATACGACATGGGAACCTTCAAGAAAAGAGCCTACTCCTTTCTCAAAGGCCGGCAACGCACCTGCAAGCCCCCTGGTGTTGCAGATGTCCATGGGCGGTGGTAGTCACTTTCCATCAGGTGAGCCTCCTGCTCGTTTGCCACCTATTCCATAAAAAAAAAAAAAAAAAAAAAAAAAAAATAGATAATATTTCTTACAGCGCTATTGTCTAAGGGCGATGGTGACCATACCATCGGGTGGCACATATGCTCGTATAATTAAATCTTAATAAAAAGAATATTTAACCTTAATAGTAATAAGTTGGCCTAAAGCTTGAGAAAGGGTACCCAAAAATTCTCCTTTCCTTGAGAAACTTTGAATTACAAGTGAAGCAAGAGCAAGCAACGCCGAAGAAACTAGGTTGTTATTTAATTCACTACTTTCCTCCCTGTGTGTATCCGATGCGAGTATTTACGAGAGATAAGATTGTGAGTACTGTTAGCAGATTAAGTATTATTTTCTTCTGATTTTCCTTAATGTTTTATTTTTCATGTCATTCAATTTTCTTGTGTTATCGCTCCATTGAGGAAAAAACACAACTTAAAACTGACGGTGATAATAATGACGATGTTCTTGTAGCACAGCGCGATGTTAAAGATAAGGATGAGCACGGTGGATGGTGTTGGTGGATGGTGGTGATGACGGTGGTGGTGATGACGGTGGTGGTGATGTCGGTGGTGATGGTGTTGGTGTTAGATTCGGTGGATGGTGGTGTCGGTGGTGATGGTGTTGGTGGTGGTGTCGGTGGATAGTGGTGATGGTGGTGGTAGTGTCGGTGGATAGTGGTGGTGGTAGTGTCAGTGGATAGTGGTGGTGGTAGTGTCAGTGCATAGTGGTGGTGGTAGTGTCAGTGGATAGTGGTGGTGGTAGTGTCAGTGGATAGTGGTGGTGGTAGTGTCAGTGGATAGTGGTGGTGGTAGTGTCAGTGGATGGTGGTGGTGATAAGTGTGATGGTGATAGTGCTACTGATGATGGTGATATTGGTGATAATGCTGGTGAGATAGACACGATGTCAACGATAATAATTATACTGATGATGGTGGTCAAAATACTGGTGGTGTAACGATTACAAGCCTGATGGTGATGATGACGATAACGACGCTGGTGCTAACGTAATAACCTCACCTGTTTATTAGATCTTTGCCAGTGGCTTCATAAATAGCCTTCGACGACATCTCGTTTTAGTATTCGTTACTATTTGCGCTCCGCGTCATAGAGCTTTTGTCTTGTTATACTGAAACAAAAAAAAAAAAACAATTTTAATATCATACATTGAGTTATCTGTATTCAATATAAAGTTGACAAGATTGTTTAAATTAACAGCCTAAAATTCCCACTCTTTGAGGAGGCTGTTGGAGAATATTTTTTTTATTTTTATTTTATGGGTTGGCGGACGAGCATATGGGCCATCACCTATAGACAATGACGCTGTAAGGAATATTAACTATTCCTTACATCGTCAATGCGCCACCAACCTTGGGAACTAAGATGTTATGTCCCTTGTGCCTGTAGTTACACTGGCTCACTCACCCTTCAAAGCGGAACACAACAATACTGAGTACTGTTATTTGGCGGAAGAATAACTGATGAGTGGAAGGTCAAAGCCCTACCACCAATATTCCACCACGCTGCTCCAATGCAACTTAGTGGATACGCATATGGCAGAATTTTGTTGAAACTAGACACATTTAGGTTAATTAACGATGTTTTTCTTCATCGCCAAGCACGAGATAAATTATAAGTACAAATTAAGGAAATCATCACTTAAGGGAAAAGATTTGTATCCCCTCCGCGCGACCGTCTCGCTCTTTCCTTATTCTGTCTCTTTCTATTGCATAGGGTTTTATATAAAACTAATTCATATTAAATTATATTATAGGGATGGAAACTCTGATCCAAGTAGGTTTCCTACGAATTAATAAAAATTAACTTTCCCGCCAAATTGCCAAAAACGACATTTCTAAACACCTAGAACAGTTAAATAGTGCTTGTGGTTTAAACCCGCAAACTTCCGTTGAGATTCCGTTTAAATTTAGAACATTGACGTGACAAGAGTGATTTTATATATTTGAACAAAATAAAAAAAAATACAAACAATATTACTTAAATCCTGGCAACACCAATTACGACATGTCGAAATTTCTGGTCACATATAACAAATAACAATATTATATTACAAATTATCAATTAATCAATCAATATACTTGTGTTAAAATTAATCATAATATTATCATAATATTGGATCGGTGATGGCCCAGTGGATTGAGCGCCTGTTTCTCAATGACGATCGCGGGTTCAAAACCACGCACAACTTCCGTGTCCGTGGGATATTTGCAAACGATAATTAATTTTACTTTTATTTTTAATTTAATTAATTTACAAAAAATATTAAATTAATTCTCATTCTATTGTCATTGTAAAGAAAAAAAAAGAAATACTAAAAAAAATTGAATAAAACAATATTTATTATCTACCAAACATTTAGGGAAAACTTTTTATTTTAATAAAGTAAAAAAATACACTATCTATAATTCAGAAAATTGAAATTTGAATGTGGAACGCGGCGCGAGTCGATCGACGGAGCTTTGTGATTGGTCGAGAGCGATGGTGTGGTATCGCGTGATCAGTGATCACCGTTCTCGAGTCGCGTCATTTTGCGCTAAGGACACCACAACATTATACCGAATACCGTATAATTTTTTTAACTATACTTCAATGTAAGAGCTTAGCGTTCCAATTTCAAATTTTAGAGAAAAAACATTTTTAGAAATAGACTGTTGTTCTGATTATTACAACTTTAATAAAAATATAATTACAAACTAGTTTTTAAACGCGCGTTCGATTCTATTTCAGGTGATTTAATGTATTTCATTATTCAGCCTAAAAATATTTTATTTGTAGCACGCATTTATTACTTTTTAAAATATTTATAATACAAAATGAAATTGCTGTAAACAGGTTGTTGTGATTGGTCAAATGAACATGGCATGATATCGCGTGAGTTTGTAACGGCGCGTTATTTAATTTTGTTGAATGATTGCTGTTTTTATTAATAATATTATTATCAATACATAACTCAATAGTATTATAAATTTGTTTAACGCGTTCAGACTTTATTATTGAATTATGATAATTTTATTAATACAAAAACAAGTGTTTAATTTATATTTCGGATAAAAACATAATTATTGTTTCTGAGATCCTTGCCTGACAGTGGGAATTTATAACAATGTTAATTAAGGAGGCATTTAATGTCGAAAATAAATGGATAATCAAAAAAAAATATGTAAAATCCAGAAATTTCGAATATAGAAATTGTTATAAAATAGCACGCAACAAAAATCATTCCAGCGTTTTAACAGACATCCAAACAAAAACAAAGTGTGGCGGTGCCTTTACATCGTAATCCATTCGCATATCTTAACATAAAAAAGCGGACTTTGCTATTTAATAAACTTTTTTGATAGCGCGTCAAAATGATAGTGTTAAAATAAAAAAAAGAAACGATACGTTCGTATTTTCAAATTTCGAAAACATTCTGACGAGTTGGGTAAATTTTTAAATTCAAACGTCGAATTCTGTAAAGATATTTAGTATTACTAAAGTTTGAAATTTTTAAACAATTCAATCAACTGAAATTTAAATTTAGAATTACATGTTAGAATTTGAAAATGTTACGTCGTTTTGTTTTTTTTTTTTTTTAATAAACTAAAGTATTATTTTAAATGAACTTGTAAAAAAATAATAAAAGTAATATCTCTATTGACATTTCAATCAAGTGAAACCTTTACGGATGATTGCGAATTCAAAAAAATAGCGATCAATGTAAACATATGTTGTTTGTACGATGAGGCCACCCGATGGCGCCTGAGTGGCAGCCATAGACATCGGTGATCTAAGAGCGAACGAGTTAATCTAAGTAATATTTTAAATATGAAACATAGTTTGTCTGTTCGTTTGTTTGTTACGCTTTCTGTTCTTAATTGATGCACCGATCATCATGAAATTGCTCATAAAAGCTACCTAGAATATAAGAGGTAACTATAGACAAAAATCTATATTAATGATTTCATGCAGGTCTACGATAGACCCGATCGAAACCTATCAAAACTTATAGATCGTTAAAAAATAATCATTTTTAGTCATTAACATATGTCCGCAAAATTCGTACAATCGATATATTTTAACATGAAATCCGTGTAATTCACCGACATGACAGCTCAACGGGCGCCATGTTGGACGTTTACGGGCGCGTTCAGAACGAGAGACTGAGATCCAAATAATAATTCCGTGCAAAGTTACGGTAGTCAGTATAATTTTAGTTTTATTTATTTTACATGAGCGAAGACGGGTTTTCGTCTAGTATATAATAATTACGTTATCAAAAACAAATAATTTAAAAGTAAACAATGAATCACGGAGGTCGTGATAAAGATAACAGATTAAATATTAAAAAAATATTTATAGCAAATCGGTCATAAGTCGAGATGCCTCAACGATAGCCGAAGATAGCGGGTTCAAACTTGAGCAAGCCAACTAAGAATTTCATATACTTCAAATCTGTGAGAATTCTGTAATAATCTATATTAATGTTACAGTAACTCTGATTGTCTGGCTGTCTGTCGCTCTTTGAGAACCAAACCGCTGAACCGACTTTGATAAAATTTGGTATGAAGCAAACATGAGACAACATCACATACATTACTCTGATCCCAATGTAAGTAGCTAAAGCACTTGTGTTATGGAAAATCGGTAACGACGGTACCACAAACACCCAGACCCAAGACATAGATAACTAATGATAATTTACATCGACAGCCGGGAATCGAACCGTATCCGAATGTCTCGCTCGAAAACAACTAGCCGAAATTAGCCGACAGGGTTCAAGTAACACTGGAATGTCCCGTTTAAAGTAAGTAAAATCGTGACACGTCCAAATAAGCGTTACCTACGTGATGCACTCGTACCTCCGCTCGCGATCAAGATCACGGTCGTGGAGGTCGAACGCCTCCTCAGACCTCCGGCGCGGACTCTTGACCCAGTTTAAGTCGCCGATACTTTAAGTTCTGTTAAGCTATTTTTAACGTTCTTAATTCAAACTTGACCTTTGATATAGTCGTAATACGATAAGAAAATATGATTGGCAGACAAATAAGGTTGCATATCATTTTTTTTTTTAAAGAATTGTGGCAATGCTCCAAACTAATTAAGGAATTACTAATATATTCCGTTTAAGCTTATCACTTGTGTAAGTGATAGGGAGGACCATTTATAGCCCAAAGTTAGTCAAGATTGAGTATAATTTTTTTTATTACTATGCAATATGTAAACCATAGTGCTATAACAACTATAACATAGAAAGCAATATATATTTTTTACCGGCCGCGTCTGTGTGTTTTTACATTCGCGATAATATCCAAAACGACTGAACGGATTTTCATGCGGTTTTCACTAATAGAAAGAATTCATAAGGTTGAGGTGAGTTGAGGTGTTTAAAAAGCAACAAAAAAAATACAAATAAAATTTAAAATTAAAAAAAAAAGCTTATGTCCACATAACATAAGTCATATATATGTATACAAAAAATAACACGCGACTATTAATTCAATAATTATTTGTGACGTCACAACGTTAAAGTATCTCATTATTGAACGTAATCAGAGGAATCAGCTGTCCTTCACCGAGTCACGTCCACAGATTAAGCACTGCGGCTATCACGTACTAATGCACAGATAACATCAGTATTTACCAAAAAAAAAAAAAAATAGGTACCAAATATTTTAAAAATATATCATAGCTTCTAAAACATTCGATAACAAAATTCTAAACATATCAATCATGATACTTTCTACTCGAGATGGCCCAGTGGTAAGAGCGCGTATATCTTAACCGATGATTGCGGGTTCAAATCAAGCACCACCGAATTTTCATGTGCTTAATTTATATTTATAATTAATTTCGAGCTCAGCGTTGAAGGAAGACATAGTCAGAAAACCTGCATGTGTCTAATTCCAACGATAATCTACCACATGGAATATACTCCTAATCTTATCTTCCAAAGCAGAGTATGTAAGGCCTCCTCTGCTTTGGAGGTTAAGTTACGTTAGGTCAGGCAGCAGTTGCCCGGCTAGCTCAGTCGATAGAATGAGACAATTAATCTCAGGGTCGTGGGTTCGTGCCCCACATTGGGAGCATTCATTTTCGTCATCGTAGCCCGCCCGCCGAAATGAAATTAACAGCCTGATACTATATCACATATTATTATGATACTTTTCAGAATTAATTCCGATCGGAAGTGCTTACGATTAAATTCGATAACGATAAATCAAATCAAATCATTCTTTATTTAAAAGATTTGCCAGGAAATTCGATATCTATGACAAGTGTTGTTTCGATTACAATAAATAATAAATGAATATGAGACAACATCTCTGATCCCAATGTAAGTAGCTGAAGCACTTGTGTTATGGAAGATCAGAAGTAACGACGGTACCACAAACTCCCAGACCCAAGACAACGTAGAAAACTAATGGTAATCTACATCGACTCGGCCCGGTATCGAACTCAGAACTCGGAGTGGTGTACACACCACTCGACCACGGAGGTCGTCATTTTTTTCATTACATTTAATTGTAAAACAAATCGTTCATTTACATTTCGCGCTAAAATGACGAAACAGATTTTTTTTATGGCATAGGTTGGCGGACGAGCATATGGCCCACCTGATGGTAAGTGGTCACCATCACCCATAGACAATGAAGCTGTATGAAATATTAACTATTCCTTACATCGTCAATGCGCCACCAACCTTGAGAACTAAGATATCATGACCCTTGTGCCTGTAGTTACACTGGCTCACTCACCCTTCAGACCAGAACACAACAACACTGAGTACTGTTATTTGGCGGTAGAATAACTGATGAGTGGGTGGTACCTACCCAGACGAGCTTGCACAAAGCCCTACCACTGAGTAAATATCAAATAGTATACATTAACATTTTTTTTCTAATACAGTACCACTCTGGAACCGACCAGTAACTTTATTACGCTCTTTAATATTAAATATATGATTAAATTTTAATTTTGGTAAATCATATTTTTTTACATTTTTATATCATAATATTTATACTCTTTTAAAAGGTCAACAGCCTATAATTGCTCGTTAGAACGACCTTCGCGTGATCTTCGCTTACTTAATGGCGTTATATAATCTTTTCGAGATTCCTATATACTTAAGATTATATATTATTTATTCTTTACTATGGTTATGTTAAATGATTACAATTATTAATACTAATATTATAAACGCTAAACTATATTTGTCTGTCTGTATATTTCACGGTTATATCAATGAACTTAAACTTTTAAAAGGACAAAGATAACATATATCATATATAAAGATTTTAAGTTAACATGATTATTTTTATTATTAAAGTTATTGATCTCGTGAACAAGACATTCGTAGATAATGTCGAAATATCCCGAAATCAATTACTAAAAATAATTAAAAATAGTTAATCATATATTAATATGTATAGGAAAAAAACTGTTCCCATTTTTAAGTAATATAAAGTTAAAATTTAAAATGTAGAATTGCCGAAAGCTAATCATTTTATAAAATGTAGTAGACTAGCCGATCGCCCCGGCTTCGCGCGGGTGCAATACTGATACTAAATATATTGCAGAATGTGAATAAAATGATATAAAAAATTTACAGCTTTGTGTTATTACAATAAAAACCGCTACAGCTAAATTATATTTATATATCTTGTAGGATTATATACTTCTAAAATTAACAGTGTTTCTTTACTAAATTGTCCATGTATTATACACAAAAATCTTCCTCGCTTTATCTATTAAAATAAACTGCATCGAAATCCGTAGCGTAGTTTGAAAGATCTAAGCATACATAGGGACAGACAGCGGTGAGCGACTTTGTTTTATACTATGTAATGATAATGATGCCTAACATATTATATGAGCGAAAAGGTTTTTCTCATTTTTAAGTAACATGAAGTTAAAGTTTAAAATGTAGGAGGGCGGACGGATAATAATTTTATAAAGTATACATGAAATACCGAGATGGCCCAGTGGTTATAACGCGTGCATCTTAACCAATGGTTGCGGGTTCAAACCCAGGCTAGCACCACTGATTGCTGAATTTGTGTTTATAATTCAAATCGTGCTCGGCGGTGAAGGAAAACATCGTGAGGTAGCCTGCATGTGTCTAATTTCATAGAAATTCTGCCACATGTGTATTTCACCAACCCGCATTGGAACATCGTGATGGTATATGTTCCAAACCTTGTTGTTTATACATTAAAGTACAATACATTAATAAAATAAAACCATATCCACACTACATGTGTTCGACACACACACAGACATAGCTATATAAATATTTACACATTACACTACCAATGAGAACACACGTCATTTCAAAATTAAAAATCAATGACGTTTAATTTGACATTTGTTTTTTTTTTCTTATAATGACAAGGTATCATCCAGTTCGGCCTCATTTCTACAATTATTCAAATCAGTGTGTTATATTTTTGCTAGCGACTGATGCAACGTGTAACGTGTATTACAGAAATTCCTCCTGGTTCATTGGTTACGTTGGTCATTTATTATTTCAAATTGGTACACAGGCAGTCCTTGATTTACATCGAAGAATTTGAAATTGTTTCTATTTCCGGCACAGGAGACTTCACTTGTCGCAAGGCCAATGTTATGGCAAGAGGAAAAAAATATAGCAAACAAATATGCCTGATCGACTTAAATACAAGGACTGTCTGTTTTGGCGAATATTGGTCACCAATAGATATTGGCGCACCAATCTTGGGCAGTCGTGTGTGTAGTTACTGGCTTCGGTTAAGTATAATTATTGCTGTCAAGTAGAATATGTCATGAGACTGTCGATTGTTTTATTAACCTCTAGTTTACAGAATTGCAGGCAAAGTCGCGTGTCCAAAGTACACCAAGCAACCGAATAAAGTTTAAAGAGTGCGTATCAGATAGCGTTGCATGATATTATCACTTGTATTACATAAAAACGTGTGGAGGTCACGTGACGCTGTAATGTATTCGGGGTCAGGGGTGACGAGCGCGACATTGGAGCATTTCAGTTGTTTCGTGATTTTTATAACCATTTTTCGAATCGCGACGACGAGCCGAAATCGGCCGACTATTGCCGAAGATTGACATCGCGGGGTACCGAATAATCACTTAGCCTTAAAACAATTTAAAGTTCATTTACTCGATACAAGATTATATTGAAGACTAGCTGATGCCCGCGGCTTTGCTCTCGTGGAAGTTAATTATACTTACAGATTAAATTAAAATATTACGTTAACCACCTATTTCACCTTGTTTCCTTTTTCTCGCTGGAAATAACACATTACGCGTTTCCCCAATACAGTTGGGGGTACGTGAGACTGAATGAATAATTTGACTAATTTTAATTATTTATACCAACTGAGCACCACTATACATATAGGTGCTTAATTTGTGTTTATAATTCATCTCGTGCTCGGCGGTGAAGGAAAACATCGTGAGGAAACCTGCATGTGTCTAATTTCATAGATTTTTTTTTTCAAATCGAACCAAACGAACAATCTCTCTCCAATTAGTTAACCGAGGTGACCCAGTGGAAAGAACGCGTGCATCTTAAACGAATATTGCGGGTTCAAAACCAGACAAGCACCACTGAATTTTAATATACTTAATTTGTGTTTATAATTAATCTCGTGCTCGGCGGTGAACGAAAATATCGTGAGGAAACCTGCATGTGTCTAATTTCATCGAAATTCTACCACATGTGTAAATCACCAAACCGCAATGGAACAGCGTGCTGGAATATGTTCCAAACCCTCTCCTTAATGGGAGAGGCCTTAGCCCAGGAGTGAGAAATTTACAGGTTATTGTACTGTACTGATACCAACTGAAAAAAGTGGTTAATTAATTTGGAATACATTTAAAATAACTTTTTTGCCACAGGGACTACACTAATGTAACTTTTGTAACCGTGGGGCACAGCTAGTATATATCGATTATCGTAATATATTTGAGACATCCCTAGCTCGTATTAAGTACCGTTGAGCGGCTGAGGTCGATGCATCTTATCTTCGCGTCAGTCAACCGGAAGCATCCTTACACAACGAGATCAGATCACGTATATTTTATGTGTCAACCAACATTTTGTATAAGAAGTTAACATCTGACAATCAATAAGAGGGAGGGTATGCCCGCAATTTGTATAAATATTGCAGTATAACTTTCGTTACTGAACCGATTTTGATAGAACTTTTCGCAAATTTTTAGTTAGTTAGTTTTTTTTCGGTTTTCAAGTCATTCATGTAATAAACATCGGTGGTACTAGACGTGACTCATCGTTTAATATCGAAATATCTCGATTGTACGCATTTTGAGGATTTGACGACATCCGTTAGGTCGGTTCGAGAGTGGTACGGCTGTATTAAATAAAAAACGTAATGTATATTATACCTATATGCTATTTGATATTTTGATAATAATCTGTTTCATAATTTTGTCGCGAAATGTAGATGAACGATTTGCTTTACAATGATATGTAATGTAAAAATATGACAACCACAGTGGTCGAGTAGTGTGTACACCGGTTTTCATGGGTACGCCACTCCGAGGTCCCGGGTTCGATTAACGGCCAAGTCGATGTAGATTATCATTAGTTTTCTATGTTGCCTTGGGTCTGATTTTCCTTAACACAAGTGCTTTAGCTACTTACAATGGGATCAGAGATATATGTACGTGATGTTGTCCAATATTTATTTATTTATATATACATATTTGTTATCGACTATTTTTTTTATTTTTTAACGATTTATATTAGTGGATAGGTTTCGATCGGGTCCATAGATATCTTAGACCTGCACAGAATGATTAATAGAAAAGATTATACCATTGGAATTTGTGATACCGTTTTAGCACGAATAAAATATTTAAGTTTTCTAAGAGTGCTGATTTGAAATTAAAAACTAACAAAAATATTGAGACTAAAATTATAAATAAATCTTATTAATCATTAAAATAATACTTTTTAGAAAAAAAAACGTCTGGAGTTAGGCTCGGGTTGCATCACAAGAGACTAATATGGTAAAGAACAGCATTGTAAATCTGTTTATTTGAAAACATCAACAATGCGAGTTTCTTGCCGTGTGTCGCTAGAGGCAGCTTTAAATATGACGTTGGAAACAAATAAATAAATATGAGACAACATTACATACATTACTCTGATCCCAATGTAAGTAGCTGTAGCACTTGTGTTATGGAAATCAAAAGTAACGACGGTACCACAAACACCCAGACTCAAGACAACATAGAAAATTAATGGTAATCTACATCGACTCGGCCGGGAAATGAACCCGGGACCTCAGACTGGCGTACCCATGAAAACCGGTGTACACACCACTCGACCATGAAAGTCGTCTAAAGCTTTCCGAAATTATTCACGTATCCAAAACGCTTGATTGTGAAGTTAACTTGAATAAAATTGTTTTGATTTGAAAAGCGTCGCTTAATTGAATTCACAATACACGCGAAAGGATATAATAATGGCTGCCCATTCCAAGGCTCGTTTCCGGTCGCAGAACCTTCGGCTTAGCCTTTCACTGATCGACCTACAATTCTGTCGCCATAATATGGAACAGTTATGATATCAGAATTGAAAGAAAACTGTTTTATTTTTATGAACACATATCGTATATATGTATAGTACGACACAACTCAGATGTAGCATCGGCAAAATTCGTAAAACCGATCAAATCCGAATTGAGTACGCCATCTATATTTATTTCTCAGGTGAATATGATCTTTGCACAAACGTAATAACTTGCAATATCATATGACCTAATATATTCGTCAATTTAAAGCGTCGATTTTACGAGAATCTATAGCGACGAATAGCGTCGAATGGCGCGATAGGGAGCTGTTTGTACTGGCTGTATGAATCGGCAGTAATCGGTTTTATTAAATTTGCCGACGCTACATCTCAGTTGAGTCATACTACATATGCTTAAGTTCATATACTTCAAGATTTTCTAAAAAAGGGTAAATTAAAACTTCCCGTTAAATATATATACACAATTCCAACCATGAGAGGTGAAAAGCCAAATAAACATTACTTGGTTGTAGGGTTTCGTGCAAGCCCGCCTGGGTAGGTACCACCCACTCAACAGATATTCTACCGCTAAACAACAATACGCAGTATTGATGACATAAATCCTTTATTAAGAGACAGATATGATAATGGCGCCCCAGTGCCGTTAAATATAATAACCAAAATGGTCTAAATCGACAACTGGGCTTGGCGAAAAATTGTGGGTCCAAAGTCTTAGACAGCGAAAATGAAAGTGCAACGATGGGGCAGTAGTTGTCACTTTCGGCAAAATTACATTTTTGAATGACAAATGAAAATAAAATAGATGTTGAGCCAATGATATTCTAATAAACAGATATGTTATATCCATACTAAACAACAGAAAAAGTATGCCGCGCCGGGGACCGTTTATTTTAGTTTATTTTTACATTTAGTTAAAAGTAAAAAGGATAGCTTGATAAAAACAGTAAGTAAAAGGGATAACTAGATGTTTTAATTACGCAAAACGTATTACTACGTAATTATGATGTATTATAAGGTATTACTACGTAAAACGACTAAAGGAAAACGTCCCAATTAGGACGTTTTCTAGTCTTCACTTTTTGCGCGTTAATGACATATCTGTTTACTAAAACATCATTGTGTTGAGCATATTTTAGTGGAGTGCGACCTCGGTAACCCTGCTCCTTTAAGGAGACCTCAAAATGTACTGCGCAGGTCAAGGTTGCCTTCACGACTTTTGCTGTTTACGTATACGTTTTTTAATCGCAAAACGCGAAGGCGGAAGGACTTTGCATTTTTAAAGAAACACATGAAATATATCGCGCTATATCTCGGCTGAGGTATAATTATTTGTAACGTTATATTGACATAGTATAAAAAAAAGTCGCTCACCGCCTCTGTCCCTATGTATACTTAGATCTTTAAAATAACGCATCAGACTTTGATACGGTTTTTTTATAGATAGTGTGATTCGAGAGAAAGGTTTTTGAGTATAATACATGGAAAATATAATAAAGAAACACTGTTAATTTTAGAAGATTCTAATGTGATGTAAATAAACAGATTATGTATAATATTTAGTATCAATCTTGCACTCCTGCGGGGCGCAGGTATTCGACAAACGCAAGAATCCAGTTTCGGTTAGGTAAAAGTTGAATCGGAATATAATGGCGATCGTATCGTAATCGATGTTAGTTAGCATTACTACTAGACTACGATATTTTTTTCTCAGGAATAGTCGACTTTGAATCGAAATAGAATCGAAAAAGTATCGTTACTGTTTTATGTAACCAGTAGTTACCAGAAGGGTGTTCAAAAGTTATCTATAACGGAACTAATATTAGATCAAAGAACATAGGGACAGGCAGAGGTAAGCGACTTGGTTTTATACTATGTAATGTAAGCCTAAAAAAGTATTTTAAATACAATATTTATAAATAATCATTAAAGGTTGTATAACATCTAGCTGTTGAGATATATTCAGTCACAATTATATGAATGTAATGAATACTTTTTGGTTTGACATTTTTATAAATAAAAGTAAAAATAGAATATAATTAAATTTGACATGGATGATTGTTAAGAAAACTGTAAAAATAAATACTGTAAACCATATTAAATATTGTTAATTATTTGATGTTCCTGTTTATCTGAAGCTGGGTTCATTATGATGTACTCGATTGAATGAATACGATTAATTGTAGAATCGATTATGATAAAATATCGATATGTTCTTAAATTTGGGCCCCATATGTTGCTATCACATTTTTTTGCGGATTTATATCAAATCAAATTAAAAAAATATCAATCATTATTATGGACCTGTGCATCATAATACTCCCTAATACTGATTTATTGACTGCATAATTTATCAAACCAAATATTTGATAGCGACAGTTGCTATGCTCTTACTGTACAGCAATACTGATCTATGGAAACCCAATAATGGTATGTCAATCAAGTGGTTTTTCAAAAATTGCATCGAAATCATAATAAAAAATGATAATACAGTCTATTTTTGATTAGCTGTGTCAGCGACTTCGTACGCTTTTGAATTTAACACTAATCACCACATAGTATAAAACAAAGTCGGTTTCTCTGTCCCTTTTTTTTGGTATAGGTTGGCGGACGAGCATATAGGCCACCTGATGGTAAGTCACCATCACCCATAGACAATGACGCTGTAAGAAATATTGACTATTATTTATTTGTTATTTGGCGGTAGAATAACTGATGAATGCTACCTACCCAGCCGGGCTTGCACAAAGCCCTACCACCAAGTACCCTATATCATATTACAAACTACGCAACGGATTTTAATGCGGTTTTTTTTAATAGATAGAGTTATTCGAGAGGAAGGTTTTTGTATATGCCATCTGACGAGACAGATTATGATCTGTCGAAATATTGTGAACTGCGAAACATGATTGCAATTTATGTACGTATTATTTTTCGATCTCGAATTATTTTCGAATTCGATGGATCTGGATACACGAAATTATTACCGACTGTCCGATCATTCCGGATATTTTCAATTACGAATATCAGATTATTTACATATATTAAAAGTGTGTTACAGGGAGCTGAGATGGCCCAGTGGTTAGAACGCGTGCATCTCAACCGATGATTGCGGGTTCAAATCCAGGCATCACTATATATTTGTGTTTAAAATCATCTCGTGCTCGGCGGTGAAGAAAAATTTGAACAGCGTGGTGGAATATACTCCAAAACCCTCGCCTTATCTCAGCAGTGGGAAATTTACAGACTGTTACTTTACTTTACAGGGTTCTAAGTTATATTTATCTGTACTATATTATTTGGTATAATCTGTGGTTTGATTCTGAGTTGAATTAAGGCAATATACTATACCATATTGATTAATTACACACCAATTATAAATACCTAATTACTTAATGAAAAACCATTTAAATTAATTGCACGCTTGAATAATATAATTTTAACAATTTATAGGAAAAGTGACATTTTAACAATCATCAATATTTTAATTACGTAATTATCAAAGTTAAATTAAATGAACATTAAAGTAATGTATGCCACATTACTTATTATTTACTAGGTAACTTAAGTGAAGAATATCTAATATATTATACGGTAGAATCTACTTTCCGAACCGGTGGTAGCTTCACTTAATTGTTAAATCACGATTCAAAAGTGCTTGTAAAAGCCCACTTGAATAAAGTTTATTTTGATTTTGATTTTGAAGGCTTCGTAACTAAATAACACGACTTCGCAGGAGATACATTACATAAGGCAACTGTCAAAAAGTATATAAGCTTCTTGGGAAGCCTGACAATGCCACATGTGTATTCCACCGCATTGGAACAGCGTGGTGGAATATGTTTCAAACCTTCTCCTTAAAGGGAGGGGAGACCTTAGCCCAGCAGTGAGAAATTTACAGGCTTGTCTGGGCTTGAACCCGCAATCATCGGTTAAGATGCACGCGTTCTAACCACCGGCCCATCTCGGGTCAAGCTCAGCTCGGTCAGGACTATTTACACAACGACATGTACATATAGGAAGCAGATGCAATAACTTTCATATAAGTTATGCAGTATGGGAGATTTATACTGTCGTCCAAAGTTAAAAAAAAAGAAAATTTGGAAGTTCCAGATAATCATCTCGTTCTAAATTTAAATAAAATATTAAAAACATTTTCATTGCATTTTTGCAACGATATGCGAACTTTTTTAATGTGATATTTTAATTGCATAATTAGTATGAGAGCCGGACTAGCTCTAGAAGTGTTTGATATTTTAAACCTGAATACGGTACAGATAAATAAAAAAATATCTTAAAAAATACAAATAAAATGTCAATCTTCGTATAAAAACAAATTTTTACGTAAACAAAATACCTAGGTTGTTAATTTTTTACCTAATATAAAATTCTTTTTACGTAAACAATAACTACTTACTATAAAAAAAAACCCACTTCATATAAAAAATACATTCAATTATTTTCTTATTTTGAATTTCGAATAACTTTGAAAAAAGAATCTAAAGTTCTTTTTTCGATGCATTTGAATAAGTATTATTGACAAAAACCGTCTGACGCAATTAAAAAAAAAAACGATTTACAACGAGTAGGAAGTCGACATTATCCAAACATACGTACCTATTTCAAATATATTTGAATAACTTTACGAGTCCCTGTAACTGAACGGTCACGCTTACATACCGAGAACGGGCAAGAAAATCGTAATTATTTGAATTAATTACTACTATTACAACACACACATGCTAATAACTTACAAAAAAAATTAATTGAATTTTCACACACACACACACATGTATATATAATTAATATATAGAAAACTTATCACAACTTATGAACCAACTATTGGTAACGTATCCTGGGTGACCTTGAAAAGTCATATAGAAATTTCCTTTGACAATTAAATTTAATTAAAAAAAAAGTAGTTCATAAAAATATGCTAGAAAATATTGTTCTCATAATAATATAATTTTATTGTATTTTTTTTTAGAAATAGTTACAGTAGTAGGGTCTGCAGTATTCGAATTAAATTTATTTTAACTTCTTTAAGGTTTTGTGTCACAAAATGAAAATACGGTTTTATTTTTCATACCTTTTTAAAATACTTACAAAATACGTAAGTTAAATAAAAAAAAAAAAAAACTAAATGCTGATCTATATTAAATTAATATAATTCCAATGTATTCATAGCATACTTTTCTAGGTATATAGCATACATAATACACCGTTATATAAAATAATAAATTATTTTTTCCTGTACCGAGTTGAACTTTGACGCGCGTTAACAAACGAACGAAACCGGTTGTCCATTTGCAAATACACGATCATACCGTAACTACATACATAGTTGAAACGGACACAGTTAATTAATATTTTACTATATAAAAAAACATATATATATTTTTTAAAAATAATTCCTACCTAATATTTCACGGTCATAAATTTTATTTTAATATTCAATTAAAATTAAAAACAAAAAACCTTAAAAAATTGTTAGCGTAAAACAAAATGTTCGACAACGTTCGATTTAAATTCAAAATAGCTAATCATTCCATAGCAATTCGATTTAATATTTAAATGTTCGATATTTAAAAGTAAAACCAAGTTCAGTGGAAGTTATGTAGTATGAAGTACGTCACGAGAGGCGCGTAACTTTCGCCCGCGCCGGTCTACAATCGTTCGCATGAATAATTTAAATGTTTAAAAAAAAAAATGGAACACTCACTTCCGAGCGACGTCCGTCGCTTCGAAGAGATTATAGCGAAATCCAACAAGGAATTTATCAGCACGGGTTTATCACTCGCGAACTGTTTTGACGAGTGACGCGACCTCTCGCCACGGCTACCAGCGGACGACTGAATCAGATAGAAAATCGAGTAATCGGCTGAATACATTTACTTCGGCATGACACGTCGTTTGCGTTCATAAATTTGTAAATTGAGTTTTCGTAGTAGACGCGTTCGTAGTTTCGTGCCGTAATACGTCAGACGATCGGCGGTTGTTTTAAAGTTGGAATTTAAAAAAAAAAAAAAAACAAATTCGATTTTCAAAATTATTTAAAATGTTTTATTCCTTTGAATAATTAAAAAAATATTTTTTTTGTTTTTATTCGTTTTTATTATCATGCATAACAAAATCCATACATTTCAAAATACACTATTTAAATAAAATAAAATATGAAAAAAAAACAAAACATTAACAATTTGTAATTAATTTTATATTTATCTAAAAAAAATATACCTACTCTATAAGAATCTTTTGTTTTGTTTCGTCCGGCACCTCGGCTCCGTACGGATAGCATTAAGTGCACAGATATATAGTATCATTGATATATTTTCTATAACTTAACTACTGAATCGATTTCGATGTAATAAATACGAAGAAACGAGTGAATATTTAAGATAAATCATTGCAAGGAAATTCTTCAAGCTGTTTTGTCACAAAATGATTTCCAAGCGGAAATCGATATATATTACAGATAAAGAAATTATTTCAAACATTTACCTCAAACGAACTGTTCGCCTCGCTCTCTCACACAAGATAAAACTGTCATTGTGTGTTATCTTGATTTGAGAAAATCATCAATAAGTTTATGGAAACCGAATTATATAGCGGCAATATTAAACAACTGACTTTCCTTCTTATAAAAACTTTTTAGTTAGTGATAATCAGTTTCTTATATTTTGTTAACAACTTAATTTACTATAAGATTTTTAATATATTTTTTAAACGATATTAAGACCTCTAATATCTAATATTAATTTCTCATTTTGTTTATCATAATAATTATTATTATTACATAGTATAAAACAAAGTCGCTTACCGCTGTCGGTACATATGTATTGTTAGATCTTTAAAATTACTCAATAGATTTTGATGCGGTTTTATTTTAATAGATAGAGTGATTCGAAAGGAAGGTTTTTGTATATAATACATGCACAATATAGTAAAGAAACGCTGATAATTTTAGAAGTTTCTAATGTGATGTCGTAAATAAACAAATTCTGCAGTATGTTTATTATCAGGACCGTGCGAAGCCGGGGCTGGTCGATAGTTATCTTATAAAAACAAGAAATTGAATCATTACATACCGAGGCTGATGCAATCTTTAAATTTTTTATGTGAATATTTTTATCTGCATTTGAGGAAAGCTATATTTATATCACATACTTGCAGTCGCGCGCGACTTTGCTTACATTTTAGGGTATTGGTTGTCATGTGTCAGGCAAAACAAGTAGCCTGTATCCTTCTGTGGAGTTCATGTTTGCTTCACAGGAAATTTCATCAAAATCGGTTCAGCGGTTTGGTCGTGAAAGAGCGACATACCGACAGAGTTACTTTTACATTTTATAATATTATAATATATTATTCATTTTAGAAACATAGTATATCAGTTAAGCACCATTAAATTTATATTTAATTCAATTTTATTATATAAACGAATACTTTGGACCAAGAAGGATTTATTGACTTTGTCAAGTCGTAACGTTGGCGTTCTATCATCATAAAAAAAAATTAATTGTTAAGCTGGTTTAAGCAATATCTATACAGTTAAAGTTATCCCAATTAGAACCCGCAAGAATCTTAGTAGTTTCTCACACATATAATTAAACCATTTTCCGCGTTGATGATATTATAATTAAAGAAATATTTTCCTCATTGCTGAATGGGTAACACAAAAATTGTAATCAGAGAATTATCAAACTTTACGATATGTTGTGTACTATTATAATTATGTATGATTACTTATGATTAAGAAAATCTAAATTAATATTTTAAATGTTAAAGTAACTATGTCTTCGTTCTGTCTGTGTGTCGCTCTTTCAAGCGAAATTCATAAAATTTGGTACAAAGCCTTGAACCCCAAGAATGGAGATAGGTTACATTTTAAATGAATAAATAATAAATATTGGACAATATCACATACATTACTCTGATCCCAATGTAAGTAGCTAAGGCACTTGTGTTATTGAAAATCAGAAGTAACGATACCACAAACACCCAGAGTGTTTGTGGTATCAAAACTACATAGGAATCTAATGAATTTTTTTCCATATTGACTCTACCAGGAATCGAATTTGGGACCTCGGAGTGGCGGTTCCTTACTATTATTTATACGATAAAAAAATCAAGTTTGTTACATTTAAATGAGAGCCTATTACTACTACCCTTTGGGTACGGAACCCCTCAAAATGAGGTATAATGTTTTTTCTGCTGTAAAATAGTATATTCTGTGCTTTTTTTTATACAAAACTTGTAGAAGTTTATTGAGCCCGGTTGTCTCGTTTATATAGTGGCTCTCTGGTCAAATCCAGATGATGAAAACACATGATCCCGCAGCCTCTCCAATACATGTAAAGGCCAGAACAACACGACCACCAAGTTTCCACTCCATAAGAAAAAAAACCAATGAAAAAAAAAATGGCACTTACGCCATAATAAAACCGATAAGTAAATAGAAATTGTTTTTCCTTAAATAAAATCAAAATAAAATCTATTTTTATCATAACGATGATAATACATAGCAACGAAGTATATACACGCGTCACACAAGCATACTGTGTTCCCACCAAAACAGGAAAAAAGCCAAATAAACAAATTGGCAGCAAATTGACGCGATACCATTGGCCGAGAGCTTGATTATTCTATAATATTCACTAATAGTCGCCCGCTGCCTTACTCGCCTTTTGAGGTATTGGTTGTCACGTGTCAAGTAATTTCTTTCTTGAAGTTCAAGTTTGCTGGACAAATTTCATCAAATTCGGTTAAGCGGTTTGGTCGTTGTACAACCCGCACAGTCGAAGCTTACTTCAGGAATAACGCAGTAAAACTTTTCACACTGATACTTTATTATTCAAGTACTCGTACACATTATTAATTTTGAACTGAACACACAAACATTACACGAACATTAGTATTTACAACAATACCAAACGTTAGCGCGACTTAATTTCGGTATATCGTCTATTATATAGATAATAAAACATATTAGAAATGACTTTAAATTAAATACATTTTGCACAGCTCTGATGTGACGTATTTAAAAACTTACTAATAATGACAAATCAAACTGTAGCGATTATACAGTCGTGAAAGAACGACAGACAGACAGAGTTACTATCAACAACAACCTGAAAATTCCCACTGCTGGGCTAAAGGCCTCCTCTCCCTTTGAGGAGAAGGTTTGGAACATATTCCACCACGCTGTTTCAATGCGGGTTAGTGGAATACACATGTGGCAGAATTTCATTCAAATCATTTTTTTTATAGCAAATCTTGTGGACGAAGAAGAAAGCACGGCTTATGACATTGTAGGTCGTAAAGGTCACGGCATCGATTGGTGTTATTAATAGGATTCGTTTGATCGAACAAAATAGTTTATTAACCTCTTACAGAAAATTATAGGCACGAATTAAACAACAGGAAAACTTGACTGGCATTATGATCGTTTGTCCTAGCGTACAAAACTCCTGACAGGTATAATTTTAATAATAATAATAATAATAATAAAAAAAAATAAGCGCATATCATTGAATATTTTGTTGACTTCTAGGCAAGATATAAAAAATAAAAAATAACTAGCTATGTCAGCGACTATCTGCGCGTTTAAATTTAATTTTTATTAATCGTTTTAAATTAAAAGAAAATCTTATTTTGGTATATATACCATGTACATACAAAAGCATTGAGTAAAAAAGGGCTGTTTTAATATTACAAACAGACACTCCAATTTTATTATATGTACAGATCAATTACCTACATATTATGCATATTACTATGGGTGGTGGTGACTGGTGACTAACCATCAGGTGGTAACCAGTCTGTCTATTTGTATGAAATAATAACAAAAGAAGGCGAGTGTACTTATTATGTAACCGCGTGAGAAATTCGACAATAAGCATACAAGTATTTTCGCACAATACAATTTTTTTAAGTCTAGATAGCCCAGTGGTTTGAACGCGTGCATCTTAACCGATGAATGCGGGTTCAAAGCCAGGCAAGCACCACTGAATTTTCATGTGCCTAATTTGTGTTTATAATTCATCTCTAGCTCGGCGGTGAAAGAAAACATCGTTTCGAATTTCAATGAAATTCTGGCACATGTGAATCAACTCAACCACATTGGAGATGTGTGGTGGAATACGTTCCAAACCTGCTCCTGAAAGAGAAAGGAGGCTATAGCCCAGCAGTGGGAAATTTACAGACTGTTGTTGTTGTTTTAATACGAATGTACATAATAACAAAATCCTCAAAATTATTTTCAAAACACGCCAAAATAAATATACAAAATTCCCGAAACAAAACTGGAATTATATCTCCAAGTAATACAGCATCTTCCGAAGAGCGTTTCGTCTACAAAACGTTATCTAATAATCTAAAGTGGTACACAATACGAATCCGCGATGACCAATTTGATACTATAGCCGTCGATATGATAACGCGTCTCGCAGGATTGCTATTTCACTAATCTCTTGCTGTCTCTCTCCTTTCATTCATGCTTTCCTAGTACTTTGATTCGAATTCGCAGTATTTGATCATTTGCGGTAACGGTATATAGAAACTGAGAAATCTTCTAAAAGATTCTGACAGGATTTGACCATTCGAATTTTGATTCAACAACAACAACAACAACAGCCTGTAAATTCCCACTGCTGGGCTAAAGGCCTACTCTCCCTTTGAGGAGAAGGTTTGGAACATATTCCACTACGCTGTTCCAATGCGGGTTGGTGGAATAGGTACACATGCGTCACAATTTCTATGAAATTTGTCACATGCAGGTTTCCTCACGATGTTTTCCTTCATCGCTGAGCACGAGATAAATTATAAAGACAAATTAAGCACATGAATCAGCGGTGCTTGCCTGGGTTTGAACCCGCAATCATCGGTATAAGATGCACGCGTTCTAACCACTGGGCCATCTCGACTCGATTTTGATTCAACTTTGCACTACATCGTTTGCGGTAACGCTACAGAAACTAAGGTATTCTAAAAGATTCTGACTGGATTTGACCATTTGAAATTGATGCCTTTATTTCATTCATGCCTTTCTAGTACTTTGATTCAACTTTGCACTATTCGATGATTCATTTGCGGCAAAAGTGCAGAAACTAAAATCTTCTAAAGGATTCTGACAGTATCTGGCAATCGGTCTTGCCTATAAAATATCTGACAGTAAAGTATATTTATCTGCTTACTGTACTTTCAAAAACAAGAAGGTCGTATCATTATATTTATAAATAATTACTTTCATTACCGACAACATTATTTTTAGAACGTCTTAAATTAAACAGGAAATGATTTAATAAGGTTTAGAGGCCGATATATTATAAATTTGTATTTAATACAACTTTCCTAGACAAGTAAGTTGCATAATTTATCACAAACTAACGACTGATCCCGGCTTCGCACGGGTACAATGCTGATACTAAATATACTACAGAATGTCTTCAGAGAGTATGCGATCATGGACTTTATTGAAGATGTTTGTAAGGTGTAGAATACCGTACAACATTTTGACCTATCTTGTAGAGTTCGGTCAGTGTTTGCAATGTAAGCGCAAAAATGTGTTTATTTACGACATCACTTTAAAAACCTGTAAAGTAATTAGCGTTTACTATATTGTACTATATTGTTGTGGGAGCTGAGATGGCCCAGTGGTTAGAACGCGCGCATCTTAACCGATGATTGCGGGTTCAAACCCAAGCAAGCACCACTATATATATGTGCTTAATTAGCGACACAATATAAAAGTAACTTAGCAGCCTATAAATTTCCTACTGCTGAGATAAGGCGTCCTCTCTCATTAAGGAGATCGTTTGGAACATATTCCACCACGCTGTTCCAATGCGGGTTGATTTGAAGCGGACGCCTTATCTCAGCAGTGGGAAATTTATAGGCTGCTAAGTTACTTTTATATTGTTCATGTATTATAGATATAAACCATCCCATTGAATCAAACTTTCCATAAAAAACCGCATCAATATCCGTTGTGTAATTTCAAAGATACATACATAGGGACAGACAGCGGTAAGCGACTTTGTTTTATCCTATTTAATGTCATTACAAGAACTGCCTCGTATCTGGTGGCTAAATCCCGAGAGCCTGGTTTCAAATCACAGATCATTTGAAAATTTTACAGCAGCAGCACGGAATCTGTACGTTGGAAATGGTTGGTACCTACTTGACTACCCTATCCTGTCAAATTTGCTATATATCCCAAGTAGTTGGCTGGTCTTCCTTGAAATTGGAAACGTTAAAATAACATATTATATTTCCTTTATGACATATGTAGAAAAGCAAGTAAATGAAACACAATATGGTTATCACCGACCATAGACAAAGGAGATGGTATATTAACATTCCTTATATCACCACCAACCCTCAAAACTAAGATGCTATGTTCCTTAGGTCTATATTTACACTGGCTCACTCACCCTTCAAACCGGAACACAACAATACCGCCTTTTAGCGATTAAATAAGTGGGTAGTACTTACCATCAAGTAAAACATAGTAACATCCTTACAGATCTATTATTATCTATACATATAATAAAATTGGAGTGTCTGTTTGTAATATGAAAATAGCCCTTTTTACTCATTGCATATATATTTATATAGTAAATATACCAAAATAATAATTTTACAATTTTGTCGGTCTATCTGTCTGTTTGTTCCGGCTAATCTCTGGAACGGCTGGACCGATTTTGACGGGACTTTCACTGGCAGATAACTGATATAATAGGGAGTAACTTAGGCAACAATAATATTTATTTTTTGTTAAATTCAAACGCGTGCAAGGTCGCGGGAACAGCTTGTTATATATATTACTGTTTATAGTACTACAGTATTCCAATGCTAACATCGAGGTACCATCTTTATCTATACTTACTAGCATTTAGTTACAAAAACGCTTTTTAAATATCGACGAAGTTGCTATCGAAATTTTGCAAGTAAAGTACTCATTTAAATAGAATTGTGTTGCATCATAAATAAATATATATATTTACTTGTTAACTTAAGATTTGTTTATTTCTACGTCTATTATACAGAGTGGAGCGTATGTGAGCGCTTGCGCATGTAAAAACACCTTGACACTTCCCTGAGAAGGGACATTGTTGTCAGACAACGCTGAATTTAATAATAATACGTTTTTACTTAAACTTTTGATAATATCAAAATGTTTTTAAAAGCGATAATCGTTACGTTTTGGTAATTGTATTAATTCGACGTTTTAATTAGAATATTTTAATGAATTTGTTTAAACAATAAGACCACGTATTACGATAAAGCCGATAAAACGAAAATAGACGAAAATTCACGAGAGACAAATTCAAACGCTTCAAAAACATTACAGCTAATATTTTTATGATAATATTAATTGTTTCGACTTGAGAATCAAACCTGTGGGCTGTGACCTCATGTACAACAACAACGAAAGCAGCCTGTAAATTTCCCACTGCTGGGTTAAGGCCTCCTCTCCCTTTAAAAAAAGGTTCGAAACATATTCCCACCACGCTGTTCCAATGCGAATTGTAGGCCCTCATATAACACGAAAGTGAGATAACCGTTTGATATCGATTTTATCATAATAATTGTGTTTTTTTTTAACCATTTATCGTAACAGGTTTAAAAACACACTTAAGCAACGTTTACACACATCATCTGTATCATAAGGGCACATGGGACACATCACCGGGCTCTAACCTGAGAGGGTCTTGAGAACCAATAGTTTCAATTAAATATGTATATTTTAATTGGCATATTTGTAAGAAACAATTAACTATCCTTATCATAAGGCTAGTGACGATAGTCGATATTAAAAGTTGAGTCTCATGATTGAAATAGATATGCCGTGGTTGTTTTGCTCGCTGGAATAACGCATTACGCTTTTCCCCCATGTGATGGGTATATGGGATCCGCCGGTGCCCAAGACGCCGAGTGCGCCCCGGCACACCGAAATACCTACTAAAAAGCCAGCCAGCCAGGTACCCTCTCCGTCTTTTCAGTGGGTGCCACAGGAACCCTTAGATACACTATGGCCTTGAGATTATACAACCAATCAGATTCCTGAGAATTTACGAAACCTACCGAACCGTTTATTTAAAAATAAAGTTAAGGCCTGACTGTAAGCAATTTTTTTCAAATTTCAAGATGGAAGGCGATTTATTTATTCTGCTTTATTTTGTTAAATGTCTATGAAAGACCACAAATTCACGTGTGCCCAAGAGTTTAGCTGGAGACGACTCTGATTACAAGTCGATTACATGCCATAGTGTCAATTTGTTAAAAGAATTTCCCCTATTATAATCGCCCCTCGCCCAACCCTATTATTTATTTAGTTTGTCATTGAAACATGATTGCTATAATTAGAACGTAGAGAAGATAATCTTTTATATTACTATATACCTGCCTTTTTTCAACCGTTATCATATTCTAGCCGAATCAGTTTTAACCGCGTGAAATTATATAAAACCACCATTTTATCCCCTTAGGGGTGGAATTAGGGAAGGTTCATACATAGAGTTCTTAGCGGGCACCTACATCCTATAAAGAACCAATCCGGCGAATTTCAAGCTTGTAGGAGTTATAATTTCTGATATTTCGTGATTAAAAAAAAATAAAAAAAAACTTTATTCAAGTAGGCTTTTACAAGTACTTATGAATCGTCATTTTACATTGAAGTGAAGCTACGGTTCGGAAAGTAGATTCTACCGAGAAGAACCGGCAAGAAAATCAGTAGTTACTCTTTTTCAACATTAAAAAAATAAGTCATGTTAGTTAAATACAATTATTTAAATCAATATATCCTGCTTGGAAGTCAACGGCTAATCATAGAATGGCATTTTGCTTATAATTTATATATAGGCAAACGTGCCACCAACTTTGGGAGCTAAGATGTTGTCTCTTGCGCCTGTATATACACTGGCTCACTCACCCTTCAAACTGGATCACAGCAATATTAAGTAGCTATTTAGCGGAATATCTGACAAGTGGCCAATAACCATTTCGCCGACATGATTCCCACACAATAATATCCATTGTCTGTGTCGGCGTGTCGGCGAGTTAAGTGTGCAGACAGCCTTAGAATAACTTGCAATTGATATACAGGTATTTAATTGGTTTTTGCATTACAATTACTTCCTCGTAAAGTAATTTTTATTTAGTATTGTAATAGCGGCGCTGAGGTATTCTGTAATTAATATTCCAAATACATTTAGCGATAGTTACGTCACATGTCATTGTTAGCAATTTCTTTACTCTGTAGGACTTTGTGCAAGCATGGATAGGAAACGTACTACCCACACATATTCTACCGGAAAACAGTAACGCTTGTAACGTTGTGTTTTAGTTTCATGAGGTAGTGTATATACGGCTGAGACGGGGAATTGTTGTTTTCCAGGGAGTATTCTGTTGTACTAGGTGTTAGATACCCTGGGCACTTCAAGTCCCACTTAAAAAAGGGGGGAAACGCTTAACGTTTTTCGGCATAAAAAAGAGGTTTGTGGGTCAACTTTTAAAGCTTTATATCTTGAGGTCAGGTTGATAAGTTAATAAAAAGATCAAGGTAATTTACAAGTGTCTTAGGGAGCTTCGAAATTGAATCCTGCATAATATCCGCTCCCTCTTATCACACCGATCTGAAGTTCTACATTTGAATATAGAATATGGAAAATTATATTTTAAATCATAAAAAAATTATATTTTTTGAATATGGAAACCGAATCACCAGATTCGGTTTCCATATTCAAATATTTTATTTAACAATCCTAACCTGATTGTCACGAGACGAAGGAATTCCTAAACAGACTACAGCATAGACACGAAAATAAAAAAATAAATACTTTTTTTTTTTAATTGGTTTAATAAAAGCAAAGCGACAATTTTTCCCAGCCTTGTTTGCGAGTGTGTTCAAATGATCAATATTATAATTACAGCATAACAATATTAATGGTCGTGCGTAGGTCAAATTCCTTTTGGCCATTGTACGTGAAAATCACGCTTCGATCGTATTTAATTAATTCTAGTAAAAATTACAATCAGAATTCGATAATAATATTTCTCCTATAAGACTTTCGTTGATATATTTATTGTAATATTTTTCTTGTTACATATTACTCATTTATATCACGATATACTCTTTTCTTAATTCGAATAATAAAAAGAAGAACGTTATTAAATAATATCAAGAGTTATCTTTCAACAATAGGCTATTTGACAATGCGAAAAACAAATTGTGAATTATTGTAATCAGTGTATATTATGAGTTTAAAAATGGTTATTTACTAACGAAACTTGAAAATAATACTTAATTTATTCAAAAATCCATAAATAAAAATGCAAATTTTCAAACGTTTGACACGTAACACAAAACGCTCCTGATTGGCCGGGCTTATGATGAAGTCACTATCTTGTAAACTTTGCTTTTCTACACAGATTAAAATACAAGAAAGTGACGTCACCGACCCCATGACAGCGCCATATTGTCCAAGTAGCGTTTTTGCGAGGTAATTAAATATGGAATTTTTAATATGATATTTTTCGGCAAATATGTACTAGAAATAAAAAACACAACTTTTACTGGGTTCCTGAATTTCTACTAAATAATATTAAATGGATTTTAGATACCAGTCAAATAGCCTATTAATACTTTAAATTTTATTCATATATATTCTGAGTATATTTCTTTTGTTATGTTTTATTTAGACTCTTAAGTTATAGTCTTAGTTATTTAATTTAGTTAATTAAAAAGGCAATAATCTTAAGCAATAGATTTGTATATCAACACTTATATCAGTATCACTCATTATTGTTGTGTTCCGGTTTGAAGGGTGAGTGAGCCAGTGTAACTACAGGCACAAGCATAACATCTTAGTTCCCAAGGTTGGTGGCACATTGATGTAAGGAATAGTTAATATGTCTTACAGCGTCATTGTCTATGGGTGATGGTGACCACTTACCATCAGGTGGCCCATATGCTCGACCACCAACATATACCATAAAAAAAAGATCTAAGCAGTTGTTTTAAGCTTAACATAGTTGTATGTTTTTATATGGCATGCTGATGTACCTATAAATAATAATTAATAATAAAATAATCACTACATAGTACAAAAGAGTCACTTTCTCTGTCCCTATATCCCTATGTACGCTTAAATCTTTAAAATTAAGCAACGGATTTGGATGCAGTTTTTTTTTAATAAAATCAAAATCAAAATATACTTTATTCAAGTGGGCTTTTACAAGCACTTTAGAATCGTCATTTAACAATTAAGTGAAGCTACCACCGGTTCGGAAAGTAGATTCTAAATCAAATCAAATCAAATCAAATCAAATCAAAAAAGAAATAAAGAAACATTGATAATTTTAGAAGTTTCTACTGTGATGTCATATCATTACACCCGTGCGAAGCCGGGGCGGGTCGCTAGTAATAGTATAAAACAAAATCACTTACCGCTAACTGTCCCTATGTATGCTTAGATCTTTAAAAATACGCAACAGATATTGATGCGGTTTTTTTAATATATGGATTGTTTCAATAGAAAGGTTTACATGTATATTACATGCACAAAATAATTGAGAACGTCTGAAAAACTGTGAACATTGTAAAACATTCTGCGGTATATTTAGTATGAGCACTGCAAACGTGCGAAGTCGGGGCGAGTCGCTAGTAACTCATCAACAGCCTGTCAATTCCCACTGCTGGGCTAAAGGCCTCCTCTCCCTTTGAGGAGAAGGTTTGGAACATATTCCACCACGCTGTTCCAATGCGGGTTGGTGGAATACACATGTGGTAGAATTTCTATGAAATTTGTCACATGCAGGTTTCTTCACGATGTTTTCCTTCACCGCTGAGCACGAGATGAATTATAAAGACAAATTAAGCACATGAATCAGCGGTGCTTGCCTGGGTTTGAACCCGCAATCATCGGTTAAGATGCACGCGTTCTAACCACTGGGCCATCTCAACTCTCCTAGTACAAACTATTATCTACACCAGTGGCACTTTGTAACGAAATATACAAGATTCAATCAGACTTTTAAAATTAAACATAATCGTCAATGATGTTCTAGTAAACAGATATGTCATTAACGCGCAAAAAGTGAAGACTAGAAAACGTCCTAATTGGGACGTTTGCCTTTAGTCGTTTTCATCATAATGATGCCAGTAATACGTTATAATACACCATAATTATGTAGTAATACGTTTTGCGTAATTAAAACATCTAGTTATCCCTTTTACTTATTGTTTTTTATCAAGCTATCCTTTTTACTTGTAACGAAATGTAAAATAAACGGTCCCCGGCGCGGCTCACTTTTCTGTTGTTTAGTATGGGTATAACATATCTGTTTATTAGAATATCATTGATAATCGTAGAATCCATTCTCAGTTAAGATTTTTAACCGACAAAAACCGACAAGGAAATCATTAGTCAGCATTAATTAACTATTTATAACACACAATTAAAACCTACATCAGAATTTACGATATTAAAAAAAAAAAAATTTCAATCGTGGTCATCTCGGTAACAAGAAAAAAAAAACAAGTCTTGTCCTTTAGGCCGGAACGTTCTCATAGCGTCGACACGTGAACCCCTGACCCGAGCGATAGCGAGCCGGCCTCACCAATGTCACTTGAATGACACCGCGTCCTCTGATATAGCGGAAGGTATAGTAACCTTTCTTTGACCTTTGCTTTAAGATACATGTATTAAGAGATGTTGTGACGTCATTTACGAGTCGAGATGGCCCAGTGGCTAGAACGCGTGCATCTTAACCGATGTTTGCGGGTTCAAACCCAGGCAAGAACCGCTGATTCATGTGCTTAATTTGTCTTTATAATTCATCTCGTGCTCGGCGGTAAAGGAAAACATCGTGAGGAAACCTGCATGTGTCTAATTTCATCGAAATTCTGCCACATGTGCATTCCACCAACCCGCATTGGAACAGCGTGGTGGAATATGTTCCAATCCCTCTCCTTAATAGAAGAGGAGGCCTTATCTCAGCAGTGGGTAATTTACAGGCTGTTACTTTACTTTACTTTACATGCACAGTGACCATTCCTCACATCAATGCACCACCAACCTTTGTAACTCAGATGTTATGCATGTGCCTGTAGTTACACTGGCTCACTCGCCCTTCAAATAAGAACACATCAATATTACATACTGTTGTTTGTTGGTAGAATATCTGATGAGTTTGTGGTACATACCCAGGGCTTGCAAGTCCTACCACCAAGTAAATAACCTAACCTAAAAAACAACTAAACAATGTACAAAAATTCAAACAGGTTTCCGATAAAGTTTCCGTACATAATTGTTAATATATAATCTACTAGCGACCCGCCGGACTTCGCACAGGTGCAATACTGATACTAAATATGGTAGAGAATTTGTTTATTATGACATCACATTAGTAACCTCTTAAATTGTCAGTGTTTCTTTACTACATCGTCCATGTATTATATACAAAAACCTTCCTCTCGAATCACTATAGCTATTAAAAAAACCGCATCAAAATCCGTTGCGTAATTTCAAAGATCTAAGCATACATATGCATAGACAGCGGTAAGACAGACACTGGCAGATAACTGATATAATAAGAAGTAACTTAGGCATCAATAATATTTATTTTTTTGTTAAATTCAAACGCGTTCAAGGTCGCGGGTACAGCTAGTTTATTAATAAAACAAATTATATTTATAAAATTGAAATATCGTATAACACTCAGGAATAATGAAGCCTTCTATCAGTCAGAGATTAACCTCTACATACAAATTACCCCTTGATAATACTAGTGTATATTTAAAATATTAAAATTTACATACTATCATCTCAGAATACGACTTAGGATGATTCGTAAATAAACAAGTAAATTGTAAAGTAGTAAAGTAAAGTAACAGTCTGTAAATTTCCCCTTGCTGGGATAAGGCTTCCTCTCCCATTAAAGAGAGGGTTTGGAACATATTCCACCACGCTGTTCCAAAGCGTGTTGGTGGAATGCACATGTGACAGAAATTTCGATGAATAATTCGATGAAATTAGACACATGCAGGTTTCCTCACTATGTTTTCCTTCGCCGCCGAGCACGAAATGAATTATAAACAGAAATTAAGCACATATCAGCACACTAAGGATTGAACCCGCAATCATCGGTTAAGATGCACGTATTCTAACAATTGGGCCATCTCAGCTCACTAGTAAATTGTATGTTACCGAAATCAATTAAAAAAAACCATTGCTGCATAAATAAGCTAAATATACACAGAATATATGTAAGTATATAGTACTAGATTTATTTAAGTTTTATGGAGTTTCTATTATTTTTAGTTGTCTGTGGTAAGTGGACACGAGCGACCAGTCACACCGCCTAATAATTTATTTCCGGTTCTCGGTAGAATCTACATTCCGAACCGTTAGTTTTACGTTTAACACAGTTTTGTAAAACGTCAATAGAAAAGTGCTTTTTTAAATAATAATAGTGTCAATGCTATATATTACATGTGTATGTATAAGGATTTACTAATATTCCTATTTAACGCAGAGAGCTGATATAGCCCAGTGGTTAGAACGCGTGCATCTTAACCGATGATTGCGGATTCAAGCCTTAATGTAAATATGTGTGCTTAATTTGTGTTTATAATTCATCTCGAGCTCGGCGGTGAAGGAAAACATCGTTTCGAATTTCAATGAAATTCTGCCACATGTGAATCAACTAATGCACATTGGAGAAGCGTGGTGGAATATGTTCCAAAAACTCTCACCTTAATGGGAAGCCTTAGTTCAGCAGTGGGAAACTTACACCCTGTTAGTATTTAACCCAATTTTAAAGTGCCTATAACTATGCCAAGATCGATTCTTTATGTGCAGCCATCGTCCCATAATCACTGAAGTCACATTAATATAAGAGATTAAGACTGGCAACATATTTTGCTGTACCACAGATAAAATATCAATAATCATAATTTGACATACACGTGTAACTACGATTTTTTTATCTATAATTTTGGTGCACGTTCGTCTGGGTAAGTTACCCTCATCAGATTTGAAATACCTTAAACCTAACCCCTTAAAACACCGTTAAACCCCCTTTCACCACTAACCTGACAACTAGCCATTGAAGAGTTATACCTCTTGTGTTTTTAGTTAACCTGCCACACTAACTTTTTAAACCGAAACATCATTACTAAATAAAGCTATTTGGTGGTAGAACGTCTGTCAAGTAGGTGCTACTACCTACCCAAATAGCTCACACAAACGGTGATAAAGTCCTTACAAAGTTATGTTCCAAAATAAATTAATTAATTTTTTAATTGTAGGTAATGTTAGGAATGTTAGAGGTAGTTAATTCATAATAAATATTTGTTTTTCACTTACATAACTGTTATGAGGCAGGAAATATTGACAACATGTTATGACGGTGACTTTGTAAGTTTCAATTACATATATATATATATATATATATATATATATATATATATATATATATATATATATATATATATATGTAAGCCTATAAATTATTTTAAATATAATATTTATAAATAATCATTAAATGTTGTATAGTTGATAGCTATTGAGTTATACTCTTTGGCTTGATATTTTTATAAAAGTAGAAAAATTGACATTGATCTATCTTTCAAACATTTATTTATTTAGATAAAATTAGAAACCTCTAAAACAATCAGTGTTTCTCTACTGTATTGTGCATGTATTTTACACATAAACCATCGCCTTGAACCACTACATACATATATAAAATAAAAAAAACGCATCAAGATCCGTTGCGTAGTTTTAAAGATCTCAGGCAGACAGCGGAAAGCGACTTTGTTTTATACAATGTAGTTATAAATAAATTGACAGATACATAAGTGCTTAGTACGTTTTACGATTTTCTTTTTTATATTAACCGGTTAGGCAGTACTCTAAACGGAAGACGGTCAGTACAGTCAGGATTAACTGCACTAGTCACCCTCACCATACCGGCTGCAATGCCTCTTGACTCTCTTTAATTTGGATATCTTTTGGCTGCAGTTGCCATATTGGTTACTACATCGTACTACATCGGTGTTGCCAGGCGAATATCATTCCCTAGGTCAGTTATTATTTTCAATGTTGAAAGTGTAAAAAAAAAAATTAAATAGCGCGTTCGATTATTTTGAAAATATAATAATCTATTTTTTATGGCTGTTTTTAAATGATTCAAGAGAGAAATCGATTATTTTACGTATGTACGTACGCAGTACGCGAATTACGTAGCCTATTTGAAATAATTAAAAAAATACTATAATAAAGCAAAGATTCACATATTCCACTGGAAAATGCTCCATTCCACTGGAAACTCTTCAATATTTTACAATTTTTATTACTGTATTATAATGTAAGTTTTTGATAGATATAATTTAATTTATACTATACTATTCCCTACTTACTACTACTGTTTAACTTCGAAATTTATAGCAATAAATTTGCCATAAGCAAACGCCTTTTTATTCACAAAACCTTAGACAAACTAATACAGATTAATCGAGCTGTCGACAAACGCCTGTTATTTTTGAACTTATTATAATACCTGGATCTTAGCTATATTAGACAACATTTTCGCTGGCATTTAATTGAAATTAAAACATGAAAGAGGCAGGCCTTTTTTTACTTCTTAATAATTGAGTACAATAAATTGATTAGTATTATTATAGTTATTTAAATAATTATTTTACTCAAACGAAGTCAAGACAACTTGTTATATCAATAATATAGATTATCAATATGACGTATTTAAACTAATATCATTTTAATCTGCGCTATGTTCGTCATGACCCCTCTATATTTTTATTACTCTATGGTTCATCTCTATCATCTTGTTTACTGTTTGACATCCGAGTCTTGTTTATTTATAGTAATATTTAATTAGAATGAAATAGTACAGATAGAATGTGAGGATCCACATCCTACCAGTTCCGGAGAAACTCAGAATTAGCTCTTAAAACCTTCCTAATAAGGAAGACTTTAGCTTAGCAGAATATTATAGATAGACCACATTTTTTCCATATATTTTGTTTGAGTTTAGTGTTTTGAGCTGTTGTTTATTTATACAGGGTTATTTGTAAAACATTAACAACCTCGCAGGGCTAGATTAAGAACATCATAAATAACAACTTTTGTTTTATGACCTTGAACAAAACTAAATATTTTTTCCAAAAAAACATTTCCAAGTTTTTGTTGCACTCTCTAACATTTCAATATCCTTCCGTGTTGCGTCATTCATATTTAATAATAATAGTAAAAACCCTCAACGTAATCACGTGACTGGCTCGCTATTGGCCAGCGGTTTTCGGAAAGCGCGTAGATGGGTTTCGCGCCGCCCACACGCTTCGCTATACGTCTTCGTATTATCAGTTTAACTGACACAGCGACGTGCAAATGTTTGCAGGATGTAACAGATTTTGTTCCTCTCGTGGCTACGATGACGAATGTTTATCATAGTGTGAATGTTTGTATTTTATGTTTACGTCCGGAATTAGGATTCCCGGAAATTTTTACTCTGAAGTGCCGAGCAAAAAGTGATGTTCAGTCTCATGTTCCAATTTAAACACTTGACTAATTAATTTGCAAAAGATTATTTAGTTATTTGGTATTCGTATAACGTAGTAAAGTTAATTATTATTTTATACCTTTTCTTAAACTATGTACCTAATCTCCCGGATCCTATCTGATAATAGGATCCTCGACTCCTGATAATGAGACCGACTGTTAAGTATACTTTGAAATAAAAAAGAATTTTCATAATCGGTCAAACCGTCTTTGAGATTCCGTAACATACCTACCTACATAAAAAAGTCCCGACAAATTAAAAACCGCAATTTTAAGTCGTTTAAAAAAAGCTATAAAGCTAAATGAAAGTTAATTACGAACAAGAAAATAAATATTTCTCAATTTAACAATCTAAGTTAAAATAAGGTACCTATTTAATTATTTATGAACAAAAGACAATATGATTATTATCAATACCTAATCTTTTTTTTAGTAAAACTGCTTGTACTACTATTACTTTACTTTAATTTATCTTATTCAAGGTAAACTAATGAGTTATTTAATCGAACAATAACTAAAATCCGATAATCACAATAAATTAAAAACTTGTCAACATTTGATCTGGCCGGCCTATCCATCAAAAGCCGTAATAATATTAATCGTGACTCATTATGTAGGTACATAGGTAAACCACAACGCCTTCATACTCCTACTTATCAAAGCATAAAACTGACCGTATTAAAATGATAAAAGGTTAAATCGTTTTGTTTAGGCACACGGCATGTTTAGATGCCTAGGTACGTAATTTACGTGTATGACTAATGTATTCAACATTTAACTATTTCTATAAAGTAATATGACACACGAATCTATTAAACATTAAAAACAGGCCATCAACTTGAAATTCCGGCTACCAGAACCAAGAATTAGAAGTGCATTTTAAAATTTTTTTTTTGGGAAGAAAGGAGTCAGTGTTATTAATTTACATTCAACAATAGAATAAAAACAAATAAGTTTTATCAAAACAAATTATTTTTCAGTTTCAAAATAGTAGGTATCTTTTCTATCCATCTATCAGAATCTTACTGTAAAGACAAGGCTGTATGGTCTAGTATCATTGCCTATATCCAATCAAGATAAATTAAAATTAAACCCTGCAATGTGACATTTATGTATTTGTTTACAATTTTTTTGCAACTTTTCGGTCTTGTTTTACGAGTTTGTTTTATGAATCATTAGTTTTAGATTTAACAGTTTTTGCAACTTACTTTTAGTTGGACTACTATTTTGCGACATTGCTACTGACCATTGCAAATTGAAAGTTTAGTTCTTTCCACCATAAGACAATTAAAAGGAAATTAAATAGTAAGTATGTTTATTTCTCTGCTATGTTTTACATTTTTTAATGTAATCTTTTGTTGGGATATTTTTTAATATTAAAGTGTGGAAAATTTAATTCATTCTTTATACCTAAGTTACCTATGTAAAATTTTGCGTATTTTGTGATACAAGATTAAATGTTGTCTGTTACTTTGCACCTCTGTACAGATGTGTACAAGACCTTGTTGATCTCCCTTAAACAATTTTAAATAAACCAATCTATTTAAAATTTTATAAATGTCATACAATTTCTATTCTCTTGACAAAAATATTGAAGAGAAAGCTCATCTTTGTGCTCAACAGCTTTCTTTATTGTTATTTCCTATGGTTGTTATTGGTATTCCTTTCTTTTAGTAAAATAAGTTTACATTACTAATACAAAGTAAAATTAAATTCTTAGAGGAAGCATAAATTAATAATGTTATTTTTGAATTGATAAGACAAAAAAATTAACTAAATTATTAAGCATGTAATTTAACTATTTTTATTTTCTTTTAGTTTGGAATTGAATAGCAGCAGATGTATTTGCTTAGATTTAAAATGTGAAAGTAAAGTCCTCATTTAAATAAAACTATTTTTATTTTGCATATGTAACTTTTTGGTATTGCTAATATTGCAATAAGAATTCAATCCAACGCCTCTGATGAAATGTTTGTTTTATGAATTCCACAATACATATTTCAGAATGGATTGTATTTTCTATCCAGTAAACTTCTGTTCTTTAATAAGTCTCATAATCTCTACAGGTAGACAACTTATCAAAAGTTGTATATCAACCATGCTGGCAAAGAGCTGATCAGACCAGCTGGGATTGGGTACCTCAAGCGAGCTAGACCAGGAAACTATCAAACCTTCCTGCAAATTTTCAGAGGAAAATCTCAATTGAACATCAATCATAAGAATAATAAAATTATTTTATTATACACAAAAGGCCTTGTTTTTTATTAATCTTGGTATTGTATGTCCCTATGGTATTTAGTAACTGTATTAATATGACTCAATATCTTTTATTCCTTTCTTCATCTAATTTGTTATAATAATATTTTTGTATAATAAATTAAGAACTGAAATAATTTTTTTTTAAACAAAAAACAGACCTTAATTTAATAAGCTTTAATTTTTATGCTTAATATTATTACATTCTTGTTAAATTTTACATTCAATTGTTTTTTTTTACAATTAATTATGAACAAACTTTATACAAAAAAACCTAAGGGCAATATTTTTATTATTCTGACTGCCTCATTTACAAAAAAAAATGCAAATATGAATTATACAATTAACTTAAAAAATATGATCTTAACTCTGTTAAACTGATTTCACGATGGAATTAGGATCTGGGTATAAAGATTCTTCTCAAGTTAAAAGACAAACTTAAGTTTTAGCTCATTGATTTTGTTTTAACAAATTAAAAATAAAACAAAAACATAATAAAATGATAGTATGGGTTTGGAACCACACACCATTTAGAATTGATAGTTTTATGGAGACCAGCTAGTTTGTGAGTATCGCGTTTAGGTAATGAGAATGACTTGTCTGTTTGAACGCTTAATTGATACTGACTTGCTTGCTTTTATATTTGCTTAGGAATGTGAAACATACAATGAAATTATGTTAATGTATTGGTGAACCTATACAATGATGCTTATTTTAAATTAAATTTTATTCTATTGTACCTCTAAGGGTTAAATCCCGGGGATGTCTGTGTGTATTCCGCACATATTGTTCTATGTAGTCACCTTCACAACCTACACATAATCCACACCTAAAAATTAATTGTTCATTCACTCTCGATAGCACTTGTGAGTTTGACTTAACCTGGTCGAAAGCCCAAGTGATTTTCTCCACTAACATTTCACGGCTTGTGATTTCACGTCCACTATACACCAATGTTTTGACGTGTCCCCATAAATAAAAATCTAATGGCGTGATATCCGGCGACCTAGCGGGCCAGGCACGAGGTCCGCCGCGCCCAATCCAACGACCAGGAAAATTGTTATTTAAAAAATTCCGGACTTCGCGAGCATTATGCGCTGGCGCTCCGTCATGTTGATAATACATAACACGTAAATCAGCGAGGGGTATATCTTCCTCTAAATCTGGTAGTGTTTCAGTGAGGAAACGTAGGTATGTTTCTCCATTGAGTCGCTCCAAAAAGACAGGGCCTAGTAAAGTTGAATTTACAATTCCTGCCCACACATTGACGCTAAATCGGTGTTGAAAATGATGTGGTCTAGTTTTGTGTGGATTTTCATGGCACCACAAATGCTCATTGCGAGAATTGAACAAACCGACTCTGCCAAATGTTGCTTCGTCAGTCCATAAAATAGTTGGCCTCTCGTTTAGCACCCAGTTACAAAACGCAACTCGCGCGGGTTTATCGGGTTCGTTTAATTCTTGGACGCGAAGAAGGTGAAAGGGATATTTCCCTTCATTGTGTACAACACTCCATGCGAAGTATTGCGATACATTAAACCGCCGGGCTGCATCGTTGGTGCTCGCTGCTGGATTGGCTTCGAAGAACTCCATGATGTCTTCTTCCTCTCGAACTGTGCGCCTTGGCGGACGACCACTATCTCTTAAAGGAGAACGGAATTGGCCGTAATCGCGTAATCGCTGTGTGGCAGCTAGCATTGTCACGCGGCTTGGAGTAGGCACATTTGGAAATTTAATCGCATATTGACGACATGCTTCTGAAACGTTGTCATCGCATTTCGCTAAAATGCGAACCATTTCAGTATATTCGATATTGGAATATGGCATAGTGAACTTATTAACTGAAATCAACGGACTGTAAACTGAAATTAGCAATAAGAGCACGTTGCGCGGGCACATCAAAGCGTAAGACTGCGACGGCGCATCAAAGCGTTAATTACGTCAAGTCAAGCGTGTTAACTCCGCCCATTTTGTGGGTGGAGCTAAAATCAGACTATTTTAACTGTTTTTTTTTTCATTGCCGTATAGAGTTTTTAACATTAGAGAAATCAATTTTAATATTTTTAATTTTGTATGAAAGTAAAAATTAATGAGTTATGAAAAGTCATAAAACAAAAGTTGTTGTTTATGATGTTCTCAATCTAGCCCTGCGAGGTTGTTAATGTTTTACAAATAACCCTGTATATCCGAGATGGCCTAGTGTTCAAAACGAGGAACAACTAACTGGACTATGTACTACTACGTATTTGATATTAAAAAAATCATTAAAAAGAGGTTTCATAATTTTGGCGCCAAATGACGACCTGCAGTTTACAATGAAATGAAATCAAAATAAAGACTGTCAGAAACTGTCATGAAATGTCATCATTTTCGAACTTCCTAATTTTTTTTTAAATAAACACGAACTTACGCGTGTGACCCACTTACTAACCGTTTAAATTTAATATTTTAAATAAATCATCGTTTAAAATAAAAATTGTTTTATCAGGATCAAAATCGTCCCATGCTTCGTCTAAAATAAAACGTCTGCTTTAAAAGCTTTTCCTTTGTAGTTTTGTAATAGTTATATATAGTACGACACAACTAATAAGTAGCATCGGAAAATTCAATAAAAATCGATTACTGTCGATTCACACAACCAATGGAAATAGTCCTCTATCGCACCATTCGACGCTATTCGTCGCTGTAGATTCTCGCCGTTCAAACCGAGACAGCAAGTGCATGTAAATCGACGCGTCAAATTGACGAATATATTAGGTCATATGATATAACAAGTGATTACGTCTGTGTAAGGATCATATTCACATAAGAAATAAATATTGATAAGTTGGGATAGCGTACTCAATTCGGATGTGATCGGTTGTACGAATTTTGCTGACGCTACATCTAAGTACTGTCGTACTGTTTAGTATTAGTAAATCAAAGTCCTGATATATGTATAGGTGTTAACAACAATGTGTTTAGAAATGAATAATGCAACGGACACATCTATTTAGTACACGCTGTGAATTTAAAACATAATAAATAACTTATGCAAATAAAGTGATACAATAATATTCGTAATTATTATTTTGCTCTCATGTCTTCCTGGTCGATCTGCGATAAGATGGTTTCCTAGGGATGGTTGTTTATTTGTAGGCCTCCCGGGCGCCCAAGGAAGCGATGGCTGGATGTCGTGAAGCAAGACATGAGAGCCAATGGACTCACACAGAATGATAATAAAGACCGTGCAAAGTGGAGTAGACTTAGTCGGAAGGCAGACCCTGGATATAGCCGGGATTAATAAATGCCAGGCCGAAGAAGGTTGTTTATTTCTAACTAACTTTTAGACCAAGCGCTGAGGCCAATAGCTAGAACGCGTGCATCTTAACCGATGATTGCGGGTTCTAACCCAGGCAAGCACCGCTTTATATATGTGCTTAATTTGTGTTTATAATTCATCTCGTGCTCGGCGGTAAGGGAAACAGATGAGGAAACCTGCATGTGTCGAAATCATCGAAATTCTGCCACATGTGCATTCCGCCAACCCGCATTGGAACTGCGTGGTGGAATATGTTCCAAACCCTCTCCTCAATGGAAGTGGAGGCCTTATCCTAGCTGTGGGAAATTTACAGGCTGTTACTTTACTCTAGACCAAATCCGTTTGGGTAGGAGACATTGACTCATCAGATATTCTACCATTAAACAACAATGCTCAGTATTGTTGTGTTCCAGTTTTAAGATTGTCTAATCCAGAGTAATTACAGACACATCACTTCAAGCAAATCCATATCCATTTAAATATTATAAATGTGAAAGTAACTCTATCTGTCTGTCGATATTTCACGACCAAACCGATGGAGCGATTTTGCTGAAATTTGTTATGAGGTCAACTTGAACTCCCAAAAATGAAATACGCTACTCTTTTGCCTGACACATGACAGCAAACACCCTAAAACGCGAACGAGTAGTTTAAGTAGTTAATAATTATATCAGACGGCGCTAATATCTGAGAGCTGTGGCAACACTAGGATAGTTTTCAGACTTTCGGTATTAAAACTTTGTTTATGAAATTTGACAAAATTTTAATACATTTAGAAACTATACTTTTGTAATATTAAAATAGCCCTTTTTACTCAATGCATTATATATGTCTACACGGTACATATACTAAAATAACATTTTATACAATTGTTGTCTGTCTGTTTGTTTGTTCCGGACAATCTCTGGAACGGCTGGACCGTAAAATATTTTTTTTTTACGCGTAAATGGTCGCGGGCACAGCTAGTTTAGAAATACACTTAAATATTTTGATTCACGTTCTGTGTCACGTGACCTAAAACAATAGCCGCCATCGTGTGACGTCAGACAGGCAAAAACTGTCATTTCAATATTATCTAGCACTTCGATAAACAATTTTTCTGGAGGTTTTAATACTAGTATTTGTACGTTACACTCCAACGATAGTTACTGTAATTCATTATTTTCTCAAAAAAGCTGCATAGCTAATATTATACATAATATATATAATAGCTGTCAACGTTGAACGAGTGCCACTTGTACATACACAACTGTTGTTTTTATCAATGTGACGTCACCAAAATGACTGACGGCTGACGGTTTTTGCGGGAACAAAAATGGTTTAAAATTTAATTTAATTTTATGAAAGAATGAATGATTTTTGAAAGTCAATTTTTAAACATAGTAGAATCCCCTTTTTACTTAAACCCCATCAAAAAACCATGTGCTCATCGCTGTCATTTATTACAATAAGACAACACAGTGACTTCACTGTATGTGGACAATTGCAAATATTAGAACAGTACGAATACAGCAGCAAGACCAACAACGCTGTGTGCTGCCTGGGCCTTAGGCCAGCACATATATTCTGACAACGAGCTGTTACGAAGAATTTATTCATTTCAGCCAATGATGTTTTAGTAAACAGATATGTTATTAACGCGCAAAAAGTGAAGACTAGAAAACGTCCTAATTGTGACGTTTGCCTTTAGTCGCTTTACGTAGTAATACGTTATAATACATCATAATTACGTAGTAATACGTTTTGCGTAATTAAAACATCTAGTTATCCCTTTTACTTATTGTTTTTATCAAGCTATACTTTTTACTCTTAAAGAAATGTAAAAATAAACTAAAATAAACGGTCCTCGGCGCGGCACACTTTTTTCTGTTGTTTAGTATGCATATAACATATCTGTTTGTTAGAATATCATTGATTTCAAGTTTTGTTTTTTTTTTTTATTATAAGATGATTAAGACCTCGTATCTGCAGCTTTTCGCTTTGCTTTTTTGGTGTATACTTATTTTTATTTTGACTAAGATTCCAACTCCGATACTGAATACTTTCTGAAGCAAGGGTTTGTGTAGTTGCTAAAATAACATTCCACAAGTATTTACCGATAATTAATTTAACTTTCACTTTCAAAAGAATAGATAAAGATACATAATACACGAATTTAAATATAGATAATAAAAGGGTGACGGAGGTACGTACAGTACGACACAATTCAGACGTAGCTTCGGCAAAATTATTTAAACTGATCTCATCGGAATTGAGTACGCTATCCCAAATTATCAATATTTATTTCTTATGTGAATATGATCTTTACGCAAACGTAATAGGTATATCATATGAGCATATATATTCGTTAATTTGACACGTCGATTTACCTGCACTTGCTTTCTCGGGTTGAACTGACGCGAGAATCTATAGCGAAGAATAGCGGCGAATGGCGCGATAGGGAGCTATTTCTATTGGTTGTATAAAATGGCAGTAATCGGTTTTATTGAATTTGCCGTTGTTAAATCTAAGTTGTGTCGTACTATAACTTTGTATAATTGAAAAGTTATGTAATATCTTAATTCCCAAGGTCGGTAGCTGACTGGTGATGTCATGGATCGTTAATATTTCTTACAAACAACAGTAGATGAAAGAAGCTAGGAGAATTCTAATCATTCTTTTTTTGGATACTATCTGATGGTACCTTTACAGTTAAGTTAACTAAAATTACGTTTCAATAGATCCTAATGTAAATTTTAATATATTACTTTTTTTAATATATAGATACTTAAAATATAGTCGACGGTTTTTATTTAGTAATACTGAAAGATATCTTAATTTTTTTTAACAAATGTCTTTACATAATATATAAATAAATATACATAAATTGTCAAAGTAAATTATTTTGGATAAAGGATAAAGCTATTTTAATAATGCGTATTTGTTCAAGAATCTTCAACACATAATACATTTTAATATTTGTACTAAAACAGTAGACTAGCTATTAAGTTTCTACAACAGGGTTAAAACCTCCTTTGAAGGAAAAAGGAAAAGGTTTATAATTTATTCCCACATGCTACTTTACTGTTGGTTGGTGAACATCTACACATGTGAATAGATTTAAATTAGACACAGACAAGTTTCCTTATTATATTTTCCCTCACAGCCGAGCAGATTAATAAAAACACATGAGGCACATAAGAATCCACTAGCATTATCCTGGATTTCAAGCTACAATCATTAGCTAAGACTCATAAACAGAATCCTATATCCATTAAAATATATTTAAATTTAAAAGGCCACAGCTTATATATTTAAGTTAGACTAAAAAAAAATTGAAATCATAGATAAAAGGCTATAGACAACAACACCTTAAACAACAAATAATTTATACTAATATTATAAATAAGAAAGTCTATGTCTCTCTATCTGTCTGTCTGTCGCTCTTTCACAACTGAATCAAACTGAAATCAATTGAAATTTTGTGTTAAGCAAACTTGAAAGGAAAGAACATAGGTGACTTAAATGCGAGCAAAGCTGTAGGCAACAACTAGTTTCAATATAAAACAAATCCAAAGCATATAAAAAGTTGATCGGCAAAATAATTGTCTAAACTTATTCTTCTGAAAACAAGATGTACAAGTTGCTACAGGAAACTTTAAGGTATGAGTAACCTAAGGAAATTCATGGGTATTTTGACATTGTTGTATAAGGAAAAACTGTTATGGTAACCATAAGACTAAACAAACATATTTATATAACAAATTATAGATACTCTATAGGATCTACATATTTCAAAACTATTTTGTTCTATGTTTCTCACATAAAAATTACAGTTTACACTTTTCCTGAGCTGTCATATTATTTTGAAGGTATAACATTAAATAATTAATAACAAATTTGTAATGTTACAGAAAAACTAATAAATTTTTTGAAAATTCTATTTATACAATATGTATTTATGAACTGGTAATTACTTCACATTTTATGTAGTAAAATGACAATATATACATGTTGTAGTTGAGAAGCAATTATATTTTTAAATTGTAGACAAAACAATGTTTCTAAGAAGCTATTGAATAAATAACATTTCAACTAAAATTATTGTAATTCAGAGTCGCAAAGGTACTAAAGTTGATGTACCAAATGAAAAATTATAAATTAAAAATAGAACAAGAGAAGCTCCTGTAACCCACAGAAAATGTAATAATTTTATTTATTCTGAGAATTAACAAATATCATGTTATACCAATGATATCATCATAATCAGGTAAAATTCAATATATACAGATGATCTAAGTATTTTTGTACATTTTTACGTATATAGCAAGGGTTTAAATTAAAAAAAAAAAAAAAAATTATTTAAAATTATTTCATGTTAGTTAGATAATTTATTCATTACATTTATAATAAAATAAGTACAAGGTTATATGTGTATTTAAAATTATTCAATTATCAATGTAAAGCACCTATCATTGTTGTAAATGTTAAATTACTTTACCTAAGTATTTGATAAGAGGTAATACAGAATAAGTGTTTAAAATTCGTATAGGTAGAGTCGCGGGCATTGACCGGTTAATAATTAACAAGTTGTAATCAATTTTTGCCATCGGCACTTGTTACACCGGCTTATACAATCAGTAATATCGGTAAATATTGAAGTGATATAGATAAAAAACCTATGATAAAAGATACCGACATAACCTATAAGTAATAATTTATAAGACTCACCGAATATATTTCGCGTAGCTGTTTCAAACGCAATGTATGTTAAATTTACACAATTCGCCACGGAATAATGTTTGCGGTTAGTATTTCGACGCCTGACAGACACGATTTCAATTTGACATTTGAATGTAAAGCGAATTTCATACTGTGTGCAGTGTGACAAATAATCGCTTATAAATTTTATTTCTGTTTTCTTCGCTCTTTGTAAACATTTATTACAGTTATGTCCGAAATTATTAAATTCATTGTTCTAAAAGGTGCGAAATGCTCAATTAATAAAAACAATACTACTAATCTGTTACTTCAAAAAGGTCTAAATTAGTTAATGATTATTTTTACTTTTTTTATGGTATAGGTTGGCGGACGAGCATATGGGCCACCTGATGGTAAGTGGTCACCATCGCCCATAGACAATGACGCTGGAAGAAATATTAACTATTCCTTACACCGTCAATGTGCCACCAACCTTGGGAACTAAGATGTTTTGTCCCTTGTGCCTGTTGTTACACTGGCTCACTCACCCTTCAGACCGGAACACAACAATACTGAGTACTGTTATTTGGCGGTAGAATAACTGATGAGTGGGTGGTACCTACCCAGACGGGCTTGCACAAAGCCCTACCACCAAGTTACTGTTGTGTATAACTTTAATATGATATTTCTCTGAGAGGATAGAGCAAGCTAGTATATATGGGAAAAATACTCTTTTCTTTTCTCCACTGTAAAAAATATTCACTCATAAATGTTTCAGGATTTGTAAGAGCTGATTATTATGGGAAATATTTGTATGAATAAACGCATTCCAAGGGGTGGCAGGGGACAATTTAGGCTAAGTTAACCAGAACAATTGGCTCAGGGTCATCACAGAAGATGGAAATAAAACAAAAACATATTTCAGAAGATTTGAATATTTTAATGCAATATGTGTGTATTGTATCTGGGGCTTCTTTTCCACTGTTGTTTTTTGCTGTTGTCGGGCCTCCACTGCCTTATTGCCCCATGGCCTCCAGATCTCCAAGTTCAGGTCTGAGGTGGCGTCACGGTTTCGCTGATAATAGTTCTAGAAGTATTGTAAAAAACAGTTTCGTTATTTATAGGATAAATGAGCGAGCAAGTGAATCATTTTAATTCAGAACTATTCAAATCCTAAACACATTAGTGATGTATTTTATTATTTATAATTTGTGAAACATGTTAGTTAAAAAATAAAAGTACAAATTATTAAGTATTTTAAGAAGAAAGTGAATATAAATACAAAAAGTCCCAATGTCCACGTCCGTTACATAAGACAAAAAAGGAATATCTACCGAATCTTAATTGATCAAATTAGTCGGGTTTGCATTAAGTGGCATTATAGTTTTTTTTACACCATCACAAACATTACTCTGATCCCATAATAAGTCAGACCCAAGACAACATAGAAAACTACTGTAATGTGTAATCTACATCGACTCGGCCGGGAATCGAACCCGGGACCTCGGAGTTGCGTACCCATGAAAACCGATGTACACACCACTCGACCACGGAGGTCGTCGTAGTTTTAGTGTGTAATATAATAAAAGTTGTAGTGTAAATACTAGTATTGTTAATACTTAGTTTAAACTTATTAATAATAAAATAAAAATAATTATTAAAAATTTTTAGATTCACACTTAAAATTTTTAATAAAATAATCATTTACAATAATTAAGGTGATGTTGTCTATTTCGTGCGACTTGGTTGTTGTTTAAATTGGATTTTAGAATTAAGAACAAATTTATAAATAAATAGTATCTTCCTGCCAAGTCGAGAAAGCTATTGCGAGTGATATTTTTAATCTGTGATCTACGGTACATATGTAGCTATCATAGTTTGTAATCTGTATTTGGGATTGAAGTTGTAGTATAAATTGACAGATTATTATTTTAATTATTTTCCCGATAAGTTTTTGCAAAAACAAAATATAATTTATTTTGTAAAATTCATGTTTTTATATTTACAAGTAGATATACATAAAAGTTTAACATAAAATGTACGTAATAGAGTGTAATATGAATCAAGCGAGTGCATTTTGCGATACTAGTGAAGTAAAACAAGATTTTGACCCTATTAACTCCTGTCGGGTGTGCCTTTCACAAAATAATAATATGATAAATATATTTGAAGACAGCAATAATGAAATAATGGATAAAATTGAGTTCTGTACTGGTATTCAAGTAAGTTCAAAATAGTCTTAATACGAATCAAAATATAATTTTTTTGCCTTTAAATATAATAATTGTACTTAAAACTTAACACCCGTCTTAATTCCTACTAGTAGCCTACGTAGAGACTTTTGGTAGACCCAACCCGCCTCTACTTGTATCAATAGGTTCAATTTTCGCCCAGAGATTCAATCAGATGAAATAATTTACTGGTTGATCACATATCCTATTTTCTAGGCGAAAAATACATATAACTGTGTATCCAATGGGATATTCCATTGAACACATATTCACAACCACAACAAATTTTATTAAATATTTAAGATTTTTGGTTGCCTTACCAGTAGAACTATTTATTTGCAGCACTGAATTTTAGAATATTGTAACTGTCTTTTATGCATCAGTAGACGGGTAAAAATCCATTTCTATATTTCTGTTTTCCATGAAAACATGATGAAAGACCAACTGTTTTCAACCAACAGCATACCTAAATACTAAATTTTCACCTCTTATATTTCAAGTCCTTAGGTAATTGATTATGAAAAACTTTTCTTTAATGGTTACCTATGTTCCTCAAGGAAATTCTGTCTAAAATTTCATCCCGTTAGACCAACCACTTTAAATGTCAATCATTCGACAATTTTACTCAATGTACACAACATACATATTAATTAATAGTGTTCATATATCAAAGGTATTCAGAGAAGATAAAATTGTTTTATCAAATAAGTTTATATCATAGAATTTACTATTATAATTAATTAACTTTAAAATATATATCAATAAAACAGGTTACTATGTAAATGATTTCACTGTGCATAATACATTGTTCCTACCCAAGCGAGGCATTTATATACCTCATACAATCTCCATCAACTCTTCCCACCTAGCTCCTACCTGCCTCACACTTCACTTGCTACCTAATACCTTAACACTTCTTTAACATCGGCTCCTCATTTCGATAGGCTATTTGACAATGCAAAAAATAAATTGTGAATTATTGTAATCAGTGTATATTATGAGTTTAAAAATGGTTATTTACTAATGAAAGTTAAAAATAATACTTAATTTATTCAAAAATCCATAAATAAAAGTGCATTTTTTCTGATTGGCCGGGCTTATGATGAAGTCACTTTCTTGTTAGCCTTGCTTTTCTACTATATGTAACAGATTAAAATACAAGAAAGTGACGTCACCGACCCCATTGCAGCGCCATATTGTCCAAGTAGCGTTTTCACGCGCTATTTAAATATGGAATTTTTATTATGATATTTTTGGGCAAATATGTACTAGAAATAAAAAATTAACTTTTACTGGGTTCCTTAACTAAATAATATAAAATGGATTTTAAAAACTAGTCAAATAGCCTATTCACTCAATTTTAATACGTTAAAGTAAGAATTGTAATGATTTTCAGTTGAAAGAAGAAAAGGGCCTGCCGACAAATATATGTGACAACTGCTTAAAAGAACTATCAATTGCCTACAAGTTCAAAGCGATATGCCTCCTCTCGGCACAGACGCTCCAACAAATCCATTTAAAGAAAGTAAAAGTTGAATTAACGGACAAGAATGAAGATGTCATTGTTACCGTCAAAATTGATGAAGTTAATGATACTTGTGATTTAAAAGAAGTAGAAATTGAGAATGTTTGTGATGATTATTCGTCGGATAAAGAAGAAAAATGCGTTCCAAATATAACAAAAGTTGAAGCACCAAAGTTGTTAACGGAAAAGCAGAGGTATGTATTGTTTAATTAAATTATTTTATGTCTTGTTTGAATTAATCTAATTTTACTTTATAATTCATCTCGTGCTCGGCGGTGAAGGAAAACATCGTGAGGAAACCCGCATGTGTCTAATTTCATCGAAATTCTGCCACATGTGCATTCCACCAACCCGCATTGGTACAGCGTGGTGGAAATGTTCCAAACCCTGTCCTTAATGGAAGAGGAGGCCTTAGCCCAGCAGTGGGTAATTTACAGGCTGTTGTTGTTTTTGTATGTATGTATCTATATGTATAACCTATATGTGGTATTAACAATTTGTATAACTGTTCATTCTTGATCCATCCATCGATTTAGCTGAGATGGCCCAGTGGTTAGAACGCGTGTATCTTAACCGATGATTGCGGGTTCGAACCAAGGAAAGCACCACTATGTATATGTGCTTAATTTGTTTTTATAATTCATCTCGTGCTCGGTGGTGAAGGATAAACATCGTGAGGAAGTCTGCATGTGTCTAATTTCATCGAAATTCTGCCACATGTGCATTCCACCAACCCGCATTGGCACAGCGTGGTGGAATATGTTCCAAGCCTTAATGGAAGAGGAGGCTCGATCGGATTGCCATTGAAAATCTGTGCCCTCTCGGTACAAAAAAACATTTTGTATAAATCTTTGTATGTGTGTTACAGTGAAATAGAGAACAAGGTGATAAGTAAACGCGGCCCGTACAAGAAGGGCGGGAGTCCCCGCGTGAGGAAGTTCAAATTCAGTCGGTTGAGGTGCGAGCCGTGCGACCTCAGGTTCAGCTCCAAGCTGGAGTCCGACAAGCACAAGAAGGAACTACACCTGGAGAATACCAGCTGGATATGCGAAGTAAATACCTAGATTTAAGAACTTTATTATCAATATAGGCACTTATGTGATAACATAGCTTAAAGTATTCTATGCCATTCTATGTATAACTGTATTGTATAAGATGAGTTCAAATAAAACTCGATGCTTGTAGAATTAGAACTCTTTATTGGACGTGCGTATAGTTGGGGAATTTATTAGCGAATGGTACAATGATATGGCGCAAACGAATGAACAATGAGATGTACAGCTTAATTATTGTGCGATTACCGTCCAGAACGGTAACATGTGGTCACATGCGTATAAAATGAGTGGTAGGTGAGTAGGTTGCTATGCTATTTATGGCAGGCGCTAACAATAACTATTAACATATTATACTTAAAAAAAGATAGAAATAAATACAATTTTACTCGATTTTGTCCCAATGCTTATGATGCATGAAATTATTAATTGTTTACTAAGTAATAGGATAATTATTTTTTAAATGTATGAAATGAGTCAACGTTTTCTATATGTGAAGGCTGTTATAAAGCCGCGCTCGGTTGACTGTTGTTATTGTTTTGCGGTGTGACGTGTGATCTGTTGGTGTTATGAGGTAGCTAGCGAATATCATTATCATCATTACTGAGATTTTTGTGGATAAAGAAAAATACGTGAATTTGCTTGATAATTTATTGCCAGGATAAGGTTGCCATGGCAACCAGATTACATATATCACAATTACATAGTATAAAACAAAGTTGCTCACCGCTAAATCTGTCTATCCCTATGTATGTTAAGATCTTTTAAATTACGCAACGGATTTTGATGCGGTTTTTTTTTTTGTAATAGATATGATGTAATATTTGATTAATCAGTCGGTGTGTTGTGTTGCGCGTGCGCAGGTGTGCGGCAAGGCGTTCGTGCACCGCAGCTCGCTGTACACGCACGCGCGCTCGCACGCCGCGCCGCGCTACGCGTGCGCGCACTGCGACTACAGCTCCGCCATCAAGTACGACCTCGAGAAGCATCTGCGCACGCACTTCGGTAAGCGTCGCACTCAATGGCGTAACCGACCTAAGGCCCAGTGCTGCAGTGCCAGTGTAACTACAGGCACAAGGGACATGACTTAGTTCCCAAGGTTGGTGGCGCATTGACGATGTAAGGTATAGTTAATGTTTCTTACAGCGTCATTGTCTATGGGTGATGGTGACCACTTACCATCAGGTGGCCCATATGCTCGTCCGCCAACCTATTCCATAAAAACAAAAACAAAAAAAACAAAAAGCACCAGGGCCCCGGAGTTCAGGGGGCCCTCTAAAATAAACCTTAAGCTTCTGAAGCTAGAAAATTATGACCCTGCGCACAAGATGTCTTATTTGGTATTTATAATTTTAAAGGGTAATTATTAGTTAAATAGGGGGTGAGGGCCCAATTATTTTTCTATGCACCGGTTCCCTTCCTCACTAAGCTACACCACTGCCCAAACTGGGTCATGTGCCCACCCCGAACGTTTAACAATAATGGCGGAACGAACTCTAACCGATAATACAGCTTTGTGTCTCCTCCTGACCCTAAATAGGGTATTCAGGGTCAGTGAACTGTTTAGTCTATTTCAATACCAAAATGAGTAACGTAAATGTAAGTAGTATACCTGAACTTATAGATATATATATATAAAGGTATAGTTATTTAAACATTGGTCTTGATTGCGATGTACCTGAGGTTATATATACAAATAACAATTAAATATCTGTTGAAATAAAACTAGTTATTTATTTATTTAGTTATATATTTAGTGTTGTCTTAAATTTTCGCGATTATTACGCATTGAAATAAAACTAGTTATAACGGATTTGAATCGCATATATTAATTATTTTTGACATCCTTATTTAATCCATATTTAAATGCGTAATAATCGCGAAAATTTAAGACAACACTAAATATCTATTGTCATTTACATAAGATACTATTTGTTACCAGCGTTACTATTGTTATCGTTTTAGGAGTTGGTCGATGTGTTAAGTAAAATATGAGTAGCCTTCTATAGGGTTAAAGCTTGATTTATACAGGATTTTATTAAATTCGGTTAAAAATAGGGGAAGATTTTTGTGCTGATGTCTAGTATACTCGAATTAAATCAATATTTCTATATCTGATGTCTATGTCTGCATCTTCCCTAACATTTTTTTGGTATGGTAAGTGGTTACTATCACCCATAGACAATGACGCTGTAAGAACTATTAACTATTCCTTATGCGCCACTAACCTTGAGAACTAAGATGTTATGTCCCTTGTGCCTGTAGTTATACTAGCTCACTCACCCTTCAAACCGGAACACAACAATACTTACTACTGTTGTTTGGCGGTAGAATAACTGACGAGTGGGTGTAGGTACCCAGACGAACTTGGACAAAGCCCTACCACCAAGTAAATGCGAATACGACCGCGTATAAAGGCAAGTTTGATATAAACTCAAATTTATATTAGAATAGCAATACTCGACAGGCGAACAAGTATTCGATAGATATCAAATGACACAGTGCCGTCGAGCGGCTCAGGTTAAATTGTATAAAGAGTTGAAAAGAAAGTTACATACGTGGTGATTGATTGCGCAGGCGTGAAGAAGTACGCGTGCGCCTCGTGCGCGGCGCGCTTCCACACGACGTCCAACCTGCGCTCGCACGAGCGCCGCGCGCACCGCCCGCCCGACCAGCGCTACGCGTGCGCGCGCTGCGAGCGGCGCTTCCACGACCGCACCAAGCTGCGCCGGCACCTCGACGCGCACGACCACGTCAAACGGTACGCGCGGTACGCCACGTGTGACGCGATGTGATGATGTCTATGCTCAGCGTGATCGTGATCGTGATCGTGATCGTGATGATTCCAGGTTCAAATGCGATCATTGTCTCGCGCGATTTTCTCGTCGCTGTCACTGGAAGCGGCACCTGGAGAGACAGCACGCCGTGTCGGTGCCCCCCCAGCGGCCCGGCCGGCGACCCACGCGCCTGCTGCTGGGGGAGCAGCCGCAGCCGCAGCCGCAGCCGCAGCCGCAGCCGCAGTGACGCGGCGCCCGGGGTCGACACTCGGGATAGGCTCTCCTCGCTCTGCGGCACTGCGGACCAGCTTCTCTCGCACGACATACTAACTCGTATCGTCCGGAACGAGTTGCTCACGAGTCACGACTGAAACATTCAAAATGCCGAAGCGTTCTCGTGTCATTTCCATTTTTGAAGATGGAAGCGTCACTAATGTTTTGAAAAATTGAGATGATATATGTATTAGGTTCTGTGGGAGAGGCTGATCGACACGCAACGAAGGCGTATGTATCCCTCGGACGTCTTCGGTAGAAGCGATCAAGCGATCATTGTAGTACTCGAAGTTCCTGAAATCGATGCGTTCGAGCGTACGGACTCGCTGTACGATCGATCGATATGAATACACGTATTTACCTATTTACATCTTCGTTAGAGTTCACGATATTCATATTTGTACTTATCGATGTGTCCCACGTCACCAGAGTATGTGATGTGTGTTTATTTTGTAAAGAATAAATAAAATAATTGTTATCGAATGTTGGATTTTGTTTGAATCGCTATATCTATCGATGAAACTGAATTAAGCATTAAGTAGGTATCGTATCGTACACACATAATATGTTAAAATCAAAATCTGATGACAAAATTAAAATTACAATAATAACCAATACATACCTATTCGCGTTTATCTCTGAAAACACAAAAATGACAATTACTTGACGCTTTTTGTCTTCAAATACGACAACATAATGCAAATCATCTATGAAAATATTTGTAAATATTTCAAAGATTATTTAAAAAAAAAAAAAAAAAAAATATAGCAATAATAAATTTGTTACGAGTACGAGAAATAAAAAGAAAAAGCAAAAAGGCCAACGACACGCGGTGTTCCCAGGCGGTCACCCATCCAAGTACTGAACGCGCCCGACGTTGCTTAACTTCGGTGATCGGACGAGAACCGGTGTATTCAACGTGGTATGGACGTTGGCTGCGAGTCAAACCGAAAACTTAAACATTACGATATTCGTATATGTATTTATAAACAAATGAGCAACTACATTTTAAAAAAACCAATACAACAAACGACATAAGTAACTTTTTTTTAAACGTAAAGCGACTGAATCGAATCGATTATTTTGAAATATATCACTATACTTAATACCTGACTATTGTAAGAAATCTGCTTTCGGTAGTTGAAATTGCATAATTTTATTATTAAAATGTTACACTGAACGGATATTAGGTAGGTACATCGATTTATGATTAATATTTATTTATCTTTGTCGAACACACGACATTTTATTTTTTCGCTAAGTAGGTAATGTAATTTATAGGTATTCTTACTAAAAGCCCGCCAAAACTAATCATTTCTTTTCCACAGATAAATAAAATATAGATATTTTACAAAAAATACATGAAGTAGGTAATTATTTTATTGGTTCGAAATATAAATTAATATTCTAAATTATAATACATTTTACAAATTTTTTATTTTTTTTGGCTGACTGAATATAAATAAAACGAACAAAATCAATCACTAGGTATATAAATGATATTAAAAAAAAAAAAAAAAGTAAAAATAAAAGAACAGAGAGAGGTTCCTCGAATTTTTATTCGTAATTCTTATAAGTACAGGAAAATAAAAAAAAAGATTTTTGTCGATAACATTGTCGATTTAATTCAGAGGAGAAATAGCGGTATATTCGAGTGGAGCCAATCTCTATTCGGACATACGTCATAACACTCATACTGCAGTAGTACACAAGAATGACAATTAAGAACCGCAATGACGAATTGTAACAGCAATAGCGATAGCAATAGCGATAGCGATAGCAATGGCAATAGCGAGTAAGCGAGGGGGCGTCCGTCTCGCGCAGGAGCGAAGAAGTACGCGTGCGCCTCGTGCGCGGCGCGCTTCCACACGACGTCCAACCTGCGCTCGCACGAGCGCCGCGCGCACCGCCCGCCCGACCAGCGCTACGCGTGCGCGCGCTGCGAGCGGCGCTTCCACGACCGCACCAAGCTGCGCCGGCACCTCGACGCGCACGACCACGTCAAACGGTACGCGCGGTACGCCACGTGTGACGCGATGTGATGATGTCTATGCTCAGCGTGATCGTGATCGTGATCGTGATGATTCCAGGTTCAAATGCGATCATTGTCTCGCGCGATTTTCTCGTCGCTGTCACTGGAAGCGGCACCTGGAGAGACAGCACGCCGTGTCGGTGCCCCCCCAGCGGCCCGGCCGGCGACCCACGCGCCTGCTGCTGGGGGAGCAGCCGCAGCCGCAGCCGCAGCCGCAGTGACGCGGCGCCCGGGGTCGACACTCGGGATAGGCTCTCCTCGCTCTGCGGCACTGCGGACCAGCTTCTCTCGCACGACATACTAACTCGTATCGTCCGGAACGAGTTGCTCACGAGTCACGACTGAAACATTCAAAATGCCGAAGCGTTCTCGTGTCATTTCCATTTTTGAAGATGGAAGCGTCACTAATGTTTTGAAAAATTGAGATGATATATGTATTAGGTTCTGTGGGAGAGGCTGATCGACACGCAACGAAGGCGTATGTATCCCTCGGACGTCTTCGGTAGAAGCGATCAAGCGATCATTGTAGTACTCGAAGTTCCTGAAATCGATGCGTTCGAGCGTACGGACTCGCTGTACGATCGATCGATATGAATACACGTATTTACCTATTTACATCTTCGTTAGAGTTCACGATATTCATATTTGTACTTATCGATGTGTCCCACGTCACCAGAGTATGTGATGTGTGTTTATTTTGTAAAGAATAAATAAAATAATTGTTATCGAATGTTGGATTTTGTTTGAATCGCTATATCTATCGATGAAACTGAATTAAGCATTAAGTAGGTATCGTATCGTACACACATAATATGTTAAAATCAAAATCTGATGACAAAATTAAAATTACAATAATAACCAATACATACCTATTCGCGTTTATCTCTGAAAACACAAAAATGACAATTACTTGACGCTTTTTGTCTTCAAATACGACAACATAATGCAAATCATCTATGAAAATATTTGTAAATATTTCAAAGATTATTTAGAAAAAAAAAAAAAAAAAATATAGCAATAATAAATTTGTTACGAGTACGAGAAATAAAAAGAAAAAGCAAAAAGGCCAACGACACGCGGTGTTCCCAGGCGGTCACCCATCCAAGTACTGAACGCGCCCGACGTTGCTTAACTTCGGTGATCGGACGAGAACCGGTGTATTCAACGTGGTATGGACGTTGGCTGCGAGTCAAACCGAAAACTTAAACATTACGATATTCGTATATGTATTTATAAACAAATGAGCAACTACATTTTAAAAAAACCAATACAACAAACGACATAAGTAACTTTTTTTTAAACGTAAAGCGACTGAATCGAATCGATTATTTTGAAATATATCACTATACTTAATACCTGACTATTGTAAGAAATCTGCTTTCGGTAGTTGAAATTGCATAATTTTATTATTAAAATGTTACACTGAACGGATATTAGGTAGGTACATCGATTTATGATTAATATTTATTTATCTTTGTCGAACACACGACATTTTATTTTTTCGCTAAGTAGGTAATGTAATTTATAGGTATTCTTACTAAAAGCCCGCCAAAACTAATCATTTCTTTTCCACAGATAAATAAAATATAGATATTTTACAAAAAATACATGAAGTAGGTAATTATTTTATTGGTTCGAAATATAAATTAATATTCCAAATTATAATACATTTTACAAATTTTTTATTTTTTTTGGCTGACTGAATATAAATAAAACGAACAAAATCAATCACTAGGTATATAAATGATATTAAAAAAAAAAAAAAAGTAAAAATAAAAGAACAGAGAGAGGTTCCTCGAATTTTTATTCGTAATTCTTATAAGTACAGGAAAATAAAAAAAAAGATTTTTGTCGATAACATTGTCGATTTAATTCAGAGGAGAAATAGCGGTATATTCGAGTGGAGCCAATCTCTATTCGGACATACGTCATAACACTCATACTGCAGTAGTACACAAGAATGACAATTAAGAACCGCAATGACGAATTGTAACAGCAATAGCGATAGCAATAGCGATAGCGATAGCAATGGCAATAGCGAGTAAGCGAGGGGGCGTCCGTCTCGCGCAGGAGCGAAGAAGTACGCGTGCGCCTCGTGCGCGGCGCGCTTCCACACGACGTCCAACCTGCGCTCGCACGAGCGCCGCGCGCACCGCCCGCCCGACCAGCGCTACGCGTGCGCGCGCTGCGAGCGGCGCTTCCACGACCGCACCAAGCTGCGCCGGCACCTCGACGCGCACGACCACGTCAAACGGTACGCGCGGTACGCCACGTGTGACGCGATGTGATGATGTCTATGCTCAGCGTGATCGTGATCGTGATCGTGATGATTCCAGGTTCAAATGCGATCATTGTCTCGCGCGATTTTCTCGTCGCTGTCACTGGAAGCGGCACCTGGAGAGACAGCACGCCGTGTCGGTGCCCCCCCAGCGGCCCGGCCGGCGACCCACGCGCCTGCTGCTGGGGGAGCAGCCGCAGCCGCAGCCGCAGCCGCAGTGACGCGGCGCCCGGGGTCGACACTCGGGATAGGCTCTCCTCGCTCTGCGGCACTGCGGACCAGCTTCTCTCGCACGACATACTAACTCGTATCGTCCGGAACGAGTTGCTCACGAGTCACGACTGAAACATTCAAAATGCCGAAGCGTTCTCGTGTCATTTCCATTTTTGAAGATGGAAGCGTCACTAATGTTTTGAAAAATTGAGATGATATATGTATTAGGTTCTGTGGGAGAGGCTGATCGACACGCAACGAAGGCGTATGTATCCCTCGGACGTCTTCGGTAGAAGCGATCAAGCGATCATTGTAGTACTCGAAGTTCCTGAAATCGATGCGTTCGAGCGTACGGACTCGCTGTATGATCGATCGATATGAATACACGTATTTACCTATTTACATCTTCGATAGAGTTCACGATATTCATATTTGTAGTTATCGATATGTCTCACGTCACCAGAGTATGTGATGTGTGTTTATTTTGTAAATAATAAATAAAATAATTGTTATCGAATGTTGGATTTTGTTTGAATCGCTATATCTATCGATGAAACTGAATTAAGCATTAAGTAGGTATCGTATCGTACACACATAATATGTTAAAATCAAAATCTGATGACAAAATTAAAATGACAATAATAACCAATACATATTCGCGTTTATCTCTGAAAACACAAAAATGACGATTACCTACTCGACGCTTTTTGTATTCAAATACGACAACATAATGCAAAATCATCTATGAAAATGTTTGTAATTACATATCTCAAAGATTATTTAGAAAAATTAAAAAAAAAAACTCAAAAGAAAAAATAGCAATACTAAATTTGTTACGAGTACGAGAAATAAAAAGAAAAAGCAAAAAGGCCAACGACACGCGGTGTTCCCAGGCGGTCACCCATCCAAGTACTGAACGCGCCCGACGTTGCTTAACTTCGGTGATCGGACGAGAACCGGTGTATTCAACGTGGTATGGACGTTGGCTGCGAGTCAAACCGAAAACTTAAACATTACGATATTCGTATATGTATTTATAAACAAATGAGCACTACATTTTAAAAAAACCAATACAACAAACGACATAAGTAGCTTTTTTTTAAACGTAAAGCGACTGAATCGAATCGATTATTTTGAAATATATCACTATACTTAATACCTGACTATTGTAAGAAATCTGCTTTCGGTAGTTGAAATTGCATAATTTTATTATTAAAATGTTACACTGAACGGATATTAGGTAGGTACATCGATTTATGATTAATATTTATTTATCTTTGTCGAACACACGACATTTTATTTTTTCACTAAGTAGGTAATGTAATTTATAGGTATTCTTACTAAAAGCCCGCCAAAACTAATCATTTCTTTTCCACAGATAAATAAAATATAGATATTTTACAAAAAAATACATGAAGTAGGTAATTATTTTATTGGTTCGAAATATAAATTAATATTCTAAATTATAATACATTTTACAAATTGTTATATTTTTTGGCTCAAAATACCTATAAATAAAACGAACAAAATCAATCACTATATAAATGATATTAAAAAAAAAAAGTAGAAATAAAAGACGAGAGACGTTCCTCGAATTTGTATTCGTAATTCTTATACAGTAAAATAAAAAAATAAAAAAAAAAATAAAAAGATTTTTGTCGATTTAATTCAGAGGAGATATAGCGTCATAACTCATACTGCTGTACCTAGACAAGAATGACAAGAACCGCAATGACGAATTGTAACAGCAATAGCGATAGCAATAGCGATAGCGACAGCAATGGCAATAGCGAGTAAGCGAGGGGGCGTCCGTCTCGCGCAGGAGCGAAGAAGTACGCGTGCGCCTCGTGCGCGGCGCGCTTCCACACGACGTCCAACCTGCGCTCGCACGAGCGCCGCGCGCACCGCCCGCCCGACCAGCGCTACGCGTGCGCGCGCTGCGAGCGGCGCTTCCACGACCGCACCAAGCTGCGCCGGCACCTCGACGCGCACGACCACGTCAAACGGTACGCGCGGTACGCCACGTGTGACGCGATGTGATGATGTCTATGCTCAGCGTGATCGTGATCGTGATCGTGATCGTGATGATTCCAGGTTCAAATGCGATCATTGTCTCGCGCGATTTTCTCGTCGCTGTCACTGGAAGCGGCACCTGGAGAGACAGCACGCCGTGTCGGTGCCCCCCCAGCGGCCCGGCCGGCGACCCACGCGCCTGCTGCTGGGGGAGCAGCCGCAGCCGCAGCCGCAGCCGCAGCCGCAGCCGCAGTGACGCGGCGCCCGGGGTCGACACTCGGGATAGGCTCTGCTCGCTCTGCGGCACTGCGGACCAGCTTCTCTCGCACGACATACTAACTCGTATCGTCCGGAACGAGTTGCTCACGACTGAAACATTCGAAATGCCGAAGCGTTCTCGTGTCATTTCCATTTTTGAAGATGGAAGCGTCACTAATGTTTTGAAAAATTGAGATGATATATGTATTAGGTTCTGTGGGAGAGGCTGATCGACACGCAACGAAGGCGTATGTATCCCTCGGACGTCTTCGGTAGAAGCGATCAAGCGATCATTGTAGTACTCGAAGTTCCTGAAATCGATGCGTTCGAGCGTACGGACTCGCTGTATGATCGATCGATATGAATACACGTATTTACCTATTTACATCTTCGATAGAGTTCACGATATTCATATTTGTAGTTATCGATATGTCTCACGTCACCAGAGTATGTGATGTGTGTTTATTTTGTAAATAATAAATAAAATAATTGTTATCGAATGTTGGATTTTGTTTGAATCGCTATATCTATCGATGAAACTGAATTAAGCATTAAGTAGGTATCGTATCGTACACACATAATATGTTAAAATCAAAATCTGATGACAAAATTAAAATGACAATAATAACCAATACATATTCGCGTTTATCTCTGAAAACACAAAAATGACGATTACCTACTCGACGCTTTTTGTATTCAAATACGACAACATAATGCAAAATCATCTATGAAAATGTTTGTAATTACATATCTCAAAGATTATTTAGAAAAATTAAAAAAAAAAACTCAAAAGAAAAAATAGCAATACTAAATTTGTTACGAGTACGAGAAATAAAAAGAAAAAGCAAAAAGGCCAACGACACGCGGTGTTCCCAGGCGGTCACCCATCCAAGTACTGAACGCGCCCGACGTTGCTTAACTTCGGTGATCGGACGAGAACCGGTGTATTCAACGTGGTATGGACGTTGGCTGCGAGTCAAACCGAAAACTTAAACATTACGATATTCGTATATGTATTTATAAACAAATGAGCACTACATTTTAAAAAAACCAATACAACAAACGACATAAGTAGCTTTTTTTTAAACGTAAAGCGACTGAATCGAATCGATTATTTTGAAATATATCACTATACTTAATACCTGACTATTGTAAGAAATCTGCTTTCGGTAGTTGAAATTGCATAATTTTATTATTAAAATGTTACACTGAACGGATATTAGGTAGGTACATCGATTTATGATTAATATTTATTTATCTTTGTCGAACACACGACATTTTATTTTTTCACTAAGTAGGTAATGTAATTTATAGGTATTCTTACTAAAAGCCCGCCAAAACTAATCATTTCTTTTCCACAGATAAATAAAATATAGATATTTTACAAAAAAATACATGAAGTAGGTAATTATTTTATTGGTTCGAAATATAAATTAATATTCTAAATTATAATACATTTTACAAATTGTTATATTTTTTGGCTCAAAATACCTATAAATAAAACGAACAAAATCAATCACTATATAAATGATATTAAAAAAAAAAAGTAGAAATAAAAGACGAGAGACGTTCCTCGAATTTGTATTCGTAATTCTTATACAGTAAAATAAAAAAATAAAAAAAAAAATAAAAAGATTTTTGTCGATTTAATTCAGAGGAGATATAGCGTCATAACTCATACTGCTGTACCTAGACAAGAATGACAAGAACCGCAATGACGAATTGTAACAGCAATAGCGATAGCAATAGCGATAGCGACAGCAATGGCAATAGCGAGTAAGCGAGGGGGCGTCCGTCTCGCGCAGGAGCGAAGAAGTACGCGTGCGCCTCGTGCGCGGCGCGCTTCCACACGACGTCCAACCTGCGCTCGCACGAGCGCCGCGCGCACCGCCCGCCCGACCAGCGCTACGCGTGCGCGCGCTGCGAGCGGCGCTTCCACGACCGCACCAAGCTGCGCCGGCACCTCGACGCGCACGACCACGTCAAACGGTACGCGCGGTACGCCACGTGTGACGCGATGTGATGATGTCTATGCTCAGCGTGATCGTGATCGTGATCGTGATCGTGATCGTGATCGTGATGATTCCAGGTTCAAATGCGATCATTGTCTCGCGCGATTTTCTCGTCGCTGTCACTGGAAGCGGCACCTGGAGAGACAGCACGCCGTGTCGGTGCCCCCCCAGCGGCCCGGCCGGCGACCCACGCGCCTGCTGCTGGGGGAGCAGCCGCAGCCGCAGCCGCAGCCGCAGCCGCAGCCGCAGTGACGCGGCGCCCGGGGTCGACACTCGGGATAGGCTCTGCTCGCTCTGCGGCACTGCGGACCAGCTTCTCTCGCACGACATACTAACTCGTATCGTCCGGAACGAGTTGCTCACGACTGAAACATTCGAAATGCCGAAGCGTTCTCGTGTCATTTCCATTTTTGAAGATGGAAGCGTCACTAATGTTTTGAAAAATTGAGATGATATATGTATTAGGTTCTGTGGGAGAGGCTGATCGACACGCAACGAAGGCGTATGTATCCCTCGGACGTCTTCGGTAGAAGCGATCAAGCGATCATTGTAGTACTCGAAGTTCCTGAAATCGATGCGTTCGAGCGTACGGACTCGCTGTATGATCGATCGATATGAATACACGTATTTACCTATTTACATCTTCGATAGAGTTCACGATATTCATATTTGTAGTTATCGATATGTCTCACGTCACCAGAGTATGTGATGTGTGTTTATTTTGTAAATAATAAATAAAATAATTGTTATCGAATGTTGGATTTTGTTTGAATCGCTATATCTATCGATGAAACTGAATTAAGCATTAAGTAGGTATCGTATCGTACACACATAATATGTTAAAATCAAAATCTGATGACAAAATTAAAATGACAATAATAACCAATACATATTCGCGTTTATCTCTGAAAACACAAAAATGACGATTACCTACTCGACGCTTTTTGTATTCAAATACGACAACATAATGCAAAATCATCTATGAAAATGTTTGTAATTACATATCTCAAAGATTATTTAGAAAAATTAAAAAAAAAAACTCAAAAGAAAAAATAGCAATACTAAATTTGTTACGAGTACGAGAAATAAAAAGAAAAAGCAAAAAGGCCAACGACACGCGGTGTTCCCAGGCGGTCACCCATCCAAGTACTGAACGCGCCCGACGTTGCTTAACTTCGGTGATCGGACGAGAACCGGTGTATTCAACGTGGTATGGACGTTGGCTGCGAGTCAAACCGAAAACTTAAACATTACGATATTCGTATATGTATTTATAAACAAATGAGCACTACATTTTAAAAAAACCAATACAACAAACGACATAAGTAGCTTTTTTTTAAACGTAAAGCGACTGAATCGAATCGATTATTTTGAAATATATCACTATACTTAATACCTGACTATTGTAAGAAATCTGCTTTCGGTAGTTGAAATTGCATAATTTTATTATTAAAATGTTACACTGAACGGATATTAGGTAGGTACATCGATTTATGATTAATATTTATTTATCTTTGTCGAACACACGACATTTTATTTTTTCACTAAGTAGGTAATGTAATTTATAGGTATTCTTACTAAAAGCCCGCCAAAACTAATCATTTCTTTTCCACAGATAAATAAAATATAGATATTTTACAAAAAAATACATGAAGTAGGTAATTATTTTATTGGTTCGAAATATAAATTAATATTCTAAATTATAATACATTTTACAAATTGTTATATTTTTTGGCTCAAAATACCTATAAATAAAACGAACAAAATCAATCACTATATAAATGATATTAAAAAAAAAAAGTAGAAATAAAAGACGAGAGACGTTCCTCGAATTTGTATTCGTAATTCTTATACAGTAAAATAAAAAAATAAAAAAAAAAATAAAAAGATTTTTGTCGATTTAATTCAGAGGAGATATAGCGTCATAACTCATACTGCTGTACCTAGACAAGAATGACAAGAACCGCAATGACGAATTGTAACAGCAATAGCGATAGCAATAGCGATAGCGACAGCAATGGCAATAGCGAGTAAGCGAGGGGGCGTCCGTCTCGCGCAGGAGCGAAGAAGTACGCGTGCGCCTCGTGCGCGGCGCGCTTCCACACGACGTCCAACCTGCGCTCGCACGAGCGCCGCGCGCACCGCCCGCCCGACCAGCGCTACGCGTGCGCGCGCTGCGAGCGGCGCTTCCACGACCGCACCAAGCTGCGCCGGCACCTCGACGCGCACGACCACGTCAAACGGT